>NC_079891.1:16412275-17049018 GCF_024868665.1 Triplophysa rosa | reverse complement strand
TGATTGTATAGATATAGATTAATATCCACTTCATCCAACGCTCTTTGTGTTCTGCGTGTTCTTAAGTTTCGCGCTACGAGGAGTGAGTAATCCTGCTTCAGATGATTCAGATCGTGCTGCGAACTGAACAAATCATTTGAACTGATTCATTAGCCTATTCAAATGGTTTTGCCCATTGTTCAATTAATGCTTTCAAAAGAATCGACTCAAAAGAATCGATCACTCGGGAATGCCCGTAAAAAGAGACGACAACCTTGAAATAAACAACGTGTTTTAAAAAGCATATTTTAAAATGAAGGAACGAAGGAACGTCGCGCAATGTAACGAAGTAAAAGTACAGATTTTCTATTAGAAATTTACTCAAGTAAGAGTAAAAGTACACACTTAATTACTTTTACTTAAAAAGTACATATTTTCCAAAATGTTACTCAAGTAAATGTAACGAAGTAAATGTAGCGCGTTACTACCCACCTCTGTGTATTAGATTTGTGTTTACGCTCTTATCTGTGCCATTGCAAGTGTCATGCTCCAGTTGAGGAAAAGCAAACAAACAAGCACTTTGAAGTCTTTGGAAACGCCCTTTAAGTGCACAAATTGAAGATGTATGTACTTTGCCATTGGCTTTTCTTTGGACTAGGATGAGTAGTTGGTTGATGCTCATCTTATAATAAGTAGTTTGGACCCCACAGTGTGGCTAAACTGCAGATGTTTCTCATTTTATCCTTCTTTGGGACCTCTGGTGATCCTTAGAGCGTGTAATCTATGTGACATTGGGACGAGCGGCTCACTCAAAATAACCATAAGGGTTCTTCCAGATATGACCATGTTTCAGTGGTTGTAAGAAATCTTCAAGGGGTCATCCTTTAAAAACCGTACAAGTCTGATTTTAAACAATCACTTGGGATTTTAAAGAGTCACAAGATATGGCATTTTCACAAAGCCACATAAGAGGACAACAAAATGAATCCACATGCTTAATTTCATATTTCCTCTACTTTCTGTTTAAAGCAGCGTTTCTCAAAGTGTGGGGCGGGCCCCACTGTTGGGGAATAGAGACATGACAAGTGGGGCACGACAAACGGGAGGAAATTTGGTCATTTTTGTGCCCATCTCTATTAATTCCTTTATTTATTGACCATACACTCAAAAAAACAACAACGACACATTAAAATGTAAGCCTTACTTAGAACAACACCAGACTGCGAAGAAAATGTCATGTGGAACCAGTAGCCTACAAGAATGATTTCACGTCAGAATGTTAATTGAAGCGGAACAAAAACTTTAATGTGGAGAGGCGGTAGGCAGTAATGGGTATAAAAGTTAGCAATGGATACGTTTGTGACATGGAATAAAAAGAAAACTGGAAATTCGGCACCAGCAGACAAAACCAAGACAGACAGTGGACCTAAAGTTTTTTACCCTTTTGTTGGGGCGATTGGGGACAGGTGGAGCTCCGAACCCTTCCCTGCCCCCAAAGTGGGGAATGGCAGAAAAAGTTTGAGTAACACTGGTTTACAGCAACATAAATTCTGCATTCTCACAGATTTTTGAAAAAACTTTTTGAATGTCTTTTATTTCCTTAGCATATATAATATGTATTCTAGCTTTGAATGAATAAGACTTTGTCTTTAGACTGGTGCATTAGTATTTTGCATAAATATCTTCCAAATGTATAAGCTAGCATACTACTGAACTTGGACAAAATTCACTTAGATATAGACATTCAGATTTTACAGTACACAGATTTTAAATGAGAATGTCTCATTTAAGACTCTAATGCCACTTTGGCTATTTTGAAGTTTTAAAGGTCCAGTGTATGAAATTTGAGCGGTGAGGTTGCGAATTGCAACCAACAGCTCACTCCACCCATCCCTTTCAAAGCACTATGGTGGCTGACACAGGGCTAAGATGTAGTCACGTTTTCGCTTCTTTGCCAAATAAGGGAATGTTATACGAAACACGCTCTGTAGAGCAGTTTGTCCGTTTAGGGTTACTGTAGAAACAGCATGGTGAATTCCATGCAAGAAGACCCGCTGTGTATGTAGATAGAAATAGCTCATTCTAAGGTAATAAAAACATAACGCTTCATTATGTTAGGTCTTTATACACCTCTGAAGACATATTGCATTTCTGTCAATAGATCCGAAGCCTAATATGATGTGAAACACTTGGCCGAAGGCCAAAAAAACACCGAACATGTTTTTTGCATTTCTTCTATTTATTAAGCCTTTTTTTTCACTATTGCACAAACTGAATAGTCAAAATGTGCTTTTTATAATTTGTCTTGCTTTTCAATAAAATACAATACAACTTAATATAAAATTGAGCAAAACAAAGTAAATTCAAACAAAAAATTGAGCCCTCTCCCTTCATGAATAGCCTATATTAATTAGGCCTATAACTGACTGCTAAAAGAATGTAATGTAAGTTACTCTGTACCTCTACAACAAAACACTTCATTAAAAACTGTCATTCCACATTAGGCCTTTAAGCTAAAAATACGAATAAACGAAAACTGTTGGATTATTATAGGCTACATTGCAAAATGATTTTCAGAAAAAAAAAACATCCAACGCAAGCAATTCTGACTGATGCTGACTGACAACCATTTCAGTTCACTTCTCTCCTCCAAACTCCGCCCACAAAAGCTGACTGTTCTCTCAGAAGGTGCACTCGTGTCCGGGATGCACAGAACATACTTTGACAAGTTGTTTAGTACAGGGAACTGTGTGCACGTGACCACTGTATGATGTCAAAGGATGTCTCGAGTGGCTGTAAACACGCTTTCATTTGGAAATTTACTTCCGTGCTTCAAGTCCCGTGCTGTGTCTTTCTCTGACACTTTAAAATGCTCCACACACACACACACACACACACACACACATGTATGTTTTATTATCTCCGTGGGGACAGTCCATAGGCGTAATGAGTTGTATACAGTACACAAACTGTATATTTTATCCCCTAACCCAACCCCTAAACCTAAAGATCGTAGAAAACATTTTGCATTTTTAGATTTTCAATAATTATCGTTCTGTACAATTTATAAGCTTTTGTGCCCGTGGGGACCTCAATGTTGGTCCCCACAGTGACACGTGTCCCCATGAGTTGGTGTGCATTCAGGTTTAGGTCCCCACTAATATATAAAAACCAAGTCCACACACACACACTGCCAAAATGTTTCTGTATCTCTCTCTCTCTCTCTCTCTCTCTGCGCTGGTTGCTGCTTGATCGTATCACGAGTCATGTTGTTTTTTGCTATTTTCGGCCGAACATTTTCGGTTGCCGAACATTTGGTGCATCCCTAATTTAAAGTCAGAACTCTGTAATCCATGTGTTATGTGGTTACAACTGATGAGTTTTACATTTTTGTGGAAAATCATTTTAAAATGACAATACCTCCTGAGTCACTCAAATGAGTCATGTTACCTTGGAGCCAAAAACTTTCTGAAACACAAATGTTCATCCCATCGTTTTGGCTTGTAAACGCTGTACTGTACCTCACCAAACGTTAATCCCAATCAGTGTTGGGTAAGTTACTCTGAAAAAGTAATTAATTACTAGTTACTAATTACAAATTCGATAATGTAATTAGATTACTGTACATGTTACTCTCTTCAAAAAGTATTTAATTACTTATTACTAATTACTTTCTATATCCTACATCAACCTTGATGAGTTAAGTGATTCAAGGATAGACATGAAACGGCTCTTTTAATTCATTCAAATAAATAATATAAAACTACATAAAGTATTATTATTAATTACAAATGTGAGAATTATACATTAAATCACGGATTTTAAAGTTAGACTTTGAATTCTTATGTAAATTCCTATTCTGCACACACACATATTACACAAAGTATTTAGTTTAATTACATCAGAAGTAACTGTAATTAAATTACAGAAAAATTCAGAGTAATCCCTTACTTTACTTTTTCAAGGGAAACGTAATTAAATTACAGTAACTAATTACTTCGTAACTAGTTACACCCAACACTGATCCCAATGAAGAAATAATTCATGCCGAATCTTCTTTGAACTACTAGCCTATACCAATGTATGAGCACGAGAAAACAAAGCACAGAAAAGGAAACTAAAACTATGTTTTGAAATAATTTATGAAAATGTTCCTTCTCAGATGCATATTCCTAAAATGTAAAACTGGTCATTTTCCTTTATATACAGTACAGTGAGAAGTTGAACACAGTGCGGGTATTCCCAGTAGCAGCATTAATGTGTTAATGCATGTGCGTTGTGTAGGAACATGCAGGTGGGAGGATACGCATGCTTATTTTGACAGGGAACAGAATAAGCGTGAGAATGAGCGGCAGACTGTCTAAGCGAGAGATCCGTGTCAGTGATTCACTCTGCCGTCAGGCTTTCCTTGAAAACATGCCCCTCTCCTAGACACATTTCTAAGGGAAGGTGAACAAGTGACAGCATGTTTACAGTCCAGAGGTATGTGCTAACCCAACTGCCATGCTGGGAGGAAGTAAACTGAAAGTTATAGGTGAAGTGTGTCTTTTATGTGACCCTAGCGACACCAAAGTAAATGAAAAATCTAACTGTAGTTCAACAACAACAAATAAAAAATATGTTTGCTAAGCCATTAATCTAACCAAGCTAACCTGCCAAGCTTGGTGTCTTGTATAGGATCCCAAGAGTTCTCTTAAAGGTCCAGTGTATGAATTGCAACCCGCGGCTCACTCCACCCCTCCCCCTCCCTTTCAAAGCACTACGGTGACTGACACAGGGCTAACGTCTTTGCCGAAGGACATAACGTATTTACGAAACATGCTATGTAGAGCAGTTTGTCCATTTAGGGCTACTGTAGAAACAACATTGCGCATTCCATGCAAGGGGACCCGCGGTGTATGTAGATAGAAATAGCTCATTCTAAGGTAATAAAAACATAACGTTTGATTATGTAAGATGTCTTTGTACACATCTGAAGACATACAGTAGTTATTGTATATTATATTGCATTTCTGTCAATATATCCTGCAAAAAAGTACACATTGGACTAGGGCTGTGCCGATAAACGATATCATATCGAATCGCGATAGAATGTATTTCAAAAACGATGATAAGCTATTGGCATTTTGACTCGATATGGATTAATCTTACAGTCTAACAGAACGCAGAAATAAACGCAACAACAATCAGTCAGCGTGCAGCTTTTAGCATGCGCGTCAATGTACAAAGTCCATTTCATACTGCACTTGGCAAAGAAAACTCAACATGAGGAGGAAAACATGACTGGAAGCAGAAACAAAGGTGAAACTAACCTCGAGTTGTCATCACGCGGTTTATCAAGTGTCTTATTTTTTTTTCACAATCGCCGGTTAAACAAAACAAACTTGAGGTGCAATTGCAAGCGAGTTACTTCGAAACTCAAGCACAAACGTTTTTATATCCATCGTTAACATATCTGCTAACATGAGCTGGTGCTTAGGAAACCAACCAGAGCTGCCCTTTACAGATCAGAGATGTAATGAAGTGAGTTTGTGTGCACATTAAAATATTGAACCTTTTATGTCAGATGCCTGCATGACTAAAGAAATGTACTACAGTTTATGTGAGATGTCTTTAAGGTTCACTGAATACATTGAATGAATCCCACTACTCGAGCAAGACATTACTGCAGCGTTATGTATGTGCGCAGGTGCTGAGCCAATAGCGTTCGAATGTACACAGTAACGGAGCCCTTTCATTGGTTGAATGTACTGAATGATCACTCCCTTTACTTAACGAGTCAATTGGGTCAAAATGAGACTGAATGAACTGGTACATGTTGTTTATGGCCTAATATCCTCTGTGTTGCAACAGTGCATTAATTTAATTGAATTTTAACTGGTTAAAGGTTAACTTTTGTTAATAAACTGTTTTTAAAATAGATTCTTTTAAATACAGTTTTTTAAATTAAATATTTATCGAAATAAATATTGTTATCGATCAATATAGAAAAAAACTATCGAGTTTACTTTTTTGCCATATCGCCCAGCCCTACATTGGACCTTTAAAATCCTTTGCTTTGTGAATGCAATACCTTTGTTTATTTCTGTTTACTTAATTCTCTTCTATCTACATTGGAAATCATTCTGAGTTTGATCATTCAGTAAGAAGAAAGGATGTTTCCATTTCAGCATCTCCCACTGTGTAACTAGTTAAATCCACACTTAACAGCTTTTTCAAGCCATTGGTGGGACCGGGAATTAAGTCAGACTATTAAAAAATAAATACATATTTGAGATTTTTTTAAACGTTACAGAATTGGTTAGTTCTAACCAAAAAGAGCATTTCTTACATAATACCTTACAAATATTATGGTATGTAAGGTTAAATCAACATGGTGAAGAGAAAAGTTTTGGATTTGTAACATTTGGACGATTGTTTAAAAATACGTAGTGTCTATTTACACTGAGTACAAATAGCCCGCCTTGTTGACAGAGACTATTTACACTAGCTCCGCCCACCAATATGTGATTGGAATAGGGAAAGTGTAAGATTGACGCCATTTCAAAGTGTAAGATTGACTGGGGTTCTAATCCCGCTGAAAACCTTCTTTAACCTTTTTTATTACGTTACAGATCATAAAGGCATTTGTTTTCAATAAAATTGATTTATGACTTAAAATTCATTTTTATTCATAAACTTTAGGTTTAGGGTAAGGTTACCTCTGTCTAGGGTTGGGAATCGAAAATCAATTCCAATTTGGAATCGGAATCGAAAGGCTAGGAATCTGATCGGAATCGAAAGGAATAGGAATCGGATACTTGAGATTAAAATTTGAATTCCTCTTATCAATTCCTGTGTGCATATTTTCAGAAAAGTACATCCTCTGCATGATCTGCTGATATCTCAATAAAAGCCCTTATGAAAATGATCGATATTTTTTACTATAGTAAGCATAGTTTAGCTATAGAATTTGCTTTAAAGCACAGGAATCACAAATTAACCATAGTTGCATTATAGTAACTGCAGTTTAACCATGATGTAGTTCAACCATAATACAAATTGTAATAAATCAGAAAAGGTGTGTTTCTATGTGTAAATATACAGAAAACGGTGCTCATATATATATATATATATATATATACTGTATATATACAGTATATATATATTGCAAACAAGTCAATAAGCAGGCTAAATGACCATACAGGTTGATATCTAAATGTTTTACTTCAACTGTGGAATCGAAACTGGGAATCGATAAGAATCGAAATCGATAAGCAGAATCAGAATTGGAATCGGAATCGATAAAATTGAAACGATTCCCAACCCTACCTCTGTCTGGTAGGTATAGGGCTTTAATATCTCAATAAGTTGCCATCATTTTAATATTTTTTATTATTAATGAGTCCTCATTAGACAATACTGAGGTGCACATAGTAATGTTATCTGCCACTATTTCTAAGTAAAAAGCATCTAACTACTCTTTCTCCTATATCATCAATTGCTATTTACACTTAGTGCAAATAGCCGCTGCCTTAAAAATATATGGCAGCAGCTATTTGCACTAGTGTAAATAGCAATTGATGCTATTTACACTAAGTGAAAATAGCGACAAATGCTATTTACACTAAGTTTAAATAGTAGTAAGTTCTGTTTACACTAAGTGAAAATAGCAGCATTTCTTAGCGATATGCTATTTACACTAACCAAAAATAACTGTAGGGCCTATTTTCTTTGGAATAAGTAGAAATAGTAGTTAGATGCTTTTTACTTATAAATAGTGGCAGATAACGTTACTATTTGCACCTCAGTATTGTTGTACATTAAACATTATGCAATAATAACAGACAGTAAATCATTATGTTTATAAAACTTATTAAAATGATTGCAACTTATTGAGATATTAAAACCCTATACTTACCCCTAACCTTACCCTAAACCTAAAGTTTATGAATAAAAATGAATTTTAAGTCTTAAATCAATTGTATTGAAAACAAATGCCTTTATGATCTGTAAAGTAATAAAAAAGGTTAAAGAAAGTTTTCAGCGGGATTAAAACCCCAGTCTCCCATGTCGCGCTATACAGACTTTACACTTTATGCTACTCTAGTCGCTATTTGAAATGGCGTCAATCTTACACTTTCTCATTCCATTCACATATTGGTGGGTGTAAATAGTCTCTGCCAACAAGGCGGGCTATTTGTACTCAGTGTAAATAAACACTATGAAAATACGTATATACTGTATATTAAACCTAATTTTGTGTCTTGGAAATAGTGTTGAACAACGCACGGGCCTCTGTTTTAGTATTATTATTACACTTTGAACTATTTATAGCTATTGTGTCTAGTATCAGTGTCTGAAATTAATTCGTGCATTTACAGCAGACTGTGATTGCCTTGCAAAGTCTACATTTTTCAAATAAAATTGAGTTGAGTAAAAGTGGAAGAAATGCAGAATTGGCTAATTCAGATGTTTGGATTTGGGTCTTAAACGCCAGCAGCAGAAACATATTAAGTAGTTTTATTAACTTAATGAGGCTGTCCATGGACTGATCTGACCAGGGTGCAATGAGAGCAGTTAAAAATAAAACATTGAAGTATTGTGTACTGTGTTCTACATGAACACTTTTGAAGTGAGTGTATTAGCATAAGAACAGAAGGTTATATAGCTTTCTCAATGCTTTTCATGTCCTTAAGCCAGGTCAGCACATCAGCCTATGAGGGTAAGAATGGCCACGTGTATTTACACAGGCATAAAGGGATAGTTCACCTAAAAATGAAAATTCTTTCATCATTTACTCACCCTCGAGTTATATAAATGTCTTTGTTCCGATGAATACAGAGAAAGATATTTGGAAGAATGTTAGCAATTTTCACTTCTGAGTAAATGATGACAGAATTTTCATTTTTGGGTGAACTATCCCCTTTAAAACATTGTCCAAATGTTCTTGTGTGGAACCTAAAAAGTCCTGTTATTTGGACTGAATGTGTCAGAGATTCAATTTCTGCCTTAAAACATCAAATCGAGGTTTTACGTGCAGTTTTTAAGAACACAGTGGATGTTTTTGACAGGAACATGTTGTTTTAATTATGCCCACTGAAATATTATAGGTAGACAAACACCTGCTTGCTTTAATTGTGCCAGTATTAACACTTAGAATTGGACCTCAGACTAATCAGGTCCAGACTTGACGTCAGTTTGGCCGTGATCCGGGTGCACACAGGGAAGGGAATGGCTTATGACTCAAGTGTAATAATGTCAAGTGGATCTCACTTTTTAAAATTTACAAAATGACCCCTTTGCATTAGTCTGGGTTTGTGATGCCCATTTTATGAGAGAACGACTTTGCTTCTTAATCCTGCCCAACTTTGAAAGCATGTTCAACCTTTTGAAACTGATGTTAATGTTTGTAGTACGAAAGGAACATTAAAAAGTGCTGAAAAAGGATCGGAAAGTGTTCTGCATGACATACAAAAAAAAGGTGTCCTGAGAAATCACATCTGTCTCTATGACACAAAAAAGTTGACCACATATTGAACAAGCTTAAAATAATTAAAAAAAAACGTTTAAGCTACATATATGCTATAGATGAGCCAATCATGAATTCATGTGTGGATATGAGCATTTAGACTTTTTTATTATTAAATTTATTTATTATTTATTTATTTTTCTTTTAAAAAGTACAATTATTATATTATTTTTGAATTTTATTATTGCATTATACAATCACATTCCTGATTGTCGCAGAATAAGAGACAAATATTCCCCTTTTCTGTCCCACAGCCCCATGAGGGCAGTCGGATCTGGAAGATGCACATGGTGAAGGGTCAGGACGGACTGGGTATCCAGATCACTGGCGGTCGCGGGTCTAAACGCTCTCCTCACGGAATCATCGTGGCCCACGTGGAAGAGGGAGGAGCTGCACAGAGGTACAAAGCCCTCAGGTTTTCATTTGCTGCCGTGGCAACGGTAGCTGCCGTGGTGACACCGGTCATCAGCATCTTATGCATATGTAAGCATCAGCGAGTTTTAAGTGCCCTCAACGATACTCATTAATCTTCAAAGCCATTGTGACTTCCCCACACAGACACATGGACAATATTCAGTCACGCTGCCAGACAATAATAATCAGTTGACAAGGTACCGCAAGCTTATATAAGTCATGATGCTCTGTGTCGCCTTGGAAAATGCTCAAGTTTAATGAACAGTGTCTCTACTTTGCACTGCTCGTTTATGGTAGTAGTGTCGAGCTTGTATCATACATGCAATGTGTAAAGCCAGTGTGTGGTATGTATGCCGATACTTGGCATTTTGAAAAGTTATTGAATGTCAGGTATCGTCCTAAAATTTATACCAGACAAATTTGTTATTGCTCAGATGTTGCTTTTGTAATAGCTCAGGGTGTGACTTTGTATTACACCATGTTTGGTGTCAGTTTCAACATTGTTTCAATATTATTTTTCCTGAAGAATAAGCAGTTGTTTAGAATACATACACAAATGACAATGTTGTGAATAGAATAGCTCAAATAAGGTGGTTGTGGAAAAATGTAATGGAAAATGGGTTTATATTGACATCTGTGAAATCTTTGATAGCTGTGAGCCCAGCGTAAATACGTTTAGTGTGAAATGTCTTTATTTGCTTTACATGTAATCTCATTACTGTCTAGGATACCAAAATAGAGCTGAATTATTTTTGGATTTGTCATTCTCTTGGAATCTCTTTAATTTATACAAACAATAGATGAAATAAAACTGTGGGGAAAAACTAGTCTTTCACAAATCATTTCCCTTGGACAAGCTTATAATGCGTAATCTTTGTGTTTAAAGCTTTTACATGTTAGGGAATTCGCTGACTTGCTTTTCATTTATGTAAAATGTGGCAAAGTTCGTAGAAAGCACAACAACCTGATGTAATGAGCCTACGTGCTTTAAAACAGAAAGGTAATTACTAAACAAAAGTGTGTTTCAAATCTTCCTTTCTAGTTAGTGAGGTGCAAGAGGGCGGTCAGATCAGGGTCATCACTGCAGCATGATGTTAGTAGATATGAAGTTTCCTGTTCTTATATAACAGCTAGCTCTAAGAGAACTTCACATTCATTTGTCTGTGAGGCGAAGCCCTGAGGAGTTTAAATCATTCTCTCTTCACTGCACACTGTTCCTCAACTTTACCGTAATGAAGCCTCAATTCAGCGCCCAGGCATGAATGTCTCAAAAAGTCTGAGGACATTTTACAATGACAAATGGCAAAACTCGCAATGATGCCTTTGTGGGATTTCATGTGAATAAAGTCTGTTTATGCTTCTTGATAACAGATTCATGATAATGCAGTATGTTTATTACATATAATATGATGTTTCTTCTGCATAGATAGATACATACACTGTCAAAAATAAAGGTGCTTAAAAGGTTCTTCACAGCGATGCCATAGAAGAACCAGTTTTGGTTCCACAAAGAACCATTCAGTCAAAGGTTCTTTAAAGAACCATCTCTTTCTCACTTTTTATAATCTGAAGAACCTATTTTCACCACAAAGACCCTTTTGTGAAACAGAAAGGTTCTCTAGATGTTAAAGGTTCTTTATGACACCAAAAGGTTCTTCTATGGCATCAAAGAACCTTTTGAAGCACCTTTTTTAAGAGTGTACTTACATTGCATGTGTATGCAACTGATTTGACAACATTTTAAACTTCCAAGATTAGATCCCCACAATCTTGTATTGCCCCACTAAATATTAGGTATAAAGATTTACATGAATTTAGAATGAATACATTAAAATTATGTTTAATATCATAATACAGTACATGCTTCTACACCATACACACGTGGCTCTTTTCAAAAATCATGTGGCTCGCCAGGTATCTTACCCTTCACCAACATTTGATCGTTAAAAACATCATAATACATATGAATATTTCAGGTTGTCCTGGCCAATACACGCATGCAGTGCTATGCGCAAGCCGCGTCATGACACTAATCAACGGCAAACAACAGTTATATGGTAACCCCTCGCGCCGGCAGCCCAGCATCATATCGAAAGCCAACAGGCTCCCAATTCGCGTGCTTTTTACCCAGAGCGCGAGGTCTTTAGAAGAGCGAGCGTCATGCTTTTATTGAAAGTTACGGCTCTCTGTGTTGCCACGCTACATAATCACATGTAAAAAGTTTTAAAAACACATGGAAGCAGATGGAAGCAAACTGCGACGCGTCAGTATGGATGCGCTGTGTTTAGCTCCTCATTTCCGTCTGAGCAGTCTTTCTCGCATATGAAGTCCATACAGCTGTCAAGGTTGACAGAGGAGTTGTAATGCCGGCATGTAAGTGTCTTGACCACCTACGAACCGAACTACAAAGCTATTAGCAAGACGCTAGTTATGTTCGCTTTTATGATATGTTGCGCAGACCGATCGGCGTATGACATCAAAGTGCCGCGAGAGCAGAGCTCCGTGTGCTTTCGAAATGTGGTACTCTGATGTCACATTCGCCGATCATGCAGCATTTCAAGAAGTCGAACATTGCAATGCAAAGTCAGAACACATATGCAGTATTTTGTGAGTATCAGTACTATGAACGTGCACTTTTTAAAATTGTTAGATATAGTGAAGTTTAATTGAATGGAGGCCTAATGTAAACCTGTAAGTTGTTTATAAGTCATGGAAATATTTTTTTAAGAGACCCAGATGTATGCACTGTTTCGTTGGTTTCACTGTTTTTGCCTTGTCTGTGGACATGTTCTCTTATCGAAGGCAAAGAACAATTGATCCCCACAGGGACCATAAGTGGACTTTGGTCATAAATCAAGTTATTAGTATTGAAGACATTGAAAGATTTTATAGTTTTTGCAATGGCTCTTTTGCAAAAATAAATGAACCAAAACTGGAAAAATGGCTCTTTGGTTATAAAAGGTTCCCGACCCCGTTCTACACTCAAAAATAAAGGTCCTTAAAAGGTTCTTCACAACGATGCCATAGAAGAAGCATTTTTTGTTCCACAAAGAACCATTCTGTCAAAGGTTCTTAAAAGAACCATCTCTTTCGAACCTTTTTTGATTTGAAGAACGGATGTTAGGATGTTAAAGGTTCTTTATGGAACCATTTAGACAAAAAAGGTTTTTCTATGGCATCGTGAACCACCTTTGTTTTTAAATATGAGGTAACACACGCAGTTTCTATAAGTACCTATACAGTAGTATTGCATACTTTGTATCTTCAAAGAGTATTTAGTTTGATCAAATTTATTAAAGAACAATACAGCTGTACGATAATTTCTGGAAAAAGACGAGCTCCTGGAGGCATGTGGGCGGGGGAAATACAGCACGAGCACACAATACATCATCGCATAAGTTTGTGTTGTTTACATTATGCACGTACACGCCGATTGGCAACAAAACACAGACATATGACTTAGTTTGACTTACCGCATACGGTTCATGTCTGGCATCTTTTAGCACTGGGATTGCTCCATCTATCAGTTTCAAACGATCTCCAAATCCAGAATTACTGTATATCCACCGTTTATATAACATTCATCACCCAAATGCAGTGAGCAAACAAACACAGCTAAACTTCCATTAGCTGAGTAAAGCGGCATTAATGGCTGTGCTCTTTCTCTCACGCTCTTCCGGGAGAATTTTCCAATAAGGGACTAAGAACCCTTGTTACGAAACGGCAATCCATGTTTGATAAAAACTTTCCGAAACCTGTACAAACCCTGGCGGAGTGAATCGAGCACAGAAATACTATGTTATACGTTCAACTTGTTTTTTGACAAGTTGACCATGTTAAGCTTGAGAAGCCAGCACGTTTAACAGTGTAAAGAAGTCTGAATGCATGAAATAGCATGTTACCTTCACTTTAAGAGTATTATCAAATTTAATGTATGATTTGTTGGGCAAAAGAGAAAACACAAAATAAAGCAAATTAAAGATGAATTTGGGAAATCATTAATTATTCATTTTAAAAAATGAAAAAAAAAAATCATGTTAAGCATGAAGTGAAAATCTGATATTGTGACAGCCCTAATCTAATTAATTCCAAATACATAAATCAAGACCCATGTAATTTTTTTCCTGTTTAAAAAAATATGCCACATTATGGAAGTTAAATCGGTTTGATGTCGACTTGACCATTTCACTGTAATAGCTGCAACATAAAGTCAGGGGTGTCAGCGACATTTGACGGGTTAACCTGACCTTGCGGTTCTTTTTCAATTACAGAGATGGGCGTCTGAAGGCAGGCGATGAGTTGCTGATGATAAACGGTCACTCACTGGTTGGGCTTTCACACCAGGAGGCTGTAGCCATCCTCCGCTCTACCGCTGGATTGGTTCAGTTGGTGGTAGCCAGCAGGGTAAGTTTTACATACAGTAAGCCGAAGCAAAAATACTGTATCAGAATCATACTATACACTGTATGTGCATCATTACAGATGGAACTGTCTTCACACATAAATGTTAAGCAGTTCTTGCTGTATTTTACGAGTTCTTCTTTACGTAAAGTAAGTGTACCAACTATTCCAGAACGTATGTCACGAGCAGCTGCGTGTAGCAGCTAAAAAATTGAAGAGCGAAGCACTGATGGGTTCACCGCATTGCTTTGCGAGATAAAGTTAAAAATACTCTCGGTCTGCTCAAAGCCACACAACATGCTTTCTCCAGCTGCTCTTCCTTCCTTTCCCAGGATGAATCCGAAGTGGACTTCCACAAGTACCCGTCCACCAGCCTGCCCGACCTAGTAAGCACGTGCTCCGGTCCGGACGCCTTGCCCTCCCCCGGGGAGGAGAAGGAGAACATGGAACCGGACGTGGAGGACGTGAGGGCCAGCAGCCTTTCGCTGCCCACCCAGGACTTGGTACGTACGTCTGCTGCCTATCAGTCTAGATTATCTGCTGCTTTCATCTTGTACTGCCTCCTATGACCTCCGTTACACAGCTGGAGCTAGAACAGACTGTTTTCGTTTTGTCTGTTTGTTTATGACTAAAAGGTTGTTTTGAGGATGAAAGCTTGAGTGATGTGAAATGTTTATTATGATATGTTTATTATATAATAATGTGTATAAGCGCCAGTGTATGCGTTTGTTCCTTTCACCCCTCGTTGGCGCCTCGTTGAGGTGTTTGATAACAGGCGAACGCCTGTTTGTCTGATACGAACTAAAGAAGTTATCAGATATTTCTCAGCAAAATCTAAACACCCGCAGAATGTTGTAATTAAAATACAGCTTGTCCTTTTAAGGGAAGCACAGTTGTCTCTTTATCTCTTTGCCTCTTTTGATCTGTGTGCCAGGGGCCCCATTCGTGTTCTTGAGACTCTCTATCTGTTGTTTTGTCAAAAAAATATTACTGCCACTTTTTACCAAGCAGCCATTGGCTCTGCATTTGTTCGTTTCATCACAGATAAGAAATTATTCATTTGCCCTGCGCTAGCAGCCGTGCATCAAATCAGTAATGCTACACGCCGTTAATGTTTAATCATACAAAACGAATGTAGCGCTAGTTTGATAAACGCTGGCGACAACTTGGCTAACACTGGTCATTATGTGATTCAGCGGCGAACTGACAGGATCACACAACTCAACATGTTACGATCATATTCCTTAAGTGTGATTTTAGAGATCAGTGCTCATGATGTCTTGCCTGAGATCTTGAGATTGCGTTGCAGGGAAAAGTGGGTCATTTCCCCCACCACATCTTTATTGAGCTTGTGTTCTTGCCTTCATGAGCAGACGTTCTGCTTGCTGTGTGATTACATTAGCATTCCACACCTCCTGCTGATTGTAGTTGTGAATTTGAGACAGTAAAGCTTGTGTTTGTTTCACCTGAATTGAAAACTTGACAGATGTGATCTCAGATGTGGTCATTCGTAGTAGAAGTCCTCAACTTTTAAAGAAAAGATGATTTAGGAATTATTTGCCATACTGACTATAGAAAGTATTACTACACAGACGCGAAAAAAATGAAGAGACTATCCCAAATTCATGAAATCAGCATTTCTAGGTGTATTGTGGCCATTTCAGTCCAGTGTCTGTTGAATTTCAACAAAATCAAACCTCAGGAGTGACATAAAGTCATCCAATAGCAATGTGAAAGAATAACAGCATAAGACAAGACATGAAAACTGTGATTAAAAATCACATAAAAATGTTTTTTTACTTTTCCTAAATACATGTACAAATATTACTGTTTTATTGTTTAAAAGTGAATATGAACTTGTTTTCTTTGCAGTATTTGAGGTCTGAAACAATACAGAGCATCTTTTATGTTATATTCACCTGTTTGCAGTTTTCGTTTTCTGCAAATAAATGTAAATAATATAAAATAATAAAATAGTATACAATCTTTTTATTTGATTGAATAATATTGCCAGGTGTTCAAAGAATGAAAAACATTTTTTTTTACCTAAACACATAACCTGTAAATAGTCAATTCAGAAAAACTGAAAATAAATTTAAAATGTCTGTTAATTTTTTCTGCAGCTGTATATGTATTACTGATTTAGTCTATTTATTCCAATGACATTTGAAGTATATTTCTGTCAGGACCACTGACTTCAAATATTTAAGGTTGACGGAATGAAACTCTCCACCTGTTCATGCAGCCTTGCATGGACAGAGCTGGAGCGCAGCAATACATGTCGCCCCACCCGGGGAACCTGAAAAGCTCATGATGCGTAACATTAAATTAAAATGATCCGACAGAGACAGGCAGCAGGGTTCCTACGCGTTTTGGAAAAGTATGGATTTTTCTTTGATGTTTTTCCAGGTCTGGATTAGTATGAAAAAAAGAAAATTGAGTATGGAGAAAATGATGAGTTTCCAGACTATTCGGTTTTCTAAAATATAAAATTAAGAATTTCTGATAATAAATTTATTTTTATGAAGTTTGGAGCATGTTTTGTGTGCTGCCAAAAGATCGGCGCTATATTGTATTTCAATCTGGTAATATTTGTATAAAAATATCAATTGACCATGTGTCATGATCGTGGGTGGTGAGACAAGGACAGAGGACCCAGGTGCAGACAGTGGGTAAGGGGTTAACAAGATGTTTAATAAATAATAAAGACAAAACCAAAAAACCCACGAGGGGGTAACATAACAAAACAAGGGAATATAGTAACATGACAAGACAGGACAGGACTAAGACTAACTAAACTTACACAACAACTACAGTTAACACTTGACATAATTTACAAAATGACTACATTAGACTAAACTTGACAAGACACAGGGACTTACACCACACTAATCAAAATGAACCAGCACAGGACAGAAAGGGCATTATAAAGGGGATAAATCAAGAGGGGAACAGGTGAAGGGCATGAAACAATAAACTAGCAATAACGAGGAGACAAGAGGGCGGGAACAGAGACGAGATGGGTGTATGGAAGGCCATAAGGGCCAAAATTACCCCTCTCCACATGAAATATGGGGTTCTGTCATGATCCTGCCACTAGACCACGGAAAACATGACATGATGCGGCAGAATCATGACACCATGTTTACTCATCACTGATAAACATAAGACAGACATGGTTTTAGCTATTGTTATCTAATTTGCACTCCAATTGTTCTAAAATGCACATATGTAGCTCAAGAAAATCTTTTTTGTTTGGGACAAACTCAGTTTTTGGACCTCGGTATATCTAAAATCCTGCGTATGGCCTGGATTGAACGTCGTCTAATTTTGGAAGAAGCCAAGTTAATGGACTTTAGTTCTCTTTTCATGTTCATTAATGAATTATATTTCACCAATCCTTCTGTTGCTGTGGGTTAAAGTTTACAGTTATTTCATTTGACAAATTATTAACATTGCACTAAATTCCAATAAAATGTTGTGCATTGAACATGTCTTGGTTTGGTGTTAATTAATTTGTATGAGGTATAGCTATAACATTCCACTGATTATTTGGCAAAATATTATAATAATATACATGCGAGCAGTTCGATTTGGTCTGAAAAATCTTCAGCGAAGTCTGAATGTTTGAGTCTGGAAAAGTATGGAACTTAGAAATGGAAAATGTGTAGGAACCCTGAGGCAGATATGTATATAAGGAGCAAAGAAAGGCAACTTAAATAGGATGCAGTCTAGTATGTGTTGTATGACTATTGGTTAACGTTGATTAGCTGCACCTGATGTGATCGGCTGATGCAAGCTTGACTCACGTGACGTGAACTGATGCTACGCTTGATATCTGAATGGTATGGACTACAAAAGAATAGAATAGAATACCACTAATATTAATACTAAATGGTTGATCAGTAATGAACACCGTCCACAACAGCTTCCACTCCACACATTCAAGTTAGAAGGAGGAAGTTCTTTCAGCTTTGCATTAACAGACAAAGATCATCTTAACCTATTTGAACAACAGGAGGACTTTAACTTTACCAGTAACTAGATAAACACTTGTAAGTAGAAGCTTAACAGGTTTAAATAGCCTCTTGTGCTTCCCCTCATTCTGTTTGAATGCTACTCCAATTTTTTTTCTGTACTGAGAATTCTGTCCCTCCAGGCTTTAGTCTCTAGTGAATGACAGAGGGGGCGCCCTTAAAATAAATATAATCTTTTACTTTGGTTCCCATGTTTCCCATGATTCATTGACCCTGGTGCTTATCGGAATGGGTTCCAGTCATGTGCTGTGTTTGTTATTTTATTTATTGTAAATAGAGAAATCTGTGCTATTCAAGAACAACAAACATTAAGACAGCATTTACACTGTAAAAAACTGAAAAGTTTAACGAACTGTATACGACAACATTGTGAAAACGATCTGCACGATGAAAGCAGCCATTTTGCTGCGTGTTTTACCACTCAAGAGAACGTGTCCTGGCACTCAAGGGGGCGTGTCACGGCATGTTCACGTGGGAAAGTGAAGTCAAACCCTCTATACTCGCGCGACTGAACACGTAATATGCATGCGCGTGACATTTTCAGAAAGTTCCGCCTTGCAGTTTACACAGAGACGATAACGATGCCGTTTTCCAAAAAGTTGCGTTTTCAGTCCCTCAAAACACCATTGTCATGTAAACGAACGGCTAAAACTTTACACGTGAAAATGGCGTCATGTAAACGGCATGGAAATAATGACTAGGACAAATAAAGATGGTTATCACTTTAAATGTCACTTGAGTCTAGTTCTGAACACAAAGGGCATTTGTAGATAACTTTTTCTCAGAGTTAAATTTAATTTGTTAAAAAAAAGAAAACAAATAATAATAAAAAAATACGGGATATACTAGAACACACATAAAAATATGATGATGAGAACCCAGCATGAATGTGACATTAGCAGGACATATTGAAGAGTTTTTTTAAAACAATTCTTGGGTAAATTGTTGTATTGAAAATTTATCTTAGAATAGAAAGTGAACAATTTACGTTACAATTTGGCTTGCTTTTCATGAATATTGCAACTTTCTATAAATCTGCATAGCTTGTATAAAGCTTAACAAAACAGTTAATGCAGAGGTACTGCTCTTGTCACTCCAAATTATTTGGACTTTGTGGTTTTCTGCATAGTTTGCTTCAATAATTAAACGGAAAACAACGAGAATGTAATTAGGCCGATTCATTTTTCAGCTTCCCACACTTTGCTCACACTGACATTCCAGATCAAAACACCTTTCCAAACTGTTCTTACACTCCCTTTCAGCATCCCGCCAGAGCGCAGGGCGGCACTGAGTGGTCACTTTTATATGGGTGTCCAGCGCTACAGGGTTGGGTGTGTCTCCAACAGCAGCTTGTCAGATTTGATCTGAAGGGGTTTTGATGAGACAAAGGGGGAGGAAAATAAAAAAACATGGAAGGCAAGGGAAGAACACAGCTACGACTGTCACGTTGAGTCCTGCGAGGCACAGAGGTGTGGGGTTTGAGGAAACCGACCGGCTCACCTGCGACAGCTCTGTTCGTGTAGCTTGTTCATACGGGAGATGGATTTCATTTCTGACAGCCGTGGGAGGGTGTTCCTGTCTGCATGCCTGAAAGAGAGCAGCGGATCATCCGCTTCATGTTGCTGTTTAAACTTGTTTCAGGACACAGGAGATGTGCGATAAACTGGAGCTCGCATATTTTTTCTTTTTATATTTACAGTTATTTATTAGTTATTCATTAGTTATTCAACAGTATTGGTTCAAGTTGGTTAATTTGTTTTGAACATACAGTACCTGACCATTTGACCAAGAGCACATAGCACTGTAACAAAAGCTCAATAAAAGGGAAGGAAAGAGGAGGGAACCGGCGAACAATCACAATAAACTTTAATCAAAAATAAACAAACAATAATCTGGAAGTAAAAAGGCCAGCAGCCACCTCACAGTCGACTGCCGGCCACACAAATAAAACTTAACATGTCCGGGCCCAGTCCTCTCTCGCCGTATCCTCCTGTCGCTCGTCCTTTTATGCTTCCGATCTCCTCCGTGAGAGATGCTCCTCGCTTCCTCCTCCCACGGCTCTCGTCACGCCTCCCTCGTCACAAGCACATTTCCAAGAAACCTTCATAAATACTTTGACTTTTAAAGGTCCAGTGTATCAAATTTAGCGACATCTAGCAGTGAGGTTGTTATTGCACCCACCCAATGCTCTCTGTAGAATAGTTTGTCTGTTTAGGGCTACTGTGGAAACAACATTGCGAAATCCGTGCAAGGGGGCCCTACATAACATTGCATGACACTACATAAACCAAAGTAGGACCTTAAAAATCACAAAATATTTACTCTTTAAGTGGACAAGAGATTTGCTTTCTTTTCGTGAAATTGTGAAAGAGTTCACGTACACTGCAGTGTAACATTCCTTCAAGTCCTGCACAGTAATGTTAGAGGGATAGTTCACCCTAAAAATGAAAATTCTGTCATCATTTACTCACCCTCTTGTCATTTCAAACCTGTACAGTTTGTCTTTCTTTCTTCTGCTGAACACAAAAGAAGATATTTTGAATAATGATAATGATAATAACTGAACGGCGGGGCCCATTCACTTTTATTGCATGAACACAACACCAATGCAAGTCAACCGTCGTTGTTCGGTTACCAACATTTTTCAAAATATCTTCTTTTCTGCAGTAGAAAGAAAGTCATACTGTACAGGTTTGAAATGACACGAGGGTGAGTAAATGACACTTGTAGAACATGTTTAGTCAATTTTTTATTTGTCCATTAAGAGCCATTTTAAGATCTTCTGTCTCACTTTTCAAGGCAAGCTCCCTTATTTCTTCTGCTGTTTCTTCTTCAGTTTACAGATCTTGACAGGCTGGAGGATCGTTGCAGGTTTGAGGGTCCCAAGGGATGTTGTCGTAGCCCCACACCTATGAAGTTCCGCAGCAGATCCCAAGGTCACACATAAATGAACAAACATAAATTCTATCAGGTCAAAACACTGCTGAGCATGAAAATATTGTAATGAGATTAAACGTTCTTGGACTTTTGCCAAGGGAGGCTTCACCAATTCTAATTCCTTTGTTATAGATTCTAGTATAAAAAAGGTGTTGTGAAAATATTTTTTTATATTCATAATTATGTGTGTTAATGAACATAAACATTTAAACTAAATTAAAATAAAGTTTAATAACAGTCTATTCTTAACAAACGCTTCTTAAACCATTACAGTCTAAAACAGTGGTCACCAACCCTGCTCCTGGAGATTTTCCGAGACACACCTGGACTATCTAATCAAGAGCTGCGTTCCATTTGATAGGGTTCCTACGCAGTGTTCACTACTCCCTGAGCACGGGATATCCGTCGAAGTGGACTTCGCTGACAAAAACCCTTAATTGGAATGCCCTGCAACGTCATCAAAGAAAGGCAACGGCAGGGTTGCGCAGATTATAATATAAATAAATATTGTAACTTTACTTTTAAATTTAAAATAAATATATATAAACGTAACACGCATTATGTATCTAATCAATATAATCTTAACTTTTGTTTATGTTGGTATATATTATTTGACTGATGCATTTTTGATAATTTGAAACTCTACTGTTATGCAATATAAAAACACACTTTAATTTGGTCAACAACGTGAAGATATGTTCTTAATCCATGGTCGCGTCAGTCTCATCTCGCTTTTTTCCCTATGTGGTGCAGCTGTAAACATTCCTGAGGCAAATAAATAACACAACATAACTGCTGCTGCTTACCACTTTTACATTAGTTTGTATAATAATAGCAAAATGGATGAATCCTTACACGCATATGAAAACTACTTTTTAATTGCACAATAAAATATAAATACAAATAAATACATTCATCATCTTGAGTGTGTAGCCTATATAATAACAATGCTACAAAAAGTAAAATAACATATTTACGTGAAGCAAACCACAGTATTTAATATAATTAACATTAATTAAATAAACTTTCACAATGTACAAAAGGCATACGTAAACTCGTCTGTTGTTTTTCTGACTCGTGATGCGGGGCTCAATGGTAGTTGGGTGATTTTCCCTTTCCACTTCTGGCGAAGTGATATATCGATGTTGCTTAATTCCCTACGCCGTTCGCAGTGCCCTTCGAACTGAACATGTTCGCTCCCTTCGGATTGTTAACTCACTTAAGATGGCGGAACACCCTGTGAGGTCCACTTCGCAGTCCACTTACGGCTAAATGGAACGCACCCAAGGTGTGCAGGGTTGCTTGATTGTGCTGAAGCAGGGTTGGAGCTTCAGTCTGCAGGACGGTAGATCTCTAAGAGCAGGGTTGGGGACCACTAGTCTAAAACATGCTAGGTTATTTTTAACCCAGTGTAGGGTCAAAAAAGGACAAACACAGCTTGTGCCTGGGTTAAATAAACCCATAAAATGTTTATATTTGACCCAACAATTTGATTTAAACCACCCAGCGTAGGTTAATTTACAATGGAACATTTGGGCTCATTCTTCTTGACCCTAGACTGGTTTGAAATAACTCAGAACTTCATTTGAGATGATCCTTCACTTTGAATATAAGTATATGAAGAGTTTGGTTCCAAAATGAGATAACTAACAATTTTTAAAAATCATGTTTTTTTATTATGTTATCATGTTTTTATTCTGTTTGTTAGCTGTATTTTTGGAGTTATTATGGCTTAAATCAAAACAAACCAACTGCAGTTTGATTGATATTAGTTGAAATGCACAATATTTATAGTTATCTCATTTTGGAACCAAACTCTTCATATTTAGATGTCATTATCAATATCAAATGAACTCATTATGGTCAGGTGGAGGGAGCCGCCTGGAGTCTGTTGGTGAAGACGATGAGCTTATCGTGGAAAACGGTGATACAGGAAGTGACATGGCAGGAAAGCCAGCACGAGGAGGACGCAAACACTCTCTTCCCCAGCAACTTGACACAGTCGGCATCCGACAGGTCAATGCAGCATTCATCATTTCCTTTACCTAAGTTAAAACCTAGCCTATATGTTCAATTTTTACCATATTTTGTATTGACCCATTATGATCCTTTAAATTCTGTGTGTTGCAACTAATATAAAAAAATAAAATAAAGACAGACTTCAATACGCAGTCTTTGACTCAAGGCTGAAAGTTTTTTCTTGACTGCCTTAGATATCATTTTTGTTAAATAAATTACGCTTTTAACAAATAGCAATCGAAAAATAGTAACAAATCCTGTATTCACTAGCTGCCTGTTTTCTTACAGTTTTTTCTTACAGCAATATTTTATTATCTCAGTGTTTATTCATAACCTCTTTTAACATCCTCTTCAGGAATATCAAATCGTGAAGAAATCGGCACGTTCCCTGAGCACTGTTCAAGTGGAGTCTCCATGGCGACTGGCACAGCCATCTATAATCTCTAACATTGTTCTGATGAAAGGACAGGGCAAGGTAAGGGAGACTCTGCTTCCAGAACAGTACATGCTGTGTTCTTTTTAAGCTGTTTTAAAATATATATGATTTTATATACAGTATGGACACTTACTTTGATCCAATTTCATATATTGGGTACAGCTGTAGGATTGTAAACCCTGGCTAATAAAATGATTTGAATGTGTCTAGGGTCTCGGGTTCAGTATTGTTGGAG
This sequence comes from Triplophysa rosa, assembly GCF_024868665.1. Taxonomy (NCBI): domain Eukaryota; kingdom Metazoa; phylum Chordata; class Actinopteri; order Cypriniformes; family Nemacheilidae; genus Triplophysa; species Triplophysa rosa. The sequence goes on along the minus strand of NC_079891.1, from coordinate 17,025,049 downwards.
GACAGGATTCAGCTCGTGGGAGGATGGGTATATTTGTCAAGACCATTTTCTCCAATGGAGCAGCTGCAGCTGATGGGAGGCTGAAAGAAGGTAGATAGACACTCCTGATACAGTGAGTGATGGAACATTTGATCATCAAAGCAGTTGGACACCATAGAATCCAAATGGCATGAGCATAATTAGCTGTATTCTCACAGTCTCTAGCTTTCATCATTGGTGAACATCGCTCTGTTTTTCACGTTTAACTCTTTCAGGCGATGAGATATTGGAGGTGAATGGAGAGTCTCTGCAAGGCCTCACGCACCAGCAGGCCATTCAGACGTTTAAGGTATAAACCGCTCAGTCATACTCAGTCACAACCGCATTGGAGAATTAATCCTGGATCGCTAAACTCAATCCTGTGTACTTGAATTGCTTTCATAGCTGTGCAAGCAACAGTTTGTAAAGGAAGGTCCTAGAAACATAATGTTTGGTGTTCAATAGATTCATTTTTTGTTTGACACACCAGTAAAATCGTTTGCTTGAGGTAATGGGAAGTAAATGCACACATGCTACCAAATCCCGACAGCAGCTGGCTTCTTATTCGTCCCGGGTATCTAACGTATGACGTTTTCCACTGTTTAGCAATTAAAGAAGGGAGTCGTGACCCTAACTGTTCGGACCCGTCTGAGAAGTCCCAGTCTTACGCCCTGTCCCACGCCCACACTGCTCAGCAGATCCAGCTCTCCAAACTCAAATGCTAGCGGTGGAACACCAGTCCCTGCAGGTTTTGAAGATGGGGATTCTCGTAGGGGGCCCGGTCCCAAAGATCGCATTATCATGGAGGTTACATTAAACAAAGGTACAATCATGACTTTTTAAATTAATTTTTTAAGCTGCACTCTGTCACTTTCTTGGTTGAAAAGAAACAAAAATCATTAGAAAGCTGTTTTTAAAACTATCTCCTTTCCTTATCCCGAGTTGCAGTGGTAAGCTTCTAATAATGATTTATCAGTTGAGCTGTCGAGTACGATTACATGGGTAATGTCAGTTTTACATCATTTGACTTCAGCCTACGAAACGACAAAGACTCACACCCTGCACCAGAAAGAACTTGATCATGGTCTTATTACATGTCCAAATGAACTGTCGTGTCAAAATGAAAACTATTATTTTTGGATTAGCGTTCTAATAAATGGTCCCTTCTCATTTTGTGTTCTGTTAATGTACTCAGTTCAGGAACACTGCATATTTGTTTGACATGAATTATATGCGAAGCGTATGATCATTTTAAACAGAAAGTCTACATATTTTAAATCAAAGACACAAGGCTTGATTTCCTTAAGGGAATATTAGGTTCAGTAATCTGACTTCGAATTTATTTTAGGAGTTTTTTTTCTGATGTCTGAAATACGTTTATCCCTAAATCCAGCATGTACATGTCCTCACCAGAAAATAGAATCCGAAATCTTGCCTGGTGTGAACAACATGCTGTTATTTTGTGCGCTTCAGAGCCAGGTGTGGGGCTGGGTATTGGTGCCTGCTGTTTAACACTGGAAAACAGTGCTCCTGGGATCTACATTCACAGCTTGGCGCCAGGATCCGTTGCCAAAATGGATGGCAGACTCAGGTATATTTGTGATCCTATACCTCACCGTGTATTATTGTAAATAACTACTGTAAAGAACATGATGGTAACTATAAGTCTTTTGTTCTCATTTAAGTCCCGGTCTGTCAATGTTTAACAATGGTTAGTCAGGGAGAAAATTAGCTCAAAGCACGTGTACAGTTTTATTTTAGGTATATTACTGAGAAGAAAGTAAGGAAATACCCTTCATGCTCTCCTTCACGGCTCAAGCAGTGAAACTGCATTGGACTGTAGTAGACATCGGACTGCTATGATCTATCATCTTAAATTCTTCACTTCCAGTTAATTTAGGAAGGGAGAGGCAGGAATAAGACCCCACTTGGGAAAACAATCACACAGATCTTTATTTTCTTTATAGAGCCCACGGTGTGTCTGTACATGTGTTTGCATCAGAATATTCTTTCTAATGTGTTAAACATCCAATAAACCTGTCAAGTTTGTGTGCATAATTGTTTGTGATTTGCTGGTGTGTGTGTGTGTGAGTGAGTGGTGTGTATGTGCTTACTCTTGTTAAGATGAAACACCTCGCAGACTGAAGGGAATGTGCAATAAGAGCCAGAAGCTAATGAATGGGGTCTTTATGTCAAAACACAGACTTGTGGTTCAGAATGTTGGATCTAGTTGTGAAAGTGGTTGCAGCTGTGTGAAGGAACGATAAGGCAGTAATATTTTCAGATATGTCTTTTTTTTAATGCACATTGAGCATGTATTTCAACATATTTCACAATATTCTAATCTTTATTGTGAAGTATTTTATACTGTATCATTCCTGGGACAGGAAACCTAACAACCCCCCTTGATAGTTATTATATTAGACTGAAAATACCCAGTGTTCACTCGAAAGACAGCGAGACTGTTAATGCCACCAGCTTTTAAAGGATGTCAGACTGATACAAATTTGTTTATATTTAAATTTTCTGCCGCTGATGCTTTTTATTTTGTATAAATTCTTTCCACATTTTTTACTTGGTTATCAAATTAATATATTTTTGTTTAAAATGTTTCTAATATTCTTTATTATTGTTGTTGTTGTTGTAGATAATAATCTAATGATATAATAAAATGATAAATGATCATAATAATATTTATTTTAATACTTAACATAATATTTTTATGCAACCATTTTTTTCTCAATTGAATATAATATTATAATGTAATATTTCTCCTATTTTCATTCATTTTCTATGGTGGTCAAGAAGAAATGTTGTCATTTTTATTATTTTATTTCTCTTTATTATGCCTATTTAAAGCACCTTTATTTACCATTGTGTATAAATTAACTTGCCTTTACAGTTGTGGTCAAAAGTTTACATACTGTACACGTTGCAGAATCATACACCTACATATACCTTGCAGAATCTTGATTTTATAATAGAAAATGTTGTTTTTATCCTTTATTACAAGTCTAATGTGTGTATGTTTGTGTGTTTTAGTCGAGGTGACCAGCTCCTGGAGGTGGATTCGGTGAGCCTGAGACATGCAGCTTTGAGTGAAGCTTACGCTATACTGAGTGAATGTGGACCCGGCCCGGTCAGCCTCATCATTAGCCGACATCCCAACCCTAAAGTAAGAGCCAAACTACATGCATACAGTATGGAACTGCATCATGGTCCCTCTTTCGTTTCAATATAGCTTGTAGAAATTATATACGATACAGACTGCCTTATCATTAACAGTCTTTGTGAAACTACTGCAGTTAACAGAGTAGGCCCTAGTTTATAAATGAATAAACCCCAAACATCTGTGTGGTGATTTGGTCACACTGCTTCAGTCACAAGGGCCTCTGCCATATTGGTGCAAGTGGAAATCAAAAGCGTCATCCACCTGCTAAAGTTATAATTTGCTCCCAACATGAATTCTTGAAGATCGCCAAAAAGTAAACAACATTCCTCTCGCCCTCATGCTAGCATGACTTGGTTTCCTCCATCTAATGAATCAAGATGGTGAGAAATGTAGGCCAGGGTGGGGTACAGTGAGAGGTTTTAGTGTTTAGAATGTGCTGACTGTTCATTCGGCTTGCTAGTGCTAATGTAGCATGAGACAGCAGGGCTAGCTGCATATTTAGCATTTGACCCAAGGTCAGAAACTTTGCTCACAAGGGCCATTAATTACAAAACATGACATTTTCATGCAAGTTTGTGTAGCATCCGTGTGCAGATGGAACTTTCATTCCTTTTTGCATACATTTAGAAGTGTTTTCAGGCAAGTTGTTCCCGAGGTGTGAATGGGATGAGGTGTCCATTATATTACACTCAAGATGTTACTTTTATTATGTTTATAAAACTAGGTCATTTGACCTTTGATCAGTTCTGTTGAGTTTGAATTGAGAACAACTCTTACATTGAGGTCAACAATAACAAATAATCGGAAATAGATCTTGCAAAACCTGATCTTAATCAGGCTTTTCTACCAGAGCTCTGCAAGACAAATAGAGATTTTCTTTAGTTTCAGTGTGTCGAATCAAAACAACTAGGCTACATGACACAACAGAATAAATGTGTATCTTTTACACTCAAACGCCACTAAAAACCATTAATACCTTGTATTATTGTAATATGATTAATATTGTGGAATGTTAAATACCCAAAACAGATATGATTTCTTCACTGAATTTAGTTAAATCTATAAAATCACAATTATTTCACTTTAGTGCCATTATGAATGTTCATCACTGACTTAAAATTGAGTAAAACCTCTCAAAAGTGTAAAACAAGTGTAGATTAATGAAAAATGAAACAGATTTTTTAATTCACAGTGCCACCTAGTGGTCATATTGCCCTTGCCTAAATATTTGTACTATGATTTAACCAAGAAAAGCATTATTTTAGGATAATCAGATCAAAATACACTTGTTTGTATGTTCTTCATGGCTTTTTTATATCCTCAGGTGTCTGAACAAGAGATGGATGAAGTGATCGCTCGCTCCACTCACAGAGAGAGTCATTCTTCTCACACACTAGGTAAAGTGTCTGTTGTGTTCTGGTCTGTTTGAGGCTTAAGGCTTACATACAGCCGCAGAGAAAAATAAGAGACCATTCCCATTTTTAATTTAATCAGCGTTTCTAGATGTATTATGGTCATTCCAGTCCAGTGTCTGTTGAATTTCAACAAAATCAAACCTCAGGAGTGACAAAGTCATCCAACAGCAATGTGAAAGACTGACAGCATGACAAGACACATGAAAACTGATAAAAAGTTTTCCCAAATACACGTACAAATTTTACTGCTGTATTGCTTAAAAGTGAATATAAACTTGTTTTCTTTGCAATATTTGAGGTCTGAAAAAATACAGAGCCTCTTTTCTGGTACTTTGACCTGTTTCTCCCATTTTCCTTTTCTTCAAATAAATGCAAATAGAAACAATATTTTTATTTGCAATTTGGGAGAAATATTGTTAGTAGTTTACAGCATGAAACAAAAATGATACTTTTCTTTTTTTCTGCAGCATACTGTAAAGATATGATCAGTGTTGGGTGTAACTAGTTACTAAGTAATTAGTTACTGTAATTTAATTACTTTTCCCTTGAAAAAGTAAAGTAAGGGATTACTGTAATTTTCTGTAATTTAATTACAGTTACTTCTGATGTAATTAAACTAAATACTTAGTGTAATATATGTGTGTGTGCAAGGAATGGACATCAAAATTCCTTTAAACTTTAAAATCTGTGTTTTAATGTATGATTCTCACATTTGTAGTACTTTGGTCAGTTAATAATACTACTTTATCTAGTTTTATATTATTTATTTGAATGAATGAAAAGAGCCGTTTCATGTCTTTCTATGAATCACTTAACTAATCAAGGTTGATATAGGATATAGAAAGTAATTAGTAATAAGTAATTAAATACTTGTTGGAGAGAGTAATTTGTAAAGTAATCTAATTACACTATTGAATATGTAACTAGTAATTAATTACTTTTTCAGAGTAACTTGCCCAACACTGGATATGATTTACATATATTTAAAATTTTAGTTCATAGATGTTAGCATAAATAACAAATATTAGTTAAAATTCCCAAAATCTTTAAGTTCTAATGTTTTGGACTGTTTATTGAACAAATAAATGTCAGCAGAAAATACAGCACAGTTCGTTCAGTTTAGAGTCGTAATAGATTTGTCAATCTTCAACTGTTGTTGTTGGTTTTTTTTGCACAGGTCTGCCGTTTAAAAGTCCATCTCCCAGTGTTAAGTCCAGACATGGTGAAGGAAACCCTGCGCTCAGCTGGACCATGAAGAGGTTTCTAGAGCCAGCCAGCAGAGTAAACCAGAAGCTTTATTTTACAGATGAAATTCACCTTGTCAGCGATAACAAATTTGGGTTTTGAATAATAAAACTTTCATAATGTATGTTTTTTTAATATACATTTTAATTTGATTGCAGTTTAGGTACATGCACGCTACTGAGCTTTGTTTTTTAGAAGTACATTTTTATAACTGAACTTTTTCTTATACGCTCATGCGCCAATCTGACTTTCTGTCTTTATCTGGCCCTGCAGCAAGGCTCATTAAGTTCAGAGGCAGAGCTCTCTCAGTATTTCTCAGTTCATGATGTACCCAGCCAGTCTTCTCTCTCTGAGACCATGGCGATGGGATCCAGTGATGACGACATGCTTCACAGCAGCAGAAGCTGTAATACTTCTATTGAGGAAGCAGCAGCACCTCAGCCACATGGTAGCCACATTACCTTTCTACATTTATTCAGTATGTGTGTATTCATTCAATTTCCTATTTTCTATAATCACAAATGTTCTTGTCTGTCCTTTTATGATCATAGTTCATCGAGATGCTTCTTATAGAGGTTCAGACAGTAGCCCCACAACCCCAGACTGCTGTAAAGCCCCTCCTGGAGCTGGTCGTGCCGCCGACCCACCCCATCAAGCCAGCGTGGGAAGCAGCCCCAGTTCTGTACGCAGCCCCCTTCTCCGCCAGCGCCGGGTCATCTGCTATGAAGATGAACCCAGTGACGACGAGACCGGCCTTGAAGAAGACAACGGCCCCTTCAGTCGTCTTCTCCATGGTGTCTCTGAGTTCGGCCGCCACCACCAGGAAGAAGACTCGGGTATTGTAGTAGCCACCTCATCGCTTGAGGTCGATGATGAAAGCCAGGATAGCAGCGAAAGCCACAGGCAAATCGGCAGCGAACCAGCTTCTCTGCTCTACGGCAGCTCGCTAGAATCTGAGGAAGGATCCAGTGGGCCACCTGGGGCTGAATCTCCCTTCATGCCCATTCACTGTATGGAGCACAACACTGGGCCAGCTGGTGGAACCAACCTGGGTGTGAAAAAAGAGCCTCATAGAGAAGGACAGGAGTTTAAACGCTCACCCAAGTTGGAGCACAAAGCTGTGACTCGTGTAAAGAGCATGATGAGCATTGAGTGTCCCAACCCTCCACAAAGGGTCAAGGGTGAAGAGCCACCCTCAGTCCCAACAACCCCTGCCCAGGGTACGCAGAACAGCACACGGCCGCCTTGTAGACTGCTACACTGTAAGAAGGGGGAATCCAGTGACCTATCTGGGGTCTGCACCATTGAGACCATAGTGCTCCAGCGTGGAGAAAGGGAGTCTTTTGGTCTGGATCTGGAGATAAAGTCTGCTCCGCTCAGGGTGTTGATCACAGGACTGAGACCGGGAGGTGTTGCAGAGCGAGTAGGTTGGAATTCATGTAATGTTTTTATTGATTTTCGCGTTTTTAACATTCAGCAGAGTAGCAACCAAACATGAATTTTATTGATTGATCTGAATATAGCATTTACATCCAGTCCATTACCTGGGCCATGTCAAATTTCCCTCTAATTCTGTCAGTGTTCATTCACCCTCATGTCATTCCAAAACTATAGCCTATGCTGTTATTTTGCACTAAACACAAAATTTGATTGAAATGTAACCTCTCTTGTAGCTTGTGTCTAGCGTGTGTTCTTATGTAGAATTCAGAAATGGTGCATCTGATGAAGTAGTAAAATTATCTTATAATATCCATAATATTAATAATGATAAAATTACACAATCCCTGGATATTTAATAAATATAAACCTAAGGTTTAAAGGAACCCAAAAATAAAAATTATATAAAAATCGATCTCAATTTCTTTGTTCTGATAAACACAGAGAAAGATATTTGGAAGAATGCTTACAACCAAACAGATCTTGGACCCCATTGACTGCCATAGTAGGAAAAATTGCTTTATACATTTTTAACACAAAAGAAGATATTTTGAAGAATGTAGGACAAAAAATTCTTGGGCACTATTGACACCATTGTCATTTTTCCTACCATGGTAGTCAATGGAGTCCAAGAACTGTTTGGTTACAAGCATTCTTCCAAATATCTTCATCAGAACAAAGAAATTTGGAACAGATTTGTACCAACTTGAGGGTAAGTAAATGAAGACTGATATTTTTTTGGGGGGTGAACTGTCTAGTCAAAATATCTTAAATTATGTCAGAGCCTTTGTTTTGCTATATATCAGTAATGTTTTTTCTAAGGCGTGTTTATAAAATATACTATATAATATAGTATATAATATAAAAGTTTTCTAATTTTACTAAAGTTTAATCCTGATTATTCTAAGCCATGTCTGTAAAACCGCTCTATAGTTGCATAGGCTTCTTTTTATGGTAAGGTATTTTTTTAACAGTTCTACCCTTTCACTGAAGAAATAACAACATATGGGCTTTGAACACAACTTAACGCCACATCAGTAAGGTAACAGGAAGAATAATGCTGTTGAGATGTTGGGTAATATAGGGCAGCCGTCCAAAATATACACATCTGCTTGTGATTGGGGCAGGAGAGGTATTGCAAGATTATCTGAGGTACATGTCATCCATTTCTCTCCTGTCTGTTCATCAGGACGCCTCAGGGAAGATGAGTGTTGGTGACGAGATCGTAACGATTGGTGACACCCCTGTGTGTACATCCACCTATCAGGACATCTGTGACCTCATGCATAACCTGCCAATCACATTGACCTTAGAAATTAAGAAGCCAGTCTCGGGTAAGTTACAGCAAAAACTTTTTCTTATGTCTGCTTATTTAAATGTCCCAAAAAGAGGTTGATTCATTGAAACATACCTTTATTACCTTCGACAATTTATTTTCTCAAAAACTCTTTTGTATGATGCTATAAAACAGTCTAATATGATTTTGCTGTGATTAAGAATAGTAGTCAATGCTGTGTTATGCATAGTGTCATGTTGCTATAGATGGCCACATCCTTCCCTTCCTCGCAGACTGCTCTGCCAGACTCAGTCCAAGAAAACATATTCCCTAATTATATAAACAGTATATAACAACTTCAACAGTTCTCGTTTATCCTTCGCAAGAGACTGTTAGCCCACGCAGAGTTGCCACTGCAATAAAGAGATCAGTCTGTCTTTCCCCATGCTGCCCTAAAGAAAAAGAAATAGGAGTACTACAGACTTCCCCTTTCTGGCAGTACCCTACACCAGCTCAAAGGGAACTGCAGGCTGCTGGCTATTTGTCAATGGTGACTATTGATTACTTTACTACCGTAGCCAATGTAGATGTGTAGAGTAACAGCTCTAACGCTTCTTAGTGGCCTTTAGTCAATTTAGTACGTAGATTTAATACTATTGCTCTGACTATTGTTTTGCTGCCACATTATAGTTCAAAACAAGCATTATAAGACAGTAAGTTGTTTATAAAATGTTACCCTGCCTGTAAAAGCTTAAGTCATTATTTTGTGATTTAGTGGTTTTTGCATAAAATCATTATATGTAATGTAAAAACATTGTGTGAAAAGTGTGACCTTGATATCTTTAATATTGACTGAGAAATCGGTTAAATGAATGATTGAAATCAAACTTTGATGCTTGTTCTCTCAGAATTAGATTATTATACACTGTATTGATTCATGCTTGTTTTTACTTTTGGCATGCAGAGCAATAGCCTTATAAAATAAGCATGTACATATTTATAATGTTCATGTACATATTTATAAACACAGGTATTTATCAACTGTGTGTATTCATCGTGTTGAACATGACATTTTAATGTCTACCTATTTTCTATGTTCTTCGAATTGTGATGTAACAGCAAATCTTTTTGCAAAGATTTTACATATTTTACATCTGTCTGTTTTATTCAATTGTACATTTAGAGGCATCTGCCTGAGGTAAAATTGAGTAAGGTCTTTACAAAATATCAGCTGCCTCCAGGATACCAGTGTTACATCATCGGAAACAATATCTTTGTGGATTGTCTTAGTCATGTGTCCCAGTGAAACCTGAATGTGCTCAGAATGAGACTCCGATAAAGTGAATTCACAGAGACGGAGACGGTAGTCCAAAGTTTCCTGTGGAGTTTGATAGTGTGGTGCTGGCTTCTATTAGACTGAGCACAGATTCCTTCCACTAACTAACAACAGACAAAAGTGTGTTTTAAATCAGTGAAATATCAGACTGTGGAATGAGTACTGGTCTGGGTGTTTTTTTCAGGATGTATAATTCGATACACAAATCTTCAGAAAAATCTGAAGGCACGCTCTGGAGAATGGAAGTGGATTAGTCGGAATAGTTTTCCAATAGAATGTTGATATATAAAACAGAAGCAATTTCTAACTTGTCTTGCAGGCCTCTGTGGTGCACTTATGGTATATGACGGAGCAAATCTTGATGTGAAGTCATATCTGGCCATTCTGGCCATGACTGACACCTGGTTGTTCCATCACAGCGAGGCACCAAATCGCTTGCAAAAAGCTTTACTCATTCGGTTTCCCTGTGGTGGAATGAACTGCCAGCCTCCACCCGAACTGCAGCATCCTTCACAACTTTCAAAATACTGCTCAAAACATACCTGTTCCGCATTTATTTGACTTACCAATAACTGTCTATGTCTTGTGTCTAAAAAAAAACATCTTGTTGTTCATTCTCTCCCTTGCTTACTCCAGCTTTAATCCTCCTAGTAGCATGGCCTTGTAAACTAATGGTACTGTTTAGCGTGTTGACAAAATGTCCATTTTTGAGAGACAACACACTTTGCAGGATTTTTGTGAATTAAAATGCACAAACCAGAAGCAATAATACCCAACAAACTGAGAAGGGATGGCTCTTTACACACCATAAAATAGTTACAATATTTACATTTTCTTGTGCACATTTTTGAGAAATATGAATTGTTATGGATGTGACAATTCTGTAATGGATGTGACAATTCACTTACCTGACTTTGGAAAACTACGCTTTAAAACCCCTAAGAAGCTTTAAAAGCCTTAAGAGAGATAGACCAAATATTGACATTTGACCTATCAGTCTGGTGAAAACCTTCGATAAAAACCTTTGCATGGAATTCAATTCAATTCAATTTTATTTATATAGCGCTTTTCACAATGTGCATTGTTCCAAAGCAGCTTTACAGGAGCAAATAAGAAAAACACAGAAAGGTAAAACACAGCACAGTGCATGGTGTTTATAGACCAAGCAAGATCATTATAATAAATAATATCTAATAAATAAATGAATAAATAAATAAATAAAAGCAGTCTCCCGGAGAGCAAGCCAACACTGCACTGCTCTGCTGTGGCGAGGAACCCAAACTCCAATGCTGAATAATGGAGAAAATAAAATCTCGGGAGAAACCAGGCTCAGCCGGGAGGGCCAGATCTCCTCCTCCTCTGAATTACCTGTTTTGTAACTCTTCTATTTTTGTCCACCTTCTTAGCTGTAGATCGACTTTCCAGCTTAATCATGTCTTCTGGCTGTGAGGGCTCATCCAAATCTGAGGCACCTAGACCTCCCCCAGAAGACAACAACAGTATGGACAAAAATGAGGAGACCCCTCCATCAGAAACAAATGCAAAACAGACAGTAATCTACAGCAACAGTGTGCCTGTCACAAACATTGATGATGTCATAACTGAACTGAACTCAGCTGAAACGAATGAAAAGGACCAAAATGTCTCAGGATTCCCAGACACAAGTGCAAATACAGCAGTGGTGAAGGAAAAGACTTCAACAGCTGCACCATCACATCCAAACCATCTGGATTTATCTGCGTTAAATGTGGGAAACAACGTTTGCCATTTTCCACCAGGAAAGACATTTTTAAATGGTTACTCCAGAAACCTTAGTAAAATCGCAGATGACATTGACTCTGTGGGGAAAGAACATGGAGAGAAACCAGGTATGTACAGTCTGTTGGAGGATAGTGACTCTGAGAGCGACTCTGCTACTGACAGTGCTGTCAAAGTGGAGAAGACTCAAGGTCACCGTGAAGATCCACAGGACACTGATGAGGAAGAGATTGAGCTCTGTTTTGCAATCGGCCAATCAGGGGGCCATTCTCTTCCACACAGAAACATCATTACAGATGAACAGACACTCATCAGTACTGATCTCCACAACCCCCCTTCGCTTCCCAAGCTGGATAAGGATTCACAGGGAAACAGTGATTCCATTTCAGGTGATGCACCTTTAAATGGAGATACCAGACACATTCCTGTCGCAGTGATGTGTGCATCAACAGTGTCCTCAAACTGCAAAGCTGATGAAAAATGTGAAACTACTCCAGAACCCGTCAAACTCTGCCAGACACCAACAGGTGTCAGTTGTCCTCAAAGCAACCGCCATGTCACCCCCAGGAGTCAGGAGAGGACGGCTAAGCTGCGCTCGGCTGCATCCCTCTCCACAGAGAAACCCAACACTGTGCATGTGCCTCTGAGGTCAACCGTGTCGGAGCCCAAGGCTTCAAATAAGACCAATGGCAAATCTAGTGAGCAGGTCTCCACCACACAAGCTACAAGAGACAAAGAGAAAGTTATACCTGACTCTAAATCATCACTTTCCCAAACCCAGAATAAATCCACCAGGCCTTTGGGAACTAAATCCTCTAATGACAACCCTGCCTCTCCCCTGCTGAGAAACAAGCTCAAACCTGATGATAAAAAGTCAAGCACGACTTCTAAACTCAAGGGTCTGAGTATTAAGAGTAAATGCAAAGAGCAAGAAAAGTCATTCACAAGATCGCCCAAGATGGAAAGTCCAGCACAGAGGAAAGCCCTCAACTCGCCAAGTCAGTCTCCTAAACTTCATCTCGGAAGAACCACACCGACAGGTAGTCCAAAATCGGGCAGAACGTCTGAGAAGATTAAGGATTCTTGTCAAATGGACCCAAGTCAACCAAATACATCCAGTGCCTTGAAGGCAAATCCCATTGTCAACAACAAACTTTCTAAACCTACCAAGGAGGAACTGATCTCAGATCAAAAGGAGCAAATCTCCAAACTTGAGGCTACTGTCAATACCACACAAAGATCTTTCATCTAGGTAAGACTTTCATCCTCTTCCTTCCCACCTTCTTCATCACCTTCCACACCTGTCCTGACACACAAGGAAGTCATGCATGCAAGCCAACCAAGTTCAGCCAATCAATTCGAGTGTGAGGAATCTAATTTAGGAGTACAAACAGTGGCATTAGGCTCAACCAATTCTTCATGTAATCCTCTGCAGCAAAATGGTCCTATTATTACAAATGAAACTGCTGAGAGGGTGTACTGCAATGGTCTGGAGGAAACCTCCCTCAGAAACTCAAATAAAGATGCTTCATCTACTCTCAAAGCAAGCACGTCCAAACTGTATCTAAGAGGACTTGAACGTAGAAGCTACTCTATAGACGCTAAAGACCCAAATCCATTCTCAGTTCGACAAAGAATCCAGTCCTTTGAGAATCTGGCCAGCTTTGATGGTTCTGTCGTGAGGTGCATAGACGTCCCGTGTTACGCCGTTAACTCCAAGCCACCTCTCAATCGGAGGCTGTCTGGTTACACTGTAAGCGCTCAGTCCAATGATAGCCATTCATTGAGGAGGAGTCTTAGTTCCTGTGTGGACAATTTGAACTCGGCTCCATCTCCATTGCATCAGCAACAAAATTCTTCCGCTGGTTCATTTATCACCAACTCTGAATCGGCTCCTTCAAACGGAACCACAGAGCCGGTTATAAAGGAGATGGGAAGAAATGGCACCTCTCAGAACCAACCCACAGTACATACACCACCGGTGCTGCGTTCCCGCAATGCCCGTGCCCATGGAGGACTGTCACGCTCGAAACTAAGAGAGATTAGAGCGTTAAGCATGCCTGAACTTGACAAGCTATGTACAGAGGACTTTTCCAGTGATTCTGGAAAGGTGATCTTTAAGACCGAGCTGGAGATCCACCCTCGCAGGTCCGCAGAACCAACGTCACACAAGCCACAGTGCACCGTAGTGACTAGGGTGAGCGGTGCGGCTCTTGGTTCGACCAGCAATGGGGAGCAACATGAAAGCCAGGCGACGGGTCTCTCATGCTGGTCTATAAGGTGAGTATTATGAATGTTATAAGTGTGTGATGGTAATAATCTGTGTAATGCTGTTGAAAGGGATTGCTCACCCAAAATGGAAAATTCTGTCATCATTTACTGTTGTTACCCATTGTCTTTTCAAACCTGTACGACTTTTTTCTTCTGCAGAACACAAAAGAAGATATTTTGAAGAATGTTGGTAACCTTACAATGGCGAAACCCATTCACTTCTATTGTACGGACACAAAACCAATGCAAGTCAATGGGTACCGCCATTGTTTGGTTAGCAACATTCTTCAAAATATCTTCTTTTGTGTTCTGCAGAAGAAAGAAAGACATACAGTGAAATGACATGAGGGAGTAAATGATGACAAAATTTTCATTTTTGGGTGAACTATCCCTTTACGCTCAGCCTTTTTTCAACAACCATTAGTTGATATAAATTTAACACAAGTCATAGCTTGGCCAATATTAGTATAACAGTTGTTGTCTGTGTTGTGTCTTTCTATGACAGTTTAAAAGATCTTAAATCCTCTCCCTTGGACCAAAACAAGGTGCAAGATGTTCTGTGTTCCCTCACAACTAAAGTGGATGTGACGACTCTCACACAGGACACAGATGCTCTCTCTGAGGTACTTTATAAGATTTCAGACATTCCAGATACTTTGATGTTACAAGAGTTTTTATAAAGTGCTGTAACACTGTTTCTTTGCATATCAAGTTATTTTATTGTCTGTTGAGAAAGCTATTTTAGCTCCAAAGTTTCTTTTAAGAAATGGAGAAGATATGGTTTCTGATATTGTGCAAGAAATCACACAAATGCTTTGTTTTAGCTTATTAATATTTATAACTCTCAACTCAAAATGTTTACTTAACTGTCGCTCTGTTATATTTATTGCTCAAAAAAAGAGGCATTATTTTTATGAGTCATATTTATAACTTCAAATACTTCTTTTCAGCCAGGGAAAATCAGGGCTTGATTGAGCTATTTTTATTTTTTTGAGTCCTGGCTGTGTCTGGAGGCTTTTCTGTGGAAAATTTTAACCTGTCCTTCACTAATCTTTTGTATCAAGGTTAAAGAAGACGTATACTTTGTTATTTTAACCAAAGAGGGTGGATCTGGATTGGGTTTCAGCATCGCTGGAGGAGTAGATCTGGAACAGAAATCTATCACTGTAAGTTTTTCGTTGTTGGCTTTTGAAAAATGAGACTTAATTAAATGACACATTGTCACCCCCTTGTGGTATTAAAAGAAACTACTTTCCTTTGAACACATAAGAAAAGTTTTAGTTCACATACTAAAGCAACGTTGTCACTCAACTAAGATTATTTAACAGTTACCCTCAGTTAGACTGACAGATAAATGTCGGTTCTGACAGGTCCATCGGGTGTTTACTCGAGGGGTGGCAGGAGTAGAAGGTACCATTCACCGAGGCGATTGTGTTCTGTCAATAAACGGGACCGGCTTGAGTGGGATGACGCACGGAGAGGCGCTGTCCTGCCTTCATCAGACCAGACTGCCGAGACAGGCATTAGTGGTCATTCAGAAGGGCAAAGACACTGAACCAATATCACCTAGACCCGAACATCCTCTTCAGACTCGAGTCTGCACAACTCCTGCCCATAGAGACAGTTTCAGAGAGAATAAAGCCAGTAAGTATTAGAAATTGCTAGGGTTAATACTGCATGAAACACCTCACCCTAAAGTAGATAAAAAAATATTATTGTGGATTAAAAATCTAGCAAGCAGATGAGGTGGATTCATTTAAAATACTGATGCTTTACGGAATGTGAGGATTCTTCACATTCTACACAGAATTATGGTTGTTTTTTCGGTGTTCATATAATCGAAAAGTATCCAGTATAATAACTTTTTCTATTCCTGCTGGGTGTGTTGTAGGTGTGGAGGTGGGGTCCGATGGGGCTTTGAGTGTTGAAATACCGAAGACTGCTGCTGGTCTAGGGTTCAGTCTAGACGGAGGTAAAGCTTCGGCCCATGGAGATCGACCTCTTTACATCAAACGTGTTTTCCGTGGTGAGTTTCTTACACTTCATTTTTGTCCACCAGGGGGAGTAAAGAAAGGGTCAAGAGAAAGGAACACGTAATTGCTACAATCCGTCTGGGTTTGTTTGTTATGACATATGAACACGCATGCTTCATATAGTTTGAGAGTTAATTCAGTGAAAAGCTCAATTGAAATGTTCTCTCTGTCATCAGGAGGAGCTGCCGAGCAGTCCCGGGTTATTGATGTTGGAGATGAACTTTTAGCCATCAACGGCAGGTCTTTGCAGGGCCTCATGCACTATGACGCCTGGAACATCATTAAAACAGTCTCTGAGGGCCCCGTCCAGTTAGTCATTAAAAAACCCAGGACTTCTGTATGACATTTGCATGTATGTGAAGGTGCCAAACTGTGGTAGGCATTTATTGTACATATTATATTTTGCATAGCTTTTTGCAACTTCTTTATGATGAATTTGTTGCACATTGATTTTGTACAAATCAAGGCTTCTGCAGCTTTGCAGTGGGCTTATATGCGGGGTTATAGTATTTTTAATGTCCTTATTTTAAACTTTGTCCTTTTTGAAAACTATTAAAACATAATTGTAAAAAGTATAAATGATATGTTAATAACTGCATCCTTGTATAATTTAATTTAATTTGTGACAATTGTTTTACATGCCTGCCGTACTGTCTCTGGTTATAAGGTGATAATGCAAACCACTACAGAGTGTCTTCACTCTGCCCGATCTGATAGAATAGAGATTAGTTATTTTTATCTAAATCTTTGTGAATAAGGTTTTTTTTACCTGATTATGTTTTTCTTTGATCTGGTTTGGATTTGGATCTTGTCTCTGTAATCAAAATATGTGTTTTTAATGTTCCTTTAATTTATTATTTAATCATAAAGCTGCAATCTATGACTTTTTGGGTTTAAAATATACAAAACATTTTAATAATGATTTTATTAGAAGTTCAGCTAGTTAACCTTAACTTTGACACATGTAAAGATAAGTACATAACATAACATGCAGTTTTATGCTTTAGGCAGAGATGGTGCAATGGGGTTTAAGAAATGTGAAGTGTGTAATTTTATTCCAATTTATTCCAATTGACATGTCAGCCACTCAGACATACAAAGCCACATTGTTTACACTCACTTTATCTTTAAATACTTGAACACTATCGGATTATTAGCATTTAAAATACATGTTCACATATGGGGTATGCATTGACGTCACTTTCTCATGTAAACATGTCTGAATACGCACCCATTGAGTGGCAAAACATTCAGCAAAATGGCTGGTTGAAACAACGACAGCTGTTAAAATCCCAGTGTAAATAATTATTAGCTTAAATAAAATTTAGTTGGACTTGACAGTAACTTGCCAAATAGTGTTCAGTGGACGTTGGTATGCGACATTACTTTTCCCGGCATGAACATACCTTATTTCGACGCCTTATTCTGAATTCTTGTTGAACCTGTTTGCACAACTGATTGCATAACAACTTTTCACCATTTTAGATGCGTTTTCGTGGATTTCACTCTGTACACTAATATCGTCGCTTAATCTTTTTGCCACTCAGTAGGCGGAACGGCAGTCTCTCCAGCTGATGGTGACGTCACGGGCATTCCCTTTATTAAACAAGCATTGTCACCATATATTAGCAGTTTTTTTATTTGAAAATGTACATTTCTGCATTTCATAAGGTTTGGTTGACCATATTTTTTCAGCTGTGAATCAATCGTCATGTTTACTCACATCGGAGACTTTAAAGTGAGTCCTCTCCCTGATAGGATATACTGTATCATTGCTGTTGTTATATTGTTCTTGAGTTGTCTTCTGTAAATATTGCATTTCCAACTGAAATGGCTGTAATTTAATTGAGCTCAGTATTAAGCACAAGTGTGTATATGAAATAAGCAATCATGAGTATTTCTATAGTCTTTCAGACTTTCTGCTATTGTGAATAAAGACATCGAATATTTTGTACTTGAGATTCAGTTTATGCATAGGAGCTACTAGTATTACAAGTATTATGAAAAAGGTTATTTTTTATTGTGTTATTTTATAAAATATATACATTATATTGGTCTGTTTTCCTCTTTAACATATCACATATTAATCATATAACAAAATTGCTTTAGGTAACTGTACTATTGTTGTTGGACAGGTCAAATATGTTAATATTAATATTTCCCCAAGGCACAAAGAATAAACATTAAAGGGACATTTAAAGTAAGGTTTTTGCATTCAAATATCTATAAAAACTCGGTGTTAAGGGCCGTTCACATTATAACGGTAACTGTGACTACTATATTTGCGTCCACACCAGCGGACGATAGTGATAAGGTTATGTTTATTTTAAGCCTGCGCGCTGCAGTGTTCCCAGTCACTAAAGTGAATGTAGATGACCTGCTGCTGATGCTTTTGTTTTCATTCCTTTCTCCAAAATAGGACAGCAAAGGCTGGATGCTCTCTCTGAATTCTGAAGGTGCGCTCGTGTCCGGGATGTAAAGCATATATTTTGCCAGCTTGCTTAGACTCATTAACGTTTAATATCCTGCCGTAAACACACCGCTTTCCAACCACCACAGTCTTTAATCCAGACATAAAACACGCATTGCGATCACCAATAGTCAAACGTTATCAGCCAGAAACTGTCAGTATGTTTTATCGTTCATCAGCTGGAAAAAATCGTTCTGAAAGTGATCCCAACGATATTGTTCTCTTTATCGTTATAGTTATGGTGTGAACCCCTCTATTCTCCTGAATTAAGAACGATTTTTAAAGCCGAAAATAGCAAAAAGGTCGTGTGATATGATGAAGCAGCAACCAGCGCAGAGAGAGCGACGCGCGCGTTTTATTAATGCAGCAACATGTCGGCAGTGTGTGGAGCATTTTTAAGTGTCGGGAAAAGACACAGCACGAAACTTGCCTCGGCGGAGTAAATTTCTAAATAAAAGCGTCTTTACCGGTCGGTAACTTGTGTACTTCAGACTGGAGCGGGCGGTCTGACTCTGATAGACGCTTTTCCTGTTAGTAAACATTGTGACGCGTTTTTATGGGTGGAGCTTAGCTGGAGGCAGAAAGATCCCTCTGACCACATTACTAATGCTAGTGGGCTCTCACTAAATCCTTAGTGTTTCGAGTCTGACGCAACCGTGTTTTTAGGCAATTTTAACAATTATGGGTAGTTTAGGTGGTTAGAGTAAGATTAGGGTTAGGGTAAAGGTTTCGTAAGACTTGGAACACCAAGGATTTAGTCAAAACCAACAAGCCACGCCCACGGATCTGACTCGAAACACCAAGGATTTAGTGAGAGCCAATGCTATAGGGAGCTATGAGAGGCCATTCAAGACATTATTCAAACTTTACTCGTGCACACACTGTCAAACTCTCTCTCATACACTACACATAGGGAGCACGTTTTGTTTGCTTGCTTGCTTTTTGAGAATGAGTCGAAAACAATCTGATTAAACTTTAACATGTCACTCACTGTCTAGGACCGCAATTGTTTTTTAAAAAAAAGTTGACTTTAACGCAAGGAATCTGGCCGACCTGTATGCGCTCGCTCAATGGATCCAGAGACGAACTGACATGATTACCTCCAGTTAAGTAGCTGACATCTACACATACCAGACAGAAAAACCAAGTGTTTATAGTAAAGATTGAACTGAGAGCGTATAGATGCCTGCGTGTGCTAACAGTGGCAAACGTTAGCAAATGCATTTACTTGAACACAAACCTGACACATAACATGAGCCTTCTCACTGTTCCCTCTCCCTTTATATTAATGCACTTGTGACAACTAAAAATAGATGACAAACAGTTTCTTTTATGTTTAGTTTCTGGGCGATAGTTAACTGCTAGTTGTATAACTAACAAAGTTAGCGAGCATACCCTATGCATTCAAAAGTTAACGCTATGTGAAAAATAACATTCCCCCGTTTATGATTTAGGCATACGTGAGATATTTTTAGACACATACCAACAAAAGACAGTAGTTTTTTAATCTTAGGTTACTCTTACGAAGTTAAACGTGCATGTTTAATGATCGTTTCTGTTCAGTCCGCTCGTTTTATTGTGTTTAGCTACAGCTGTCGTCGGTGTTTTTGTTTGACAAAGGCAGGGGGGGTGTTAAAATATCAAATTGGAGACTGTATTCTGTCGATTATGGCACTAAACAACACAACAAGATGATATTTTAAACTCCTTATGTAGCCGAAACTGTGCTGGTTTGTATTGGCCGCCTCCAGTTTTCCGTTTGTTTTGCCTCCAGCTAGTGCCGTGACGTAAGCGTGACGTCGGCGAGAAATTGGGGTCTATAGTGGCCCCGCCGCTCGCGACATCGTTTGACGTCATACAGTTTTCGCGTGCACACAGTTCCCTGTACTAAACAACTTGTCAAAGTATGTTCTGTGCATCCCGGACACGAGTGCACATTAACAGTCAGCTTTTAAGGGCGGAGTTGCATGGATGTTTTTTTTTCTTTAAATCATTTTGTAGTGTAGCCTATAATAACCCAACAGTTTTCGCTTATTCATATTTTTAGCTTATAATGTTATGTTGCATGACACTTTTTAATAAAGGGGGCTTGTTTACCATTTTGGGGGCCCTAAGCAAAGTCAAGACCCGAGGCCCCCCACACATTGCCTAACATTTTTGTTTGAATTGCACAGCAGTATTGAGTACTGTACATGGAATTAATGAGACATATATACATACAAATATAAACTGGGTTTATTTTACGTTGAACCACATAACAGCACAAAATTCTCTACAGTTTGTTATAAGAATAAACCTTCTTGGTTTTGGGATGAAAAGGTGTCGTTTGTTTTATTCAGAATAATACAGAATGCTTTTAGCTACAGTATAAGAAAGTAAAAGGTGCAAGATTCTTCTTTTCATGCTTCTTTTCATAGCATTGTTTTGCTATATTCGTAAAATTAGTATTAGATTTCTTTTCTTTTGCTTTCTTTGAGCACCGCTTTGATACGTGCGCTTCATTGCGTATATCTGTGTCTAAATCAAGCGTCAAATGATTTTACCGCTTGTAGCCACTAGGGGGCCCCAAGCTTGCGGGGCCCTACGCATTTGCGTGGTTTGCGTGGTGGTTAACAACGCTACAGAGTACAGTACTTTCTTTCAGCAGTCAGTCATAGGCCTAATCAGAGTAGCCAAAATCTAGTAACTAGAGAAATTGTTACTCAAGTAAAAGTAAAAGTCACTATTTTAAAAATTACTCGAGTAAAAGTAAAAAAGTATGCAATGAAAAAACTACTCGAGTAGCTAGTTACTTAGTTACTTTGTATCTGATTATATATGCCTACTACATAAAATTAATATTAACGCCAATATTTTAATATGACATTTTAATCAATATTTTTAATTATCATAAGCAGATATCTTTGCAATATACTAGAGAGACTAAAGAATAGACAAACACAGAAGAGACAAGCATTTCTGTAAATTTCATCTAGTCCTGATGTCAATGTAGTTTACACAACTTATCTAGAATAATAGACCATGTCAAACTAAAGCAACTAAACTCTAAACAACTAAAAGCATTTCCTAAGATGATCTAGAACATCTGCAGTGCTCTCTTAAATGAAATACACATTTTTGAACAAAGCTCATGTTTTCTCGTGTTGTGTCACGTGTGTTGTGAAACGCTCTTGTAAACAAACAGTAAACAGTGAACCACACGCCCATCAACAAGTTTTCTTCCTTCTGTTCTTCAAATGTATATTTCTGCAAGCCCACGTCTCTGTGTCTGACAGGTAACGCGCATGTTGCTGTGTCTGACGAACAGGTCGCGTGGGTGCGCGCATATGGCGGGCATTTATCATTGCTGGCAAACAATATGACACATTTGCAGTTTTGATTGTATAGATATAGATTAATATCCACGTCATCCAACGCTCTTTGTGTTCTGCGTGTTCTTAAGTTTCGCGCTACGAGGAGTGAGTAATCCTGCTTCAGATGATGAACAAATTCATTAGCCCATTCAAATGGTTTTGCCCATTGTTCAATTAATGCTTTCAAAAGAATCGACTCAAAAGAATCGATCACTCGGGAATGCCCGTTAAAAGAGACGACAACCTTGAAATAAACAACGTGTTTTAAAAAGCATATTTTAAAATGAAGGAACGAAGGAACGTCGCGCAATGTAACGAAGTAAAAGTACAGATTTTCTATTAGAAATTTACTCAAGTAAGAGTAAAAGTACACACTTTTAATTTTACTTAAAAAGTACATATTTTCCAAAATGTTACTCAAGTAAATGTAACGAAGTAAATGTAGCGAGTTACTACCCACCTCTGGGCCTAATATAGGCTATTCAAGAAGGGAGAGGGCTCAATTTTTGTTTTAATTTAGCATACTTGTTTTGCTCAATTTTATTTTAAGTTATATTGTATCATACTGAAAAGCAAGACAAAATATAAAAAGCACATTTTGACCACTCAGTTTATGCAATAGTGAAAAAAATTGGCTAAATAAATAGAAGAAATACGAAAAGCCACATTTGGTGTTCGGTATTCGGCCTTCGGCCAAGTGTTTCATTTTTATTTGGCTTTGGCTTCGGACAAGAATTTTCATTTTGGTGCATCCCTAATACAAATCAAATACAAAACAAAGATTTATATAAAATCTTACATACATTTTAATCTTAAAGAATTCCTAAATCCCTAAGAATTCCTAAGTTTAATTCTCTGCAGCATTTCGATCAACTGCCTGAGCAAGCACTTTTCCATCTTAAAAACTAAAACTGCACATTTTATTGCAGCAAATCAAAATGGACTGGAACACCACATTATCATATTTCTTAATTTTCTTGATATCTACTTAGAAATATTAATTGAAGACCAATGACACTACAGCATAAGTGAGTGAACTGAGGTGAAGGGTTGTTTGCATCTTGCTCCATTCCAGATGGTGGCCACAGTCTCATGGGAATCATCACCACCTCACTCCACCTGCCAAAGAGTTCATTCATCGCTGGCAGACATTGATCTCCTTGATAATATGCTTCTGTGATTAACTGTACGTGATTCAGACATGGAAGATGGTTTAAACTGTAACTGTTGTGTTTGTCTTGGCATTTATTAGGAACAGGGAAGGTTTCCCATTGCACCAAACACAATAGCCTGTACCAGCATACAGTGTTATTACAATAAACAGTTCATGTGGCCGTGACAACTAATAATAAACCAAAACTGTATGCATTTGACAAAATATAGAATTTCATACCTTCCTGCTGCTTGTCTTACAGTGTAAAACTGCCCTTGACTGATATGACAGGGCAGTTGTGGCCTAATGGTTAGAGAGTCGGACTCATGACCAGAAGGTTGCCGGTTCGATTCCCAGGGCCGGCGGGTAACAACTGAGGTGCCCTTGAGCAAGGCACCTTACCCCTACTTGCTCCCCGGGCGCTGCAGTGATAGCTGCCCACTGCTCCGGGGGTACGTGTGTTCACTACTCTCTGGATGGGTTAAATGCAGAGGTCACATTTCGTTGCCTTGTACCTTCGTACATGTGCAATGACAATAAATTGAATCTAAATCTAAATCTAAAATCTAATGACAACTCAACAAAATAGACTACATGTTCAATATGAAGGGTGACCTTCAGTATTTGGTAAGGATGATATGGTGTTATTTGTGTTTAATATTGACTTTTTTAATCCTTAAGGTAAAAAATACAGGCCTGTAAAATAAATGTTTGCTGAATTCATATACAGTAAAACTGCATGAGGTCAACTGTCAATTAAAATGTCACAAGTTTCAGTTCTTGCTCATTTCCTGTTCTCTATTTTCACAGTCATGTGATCTCAAGCCACAACCATCTTTAAACACCAGCCAGCAGAAGAAAGATGTGCCATGTTGCTACCTTGCTTAAATTGCGCTAAATTACAAAAAGCAATATTTTTGTTTTCATTAATTAATTTTTGTGAAGATTGTATTGAATCCCGCAACCTCTATTGGTCATTTTAGATGTGATATCTGTGCAGATCAGATGAAATGCTGTGTGGGCAGGTGCATAACTGAATGCAAAGATCAATGGTCTGTGCACACCACGAACGGAAAATATGAGTAGGCGTAAAACATGTTTAGTATTTTTTTTTCCACTTTGAGGTAGTCTAATATGTGAAGTTGACTCTCTGAAGAGTCAACCAATAAATCTCTTTTGTTCCTGTTTCAAATGTAACATTGTCATTCTGCAAATACATTTCCCTAAATCAGTTTTTTTCTAATGGGCACTTTTTGGTCCTTTGAACTTCAAATATCTTAAATATATTCATATTCCATCATTTCAAGGATGAGTCGGATGACTTTACAAGATGAAAATTCAAATAGGCTATTTATTGAGGTGTGCTCTTAAAGGGATAGTTCACCTAAAAATGAAAATTCTGTCATGAATTTCACATCTGTATAAATTTCTTTGTTCTGTTGAACAGAGAAAAATATTTTGAAGAATATTAGCAACGGACATTTCTGGGGCATCACTGATTACCATTAAAAAGGTTGTCAAAGGTGCCAGAACTGTTTGTTTGGCTAAATTCTTCAAAATATCATCTTTTGTGTTCAACAGAACAAAAGAATATATACAATAATTATTTCTACTATGGTATTCAATGGTGCCACAGAAATCTCAGTTGCTCACATTTTACCAAATATCTTTCTTTGTATTCAACAAAGTTTAGAACAAATTGAGGGTAAGTAATTCCTGACAGAACTTCTATTTTGGGGTCTCTTTAAAGCTCAGGCTTCATCCATGTCACTCAGATTCATTCATTATTTGCTTGTTTAGAACACTATACCACAAGCTACGAACCCAAAGGACATCGGTTTCTATGATATGGCAGGTTCAAATAAAACAAGCAAACTGATCTCCAGGTAAGCTGTCTGATTGTTGTCATTAGAACTTGAGAATGAACAGAAACTCTATAAATCAATCTGCCTAGTGCTTTCTGTAGTGTTTTACTCAAACAAAGCAATGAAGGCTCCCTTTAAAAGGTCAGACTGATTTATAGACGATAATGAACTTTAAAAGTGAATCAAGACTTGAAAAGTAGATTTGTGTTGTGTTGCAGGAAAAAGCCTTAGGCCTCCATTAACAGGGCACATACACACTGCACACTGCTCATGTTCAACTAACACACCGTTAATGTGCATTATAGTGAATGAATAAGAAAAGGTGGGAGTTGCACCAAAAAGTATTATTTGTTGTATAGTGTTCACATATTGTTCATCAGGTCTACAGATAACAGAATACACAATACTCCACTATAATCGACTACACTCGAAAAGGTGCTTCAAAAGGTTCTTCGATGCTTTCTATTTCACAAAAGGTTCTTCGTAGCAAAAAAGATTCTTCAGATAATAAAAAAGTAAGAAAACGGTTCTTTAAAGAACTTTGGTTCTTCTATGACATCGCTGTGAAGAACCTTTTAAGCACCTTTATTTTTAAGAGTGTGTCGACCTGAAATCGAATCACAGCAGAGTTATGGACAATGATAAACAAATGCACACGAGAGCCTTATAGTCCAGCAAATAAGGAACAAAAGTTTGTATTTGCAAGGCTATACATCAAAGAAAAAAATGCAAAATGGCCTAGTTACTCTTATAAATGCAATCAGGAAATCTCCAGGGGACCACTAGTTTGTCTCCTCACTGTGTGATGGAGAATGGTGCTTCCTGCAAGCTAAGCTAATTGATTACTGTACACATTTGCAGTCATGGATATTAGGAATGCTGCTTTCATTCCTTTCCAGTGTGAAAGAGGGGAAATGACAGCGAGTAAACAAAATGAAAATGAAATGACGCACATGCATGGCCACTGGGTGAGGAGTGGCTCTCTGGCCACCTAACAAATCTATGACCTCAATTCCCATCTGGGAACATATTGGTTTTGGAGAAAGGGTTGCACATGGCACAATAACAAGTGGCATGCCCATTCTAACTATGACTTTTGAATGGGTTTTGTAACTTCCAATAGAAACATAAACACTGTGCTTGTATGAGTGTTAGGTACAGAAAAGTTGTATGTTTAGTGTTGTCATCCTCTAGACCTCTACCCACCACCATGTCACTCGAAATTTCAAAAGACTTCCTGTTCCTGTGGTGGACAAAAGGTGTTACTTTCAAAATGTCTAAACAGCTAATAATGCATGCCGGTCATTGGTTAGATCATGCTACACAAAAACTGTACCACAACACTAATGGGTATTACAAAAATGTATTGCATAGCCCAGTGGTTCTCAAACTTTTTTGTTGTAAGGCCCCCTTTAGTGCATCGCTTTGTGGCCCCCCAAATTTTAAACTTAGAATTTTAATTGTACCAAAAACATACAATGCTGGTCTTATGTTTCTGATTTTTGACTGCATAAAATATATGATACATTTCTATATTTCATAAAATGCCCCCAGTTTGAGAACCACTGATATGGGTTTCAAAATTAGGCGTGGCAAAATGGCTTGCTAGCGCCACCTAGAACTGCCCAGGCCACTACGCAAAACGTACATGCACCAAATTTGGTGGGCTCATAGAACACCCCGAATTATTCAGAAAAGTCTCTTGGAGCATATCTCTAAACCCAACAGGAAGTCCGTGATTTTTGATTTCCTGTGCAATTTTGTAATTTGTTTCAATTTCCAGTCGTCGTACTTTAATGAACTCCTCCTAGAGTTTTAATCCGATCAACATCATCTTCATGTCATTCTCATTTTAAGGCCTTTGCGAAGCAAAAGAGATCCTGACTTTTCATGGGGGAACGTGACCCTGGCGGCCTGCCAAAGTTTGGCGTTTCGCCATGAACAGGAAGTTGTTGTAACTCAGGCCTACAATGTTCAACAGGCCCCAGACTTCACCCAGACATCACACATTTGATAAAAGTCCTGGCCTGAAGACATCTACATGGTAATTTTCAGATACTGTTATAGCGCCACCTGCAGGAAACAGGAAGTGGCATGTT
Organism: Triplophysa rosa; assembly: GCF_024868665.1. Taxonomy (NCBI): domain Eukaryota; kingdom Metazoa; phylum Chordata; class Actinopteri; order Cypriniformes; family Nemacheilidae; genus Triplophysa; species Triplophysa rosa. Next base: position 16,998,148 of record NC_079891.1, on the reverse strand, counting down.
TTAAACTGTGATTAACTCCTCATAGAGATTCAAACAGGTCAGCATCATATTTGGCCAGCATGATCTTCAGACCTTTGTGATGATACATTGCAAGTTCCTGACTTTTCGTTGAGGGGCGTGTCCTTGGCTGCCTGACACAGTTTGATGTTTCGCCATGAAACAGGAAGCTATAGTAACTCAGGCATGCAATGTCCGACCGGCCTCACACTTCATATGTTTGATAAGAGTGCTGGCCTGAACACATATCCACGTCAGTGTTCACTTATAGTCATAGCACCACCAGCTGGCAAAAGGGAATATGGCACGGAAAAATCTATAATGTAACTCCCATATGCACGTTGCCCACCGTTCACTGTTCCTGAGGCCGACGGGTGGTGATGTCACAGGGTTGCGGTTGCACTTTTGCGCGAGGGCCCGATCATCGCTGCTTGCAGCTTTAATAAATTTCGTAATTGTTAGACATTTAGAATCCCAGATGTTATAGTATTGCAGAAGGGAGTCTCCTAAAAAGGATTCTCACATCAAACACACCTTTAAGAACATTTTTGACCCAGTCTGTAAAATAAATTCAGGCTATTGTTTCAAAATCTAATTCTGATATAATGAGCATCAAAGTTTGATTTCAACCATTAATCTCTACAATTTTGACATGGTCTTACTCAGTCAATATTCAACACAGAATGTTCTTTATATTGTATAGGATGATTTTATGTAGAATACAATGAATCACAAAAAAAGACTTTAGCTGGGTATTCACTGACTGGGTCGCATTTTTAACAGAACATAATTCCCACGAGATAAAGGTTTGCTGAAGAACGGTCATGGAATAAATACGTTCCGCTATCAATAAAAAGCCAATTTCCTGATGATAATAAGAATAAATAAAATATAAATTTACAAGTGGTCCAACAAGCACTTCTAAAGGTGTTGTAGACAAATTTGTTTCACAACCCACAAAAAGTATCCAGCTCAAACCTTCAGATGGTGCAAAGAAGATTATTGGTAAATTGGAACCCTTGTTTCCAGACCCTTAAGCACACTTTATCTACCATGCAGACGTGCTAATAAAGAGCATCAGAGTGCATATGTGCTCTCACAGTCACCAACTGTTTGGCTCACTGTGAAATTGGGATTAATGAGCCGAGTTCAGCAAGGAGTCAACGCAAATAATGTGGGACTCCCCACGAGCACAAGAACTTCTCCTCTTCTCTTTCCTCTATCTTCCTGCTTCTGTCTTACGGTCTTATTCTCTCATTTTAAACTCTCTTCCTACCATTGGCCAGCTGACAGTAAACACGTATGCTTATCTCATATATGTATTTAATGTAGTGCTTTCTGGAGTGCACCATAAGTAGAATCCCGCTCAAAGCTATCTTTTATTTTCATCACCACACTTCCTTTATTGTCCGCATAATGGTATAATCAACAGAAGGAGAGCTGAATGATGTTCTGCAGCGCACACCAGTAGCAACGACTCCATCAACATTGCATTGAGATGAGATGTCATTTACGTGAAAGAGAAAATGATGAGTGTGTTTGCGCATGTATTCATCAGAACATGCACTAAATCCTCAATCAGGGCCCGTATGATTTGAGGCTCGATGCAGGAAGATGGATTTTCCTGCCACTGCAGTCATCAGCAGAGGCCCTGCCTGTTTAGGCAAAGCTGGGCTGGTGGGGTCTCCTTGGAGCAACTCCAGACTGGTGAGCCACCAGCCAAAGCCCGGATGGAACTGTTAATCAAAGTGCCACTAACACAGCCATCCATCTTCAGGCTGGACGGGCTGCTGTGGCCTAAACTGGGCCCTTTACAGTTTCTCCTCTCTGGTGTTAAAAGGAACCTCAGTTTTATTAATGCAATATCTTGATGCTATACTATGAAACAAACATATATTTTTTAATGTCACTGTTATTTCTGTTGTTTATCATTGTTAATGGCAGGGAGTAGTATCACATACATCTGAGTTTACCTTATAAAAAAAACTGTAGTAAAACCACAGTAATCACACGTTTGTATGATCTCACCATGACATTTACATGTTTACATATTAACCACATAACATGATTAAAAATTGGTACAAATGGTACAAAAACACATAACAAAAACATGGCTACTACGTTTACTATTTTATAATTCATTTGATGACTAATTTTACTAAGGAAGTGGTGCAGAATTTTTATACACAGTACACACATATTACAACCTGATCTCACATTAATTCATTAACTATTTTTCGAGGTGCCTATATGAATTTGTATGATGTGAATCATACAAACGATAATTGGAAAAAAACAATACTGAAGCCCCTCCCCTAACCCTTACATCACTGGAGCAAATCGTACTAAAACATTTGAATAATGCAGAACGAATACAAAACAAAATAATTATTTATTAATACTAAAATAATAATAACAATCATATGATTTTATTTATTCGAATTCACCTCTTAAAATAGTTAAGAATTTCTGTGAGATTGTTTAAATATTACCATACGTCGCCTTAGAATTATAAGGTTCTATCTGACATTTGGGTCAAAATTGAATTATTTACATATTCTTATTCTGTGACAACATATTTACATTATGCCATGTTTGTTTTTTTAAATGCGTGCATTTTGGCACTTTTTTATGAAAAAAAGGTTCTGTCTACAAAATCGAATTATAATTTGGTGCTAAAACGTTCTATCTGCGAACCAATCAGCACTTTGAATGCACACAAGAGGACCAATCTGGCACAGCTTTCTTTGTCATGTGACCGGACTGCTCAGTGACGGGGGAATATCTGAGGAAACAGTGCAACACAAAACAATGTTTAAAAGAAACCTCAAGTTTGACTGTTTTATTGATACTCTTGTCAACTAGAGCAGTTCAAACAACATTATTTTTTGTTTTGTTTTAGGTTTTGTTGAGGAGATTATTTTTTTATATTTATAGACACAACACTAGCCAGCAGCGCTAGCTTCCTAATACCCGTGTTTACATAGACTCTCATAATGCAATTAATGCCAAGTAGTCAACAACTTCAAGAGTCTTAAAAGGATCTCTGGGTATAGAGCGATGTATGGCTTAATATATGAACAATGGCATTGACTTTATAATTGTGAAATAAAAAAACAGTGTAACTGTCACAGTATTCATAAACTTTGAAAAAATATTTTTACACCATTTTTTGCGTCAGAATCCGTTATGTCAAATGGTTGCGACCTAAATCTGTTCTCTTTCGCAACTGAGAAGCACACACGTTTTCCATAACAGTAAAATATGACATGTAAAACATAAGATCAGATATACAAACACACAGGGACAGTAGGTGGCGGTATGTCTTCTTGACACAAGCCAGCAATAAAAGAAGAACGCGTTCAGTATTAGACGTCTGTTCAAGGTGAGCCTGCATTAAATCATAGCTTTAAACTACCGCCTTTGAGACATTTAAGACTATTTAAGACATCAGCATCCAATCGTATACTTTATACATTATGAGAATATACTGATAAACACAATAATAATGCTTGCGGTTTGGTTATTTATTCTGTATTAGAACACTCGTGAATATTATCCCCCGTCAGCTAATGACTGAGGGAGAGAAGACAATAACGTTAGGCTACTGATGTTGTTAAATCAACATCAAAAAGTCAAAATCTGGATAAAATGCATTGTATAATGGCTAAAACATCGTGTATATGATAAATTCGAAATGATTTTGGTTATTAATATGCATGTTTGTGTTGTTTCTGACAAACAATATTAAAATGTAGGAAAATACACCAAATAGCGTCTTTATTTTCTTTCTTCTTTTAGCATTATATAAAAGGAGGAGCGGACAACAGTAAAGGACGAGAGAGAACCAGGCCTGGACTTTACGTTATGTTTTATTATGTGTGACTGGCAGTCGACCATGAGGGAGCTGCCGGCATTTTACTTTCGTTTTATTGTTTGTTTATTTTATTAAAGTTTTGTTCACCGGTTCCCTCCTCCTTCTTCCTTGCTGTGAACATTGTTACACACACACACATATATATATACACTCACCTAAAGGATTATTAGGAACACCATACTAATACGGTGTTTGACCCCCTTTCGCCTTCAGAACTGCCTTAATTCTACGTGGCATTGATTCAACAAGGTGCTGAAAGCATTCTTTAGAAATGTTGGCCCATATTGATAGGATAGCATCTTGCAGTTGATGGAGATTTGTGGGATGCACATCCAGGGCACGAAGCTCCCGTTCCACCACATCCCAAAGATGTTCTATCGGGTTGAGATCTGGTGACTGTGGGGGCCATTCTAGTACAGTGAACTCATTGTCATGTTCAAGAAACCAATTTGAAATGATTCGAGCTTTGTGACATGGTGCATTATCCTGCTGGAAGTAGCCATTAGAGGATGGGTACATGGTGGTCATAAAGGGATGGACATGGTCAGAAACAATGCTCAGGTAGGCCGTGGCATTTAAACGATGCCCAATTGGCACTAAGGGGCCTAAAGTGTGCCAAGAAAACATCCCCCACACCATTACACCACCACCACCAGCCTGCACAGTGGTAACAAGGCATGATGGATCCATGTTCTCATTCTGTTTACGCCAAATTCTGACTCTACCATTTGAATGTCTCAACAGAAATCGAGACTCATCAGACCAGGCAACATTTTTCCAGTCTTCAACTGTCCAATTTTGGTGAGCTCGTGCAAATTGTAGCCTCTTTTTCCTATTTGTAGTGGAGATGAGTGGTACCCGGTGGGGTCTTCTGCTGTTGTAGCCCATCTGCCTCAAGGTTGTGCGTGTTGTGGCTTCACAAATGCTTTGCTGCATACCTCGGTTGTAACGAGTGGTTATTTCAGTCAAAGTTGCTCTTCTATCAGCTTGAATCAGTCGGCCCATTCTCCTCTGACCTCTAGCATCAACAAGGCATTTTCGCCCACAGGACTGCCGCATACTGGATGTTTTTCCCTTTTCACACCATTCTTTGTAAACCCTAGAAATGGTTGTGCGTGAAAATCCCAGTAACTGAGCAGATTGTGAAATACTCAGACCGGCCCGTCTGGCACCAACAACCATGCCACGCTCAAAATTGCTTAAATCACCTTTCTTTCCCATTCTGACATTCAGTTTGGAGTTCAGGAGATTGTCTTGACCAGGACCACACCCCTAAATGCATTGAAGCAACTGCCATGTGATTGGTTGATTAGATAATTGCATTAATGAGAAATTGAACAGGTGTTCCTAATAATCCTTTAGGTGAGTGTATATATTAGTGCTGTCAACGATTAAAAAAATTAATGTGATTAATCACGATTAATCACACATAACAATAATATTTTAAAATATACTTTTACATTTGAATAATTTCACATTTAATCTTCAAATTGATGTAGAAACAACATATTTCTTTAACAGCGTCATTTTATTAATGAAAGAAAACATTTTGATATTAGTACTGTAACTGATGTCTCTATTAAATTGATTATTTTAACATTAACTATAGCCATTCAACAATATAATTGAGAGCTATCATGAAATATACAGAAATTGAAGGAAGTTCTCAAACACTTTACAGTCTTTAATGCTAAATTATCAATTAAATGCAGAAGAATTCTCATTAAAGCTACAAAATCACATTGATTTCTTCTTTTATTTTGTTCTTTGATTAACATTAGTGACAGGAGTCACAGCAGCACGTTTAAGAACGTGGCCCCTTTAAGAGCTGTCTCAGTACGCAGATCTGACCGTCACCGCACTCCCATTTTCACAACTCTTTGCATTCATTTAAGATTTTATTTTACACTTTGAAGGCTTGCTTAAGAAAATGCTCGACAAAACGGGCTTTCTGACATAATCTTGTATGGTTTTATCCATTCAAGCACGAAAGAGAACTTAACACGGATGCGCTGTCTGACAGAGATTCACGGACGCAGCCTTCAGCCCATGACTGTTTACACCAGACTGGACCTCGCGTTGCGTTTTGCCGCGTCCCACAGTTTAGAAGCTGTCTATCTTCATTGAACGCGTCAAAGCAACTGTTTCAAATCGCGCTTAAGTGGTTTAAAAGCCTGTACACGAATAAGAGCGTGATTACATAATGTAACGCTAGACAAGGGATGTCCAAACAAACGGATGCTGCGTTAATTGCGTTAAATATTTTTCACGCGTTAATTTGAAAAATTTAATCGCATGCGTTAACGCGTTAACGTTGACAGCCCTTAATATATATATATATATATATTATATATATATATATATATATATATATATATATATATTATCCTATAGAACCTTATATTTACTGAAAAACTGATTAGTGTGTGGGTGTTTAGTTTAGCTGTGCGTGCAACCAGTTTACGTCATCGAAAAAGAACATGGCGGCCTCCTTAGGTTAAAATGAGTATTACATTTAGGGTTTTTTAAGAGCTGTAAATATTTGATGTGTTTCTAACGACAAATGCTAGTAGTGTAAGGCTATTACAACGCATTAAGCCATGCATCTCTCTATACACCGGGTTCCCTTTAATTACAACAATAAGCATTATTATGTTATTTCAGCCATACTCATCTCTAAAAAGTAATTTTACCTGTCCCACCTTTTGTGGATAAAACATTTAGATACAACAATTAGCACGGCATTTTATGCTTAACTTGAACAAGAAAAAAACATCCTAAAATATGAAATGTGTCATAAAAAAACAAATGTACCTTTTTTACACATTATATACACTAATTTCATCTTTTAACAACAATTATAAGTAAATTGTTTGTGTTGCTTGAAAATGTATTGCTTTAATGAATGTTTTGCAGATGGAACCTTATAATTCTAAACCGAAAGTGATTTTTCAGAATCAAAAGTTTCTATCTGCGTTTGACCTGTTCCAAAAAAAAAGCATTTACAAATTTCAGAAAATGTTGATATTGTACATTTGGAATACATTTAGGGTTTCTGACTTTTTCATGTATAACAGAGATTTGTTCCTCATATCATTTTTGCTATATGAAATGCAAAAACTTAGATAGAACCTTATAATTCCAAGGCGACGATATGCATGATGGCGCTTTAAAGGTTCTGTGTGCAGATGTTAGCGGCATCTAGTGGTGGTGTTGCGAATTGCAACCAACGGCTCAGTCCACCGCTTATCCCTCCCATTCGAAGCACTACTTTGGCTGACACAGGATACATGTTCGCTTTTCTTGTCGAAGGAGATAACATAATTGGGTGTTTCTGTGAATTTTAATTTTAATCATCAGAGTCTGAAATACATATTATAAGGTCAACAAAATTGCATGGAGTCATTCATATTTTAAACTGGAACATGTTTATTTTTATATTTGTAATTTAATATACAGGAAACCTTGAAAATGTGCTGCGGAAATTACATTTTTGCTAATATTGCAGCTAATTAGCAGCTAGTAAGGTCTACTACATTAGTTTTGACTCTTAGCATCTTAATATACATGAATTAAACAGTAATATACATTTATTTTCAAAATGTAGTTCAAAGTACAGAATTACTAAGCTGTATGGTAAGGACACACAATAGCTGTGTCTCATTTCATAAGGCTGTGTCCTTGTGTCCTCCAGAGAATCCTCAACTTAGAATTAAAGGAGATGTCCTTCGTAGGACATACTGGCAGAAAAGGAAACAGGAAGTACCACATTGCTATGACAACACGTTGCAGCTCGCACACCTGTCAAATTAATTAAAATTATTTCTACATGATTTTAAGAGGTAAAAAGTTGGTTACTTTCTGCCCTAAACAATGCCAAAAGAGTTCAAACAAATGCACCATTTTTTACCTTACAGTTTTAAAACGTTTAAAAATCACTGAACACTTGTAAACCTATTTACTACATATGCCTGCTAAGATTAAAAAAACGTGACACAAATTTGTAAACTGTTAACCTTTAAACACCAAATATTTCATTGAAGGTGCAGCTGCTGCCATTTATTCAAATAACAGACGTTAGCCGATGCAAAGAATTGTGGGTTATCTCTAGCAACGAAGGATACACCTCACATGTCCTCCAAATTCTCGTGAAAGTAGGTCGCATTAGAAGGGTGCATACGGAGTGTCCTACCTGCTTTTATGAAACGGGACAGCCTCGATGACGTAGCAGGCTTCAAATGAGACCTCCGAAGTACGCAGCCTTCCGAAACGAGATACAGCTAATAAACACTGACACAGAAAAGATGATATTTACCTTATATTTTTGGGATCTTGTGAGTGAGGTAGTGAGGTGGCCTAATCTGTCAGCAATGTGCTCATGTGGTCATTTCTGTTTCCATAGAAACTAGACTTGTTTGTCTTTGATAAAACTTCATTATAAAAGCCTTTTTTTCATTGTTGCGGTAAAGGCTCAAAAGTATGGGACAGGTACATTTACTTCATAAAATTATAAAAATGATCAGTAAAATATACAAAAACATTTACAATGCTGTAAATTAATATGTATTAAACAATTCCATTTGAAATAATGTCAAATTGTCATTCAATTAGCTTATTTAACATATCCTAATATTGTGACTAGATTTGTGGGACATGAACAAAAACGGTGTTTGAACCTATAAATGCTATATCATTTTATATTAAACCACACCAATCAATCATTAATTATATTTTTTCAAGGTGTGTGATGACAGTGTAAATATATTTATAAAGCGGCATATGACAAATTTGGACATAAATCTAAAATTTCACTGCAGCTGGGACTTAAAAGTGCCAGCAGTTGCAGAAACACCCAATTACGAAACGCGCTCTGTATAGCAGTTTTTCTGTTTAGGGCTACTGTAGAAACCACATGGCGCATTCCATGTAAGGGGACCCGCGGTGTATGTAGATAGAAATTGCTCATTCTAAGGTAAAAAAAAACATATGCCTTCATTGTGTAAGGTCTCTGAAGACATAGTTATGTGTATTATACTGCATTTATGTCAATAGATCCTTCTAAATCTCACACGTGGCACCTTTACCGGCTTGCACTACCCTGATAGCATGTCCATAAACACATGGTTGACAAGGGAAGTCGTGAAAATTATATAGGCTGGACTGTGTTTGGATTCAGAATGATGGATGGAGAGAAGGGAGTAGAAAAAATTGGTTGACCATTCCACATACGATTCAGTCGCCAAATGCTTTATTACTCTAGAGACAAAAGGCAAAGTAAAACAATGTTGAAATATGCTGAATATTTTACTGCATCAACGCGTCTTTGTCCCTCCATTTCCTGGCTTAATTGATAATAATAGCATAGAATGCAGTAATGAATAATGTCTGCTGAGTTGCAGTAAACAGACTTATGTTTATAAAAATAAGATGCAATGCAAAAAAAATTCTCATGCTGTTACTGGGCACCTTTCCTGTTGCAAAATCTTTAAGATGCTGAACATACTCAGAAGCAGCCGCCTCTGAACTAGTATGCTCAACAGCAGCCGAGTGGACGCGTGGGGAGAAAAACACGTCCATGACATCATCCGCCTTGTTGTGATTCCCGTTCCCACCGGGTTCATCTCGTAGATGCAATCGCAGGATTCCCACACTAATTCTCACCGGCTCTTCCCGTAACGCTCCGATGCTCGTACCCGCGTCGGTTTTGACATCGCCATTGTGTGGTTAGCAGAGTTATGAGGACGACTGAGAGATGCTTCCGGTGTAACGTTAGAAGTGATATCTTTATGAAAGCTGTCGCGAGCAAGAGCTCTCCGCTGTGTCGATGCGATCGAGGCTATTGTTAGACGAGATGAAACGGTGTCGGTTGGCGTGACACACCTGGAATTGACATCAAAGCACGTATTTATACTGTTCCTCATATACATCGTGCCTGCAAGAAGAAAGGAATCGTTCATTTTCCGCCGAATATTAGTTAAAGAAGCCCTTCTAGCGTGTGTTATTTCATGGGGATGTGTTCAAGGCAAGAGAGGATTCAAAAAGACGTCGACATCGTAATTCAAAGGTGTAAGGCAGAGAAAGACAGCCTGTTTTCTGGTAAGTTTCCATTGTGTCTTATTAAGAGTGCTGTCTTCGACGTTTTCCGTTAATTCAGCCATAAGATATCGAACAGAGGGAACCCTAGCTCAAGGCTGTCAGTTTCACTATTGATCTCCTTAAAACCACATAATGCTGAAAAACATGTGTAGGTGCTACAGTTGAATGTTTCCTGGATGTAGGTGTACTGATAAATTATGCAATAATCAACTGCAACCGCGGGCCTACCAAAACGTGAGCTGCCATTATTATCATATATTTTGCTCTTAGAGTAAAATGGTTAGTAAAAAAAGACATTAACATGCTTTTCAGGTGTTGGGATGGGCGTTTTGTCAATGCGTGTTTGGTTAACATACAAATGACCGGTACAGCTCATACAGTCTGTGTAAATAATCATCAGCTATCCGTTGAATTCTTGTATATCCCTGTCAGTGGACGTCCCCTGTTGATGTTGCCATGGAGACCACTTGTTGAAAGGGACTTTTTGGCCCAGTCTGTTAATAATTTTTCATCAAAACGCATGTCTTGATTGTCTTTTTCAGACTTTCGATTCTCCGACTCCACCTTTACGTTCACCTATTCAAAAGGACCTAAAAGGTAAACCTTGCCCTGAGACTTTGTTTTTTTTTGTCTTTATTGAAAAGAGAGATATTGTTACAAACTGTTACTGTTAAAAAAAAACTTCAACTGTCAACATGTTGACTATGTATGCGCACAACAGGCTCACGTGCATGCTGGATGTTTTTTTTTCATTGAGTATTCAATTCAGGTCCATGGGTATTATATCTTTTTCGTATAATACCTCATCAAATAAGGGCCCACGTAACAGCATGTCAATTGAGTCTGCTCACTTTGTTTTGGTGTTTTGGCTGTTGAAATTTTGTGGAAAATTGCTTTATTAAAACCTCTGGAGCACTAAGCGACGATGTCAATTACTTAAAACACTATGATTCACTCATACACTGTACATACCCTCTATAGCTTCATTGAACATGAAGATGCCACTGTATTCACATGTTATTTAACTTGCTTGTGACTATACAACGCAGTTTTGGGAAATGGTTGTGATTTGCCTGAACTAAACAAAGCCATCTGTTTTTTTAAGTAACTTTTGATCTCTCGGACAGCGATAGGCCTACAGATCTGATTTTATGGTAAAGAATGTCATTAACCTGACCTTAAATAGTGACAACGTATGACAAGACAAGCTTACATGTAGTTCATCTATTAGATGTTACAGGAATATGTTACATGTTACTTCAAACATGTATGACTTTCTTTTGTCTGAAGAACACAAAAGAAGATATTTTGAAGAATGTTGGTAACTTAACAACATTCACCACATGGACTTTCATTATATGGACACAAAAACCCTAAAACATTTCTCAAAATATATTCTTTTGTTCTCCACAGAAAAAGGTTTTGAACAACATATATATCAACATATGATAATAGGACTTTTATTTTGGGCTATCCCTGAACTTTGAAATACGAACTTCCTTTGGACTAACCTGTGAAAGCTTGGCTTCGAGTGTTCAAGTGGCAAGTTTTGTCTTACAGAGTCTTGTGTCTCGCACACAATATTGTCTGGTGAAAGGTAACATGAGAGGAACACCGTTGCCCTGGTTCTTGCCCAGGCCGTCTTTCCATTCGCTTGACCTATTTACCACAAACACGTCAGATATGAAAACATATTATTTTAAGATGTAAAATGGACAGGGATATTTACTTGCTGAAGTTGACCATGCAAATGATGTGTCATTTTGTACACTTACTTGCCAAAGAAGTCAGACAAGACACCAAACTGAAATTTGAGCTTTAGGCCGTTTGGATGAGTAAAACATTAAAAGCTACAAGACTTCGGTACAAAGGAGCCCTGTTGTAGTTCTTTCCTCCCTATTGTCATGCAAATGTTATGATAAATATGCTAATTAAAATGAGTTGTCCAGGAAAGCACTTCAGGCTCAGTGGAGCAGTACCAGTACCGATAAGAAAGTCTTGGGAAGATTTATGTATGCAGAATAGTGGATCCTGTCTTTGCAATAATCGTCTTTAATTAAGGTCTTCAAGTTTTAATTACCGCCGGTACGTAAAGGGATTTTTTCTTTTGTCAGTATTACTTTTTATGGTTTCATTGTAAAGTTCACTCTAAAAACACATTCCTAGTACATGCTACATACTGTATAGGCAAATGGTCTATTCAAGAAATATAATTGCACTTGTCTAATTGTGTAATCTAATTCTGATTGTTACCAAGAATCTAAATCACATTATGCAGTTTTATTTACATTTCAGTCATTTTTAGCTTTGTGCTAATAAAGTTGTGTAGTAATGCTGCACTAGATCAAATCTGTATTTAGGTGTTCTGAATTTAAAGGGAGTTCCTTGTCTCTCTCCGTTAAAACAATTCTGCAAATGTCACACTTGTTTTTAGAGGAGGTGCTGTGAATTATAAGCAGGAAATGAGCTGGCAGGCTCTCTATGAAAAGTCATTGCACCTTGCATTAAGAAGAAGTAGCACATTTCCTGTTTGTAGAGTTCGCAGAATCAGTGTCTTTACTTGGAGATCCATGTTTGTTTGTAGTAATGTAGACGAAGGACCTATTTCTATCCTTTTGTCATTTTTGTATGTTTTGTTACTTAAAAGGAGGTAACCCTGAAATTAGATATATACCTGATATTTGATATACTGTAACTTCTCAAAGATGAACATTCACATTGACATCACTTTTGTTATGTTACTTGCACACTAGGTGGAGGGTGTTTCAAGCTGTGAAAAGAATAGACAAGCCCAAAATCCCTGAGATGCGGTTCTTACTCGTGAATAATCTATCATACCCGAGATCAGCACAAATTATGTTTGCATTTTATCATCTTGTTTTAACTGAATTAACATAATTACCATGAATGCTAAATTGTGACAAGCCTTAATTCAAATAAATGTTATTGCATTAGATGTGGATGCTGGAAGACCACTGGGAATAAATAACTTTGGGTTTTATTAGTTGCGTCTTATGTTTGTTGATTAATAAGACTACTCGTGTGCTCATCAGCTCGTTCTAGTTCATCTCCATCCATTTTAAAACAAGCGCTCCAAAAGCCATAACAAAACATCACGTTTTTTCTTAAATGGTTACATGTATCGAATCTGTTATATGTTTTTTTATTTAAGTGAAAATAAGTTGACTAAATAATGTACATTTGATCGAATGGTTCATTTCCGCTTTAAAGTCATGTTAACATTTTGAACTTGAAACTTTGAAACATATAAGTTCAAAGCATAATTTTAAGAGTTCAGTGCAGGTATTGGCCAAACACTGAACTACAAAATAGACTACAGTACATTTCAGTACGTTTACCTAGCATCAAATCAACTGAAACAAGAAATACCAGACGCTAACTGTAATTACCTGGTCCTTAAAGTGATAGTTCACCTAGTACTGGAAATTCTGTCATCATTTATTCACCTTCTTTGTATTCCAAGCCTCTCATATGTCGAGCAGAAAAAATAAGATGTTTATACAGTGAAAGTAAATGGGAAGCAGGGGAAAGTATTCTGGGCTTGTTAATAATGACACTCCATTTAGTTTTGAGTGACAAAATTTAAAGGGCTTAAAATTGAGGTCTAGTCCCTGAAATCATTAGATTTACAGAGATGTTCAAACTCTTTTCCTTTACTTGTTCTGTATACTGTTAAATCATGTAAAGTTATCTTAAGAAGCTGTTTCTACCGGGTTTATAGCATGTTAAAGTCATAAATATCAGTAAAACAAGTTTGGGATTACAGTACAAATAAATTAGACTACCGATGAGCTATTTTGGAGTGAAATTGTGTTTTGTGCATGTTCTAACTGGACCACATACACCATATTTTTAAACAGTCATCGTAGCAGATGTTTGGAGCTCTTGTTGTTTCGCATACCCGAAAGAACTGTATCATGCATGACGTGACAGAAGTCATTTTTAGACATAGGCAGGTTTCGTCGTGAATTAGCATACACCTTAACTTGTGAAACCTCAGGAGGGGTTTCACTTCCACCGAAACAATTTCAATGTGAGTAGAGCATATCACATATTCATTACATCACTGATTTCTTTATCATTTCTAACCTATTCCAACTGAAGTCATTGATATATTTTCAACACATTCTCATTTATATTAGCCATGCAGCTAGATCATAATATAATGGTGACACATTTCATTGGTTCACAACGATGTTAGAATTAAGCAGTACATCAGCGAAATCCAAATGTTTAGTTTCTAAGACACACTATCACTTTAGTTTTAAGACACACTATCATCATATGTATGTAGGAAGTAGTTACAACATACTGTAGCAGTGGCCCAATACGGGGAGTGACGGTTCTGTCAGCTGGCCCAAAACTATCTCGCATCAGACAATCCATAATATAGAGCACTATAAGGTCGACTCTGTTAAAGCCACAATATGGAATATTTGGACCGCTAGATGGCGCACTTTCGAAACAACAACAAAAGGCGAAGCTAAATGACGTTAAGTAGGAGAGTGGAATTATGGGACATGTCGTTTTCACCATCCAGAGGCGTATGGAGATTGCCCATCATGTTCACGGACGAGGAAATTAATTATTTTTATTTTATGTCATCGTAATGAATTAGCTTGCAAGAAACGTGGAGTGTAATGCTACGTTAGCCTGCGACTGATATTGGACTTTGTCAATTGATTTGGTAGCGTAATGCTACACAGTTTTACGTGTTTAAAACAGTCATACAGTCGTCGTTTAAAAAGTAAATTGGAACGAACCCACAGTATTTACAAGTAACAGAACAACAGATGCTGCGTCCCAGATGCTGTATAACCACTTCCTCATTTGCGTGTTGCCGTAGTTTCTACAACCGGAAACTGGGGTAGTGCGGAGCACCGGGTATTAAGTTACTGATATGCGACAAATACAAGGGAGACAAGGGACGGGCCATTATTTAAAATTTCTCTGGATTTGCACATTCTTGGGAACATTTGGGATAATTTAAGTACACAACTGCATGAAGTATATCACACTGTGCAAGTGATTTTTGGATATTTCATAACAAAATGCTTCCATAATGTGGCTTTAATTCTCCATAATGCACAATGGAGCAAAAGCATGAGAACATAAAGGTCACCTGGATGATCATATGCCAGATGAGACAATATTTTGGAAATTTATATGATTTTCTTCATTTCCTGGCTAATCACTATAAGGCTTTTTAGCAAGCCACTTAATCTCTACATTAATTCAGGGTACTTTGCAAAAGGCGGTTGTCAACACTCTTTTTTTTTAAACCTTATTTACTTGATTGCGTGAAATGGAGACCACACTTTTTTTAATGACCTTTTACTTAAGCGTTTAGACTTGTGTTTGGGACACGTGAGCACCACCCTTCAGGATCCTGATAGGCTCTTCTGTAAAGCGCATACAGAAAATTTTGGCACTTGCAAATCAGCTATATACTCCATCTGCTCATCTGTCAGGCTGCGTAACTGTGAGAACATTTTCATTTAATTAGTCCTTCTCTTTTTTCAAAGGCTTTGCTGGTTTTCAGATTTCTGTCTTCGTAACTCTGTATTTCTGCACATAACCAAAACATTTACATTTATTCATTTAGCAGATGCTTTTATCCAAAGCGACTTACAGAGAGTTCAGGGAGCAATAAAGCGATGTGTCATACAGGAGCAATAATACAATAGGTGCTAATACCAAGTTACTAGTTTCAACAAAAGCCAGAACACTACCTGTTGAGAGAAAGAGAGAGGGTTAGTCTTTTTTCCCTCATTTGTCTGTCAAGTATTCACAGAAGAGATGGGTTTTAAGTAGTTTTTTACTTAAACATACATACTTTTTACTTCGTTTTAATTTATTGATAAACCATTACTTAATCAGTTTATAAAGAAAACAAAGCATTTATTAATCTTAGTTCATGTTAATTATTTATTATTGTAAAATGTTTTAAATCGAATGTTGTAATTGTTAACATTTCTTAATGCACAGTGAACTAACATGAATAATTGTTTTGACATTACAATTATTTTGCCTTACAAGAGGCGAGGAAGCAATGAAGCGTTAAGTCATAGAGGTAGCAATAGAAGAAGTGCTATAACGAGTTACCAGGTTACACAAGGCAAGATAAAACCTGTTGGGAGAGAAAAGGGATTCTTTTTTTATAAGCAGAAGTTAGCATGTTCCTGTCAGGTGTTGCTGAAAAAGATGAGTTTTTAGTTGTTTCTTGAAGGATGTGAGCAATGTAGTTGATCGGATTGAATTGTGAAGATTGTTCCACCAGCCAGGGACAGCAAAGGAGAATGAGCGGGAGATTGATTTTGTGCAGGGTTGGGAAGTATGTGTAAAGGAGGGAGTGAAAGTATGCAGGTGAGGAGTCAGTGATGGTTTTGAAAGCCAGCATTAGTGACTTAAGTTTAAACAAACACGTTATTTGGCCCAAATTTAACTTCAGGTAGACCTCCGCAAAAAATCAATAGCTGTTCCGTAGTTAATTTTATACAAATAATATACAATAAAATGTTAATATAAATAATATGAATAAAAATGAAAATGAAAAAGAATTGTTATACTATAACCAAACACAGACCGGAATTTAACTTTGGGCCAGGCGAATGCATACGATGAAACTGTCCATACATGGGTAGTTGACAGACTAATATGCAAATTTGTCCTATGGTGTGACAGCAAATTTAGAAAGAAACTAATAATTTAGATAAATCTCTTATGCTATTTTATATGATAAATATAAATATTAATAATTTAAAACAATTTGGGCTGTCAAACGCTTAATCGTGATTAAAGTTTGTGTTTACATGTCAATATACTGTATGTCTGTGTACTGGGCATGTTAATTTGGTATTTATAAACACAAAAACATACACATACATGTATATAGGAAATATTTTGATGTTTTTATTTATGTTTTTATATTAATCAATAATATTTTTTTATAAAAGTTTATTCCTTTTTTAATTACAAAATTAATATGCACAGTACACAGACATATTATGTAAACACACTTTTATTGTGAATGTGATTAATCGTGATTAATCGTTTGACAGCCCTAAAAACAATGTAATATTAACTATTTGTTTTCTACATTTTGCTATGTCACACCATAGAACACATGTACAATTTGTTCGTCAACTACCCACATACTGATAAACTATATTGCTCATTGTTAGTTTATGTCAGTTAATGCATCTACTAATGTGTGAACAAATACAACCTTATTGTAAAGTCTTACCATGAATATTAATATTAATTTATGGATCTGTTTAATAAAGAAGGGCTGGGACACATTTAGATTCAGAACATTGCTGAGTCAGCTACAATAATAATTTATTTAATTTGACTAAGATTGAAACTGTGGTGTAAATGTCTGAGAAAAGCTGCAGTAATGATCACGATATGTGAACTTGCTATTCAAACTGCTTTTACAGAGTTTTGGGATTTTTTGGAGTTCAGTGTAAAGCATTGCATGTGCATCCAGTCTAAAGTCAATGTTTGTTTCTTTCAGGGTCTCCTACTCTGTTCACGTCTCTGATGATTATCCAGGTAATGCACAAACTAATGAATGAATGGATGAAAGACGGTTGGATGGAGAGTTTGGATACCCTCAACTCTCACCATTGCTCACAATTGAACCAACTTCATTATTCAGAAAGATAGAGTCATTTTCCATCTGTTACAATAAGGAGCCACTGTCATTTATTCACTGTGTGATTCGATCAGAGCGGTATAACTGGTCTGATAGCAAAGATGATAAAGGCTGTCTAATAAAGTGACAGATGATACAACTGATACTGAAATTGATAGTAATGGAACTAAACTGCATCACTCTCAGTGTGTCAACATCTGCTTTATATTCTCATTCTCCTCCTATTCTGTCATTTAATTTCAACGGCACAATACTTCAAGCGGGAAACAGTGTTTGTTATTTTTCTCTTAAGGGTCATAAAATTATGTAACACTGCATTGAAGTTCAGTGAGTTTTATGGGTACAGTGATTAGGCTGGATTTTTACCGTTATGTAGCTTTTGTGCATTTCCTCTGTAGACACACAATTCACATTTTCTTCACTTATTATTATTTAAGTATTTATCCTCAACAGACACACTACAATGTACAGTTTGTCAAATTCCCCAGTGGATTTTCTTCTTAATCTGTGGTATTGCTCTTTCTGTAAATCTGAGATTGACATTTGATGTTTCCCCCTAAATTGGGAAGACACAGACATGCTCTTTGCCGGAGCTTTAGTCTAGCCTGATTTACAACATAGTGGCAGACAGTCAGCTTTGCATAAGAATGAGGAATTTGCTTGGCGCAGACAGAATGCCATGGGCTGTGTTAACATGAACATAGTGGATTGCCCAGAAACCGTAGCATTAGCACTTATCTCGCTTTGCTATCAAGTATTTCTGTTAATAATTTATGTTTACGTTGTATTTTAATGTCTTATTCTGCCGTTGATTACATTGTTAGTTCTTCTTTTCTTGTCGTTACAGATAACACATTTGTGTCTAACTCTGAAAATGATGATGAAGTATTAGTCACCAGGGATCCAATACCAGTCATTTTCCACAGAATCGCAACAGGTGGGAGTCTCGGTTATATACTTGTAAATCAATAACTAGCCAGCGACAGAAAACCAAACCAAAAAATCGTTGTACAGTATTATTCAGGGTGTCCGCGGGGGTCTTAAAAAGTATTAAAAGTTGATAAATAAATGTAGAGAAAATTAATGCCATTAAAAGTATTAAAAAGTCTTAAATGCCATTTTCCAAGGTATTAAATTTTGTGTCGTTTTTTTCATATTTGTCCAAAGTAGGGATGCACCGAATGTTCGGCAACCGAAAATAGCAGTTAAGTTAGCTTTAAATCATTTTGCAGTGTAGCCAATAATAATCCAACAGTTTTTGTTTATTCATAGTTTTAGCTTAGAATGTTGAAGGACACTTGTTGTACAGTACTTTCTTTCAGCAGTCAGTTATAGGCCTAATATAGGCTATTCAAGAAGGGAGAGGGCTCAAATTTCTGCTCTGTGTGTCGGACGGCGTTTAGCGTAGCCTCGTTTCTCTTTCTAATAAACCTTGCATTGGGTTAGTCACTCAATTCATTCTCTTGTGCTTCGTTCCAACCCTTCCAAATTATGTTTAATTAATAAGGAGTTATAACAAACTAAGACTGTTTAGTTGTGCTATCTTACAATCATTATATAGTAAATGTAAGTTAATGTGTCGCCAATGTAACCGATTAAAACAAAAAAGTGGCGATGAGGTCTTAAAATGTATGGAAAGAGTCTTGAAAAGGTCTTAAAAGGTATTAAATTTAGCTCCATGATTCCTGTATATACCCTGTTATTATTGAACATCTAACTACATGTTTAAGAAATGTTGTGAAGACGTTTAAATTGTGCATAATCATCTAAATGCCTCATTATTGCGGTTTTGTGTGTTCTTTCCAATCTGGAGCTCATTGCTGGCTGGATTTCATGAGAAACAAATTGTAGTGGATGTCTTCTGCTCCTATTTTAAGCAATGGCCAAGTCATATGTGCCAAAAACAAAGTGGGAAAACAGCAGCAGTCTTGACTAATTTCTTCCAGACTCTTGTTAGACGAGACGCTCATCACACCTCAGATTTCTTTAGTCACCAAATTTACTAAAATGTGTTGACATTTTCCGGCACAGTGCATTAGAACCAATAAGTCAGCTGGATTCGCACACCTTATCAGTTTTACATTTTTTTCTGACTTGTTTCTGACACCACATAAACAGCGCCTTATTTTAACTCGGAGGTGGCGCGAAACACAAGCAGCTTCCCGGTCCAGACCTGACTGTGTGTAAATCTAGCATTTTAGAAGTGTTGCACAAGCAGCGCTGTCATACAAAATATGCCAGAAATGATCACTTGTTTGAAATATTAGTGTAATCTCTTTGCTTTCTTTTTGTCTTTAGAAATACGTATAAATAATGATGCGCCCAGCTGTCCGTCTATTAAACCAAAACCTCAAACTGACAAAAACCCGGTAAGAATTTACTCAGTGTTTTTTATAAATACTGTGACATGCTGTATGTTTTATTGCTTGTCAAATAATATATAATTATTATTATCTTTGTGCTTTACTTGTCTCTAGTGCCATTATGCTATAGAGGAGGATTCAGAGGGTGACAATGATTCTGAGGAGTTCTACTATGTTGGGCAGGTAAGTTCAGATGAATGTCTGTATTATAATACATTTTCTGGTTAAAAACACCTGATCCTTCTGTATTAGTAGTACTAGTTCGATTGTCTTAAATTGATAGCAGAACCACCAATGGAAGTAAGAGGATTATATAGTGACCAAAACAACGAAGTTAAACAAATCAAAACAGTCTTATGTTGGATTCTTCAGAACTTTGCCTAGATTACAGCTGTTCACTGTTGAGAAATTCTCTCATTCTCTCCAAAAACCTTATAAGGTGGAATAACCTGGGATGTTTCATTCAGTAGAGAAAGGGTTCCCATATATACTGATATATAGATAGACATACAGTATACTAAAAAGGATAGGTCACCCAGAAATGAAAACTGTCATGATTCACTCACTCTCTTGTCACTTCAGACCTGTATGACTTTCTTTCTTCTGCAGATATTTTGAAGAATGTTGGTAACTGAACCTTGGCGCTACCCATTGACTTGCATTCGTTGTGTGTCCATATAATAAAAGTAAATGGGTGCCGCCATTATTCTTCAAAAAATCTTCTTTTGTCATCTGCAGAAACAAGAAAGTCAAACTGGTTTGAAATAACAAGAGTGTGAGTAAACGATGACCGAATTTTCATTTTGGGTGAACTATCACAAGGCCACTTGCAACTTTAAACCTCACATGGTGACTATGATGTCATCTCTGGTTTTCCAGGTATATCCATCCCCACACTCACAGCACCTTAGGCTTGAGACTTTTCATTTCATGGTAAATTTACTCTAAGTTATTTGCAGCCAATATAAAAATCGGTCTTAACGTTTAATGATTAGTCCATCACTCTCAGAGGACGTTTTTTTAAATGAATCAGGTGACCATCCACGGGAGTAGATCCATTAAACTTGAGAGACTTAGCTTTGAGTGGCCTGTGAGGAGCAGTCTGGTGCTGATGAAGATGCATGTCCTAATGCTCACGCTGGGCTGTCAATGCCCACTGGCTCTTGCTCACTGTAATGTGGCCAATTGCAATTTTCAATTTTCACATCCTTTGCCATTCTGAGAACACTCGATTCCAAAAGACTAGCAGGCCACAAGTCTTCGGTAGAGGCTTCCTCATGGTTTTCTTGGGAAATCTGCCTCACAACGCTCACCAACAGTACAAAAATAACATGATGATTGATGTCTGATATCTTTTTTGAAGTGTTCTTGATCTTATACTGATTAAAGACTCATTGGTTAGCCAATAGAAATGAACATGTGAAGCCTCAAGGTGGCACAAATCAGAAGTAGTGAAGTGCTCTTAAAGCTTGCCAAAGATTAAGTCCAGTCCTCAGACCTTGATCAAGTGTCCCTGTGTTTAATCGAAATGAATGACCGGTGCTCCTGTCTACAACCCGGGGCCATGTGTGTCACTCTTTGACCCTGTGTGTTTGTGTGGGCAGGTAAATTATGATGGAGAGCTTCACAAACACCCCCAGCTGGAGGCCGATTTGGCAGCCGTGAGGGACTTATATGGCCATCATGCAGTATCTCTCAGGTACCTGACTGTTCTCTCGCTTTTTTTTTTCAAATCGATGTGAAAACATTACGCTTGATGAAACTGTTCTTACACAGGGGTGTGATTTTTGCTGAGTAATATACGTAGCAGGCACTTTTCACAAGCAGGGTTCAAATTAGAGCCTGAAACTTTTTTAACAAAGAGTCAGTGAAAATAAGTTCGACAATATTGATTGGCAGATAGGAGACTTAAGGCTAAAATACACTACAAGACTTTTGCTCAGAGTTTGCCCAGATTTTCAGTCTGGACTTATTGCAGAAAGTCTGTGCCAGTCTGCAGATTTGATCAGTTAGTGTGTTTCTATCTGAAACTTTCAAAAAGTCTGCAAGTGTATGATGTCTAGTTTTTAAAAAATCTGTTCAGATTTTAAAAGTCTTGTAGTGTATTCCAGCCATTAACTAAATATTATTTGATGATTATTTTAGATTTTAAAATGATATCAAAATTATGACATTGTTGTATAAATGTAATTGTTGGTTGGGTTAGGGTTAGTAGTGGCCACAAGTGATGTCTGGGGGGCATATTTTTACAATATTTGCTTTTAATGCCACTCAAACCATCAAAATATGATGTGTATGTACAAAATGGATAAAACACAACATTTTTAAGGTTTTTCTTGAACAAAATTATATGGGAACTATGGCGTATCGGGACATATTGGTTTTATTAAAAAAAATCATACAGGAAATAAAGCAATCTTTGACTACAGGTTTATCTGTGTCAATTGGTCTTTCTTCTGAGCTAAACTTTTCACATGTGTTGTGTAGGGCTGCAACAACTAATCGATCAAATCGATAATTTTATAATATTCGTTGTCAACGAATTTCATTATCGATTAGTTGGTCTGTGACGTCACTTGCGAGCTGCGCAGTTACAAATCAAGCGCGTCTTCTTCCCTTTTAAAATTACCGTTTTAGATGTGTCTCTCCGTGCAGCATGAGCTGCGCAGTTTTAAATGTTAGACGTGGTTCTCAGTGGATGCATCTCTTCGTGCAGCGCGAGATGCTCAGTTTTAAAGTCAGACGTGTCTCTCCGTGCAGCGTGAGGTGCGCGGTTTTAAAGTCAGACGTGTCTCTCCGTGCAGCGTGAGATGTGCAGTTTTAAAGTCACACGTGTCTCTCCGTGCAGCGCGAGGTGCGCGGTTTTAAAGTCAGACGTGTCTCTCCGTGCAGCGCGAGATGTGCAGTTTTAAAGTCAAACATGTCTCTCCGTGCAGCGCGAGGTGCGCAGTTTTAAAGTCAGACATGTCTCTCCGTGCAGCGCGAGGTGCGCAGTTTTAAAGTCAGACATGTCTCTCCGTGCAGCGCGAGGTGCGCAGTTTTAAAGTCACACATGTCTCTCCGTGCAGCACGAGGTGCGCAGTTTTAAAGTCAGACATGTCTCTCCGTGCAGCGCGAAGTGCGCAGTTTTAAAGTCAGACGTGTCTCTCTGTGCAGCGCGAGGTGCGCAGTTTTAAAGTCAGACGTGTCTCTCCGTGCAGCGCGAGGTGCGCAGTTTTAAAGTCAGACGTGTCTCTCTGTGCAGCGCGAGGTGCGCAGTTTTAAAGTCAGACGTGTCTCTCCGTGCAGCACGAGGTGCGCAGTTTTAAAGTCAGACATGTCTCTCCGTGCAGCGCGAGGTGCGCAGTTTTAAAGTCAGACGTGTCTCTCCGTGCAGCGCGAGGTGCGCAGTTTTAAAGTCAGACTTGTCTCTCCGTGCGGCACATGTTGCGCAGTTTTAAAGTCAGACGTGTCTCTCGGTGGATGCGTCTCTCCGTGCAGCGCGAGGTGCGCAGTTTTAAAGTCCGACGTGTTCTGCATGCATCTCTTCAAGCTGCGCAGTTTTAAAGTTTAAAGGGGAGAGGTGTTTTAAATGACAAAATTAAAGATTATATTAGTAAAACCCAATTTGTGGCGTTTGCACTGTGCAAAGTACATAATAGGCTAAATACCCTGATTTGGTGGTTTATTTAGTTCAGAGGTGGGTAACGAAGTACATTTACTTGAGAACTGTACTTAAGTACACTTTTTGAGTATTTGTACTGAAGTATTACTTTTTCTGTTTACTTTTTACTGCACTTCACTACATTTGAATGACAAATATCTCACTTTTCATGGCACAAAAAAAATATTTCCTTGGCCGACCCTCCCCTCTCTCCCACGTTTGGGAGAGACTATTGTCAGTTGCTTCTAATATGACACACATGAATCAACTCACCAGGTGTGTTAATTATGGAGACATTCACAACATTTTGGGAGAAGGCTAATGAGATCAGTTGTGTATTCTTTTCCCATATCTGATTTCCTTATTATAAGCAAAAGATGTAATTACATTTATCCGATTAATCGAAAAAAGAAAAAAAATAATCGTCCAACTAATTGATTATCAAAATAATCGTTAGTTGCAGCCCTAGTGTTGTGTGTATTTAAGTATTATTAAATCATTTTAGTATTTTAATAAATAGCGAAGATATTAATTGTTCAAAGTTGGAAATCACTTATGGCCACTAATGTAGTTACTGTAAACAGGTCAAGATCACTCCTGTGAAATAAGCATTTTACATTACATTATTTATTATAGTTCATGCTTGGTTTATTCTTTCTAAGATAACAGTTAATCTGAAATATCTAGTAGTTCTCACACCCAAAAACATACGTCTATTGCTTTCAAAAATTGGACACCAAAATGAAACTTATCATGACTACCACAGTAGGAAAAATTATTGTGTAATTTATTTTGTCCGGTTGAACACAAAATGATATACTTTGAAGAACTTAGGAAAGCAAACAATTCTGGGGCAACCTTTGACTACCATACATTTTTCCTACTATGGTAGTCAATGATGTCCCAAAAATGTCGGTTGCTAATATTCTTCCAAAATATCTTTCTTTTTGTTCAACAGAACAAACAAATTTATACAGGTTTGGGACTACTTGTTGGGGAGTAATTCATGACAGAATTTTCATTTTTGGGTGGAGTATCCCTTTAATAAAAAACATCCAATAAGAAGCAGCATGATGTCAGTAAAAGTGCAAACATTGCCTTGGTGCACTTTCTTATCTTTCCCCATCTGTGCAGTGCTTTATGGGAAATGACACTGTGAGCAATTGTTCTTTTGTGTTCTGGCACAGTTAACCCACTCAAGGACGTTCTCTCCCCAAGCCAGGTCTCCATCTCGCCAACCTGTGATTTGAGTTAATGCTCAGTGATCAACTGAAGCACTGTGTGTGAGAGTGAAAGTCATTTCAGCTCTATTACAGCAGTGCAATGATCTGCTGATGGCTGTGTTGTAATAGGCTTATTTACTAATCTGCTCGGCCATCAGTGTCGGAGCAGATTTTAAACTGCTGCTTTTAAGAATGCTGTGGATAAGGATTTTCTTTTGAAAGCCAAATATGTGCACGCACTTGCGAAAACGTCCAGATTGAGCATGTGGTGAGAAAGTCGTAAAAAGCACTCGCGACAAATTGTCAACAAGAATGTGAGTCATCTTGCGAAATCTGGCTAAGCAAATGCTGTTTCATATGAGGACATTTATTAAAAGCTCACCCCTTTACAAGTTTATATGTCAGGCTGCTTTTGATAACAGCAGACAGTCAATCGAGAGAATGGTAAAAATGATTCTATTTACAGCAGCGTAACGTTGTATTTGATATGTAGTCTCGCGTGTGATCTTTGATGCATTAGCCCTGAGTCATGGACTGAAAGCTATTTTGAGTATTTTGCTCTGCGTTCTGCTTGAAAAATGACCTGTGCTGGTTTTTCGGCAGTCTCTGCATGACTAGCTTGAGCGGGTTCACTGAGGCCTTTTTAATAACTCCAGGACATTTCCCACTAAACGCTTTGAGTTGCTGGCTTTTGCTGATTCATGGGGTGGAACTGGAATTTATTGGAATGGCGAAACGGGAAACAATTTAAAAGAAATGATTTTAAATGATTTGTCGAACTGTTTTTCACCCTCATAAATGTGTGTATTTATCTCTCAACGTAAATCGGTGTTTACGTGCGTGTATGTGTTTGTGAGCTGTTTCCCCTTGACAGATTAAAGTGGATTATTATTTTCTCAAACCTCTTGCTTTTGAGACAGTGGTTGTTTTGGGAGTGAGATGTAACCATGGTGACAGTTAGCTCAGAGCAACGCAACAAACTCATCACAGTGGTTTTATGAGAAATAAATGCATTGAGAGGGGTGTGGAAACTGAGCTCCATGCATCATGCCACATCTTTTCAGCGCCATGGACAGTATTGTAGTAGTGTTTATGTATAAATCAGTGTCTTTCCAAAAGCTAATTTGTGAAAAAATGAACTCCGATGATTTATTCTGGCATATTTCTGTACAAACAAAGTGCACTGCCTAATTATGTCTGATTTTCTGAGAATTCATTTTAAATCAAGGCTTTTGTGCTTGACTGTCAACAGCATATTCTACCAAAAAAGATCATGTTGTACTTTAGCTTAATGAGTATATACTATGAAAACTGTTGTGTATAACTCAGTACAGTAGCTAGATTTAAAGGGGTCACATGGCGCGAATACATGTTTTTCTGTGTCTTTGGTGTGTTATAAGATGCCCATACATGCATTAGACACGTAAAATTGCAAAAATTGAAGTGTCGGAACAAAAGATGCATTCTATCTAAAAGCGAATGCTCACCCAGACCTGTTTGAAACGCCTCGTGTAACCACACCCCCACAAATCTACGTCAGTTCGTGGTATGAGTTGACTAAGACCGCCCAAATGTATACGCAGGTAAGGTGGGCGTACCTGTCAGTACAATTGCTTTGGAACCTGATGTTCCAAATATGGTAAGAGGCGTCACATTTCCGTCACACGCTTGCAGTATTCGACCAATCACTACGCTCTGGTTAACTGGCCAATCATAGCACACCTCGCTTTTCAGAGCGATGAGCTTTGTAAAAAATCTGCGCGTTTCAGAGAGGCGGGGCAAAGAGGAGATACAAACATGTACGGTATGTGGAAAATACAGCGTTATTGAACCTTAAATCGTGTATACACATTGCATTACATCTAAAACAAATGAAAATATTCATTTTAGCCACGTCATATGACCCCTTTAATTTGTGAAGGATGAAATATCATAATCACCAAGTCTGGAAATGCTTTGTTGACAATGTAGGGAATATGGTGCAATTGATGACGTGGACATCGACCTACACATAGATGTCAGTTTCCTAGATGTAAGTAACTCTTTCATTGTGCTACAAAACATATTTGATAAAGACTTGTGGAAAGCAGTATATACCAGTATACAGTAATTTAAGACCCAGTCTGTGAAAACAAGGCTAAAGGCTCAAAATCTAATTTTGAGAAAATTAGCATCAAAGTTTCATTTCCACCATCCACCACTATGATTTCAATCTTTGCCATGGTATGAGTTCACAGAATGTTCTTTACATTATGTAGGCTGATTATATGTTAAAAACAGTAATTTACAAAAATGACTTTAGCTGGGTTTTCACTGACTGGGTCACATATAACACATTTAGAATGTATGAATATAGTTATATCAACTTTGAAGAAACTGAAATGCAGTGTTTGTTTAAAGGAGGAGATTGCACTTGCGTGGGATGTGATCAGGAGTGAACCTGTTATTGTGCGGCTTCACTGCTCGCTTACACAGTATCTCAATGGACCAGGTTAGATCACACACACACACATACAGACACGTCCAGTAATAAAATATTCATCATATAAACAGATTCATTTGAATTTATCCCAACAGTATGCACATGTAATATACGACCCTAAATGCAACTGCCAACTCTCTAAAAAAAATAATGCTGCTACAAATGTCATTACACTTCACTGATACACCAACTTAACTGGCTTAAACAAATTATTTAGTTTGTAGTTTTTCTTTTAAGGGTTAGCTGAATTTATTTCTTTTAGCTGATCCAGACATAATTCTAAACTACAATACATATCTTATATTGTCTGGAGTACCATATTTTAGTTGAAGCTGTGCATGTAAACTTGGAATTTAATCATTTGTAATATGTACAGTAATTTACATACATCTTTACTTTAACTCAACAAAAATATTGATGCACATTTTTTTTCGATGCACATGGTCTTCCAACCTTTGCTGGCAATGTAGTTTGGCTTATTTGGCTTTTTAGGTGAGGCTTACTGTATGTGTCTGCTGGTCTTTCTTCTGCACAAATACACAAACAGTTCATGAATAGCTACATGACCTGTGTTCCTATCAGTAGACGACTTGAGTGTCCCTGCACTGTTGACTTGAGTGTCCCTGCACTGTTGACATTTCTTTTAGCAAGCTCTGTTTGTTGATTGAAGATTTGATCCAAATTACATGCCTCAAGGACATAAGCCACTTCAGTTCAAATCACAAAAGAAACAGAGACAAGTCACTTGAACAAGGCTATAAAGCTCCTGCCAAGATATCGCTCATCATAAGTGGCTCATTTTCAAAGTGACCTCTTGTTCCAGTGTTTTAAAATTCCCTAAAATGTTTTGAAACGATTCCTAATATCCCCAAGTTATTTCATTAGGTACTTTGATGAGATAGGCCTACTTTTAATCACACTGACATCTTCTTCCAGTTCCCACTGTGGATGTGTTTCAAGGGTATTCAAAAGACAGATTTGGACTGGGACATCAGCTGAAAAAGTAATAAACCAGAATAAAATATAGTGTTGTTTCATACTGCAAGGTTGAATTGTATAGTGTCATTCATAAGTGTGTTTTATCTCGGTAGGATAATGCAAACCTTTGTCACACAGCAGTGGAAGTGTCACAGCAAAGATAAACTCATCAGCCCACACAGCAAAAAGCAAAGCGAGAAAAAGGTGAAGTCTCCGCTGCACATTTTTTCAAATCTGCGCAGGTAAGAGTAAAGAACTATTGGACAGTTTATCACATACAGTACAGGCTGATCTTAGTCTTAGGTTTAATCAAACTTTTATTGATCATCCCCATTTGAAGATCTTTTTAATCCAGGAATAATGGCGCTTTTCCACTGCGTGGTATGGTTAGGCTCAGTACGACTCGGCTCGCTTCACCTTGGCTCAGTTTGCTTTTCCACTGCAGTTTAGTACTGCTTCAAAGTGGGTGGGATTATACATTTATTGTCATAGTTGCGCCGCCTCTACTGCCGTGGCATCATCGTGGAGCATGTCGATGAAGGATTGCAGCAAAACAAAATATACCAGAGATTTTGGGAACACTTATCACAAAGAGCAGGCATCATAGTTTGCTCACCGGTGCACGAGGGTAAGCAAATATTGCATTTAGCAATGTGTTAAGGGTCTCAATCGCTATATCACTGTCACAAAGCATATAATGAACTGCCAATATGAAGTATTAAAATGCGTATTCTCGTGTTGGAAATTCAACGATGCTGGTAATGGCGATTCTCTGAACAATCAGTGATCCAACCCAGTCTCAAGGCAGTTCGTGGCATAGGCACGAAATTTGGAATCTATTGATTCGTGTTCATGGACACGAATTTCCCCCTTTTTTCTATGTCAGTCAGCACGACTTTTAAAACATGGACCGCGTGTGTATGTACATTCATATACTGTATTTATAACCTGATATCAAAAGAAGTCGTACATATTTTAGGTGGTGGCTAACCAACACCTTACCTCACCCCAAACCCTAAAATCACAGCCACAAAGGCTAATTTTGCTAAAAACGCGAGTTTCAGGAGGTGGCAAAGCAATCATAAATGGCTACTCTAACCCCGCCCCTAAACCTAAGGTCACAGGGGCAAAGTCCTAGCAGGAAACAGGAATTGACAAGAATGAGCCACCTTGTAAAATAGGTATGAATTCCGATCAGATTGCGTTGATGTATATTTATACATATGAGAGATACTGCGTATTAAAATATGTAAAAGGTCGTGCTGACTGACACGAAAAAAGGTGGCAATTCATGTCACGAATACGAATGAATAGATTACAGTTCGTGACAATGTCACAAATTCCCTTGAGACTGTGTTGAGTGATATGTGTGTAACATTTTGGTATCAGTATGGTGAGCTTGGAACCTGAACCAATGTGGTACTAAAAAGTATTACACCGTGTCCTAACCAAATGTGATGCGATGAGATTCCTGCGATAAACAATTTGACTGTCTATCTATACCGAACGCGGAGAAGGGGCGGGACGCAAAAATCAATCACAAAACACAGCCTATCACAGCAGTTTTTCTCTGTCCACGCACCCTCTCACACTACAGCCAGTGTTGCCAGATTGGGCAGGTTCCCGCCCAGTTGACCCTTCGCTAAGCCCCGCCCTCCTTAGTTACTGTTGCTACGCCTGTCAAGCTTTCACGCCTGGCAAATGTATTACAGTATGTATGCACCGGTGTCAGACATTCCCAAGGAGATAATTAGTAATTTTTGGCGAACATGTGACATATCTGAGAGAGCAAGACAAAAGGGACTGCAGTGTGCATTCGAGGGATATATCCACGACATATGCAACCGATTAGAACATAATTTAATAAAAATTGATGCTAAAGACTCTGAATGATAACATTCTCCCGCTTATATTTTTAGTAGCGCGCCAGGCTACTGCTCACACGTCGTGGGTCTAATCCTGTGGTTCTCAAACTTTTTCGTTGTAAGGCCCCCTTTGTGTAGAGTGCATCGCTTTGCTGCCCCCCAAATAAAGATTTATAATCTTAAATTTGACATTTTTATTTAAACAAAAACATATTCGGTTATACAATGCTGAAACATCAATTCTTTTGTCTGGTGGTCTTATTTTTCTGATGTTTGATTGCATAAAATCTATGATCAATAATATTTTATAAAATGCCACAAAATCTGTGGCCCCCAGGGGCCACGGCCCCCAGTTTGAGAACTACTGGTCTAATCTACACGGTGGACCTGGCAAGAGCCAGAGATGCTGCGCTGAGCCATACATCATCAACAACACGAACAAATTTCCGTCTTGCCTTTAATCATCTTATGTAACGTTCAAATATATGCATTATGAACAACCGTCATTATTTCCAAGCAATGATGTGCTGAGTTAGCTAGCTAGCTAACATTAGCGTGCTCTTACCTTGGAGCAAACATAGGTGTTTTTGTTAATCCTGTCGACCTTTAGTGGGACATTCTAAAACGCTTAACGTGAAAACCGCTTAACGTACCTAAACAGCGATAAAAAAAAACAAGTTTCTGTCAAATTTTACTTCTAATAAACACATGCTGCTGTCAAAAGAACGAGCTCTTGGTCCGCGGATAAAGTGAATATCACGTTAAGCGTTCTCACCATAGAAGTCCATTATAAGAGAAAACAGCTTAACGTGGCTTAGATAAATTTCTGTCATTTTAGTTGTAATTAATACTTCAAAAGCCACCGTGCATTGTGTTGAAAAGTGGCGTAGCCTACTCTTTATGCCCTGTCTGAAACCAATATTAAGAAATGAGGCTGAAAGTTAATAAAGTTGCTAACTCCTGGCTTCAGTGTTGTTACATCGAGCTGAATAGCCTGTGGAGCAAACTAGAGCAAAACAGCACAAATGTTTCTAAAAGCTCTGATAAAAAGGGACAGAAATATAAATGAGATGATACAGCGCGTTCTTGTGGCACGAATGCTCACGTGGCTATTGCGTCAGTAGGCTAACTGGCGTTGCCGTTTAGCCGCGGACCAAGAGCTCGTTCTTTTGACAGCAGCAAGTGTTTAATACAAGGAAGGTTTGACAGAAATTTGGTTTTCCTTGATCGTTGTTTAGGTACGTTAAGCTACGTTAATCATTTTTCACATTAAGCGTTTTAGAATGTCCCACATTTAGTTGTGAATGAGGCCTTCCGCACTGCTTGATCCACGTCCGGCATTTCTCCCCTTGGGTTTTAGGTTTCGGGAAGGGAAAAAATTCCACCACCCCGTCCAAACTTTTAGAATACTGGCTATCAGATTTACACAATCCATACGTACAATGCATCGGCATGTTTCCCTCGCTCGAAAGCTTGACAGACCTCCCGCGCCTAGTTACGGTTGCTAAACCATGATTGGCCTGTGGCGGTTTTCGGGCGTGGCTTAGCAAAGGGTCAATTGGGCAGTTTTGAATTTGATTGTGCGGGTAATAATTGGCTTGGGCGGGTGGACAAAATTTGGGCGGATTTGGGATCAGTTTGGCGGGTTTGAAACATGTACAATGTATAGGCATATTATTTAACAAAACCCAAGTGTGCGTGTACTCCATCCAATACGCCCTTTTCACATGACGTCACACATCTTCCGTTCTGCCGCGAAGCAGTGTATCATTACTTCCGCTAGCACTCCAGTTCATAAGGTGGTGGTAATGCACCTATAAGCTGATTTGCCAACCGCCAGTAAAACTCAAGAAGAAGAAGAAGTTACTTCCGCTAGCGCCTCAGAATGGAGTTTACCAAGTGGCTTGCACATCTGCCACAAATACGTCTAGATGATGTACAACGTCTTGCAGACAAATTTTCGCTAACGACAAGATCAAAGCTAGAGAAAGGATACAAATTCTTCGTTGAACAGTACCTGTTTGATTATGAAGGTAAGTGTTTTGTTTTCTTTTTGTGTTAGCGAAGGTGCTAGGATAAGTACTTGAATACGTGTTCTGTCAGTTTTTTTCTCACTGTTGTTAAATTCCAGCGCGACGGCAAAACGGAAGTTCTTCTTCTTCTTCTTCTTCTTGTTTGTTGCAAGACGGATGTTATGATACACTGCTTTGCGAAAAGGCGGAAGTTAAGTGACGTCATTGTGAAAAGGGCGTATTAGTAATCGTAACGTTACTAAACACGCCCACTGACGAGGTCGCAGGCAGCTCGCTGGCTAACCCGCGGCTTTTAGCCAATCACGAGTGATAGTTTGCCACCGCCAAAGACAGTTTTGCAACCGCCAAAAGAGAAGAAGCAGCCAGCACTCAGCGGGAAATATAAACAGTCAATATGCCGAAGTCTAAGTGGGCAAAATATAAAAAATGTTACAGAAAGGAGTGGGGGAGTGATTCTGAAAAGTTGCGTTCAGCTGTGTTCTTCAGCATCCTGTCAGTTACAATTGACACCCTGTTACTGATCTGCATTTAAAGGTAACGTTAGGCTTAAGATCTCCCTCTCTCTCTCTGTCTGTCTGTCTGTCTGTCTCGCTCTTACTTACACACCTGTTTATAATGAGTAAAATGTAGTAATAATAGTAGTTAAAATAATATTTGAAGTATAAAATATAATTTCAATACACATTGTTGAACTCGTTATTAACGAATTGGGTATGTGAATGATCTTTAAACTAAATCTACACTGTAAAAGTGCATTGTGTGTGGTGTGAGGGCGGGGCCATGGGCCATAGATGTGAACGTCTTATGTTGTCATTTTGTTACTGTGGTTCCGTTGCTGTTGGTGTATGTCGCTAGCCATAGCATGGTACATTAATTGTGGCATTTAAAATAGCTAAATATTGATCAAATTTAACCTAATATTAATCAAATATTTTGGGCGGTTTTGTGTGCGTTTGGGCGGGTTTTGGACCGTTTTTGGGCTGGAAACCTTCAACTTTATCTGGCAACACTGACTACAGCTGAAGAGTGCACATAGAGAGATGCGTCCTGTTCTCATGCTCGTCGCGCAACGCTGTCACAGCTGGTTAGGGCAAAACCTCTGATTAACATGGAAAAGATACATTTTATCGCGTGTCGTAGTGTCACATCGTGTTTGGTTGGGACACGGTGTTAGGTACTAGGTACTCTACACAGTGGAAACCCCCCAAAGTGAGCTGTACCGTACCGTACGTAGTATGCAGTGGAGAAGCGCCATACGGTTGAATTTGTGACCCAGCTAGTGAAAACCCAGCAAAAGTAATTTTCTGTGATTTACTGTTTTCTACATAAAACCCTTCTAAATAATGTAATATGTAATCTTAATATATTTTTTATCGACGGAGTAAGACCATGTCAATTATAGTAAATATGGCATGCAGTTCAGCCAGAAATATTCGTATCGTCACATCATCGTCTTTATGAAATCTTGTATGTCCAAATTCACAGTTTTTCAGGAAATGTATAAAAACACTGTACCTTTTAAATGATTAAATACTGTCTGCCAAAGTTGACAAGCACTTTTTAAAAACTTTTTATCGTTTAGATATTTGCAAAACCCAGTGTCAAACATAAAGGGTGACTAATAATAATGATTTATGGCAAAAACATGACAAACTACGACGATACAAGGTTTAGAAGGACAGCAGCGTTAACTTGTATGTATGTATGTACAGTACATATATGTTAATTCGAATTCAAAATGCTGAAAGAGGATGTCTCATCCTCTCATTATAAAGAATAAATGATAAAGCAATTGGTCAACAATGATTAATGCTTTGTTTCCCATTAACTCTCAAAATCACAGCATACAGTAGCTAATGAGCACGAGAAACATACATTCCCACTGTGAACTATACAGACTTCAAGTTGAAAAATGTAATCATGTAAATCAGACAATGAGGCGTCTGGAAATGTGCAAGATTTGCACAAGTATAATTGCACAACATCCTCTTGTGTTCCATTGTTTGATTAATCTGTCGGTCTTTTGAAAACTCAGATCCCCCAGCTACCCTCCTCCCGGCTGTGTGAAAAGCAAAAAGAAGCTCAAACCCGAGCAAGATGGTGTGTCAAAATCCCACCGTCTGTTGCGCCGAACGTGTTCAAGCACGGTGAAGCCAGAAATGGACAGCTGCGTCGGCAAGTCCCACAAGCTGCTGAGCCACTCCCTCTCCAGCGACCCACGCATGGAGCAACATCAGCCCCTCAAACAGCCCCACCGGCTGCTGCCGAGGCCCTGCTCGACTGCTGTGAAACCGGAGGACTGCCCCCCGCTGCGGCCTCACAAACTGTCGCCGCGGGCGAGCGCGCCGGAGCCTCGCTGCGAACACGCTGCGGGCAGCAACGATGGCGGTGCTTTGAAGCCCAACCGGCTCCTGAGTCGCTCGTGCTCGGGCAGCGTTCGGACTGAAGAGCTGGACGGCTTGAAGCACCACCACCGTCTGCTCAGCAGGTCTTACTCCAGCAGCACCAAGATAGGCAAAACGGACATCTTTAAAGAGCCTGTCACCGAGAGCAGACGCCTCTCCCTTACCTCAGGGCTTATCGGCATCCTGGCCCCTTCACTCTCTTCCACACCTCAGGTGATGAGTCTCAGAAAATACAAGTGATGAGGTTCTTATAGACATGCTTATTGTGATTGGCTGTTTGCTGTTGCCTAATAAGTTCAAGAACACATGATTATTAGTGGTTTGTACTGTTTGTAATAAGCACGTTTATTTAACGTGCGTAACTTTATATATATAAAATGCTTAGTTAGATCCTATTAGACATCTCTAAGTAAGCCATTTGGATGTTCACCAATGGTAGATGAGGGGGCTATTGGGAAACCTGTTAGAAATCTCATTATTGCCGCTGAAATTGTAGAAATTGAAACTGCAGATTTAAAGTGAAAATTAGAGTAAATTGGTAATTTCTCTGACCAGGCATGGATGAGAGTTTCAGAGACAGAAGTTTGTGCCAACAGTTTAATTTTTAGCTTTAGGTGTTGAAAACTATTTTGTGTATTCAGTTTAGAGGGAGTTCATACATTTTTCTGTCTTCTTGAGTAGCCAAACTTTGGAGCCAAATCCATTCCAGTCAGAGACCGAGGCTTCCTTGTGCAGGTAAAATCTAATAGTTCTATACTTCCTCATTCTGTTACCTCATTAATCAAACAGTATTATGGACTTTATTCATACATGTATTTAAAGAAATAGTTCACCCAGAAATTAAAATTTTCGTTATTTATCACTCTCACGCCATTCCTAGATATACAAACTGAGTCATTAAAAAAATATATTTGTAATGTGATTGGATGGTCCCTATTTTTTTTAAAGCACACACACACAAAACTAATAAGTTGCATAAAAGTATTCACATGACTACTTTTTATGTTCCTTACAAAGCTAAAGAATAATGTATGGGCTTTCTAAATATCTAATATTATAAAAATACGTATGGGTGAAATGACATGGGGGTGAGCATTTTGGGGGTGGTGAACTTTTCTTGCACTTGTGTGTTATTGTTGGAGTTCTTTTACAGTACTGCATTACAGTACTCTATATATGTTCCCTTCTCATGTAAATGCAGACTATAGAGTACGCAGAACAGCGTATCCCCGTACTGAATGAGTTCTGTGTGGTCTGTGATGAACCTCATGTGTTCCAAAATGGACCAATGCTCAGAGTAAGTCTTTACTAGCACGACTGAAACTGTGTCAATGCTCTTTACACTGAACGTATTTAACAAAGACGCTCTTATGTGTTTACAACTTAATGTAATACTTTTTAACACCTTTTCTTTAAAGAAAACCTCTTAAAGCTCCAATTCATATGGGTTTGCCTCTATATTGCCATCTCTGTATGAAACATACAATCGCATGTTACTTGACATGCTCATCCTTATGAGGGTTAAAGTAAAATAAATGAAAATCCAACAGCTCAAATAAACCATTAATCATTAATAAAATAAATCATTAAGCTTAACTATGTGACATTTTTGACCATGTGCTTGCTCAATAACTAATTCCTCTTTGTAAAAAAAAAATGCAGCACTAAGAAGCACATTTTTATATATTTATGAAATAGTTTACTAGTGGCAAATATTGGTACATTTTTTGTGTTTTTGCAGCCCACAGTGTGTGAGAGAGAGTTGTGTGTATTCGCCTTCCAAACGCTAGGGGTCATGAATGAGGCTGCCGATGAGATTGCCACTGGTGCTCAGGTATACAACTTGCTTTCAGTCATTCTTATACCGTGTCTACACTGGACGAGGCACGATGCGACAAAAGACAATTGAACGCATTCGAACCCATTAAAAATGTTGTCCACACTGGATGCGGTGGGACGCGACAATCCCATTAGAACAAGCCGCGTGTCGTGTCGTGTCAGGTCCGGTGTGGACACGGTGTATTGCAGAACTTAGATTGAACATGAAATTAATTGACACATTTTCTCTCTTTTTACACTGACCAAAATTATAAACGCAACACTTTTGTTTTTGCCCCCATTTTTCATGAGCTGAACTCAAAGATCTAAGACTTTTTCTATGTACACAAAAGGACTATTTCTCTCAAATATTGTTCACAAATCTGTCAAAATCTGTGTTAGTGAGCACTTCTCCTTTGCCGAGATAATCCATCCACCTCACAGGTGTGGCATATCAAGATGCTGATTAGACAGCATGATTATTGCACAGGTGTGCCATAGGCTGGCCACAATAAAAGGCCACTCTAAAATGTGCAGTTTTATCACACAGCATAATGCCACAGATGTCGCAAGTTTTGAGGGAGCGTGCAATTGTCATGCTGACTGCAGGAATGTCCACCAGTTCTGTTTCCTGTGAATTGAATGTTCATTTCTCTACCATAAGCCGTCTCCGAAGGCGTTTCAGAGAATTTGGCAGTACATCCAACCGGCCTCACAACCACAGACCACGTGTAACCACACCAGCCCAGGACCTCCACATCCAACATCTTCACCTCCAAGATCGTCTGAGACCAGCCACCCGGACAGCTGCTGCAACAGTCGGTTTGCATAACCAAAGAATTTCTGCACAAACTGTCAGAAACCGTCTCGGGGAAGCTCATCTGCATGCTCATCGTCCTCATCGGGGTCTCGACCTGACTGCAAGTTCGTCATCGTAACCAACTTGAGTGGGCAAATGCTCACATTCGATGGTGTCTGGCACTTTGGAGAGGTGTTCTCTTCACGGATGAATCCCAGGGCAGATGGCAGACAGCGTGTATGGCGTCGTGTGGGTGAGCGGTTTGCTGATGTCAACATTGTGGATCGTGTGGCCCATGGTGGCGGTGGGGTTATGGTATGGGCAGGCGTATGTTATGGACAACGAACACAGGTGCATTTTATTGATGGCATTTTGAATGCACAGAGATACTGTGACGATATCCTGAGGCCCATTGTTGTGCCATTCATCCATGACCATCACCTCATGTTGCAGCATGATAATGCACGGCCCCATGTTGCAAGGATCTGTACACAATTCCGGGAAGCTGAAAACATCCCAGTTCTTGCATGGCCAGCATACTCATCGGACATGTCACCCATTGAGCATGTTTGGGATGCTCTGGATCGGTGTATTCAGCCTGTTCCAGTTCCTGCCAATATCCAGCAACTTCGCCCAGCCATTGAAGAGGAGTGGACCACAGGCCACAATCAACAACCCGATCAACTCTATGCGAAGGAGATGTGTTGCACTGCGTGAGGCAAATGGTAGTCACACCAGATACTGACTGGATTTCGGACCCCCCGGATCCCCCCCAATACAGTAAAACTGCACATTTTAGAGTGGCCTTTTATTGTGGCCAGCCTAAGGCACACCTGTGCAATAATCATGCTGTCTAATCAGCATCTTGATATGCCACACCTGTGAGGTGGATGGATTATCTCAGCAAAGGAGAAGTGCTCACCAACACAGATTTAGACAGATTTGTGAACAATATTTGAGAGAAATAGGCCTTTTGTGTACATAGAAAAAGTCTTAGATCTTTGAGTTCAGCTCATGAAAAATGGGGGCAAAAACAAAAGTGTTGCGTTTATAATTTTGGTCAGTGTATGTTTTAACCAAATGTATTGAATCACGGTTTTAAATCTGATTCAGCATCAAGTCATTCTGTAACAAATTAACCAGTCTCTATTTGTAATGGCAGGTAGTAGACCTACTGGTCTCCATGTGCCGATCTGCACTGGAGTCTCCAAGGAAAGTTGTCATTTTTGAGCCATATCCCTCTGTGGTGGATCCTAATGACTCACAAGCACTTGCCTTCAACCCCAGAGTACTTCTTCATATATCTCACTAAGAACATTTAACATCAAATTTACTCATTAGTGTAATGTGAATATTATATGCAACATTCATTATTGGATTTTCTTTCAGAAAAAGGACTATGATCGAGTGATGAGAGCTCTTGACAGTATCGCATCTATCAGAGAAATGACACAGGTAAATGAACGTTTTCTTTTTTATTGTTTTAAAGCTGAGGTGTGAAAATGTATGTACGTTGACAGGGAACTAAACCAGTATTATGAATAAAATGTATTAGCCTCATCAGAATGACATAACATGTTGACCATTAACATTTCTGCTGCACAGGCTCCGTACCTGGAGATAAAGAAGCAAATGGACAAGCACGATCCACTGGCTCATCCACTGCTGCAGTGGTATGACACAATAACACTTAAAACAGTATCTATCGTTTAAGGATCTGTTAATATCACAGTAGCATTACACACTGTACATTTGTCAGTCAGTGTAAGCTTATGAAGTACTATTATTTGATAAAGACAGAGGTTGTGGGGAATATGACATGGTTGATGAAGTCACTTTTCTTTACAGGGTGATATCCAGTAACAGGTCACACATAGTGAAGCTTACTGTTACTAGAGTAAGTCTTCTATCTTTTTTATTTCTATTAGAAAATAGAAAGAAAATGTGTTTCTGAGATCTATTCTAGTCATCCAGGTTAAGATGATGAAGATGATCAGAGTTAATCATGTAATGATTATACAGACAGAACACTGAATGTTATAGAAAATAGAAGTTTTTTTTATGGCTTAAAGTGATACTTCACCCAAAATGAAAAATCTGTCATCATTTACTCACCTTTGAGTTCTTTCAAATCTGTATAAATTCCGTTCACTTAGTAGGAAAAAATACTTTATAATTGTATTTGTCCTGTTGAACACAAAATAATATATTTTGAAGAATGTCGGACAGCAAACAGTTCTGGGGCACGTTTGACTACTATGGTAGTCAATGGAGGGCATAATCTGTCTGGTTATAAGCATTCTTCCAAATATCTTTCTCTGTGTTCATCAGAACAAATAAACTTATACAGATTTGAAACAACTCGAGGGTGAGTAAATGATGACAGAATTTTCATTTTTGGGTGAAGTATCACTTTAATGTCTCAAGAATATGTACGTATGTCTCGTTTCTATCACGACAGCAACTGAAGTTCATGCACACACCCCACCAGTTCCTCCTGCTCAGCAGTCCACCTGCCAAAGAATCCAACTTTCGAGCTGCCAAAGGCCTCTTCGGGAGTACCTTTGCCTTTCAGTAGGTTACATATTAAACACCTAGTATAGATGAAAGGATATTAAAACCCTTAGTTGCCTCTTTTATGACAAGATTCTTGTAGTTGTTGCAGCTGGTATTAAACTAAAAAATGATATAATGGTAGAACGGCACAGTGGACACACAAAGTAGAGCCTTTGCCTCCTAGCACAAAATCTGGACCACTTAGTCACTTATTCTAGCCGAGAACCAAGGAAGGGCCGCTAGACAGATGTTTAAATCAAATACAATATAATAGCATGGATGATGTTTTAGACAAACATTACAGGTGAAAATTGGTGAAAAATTGTAAACTGTTATTACAAATAAAAATAAAACCACAGTTGTACAGACGTACAGCCATTTGTTGACTTAAAACACCAGACTCTGTATTAATTGTTTTGAATTCTGTAAAGAAAAACAGACTAATTTATTTTCTTTTACTAACAGTGGATCACACATAGAAAACTGGCACTCCATTCTGAGAAATGGTTTGGTCGTGGCATCAAACACAAGGCTTCAGGTATTCAGTTCTTGAAAGAGTATGCATATGCATATGGTTTCTATAGCCAAAGTTTTTAAAGTGACAAATTATGAAAGGCGTTGAGGGAAAAGATGGTTAATTTTTAAAAACATATTTTGATGTAATATATTTTTTATCTAATTAAATTATGGATGTTTAAATATAAATGTTAGTTCATATTTTACTGTTAATATCTAATTAAACTAGATGGACCAGAACAAAGATTTTTTGACAAAAAGATGGAATGATATATTCATGCCTAATACGATACTGTGTGTACAGTATACGTCTATAAGTTTAGAACACTACTATGCACATTTTTCTAAATACTGTATGTGTGAGTGGGAACCAAATATATGTGAAATGTCCAAATGTTTGGCATTTTTTCGGTAAAAGGTTTATTAATTACAAGATGATCCACCTTTTGCAGTGCCTTAAAACTGACGTTTTAGCAAAAATAAAAACAAAAAATCTTAGAAATTAGTTGAGTAATTCCGTACCAAACTGAAACATTGTTTTTTTCAGCTCCACGGC
The DNA here is from genome assembly GCF_024868665.1 of Triplophysa rosa. Taxonomy (NCBI): domain Eukaryota; kingdom Metazoa; phylum Chordata; class Actinopteri; order Cypriniformes; family Nemacheilidae; genus Triplophysa; species Triplophysa rosa. The sequence continues at coordinate 16,957,260 of NC_079891.1, read as the reverse complement.
GCTATTTATGGCATTGGAATCTATCTCAGTCCATTATCAAGCATATCCTTTGGCTACTCAGGTTTTCATACCATACAGTACATTAAAAGCCTTAATCCATTTACACGAATGTATTTGTTTGACATTGTATGGCTTTTTTGAATAGGGATGAATAAAAAACAGCAGAAAGTTGCTTCAAAAGATGAAACCGCTGCCAATAAGTCCAGTATTCATTTGCAGGTATCTTTCATCACCTGACATGACATAATATACATGATACATTTCTTAAGGACTTGATGAAAATGCTCCACATGCATATAGCACAGACTAATTGTTTGGTATTTACTTTTAGTCACAGAAGAAAGGCCAGAACCCGCAGTTTCTGCAGAGTCGTAACCTGAAATGCATAGCCTTATGTGAAGGTTCAGTCTCTGACTCTAATGCACTTAACACAGATTTACACCATCATCTGTAATCTTCCATGTTAACTCTCCTTTCATTTCTTTATAGTTATTACATCTCCAGACCTGCACAAGCATGGTGACATCTGGGTAGTTCCAAACACAGATCATGTCTGCACACGTTTTTTCTTTGTGTAAGTACATTTCCCAGTATGCAGTATTTACAGTATACAGCATTCTTTACAGTATGTGTGTCTTATTTTGCTGTTTTCTTCATCTCTTTGTTTTTTATCAACTAGTTATGAGGACGGACAGGTAGGTGACACAAGTATAAACACACAGGACCCTGGTATTAACAGGGAGATCCTTCGAGTTATCGGCAATCAAACAGCTACCGGATAAGAGTTTTAACACAATACAGCTGCCTTGACCTCGTTCTCAAAGCTGGACATTTGAGCGCTGGAGGTCAACACCATATGTATTTTTGGTCACCACAGAAAACACAGAATAAAGAACATTCACAATCTCTGAAAGACACTATTTATACTATTCCCCTGGGATATACTGTACGTATATTTACACTGGCTATTCAAACTCTTACCATTTTGCTAAGTTTGTAAAACAAAAAGTACATTTTAGAAGAGCATGGTATGTCTTTCAGTTCAACTGATGGACTACTTATTTTTTGTAAAGAATGCAAAACAATGAAAACACTTTGAATAATATTTTGAGACTTTACTGGAGAAAATACAATATTCCTGTGCGGATATGCGCCATCTGACCTTGTTTACTAAGAGTTGTACTTGTTAAAGTACATTCATTTGTGTAAACAAAAGGTGTCTATATGCACTTTATTTTTCTTAATGTATGATAGCGGTTTCAAACTTCCATGTAATCCTAAATGCCTTTCAGAGACAGAAGTATCTATTGTTTGACAGTGCTGAACACAAGCAAGATCTTGAAGACAGTGTATTTGGAGATGATGACAAGTGTACATCTGTGTATGTCAAGCTACTTTAAAGTAGCTGTCAGTTTACAATATCTAAAGGTCTCCATTTAGAACTTGCCCAACCTGTCACTTCATCAACTATAATTCATTCAAAATATTCAAAGTATTTTTCATTGAGGAGTGAATATATAACAAGACATAAAAAGAGTATGAAAAAATGGAAAAACACAAGAAAAACAAACAAAAAAGACAATATATTTGGCAGCAACAAGTAAAAATAAGATGCATGCTGCTTTCCTTACCTTCTCAAACCATTTGGTTTTCTTTGGTATGATTCTAGAATTTTTGATAAAGAAAAAAGTTGGCACCCAATGGTAAGATGTCTTTGAATATTTCAATCCTTTTTTGTACTGTGATTTTAAGGCAGAATAAGTGTTTGCTGCTTTGGTTGTTTATACACTGTAATGTATTAACGGAAGGTTCAAATGTGTAAGTATTCTGTTTTTCAATTCTTTATAGTGATGTTTAGACATCTCTGTCGTTGTTTATTTTACTTTCCAAGCATAAATTAAATTGTTAAATTCACAAAATCTTTTCTTGAAAAGGAACGATAGTCACCTAATAATATAGGTATAAAGAATTTGTATATACAGGTGGCAGATGTGGTTGCAAATTTTTAATCTGTATTTAGAATGCCATTTGAGGAAATGCAACTTTTACAAGTGAAAATGTAGCAACACAAATGTTTTTCACTTATTCGTGGGCAGAATCATGAGTTTTCTTAAACTACAGGCACATTAAAATGTGGTATTTATCATTTTGTGTGCAGAAAAGCATTCTGTATTTAACATCCATGAAATGCTTGTTACTGTACATGATGTTAAGTTGCCATATATATTTCACTTGAACCCATTTACACATTTGACTACTTTCGCTTATTTCCAGAATGACTAACAGTGCATTTACGCTGAGTTGTTACAAACCATGGTTGGTTAAAATATGGACAGAACCAACTGTTAGGTTGTAAATTTACCATCATTGGGTAAAATCAACGCAGTATATGGCTGGTTTTGTCCATATTTTACCCAACATGAGTTTAAGGTGTTCCCTGGAAATCAAACCCATGGCCATACATCTAACACAATGCTCTACCAGCCGAGCTACAAAAACTCAATATTCCATTTTAGATTCAAGTGATCAGAATGTTAACAGCTTAGTATTACAATAAATCTAAGGTGAAAGTTAAATCAAGTATTGTCAAGTTTGTCATCACAAAAAGGGGATGGATGTAAGTTGTTCACAGATTTATCACTCTCGTGTTTGTGTATTACCTAAGTAGTTAAGGTAAAATAATTGTAAATGAGGTTTTAAAAGATCATTACCTTTGGGGTTTTCACACACTCGTCACAGCTGCTTCATAACAGCTTAACTTATTTACTTGACCATAATTGTTAAAAATGTTCATATGTGATAGCTGTCGGAAAAGTTTTGTACATTTCACACACTTTGGTGGAAAACCATGCTACTTAGCATTTGGTGCCTTACCGATACGGATTTAATGGCAAACGTGACAATACTGTCATATATGAAAATAGTGTAAATAATGCCACAACAACATGAAGGCCAAATATTTTCTGTACTATGTTTTTACTTTTACCTTATTTTGCGAACTGATCAAGCTTTTTGTCTTTTTACAAATTATGGAAATAGCAGCTTATGTACCTGTTTATGTTCATTAAATCCAGATTTGCCTATAATCATACACCTTTGCATTTTTTCTTTCTAACTGAAATTAGGAATACAATGAAAAATTACAATTACAGTACATGTTAATAAGTACTGCAGTATGCAGACAGTATCTTATTGTCATCTTTTATCCTCCACTTCATAATGCAAACAGTTAAATTTGTTCCAACCACAAAACCACTAAACAACATCCGTTCAAACAGTGAACAGCTGCAGAATGTGCCAGTGTACAAAAGAGAAAGACAGTAAATGACAAAGTAATTTTCATGGAATCTGCGAATTGCTTCAGACTGGCTGTTTAAATGTTTGTTCTTTGAGGCACAAATAAAATGTACTCTTTGGTTTGGCTGTTGTTGCTGCTCTTGAAGTAACTAGTGTATATATAGATACTCTTGGACACATTTAATAACAGATTATGGATTTCATGATCACTATTTTAAGTGGATGCATTCAGTGGGTCTTTCTTTGTTATTGTTTAATTACACTCTTGTCTAAAGAATATGTAGCATTACAACCGTGGTGTTCAGTCTTCACGTCACACTGACTCATTAAATGATATTTGCTATATAGTATTGATTTAATGATACTGCACAAAACATTTGTATAAACAAAACACCAAAATACTTTATTAGTATCACAAGTAAATACAGCAGTAGTGTTCAAAGTAAAACTAAACTAGCTATTTCTATTCATATGTGGCCCCATCATATTTTATATATTGAATATAATTTCCCCCAATGAAAAATGTTTTACCTTTTTTAAGCCATGTTTCTCCCAATTATTTACATATTGCCTCATGAAATTAAAATGTTATCATGTGTTTCTTGTTACCCACACTGACACTGTCTACACTAGTGCGTTTTCATTATACATCTTAAACTGTGATAACCAAATGTGTAAATAGAGAGAACATTATATGTTGTGCTGTGATCAAAAAGTCTAACTTAACATTTTAACACTAACTTAGATTTTATCCTTGTTTATTTAAACAGCTTCTGGTTGCATGAGAAATACATTCTGCTTCTGTAATAAGTTTAGTGTCCGTATAAGTTACTAGGTTAAATAGTAACAAATTCAATAAATTCCCTTTGCTTTCAGTTCATCTTGGACTCGTTTCAGGTACTCCGGATCCGGGTAACCGTAACTAAAATAAATAAAACACCATTATAACAGTCCATCTAAACATTGTTAAACAGTCATGTACGAAATTTCTAAACGCCCAAATTGTTTGCTTACTTTGTTGGTCCCCCAGTACGAGATGTTTTATGGTGAATGTCATTCCAGGTCACCACATTATTCCTTCCAGTGGTAGAGGAATGACCAATAGTGAAAGTGAGTCGCTGGTCAAATGCCCTTTCCAGAAGCTTCAGTACTTTCCTGCCCTCTGATGAATCAGGGAGGTAAGCGGTGCGAGCTGCTCCCTGGTAAGACCGGCCTGGGTTGGGGTGTTCATCCTGCGTAGTAAAATAACATTACAATGTGTAATATAAAGGTGTATTTTTGGTGGGAGCTGTATATTTTGGTGCATCTCACCTGCTGAATTCCGTTTGGTATGTGGTAGTTAATTATGATTGTTCCATATCTCTCATATCCAGGTAAGGATGAGTTATCCCTTGAGACATTCATGGTTCCTCCTTTCGGCTGTGTCCCCGTAAGACTGCCGTACATCTCTCCACAAACTGGACAAATAGGTTTTAGCTGGAAAGCACTCTTCAAACAGCCTTTACAAAAGCAGTGCTTGCATTTAGGCAAGACTTCACAGTCACCCTTCCTGATTGTATCTAGACAAATTGGACATGTCTCCTGTTTGGCTTCGACTGTTGTATTCTTTTGTATCACAGGTTGTATATCATGTGTACCATAGTGTCTTGCTGTATTTAGGACTTGGTTCCGTGAAGAGCCTTCATCACTTAAAAACGTCTCAAATCTCTCAAGGCTAATGAAGCTACCGGTCAGCATCAGCTTATCTCTACTGGTGTCGATCAGGAGATCTGGAAATTCTGCACTGAGCCGGTCCATCATTTTTGGATGTGAATCGTATTCTCGGGTTTGCAGCCCTGTTGCAGTTTTCTGATATAATGTTATGAACTCTTCTCGCGCAAGTTGAGCATGGATGTTCTCTCCAGTCAAAGACGAAAAGGTCACGTGTCTTTTGCGTTCTTCAAGTTCGACGTGATTCCTTTTGATTCTTTCAAACTGCTCCGGTTTTCTTTTTTTGATGTAACGCATGACAGTTTCATCAACCTCAAGTGCTTGAGCTGGTGGTAAGGAGCGACCTGCTATGGCGTAGCTTCTCGTATTCATCTCATCGTTTGAATGAACACTATATGTATCGTGTGCATTTAAATACTGAAACGTTTTATTTACGTCTTCGAATGTGCCGCTGGCAACCAAATAATCATCTTTACGTTCAGCTGTAACATTCGCGTCTTGAAGTAGGCGTCTGGTGGATGAATCGATATTAAGTTTCACTTTATTACATATCTGCAAAGAAGATGACACTGTAAAAACTGAAACAATAGGTGAGTATTTACAATATAATTTTGTAAGTTATTTTGTAATCTCTAACAAATAAGAACTTGACGTACCAACACATTTTTTTCTACACCCAACCAGTATTGTTTTATTTTTAGGCAAACTAACTTACCGCTCGTAATGGCGGGCTCGCCATCTCTTGTTACTACCAATGGCTTTCTGGAAGTTGTCAAGGTAATCAAAACAATACAGTTGGTACAAAACACCGCCACAAACTACATACGATAACAATAATGCAGATTGCCGAAAACCCTTTCCCATTCTTATCCATAAAAAAGAACAGTTTCCCTTTTCTTTTAATGTTGAACTGTCACTTAAATTATTGTTGTAGACTTTGACTCTAACCATACGGCGCTTTACTTTCATTTCTGAAACAGGAAATATGTTATGGGATCAGTGCATGGGGGTTATTGCTAGAAGGGATACATATCCGGCCGTAAGTGGTGCAAAATCTCGCCATATAATTACAATAAATTACATTAGCTAACGCCTACACCTACCCCAACCCCACACCTAACCTGACAATAATAAACAAATATTAATCAACTGTTTTTAGCGTGACAGAAAGTATGCGGTATTGAAGTGCGCATGCCCAGTGGAGGAAGCTGTATCGCTTCTAGTGAAAACCGTGAAGGGTTCTTTCTACCCGTATTCCCGCCTCCTGCGTCAGGGTTGGCTACTCACAAGCAGTCGGCGATTGGACAGTTGAGGTAGCCATAGCAACCACAACAAGTTTTCGCTCAAATGTAGCACCACCAGTAGGGGCAACGGTTATAGAGTTGAAAATGAGTGTATATTAGCATCATTATATGAAAATAGCACACAATGCTTCCGTAGTGGTATAACTTAAAATGAAAGAAACAGAATAGAACATAACATCTTAGGAGACTACATAAGAATTGTAAAATTATTACTTTTGGCTTGTCACTGGGACAGTATCCTCAAAAGTCTACCAAAACAATAAACCTTTCTAGCACACCGACTATTGCTAATCTATCAACCTATAACACACTCACTATAAAGATTGGGATTGGATAGAGATGTACAAATAATATTTTAAAGCAAAATGGAGGAAGTTATAAAAGTTGGGAACACTTTGTTGTATATTAATATTAGAATAATAGAACATGTTAAAAATAGTGTGAAGTGTGGAGACAATAAAATAGTTTTCGATTATTTGGATTTTCGGTTCAAACATCATCCAAAAAGTGTTTCAGTATGAAAACTCGCCACACCCACTTCAAATTTCTCTGGACAATTTCTAAAAAAATGAAAAATGGAAAGTCCAGTGATATTGCTTTAGAGTAACCACAAAATGGAGGAGATTGAGGAGGAAGTAAAATTATTAACATTGTCATTGAGGGACATGAGAATCATGATGCTACCGTAAGTAAAGTCAAATAAAATAATAGCAAACAAAACAAAATAAAAAAGAGCTGGAGGGTCAGTCAGGAGAAGATATAGGCCAGAGATCTCTTACACACAAATAATATAATGATTAAAATATATATATTTTAATATATATATTATAATATTTATATATATATATATAATATATTAATAAAAAATATAATTTAAACTCTCCTTTCCAGCAGCCTTACTCTTTGCCAGCATGCGGATCAAGCATTATCAATTATCATTATCAATCTGTGCACTTAGCTCATCACTTTACCACCACAGCCAAGGTCTCTACCAACATGCCAGCTAGAAGAACACTTTGTAAATGCAAAAAAACACTAACAACAACTAAACACACTGCAGGGTGCAAAAGAAAAAGAAAAGGAAAAAAGCATCCAAACTTTCGAACACACTACAAAATGACCCCTCCAGAACGTCTTTGGTAAAGCATCATCAGGAAACCCCATAGGACATCACTGGGGACTGTAAAATACCATTGAACACTACTATGGATTAAAAAAAGTCTGTGTGGTCACAATATTTATAGTTATTCAATTGTGTATGTGGTGCTAAAAATCTTAACCCTTTAACCTATAACAAAAACAGTCAAGTTCCGTTCAGATGTAAATTCTTCAGAAAAACACAAGATGGCAGTGGAGTTATTTGAGATAATCTGACGCAACGGCGCGTGCTCTGTCTATATGATCGCTAGATGGCAGAAGAGTTCGCTTTTGTGATAAACTGATAACAACCCAACCTGCTGTTTACTAATAAGGTTACAGTCAGACTTTGATTTCTACAACACACATCAAGCAAATTCATGCCAAAATCGATTGTTACAACACCTTCTCCTAATGTTTTTCCTTTCTGACCAGTAGCACTTAATAGCCTACATGGCAAAGGTTGGCTTACATTCGTCCGGCTCCCAAAACCCACATTTCTTCTTGCACTCATTGTTGGTCGTTGTTTGTATTAATTTACATTAAGCTTAAGATGGTAAATGGATGGAAAATGTATTTCTACATGTTCTACATGTTTTTCTTTATGTAAACTATTGGTTGCATTGCACGTCTGCGTCTAACTTGTAATTCTAAAGGGTGGACTCTAATTGGAGTGAGACTGGCACCAACGATGGTGCTGTCGGATATCACACAATCGGCCACCTGCACATGACACAAATTATGTGTCCCTACAAGACGACTCGTCAACGGCTATTTGGGACATTTCTGAAAGCAGGAGGACAGCCAGCCAAACGGGGCTCTCGTTCATCACAGTATGTATGCCTGTCTAGAGAAAGTAAACATTGTACATATGAGGAACTTCCTTCATTAAAGTATTATATTTTTGTCGTTTTTGTTAAAAATCGTTTTGTAAATGTAGTTAAAACGAATTTAGATGTTGTTAATGCAATAAATTGCAGCGTTTAAATTCATAGTCCGCAATATATGTTTAATTTATATTATATTGATATTATATAAAATAATTCTGATAATGTTCTGATAATGATGTGTAGGCTATTAAAATATTGTGTTGTGTTGTTTTAAAACAGTAAATAGATTTGAATGTATTGACGGAGACCGCACATCTCATTATTTAACATTAGCCTATTTAAATAGCACCGGTATAAATATTTTGTTAGAAAGTTGGCAGTTTATTGTGTGCTAAATATATATCTTAAATTTTTTTATATATAAAACAATTTCTACAAAACTTTTTCGTTTGTATTCCCTAGAGTTTCGACAGAGCAAAGCTATGAACACGGGCACAAGGATTTCATTTTAGAGTCAGAGCTGAATAGGCTTTAAAATGATTTAGCTATAAGTATATTTAAAATAAAACAAGTTACAGCAAAAGGATGACTAATTTTTAGGGGTGGATTATACATACATTTGATTCAAATGAATGGCAAATTAAATGGACCAAAAATGTACAATGCAACATTGTATTGATATACTCAATCAGGAAATTACGAGGACCTATAATAGGCTACTAAAACTAAAATACTATAAACAAAATAAAAAAATACTATAAACTTTTACAATATTACAAATAATAATTATACATAACAAAACAGTAATAAGCCATGAACGATATAAAAAAAATAATAACAAAATCAATGATTAAAACATTAATTTGCCTTTGCATCTTTTATTTTATACGGTAAAATGATTTTATTGTTGTGCTTTGTAACAGTGTCCTTTTAATAAAGATAACGTCATTCAGATGTTAACTCTAGACTGCTGTAAGTCTGTTCGTATAAGAATAGAAAATGTTCCGTTCTAAGAGAGCCATTATTTAGATTCGCCTTGACACGCTGACAGATTTATGTATCCCTCAAATCGATTTGCGCAAAATGCTCGAAATCGCCGTGTTGCTGCAAGCAGGACGCTGAGTCTGCAAACGCGTGTAGAGCGCTGCATAAAATATCAGCCAATGCCCCTGTCCAAACACAACCAGCTCGATATTGAAAGTATCACTGCCAGTCCTCAGATAGCGCCGATCCCAAAGAGGCCACCAGTGTGGATTTAATGGCAGTGAAAGTATTATGTGGAATCGGATTGAGGGAGATCTAGACATCTGTCAAAAGCAGCCAATATAATGTACATTAGTAATATTGAACCAAGAAAGACGTCGGCAGATCGGGGGAGGATTAAGTACTATTCATAATCTGATCACGAAAACTCGGCTGCTTCAAAGCATGCAGGCAGACACAATGCAGATGACAAAGGGGGCACAGATCAAGATGCCCTTCTGCGTTACGTGTCATGTGAGTGGGCTTAAAATGTTAAACGTTATCATTGAGTGTCAGACTGTCACCTATTTTCTTTCAAGCATTTTCGGTATGGAAATCACATAAAATAAGCCTCACATTTTATGCGTAATACCATTTCATTTTATTCATGGTATTTTAGGTTTTAACAACATGTAGCCTATTTTTAACCTTTCTTTGCCTTTGGATATAGTGATAGATTTTAAACAACCCAGAATTCCGTTTACCAAATTAATACTGCATCCAATTAACACTAAAGTTGTAAAATGAAACATGTAAAAGGCCTAGCCTATAGCAAAACGTTGTAAACAACAACAACAACAGATTTTGGAACATATACAGTTCTCACAGTTATAGAAAAACCTGGAAATATTACATTTCTATATACAGTCCATGGTGATCTGATGCCTGTTGACCCCAGAACAGACTCAATATTGATATCAGACAATAGACACTATAAGCAGGATAGACAACAGGCAGCAAAAAGGGAGAGCTAATCTGATCTAAATATGACATGGGCAGAGGGATAATGGGATGGGGCTGGGGGGTGTAGGGGGGCTTAATTATGTTGTTGTTTTGCCTTTTTTGCTTTTGTTTTTCAAAAACGTGTCATTATGAAAAAGGAGTCCAGGAGAAGAGATAATTATACATATTTATGTGTTTTCTTATTGGAATCAGCCAAATACACACCACATGTTGTCCTATTGAATACAGTATTGTTGTTCCCCTCTGACCAATAAATATTCAAAAAATATCAGAAAACAAGTACAAAATTGAACGTGCCTAGTGTGACTTGCCTGTTATTGTGCATATTTGATTAATTCCCATATTTTAAAAATTAAGTTACATGAAATATTGTTTTTTGAAGTGCAGATTTTTGCCACTGTATTGACTAATATGTGCATATGGCATGATATAGTTTTTTCTATTTTCGAAAGCGCTCATAACAAACTTCAAAATAGAAGAAAAAATAATATTAATTTTCAATAAAGAATATTATTATTATTTTCAGCATCACCACTGCACGATCTATACGTTTTCCTCTTTTTACGTTTTTTCCTCTTTTTTAGTTTTACTTGTTTACTTGTTTTAGTTTTACGTGTACTTGTACATGTTCTACATGCTTGCATCCTTTGTCACACCAGATGCCAGCAATGAAGAATTTATCATGCTATACATTTTTAAGCAGATGAGGATTCCAAATGTTATGCACGATTTACTGTAAGAGCTGCTTAATGTAAATGCAAACAGGTCTAACGTCTAAGGCACGGATATATTTGATGCATCAAACTGAGTCAGATACGTTATTAAAGCCAAAGAAAGAATAATAATATACTGCAAAATAAGAGTTTAGCTATATGATTGTTACCTTGGGTATAGTCTCCGAAATAGTTCAGCGACAGGAGATAAACCACAAAGGAATAATTTTCACTGTCAACCTGTAATGTGACTGTCAGGCTTAGCATTACTATCTCTCTATGTTAGAATGTCTTTATAATTTGATCCCCTCAAGATGAAATACGGCAGGTTTTCCATATTTAAAACACCCTGTATCGGAATCGTACATTTTCAGCCCTTTCCTTTATGTGTCAAATTACAAAGCTGACAGTGACGGTTCCCTAAAGCTGATGTAATGAATACACTGTAAACACTTCTGTCTGAATATGACAAGGAGAAAGTGAAATATTAAAATGTGAATAGCATGCTGTGGATTTTTCCATTTCTCTCATTACCTTTGGTCTAAATGTAACAATCTGAAGGCCTTAAATCAACTTCTATACCACCTAAAGCCATTAATCTTTTACAGAAAGGGTCTTGACCAAACACAAATGTTGGTGAAGTCATAACCATGTGATGGAATCAATGTGAAATCTATGAACTATGAATATTGAATATTGTTAGTAAACCTTGGGTAATGAAATTAGAATGACTAATAATGATAAAATAACATGCAAATAATTTTTTACAAACTCTTATGGAGGTCTTATCAGAGTAAAGTCTTTAATAGAAATACAGCTTTTTACAATACTGTATACATGATGAACAAAAGAGAGACATTGTTTGATGACCAGTCCTGACCACTAGCCAATTTATCCAAAGAAGCCTGTGATATTGATTCTGTCTGACTGCAGACTGAAGAGGGTATGACTCCTACTGTAAGTGTCACAGAACAGCTAATCCTTCTCTTCTGAATAATTAGTTGACCCGATTGTTATTTATACAGATTAATTAATTACATTTGATGGGCAAGATAAATAAACAACATTAGACCTTATTGTTTAGTTACGGTTAGTGTCTATGCTCAATGGTAGTACCAATATAATTAACTTATCATTATGGGTCTCTTTGATTTTATATAAACTAAAATATTCGGTAACACTTACAATACTTACAATAAGGTGCTATTTTTTAACAATTAGTTTATGCATTTGCCAACATAAACCAACGATGAACATTACTTCTACAGCATTTATTAATATTAATTGATGTTAAAGGCGGGGTGTCCGATTTCTCTGAGCTGTTGTTGATGTTCAAATCACCAAAACAGACAAACCCCTACCCCCATCTTTCGCTTTCGTCAGCGCTCGGCTCGACCAATGACCGTCCTGTGCACTGTACACCTTACTGCTGATTGGCTACAAGGTTGTTTTGGTACTCGGCCGACTTTGTCTAAACAAGCATAATTCGAAAATCGGACACCCCGCCTTTAATTGCAGCATTTCCTAATACATTATTAAAATCAAATGTTGTCACTATTAACATTAGTTAATGCACTATGAACTGACATGAATAACTGTATTAACATGAACTAACATTAACAAGGATTAATAAATGCTGAAAAACTAAATTGTTCATTGTTACCTAATGTTAGCTAATGCATTGACTAATGTTAATAGCACCTTATTGTAAAGTGTTACCAAATATTCTGCCACGTAATTTCTGCTTTACATTTAAACATTTCTGCAAAGCACTTCTGGAAATTGCATTAAAATGAGCTCATTCGAAACATAAAATTTGAGAACTTTTTTGATACAGCAAGGTAATACGTTTTAAGGGGTCCGACGTGCCCTCATCTTATGCATTTACATTTGTTGAGAGTGTTTCTTTCATTTGATTTGGATTCAGACCATCATCATACTATGTGTAAAAGTCAAAGTGAAAATGTTGCTGATGCAGTTGGAAATGGTGTTTGGTTTATACAGAGCTGCTATTACTGCTGGGGTAATTATGCATATGTAAGCAGGATTGTTGAATCTGAAATGTCAAATGAAACGCAGGGTGATAGTGATGGCCTTTTACTGATCTGTTCTTAATATCTCTGTTATATACTCACAATCTGTGCTGTATATCTATGTTGTCTCATCACTATAACAAGAATATAACAATCATTGAAAAAAATATATTCTTTCATTTATGGAAATCCAAGGATTATCTTAATTCATTTTTGATGATAATTTATATAGAAATTACATGGTAACACTTTACAATAAGGTGCTATTTATTAACAATTAGTTAATGCATTAGCTAAAATGAACTAACAATGAACAATATTAATACAGAATTTATTAATGTGCATGTTACTTTCAACATTTACTAATACATTATTAAAATCAAACGTTGTCACTGTTAACATTAGTTAATGTACCATGATCTAACATGAATAACTGTATTGATATGAACTAACATTAACAAGGAATAATAAATGCTGAAAAACTAAATTGTTCATTGTTCATCTATGTTAGCTAATGCATTTACTAATGTTAACTAATAGCACCTTATTGTGAAGTGTTACCAAATATACTAATTGTATGCAAATTTGTATACCTACTTATTTCTCTTAGAAAATCCCATTAAAACCAATATATTAATGAAATGTGGTAACTTTTTTGCATCGCTCCTAAAGTGGACTGCATAACAGAAATGCCACCCATTAACAAAGGTTATGTAGGTAAAGGTTTTACTTTTAAGGTTATATTAGACTAATGCACAGCGGTACATGAAGACAGCCGCGTGTGCTGCTGTGTAGTCTCAAAGTCATGTCAGCAAGGAGATGGAGAGAACAGCTGGATGCAAGACATAACAACTGGTTAAGATGAGTGGTGGGAAGAATATTGTCTTGATCTTCTCATATGTCTTGTGAGGGTTGGATGTGGTGTACAGCCAGATAATCATCATGATTTAAGGACATTTTTCAAAAATACTTCTGCGTTCTGAGAAGTTTTTGTATAGAAAGAACTACTGTGTTTCTTGTTAGACACCTTAGTATCGTGTCTTATTCAAAATATTTGTTGTCCTACTTTTGAAAACAGTTGTCCCAAATAAAAAAATCTGTCATTATTTACTGTACTCACTTTGTGTCATTACAAATCAGACAAGGTTTGACCCACTGATGCTAAATGCCATAACAACCAGAGCTATCGTATTACGTCTTAGACAAATATATTACATTTGTCATATTTGTAATATTGTCATTTTGTTATATGTGTAGCTTGAAAATTGCAAAAACAAACTCTACTATTATAGAAAAGAACAATGAAAAGCAATTATTTTTGAGTAAACTATTCCTTTAAAAGATATTGAAGCCTGATTGATTAGTCCAAGTTTTATCTACATTCGCTAACTTGGTTCTCGCTGAATGTTTTTGTCAGAGCACAGCTTGATACAAAACAGACATCCTTCTGTTGGGAAACAGGACTCTCTCCTCACCCTTGGCTTCCAACACCATGTTAGAAAAACTTAAAGCAGTCGCTTTAGGTGCTGAAATGACATGCTGACAAATGTTATGTTTAGACTAATAGTTAAGGCAGTCTGTATGGAGAGCTGGGCATGAAGGAGACAAATTTACAAATGGACTTTCCCCGATGACAGATTTTAAGTAAAGGCTCCATCAGTAAGCAGTAGATACTCTCCATGTAGTAACTTCCAGAAATTAAACACCTGAAAAGAGTGAAAGATTACTGAAGCCTCTTCCTCTGCTTTTGCTTTTAAAGTGGATAAAATGAATGATGGTCTTGCACAGGAAGTATATGTCTCGGGGAAATTTGACATTCCCTCGGCAGTGGTTCATATAAATGAGTTGTAAGAACACGTTTGATGTCAAAATGTCTCTTTTAAGACTTTCATTCTTGGAAACATTAAGCATCAGGACAGAACAATATTTGTTACTGACTGTAATGAATTGGTTAGTTTTTTATATTGGAAGTAGAAGTATTACAATAATTGAGCATGTAGCATTTTGTTTAATAAAATTTAAACTAGTTTATGTTGTGCTTTTGTAGTGACTTTTTGTCACTAACATTTTCGAATTTATTCCAAGATGTTGATAAAAATACTGTAGAAAGAGATCTGTCCTTCTTACAGAATGAAGGAAAGAAACCATGTTTACACTAACAAACAGCCATATACAGCATCTCTCACAGGACGTTCATAGTCTGTTATTACTGCAAGAGGAATATATGTCTTCTGCCTATGGTGAAAAAGCCATTAAATAAGACTGTATGTAATTGCTGTTATTTTAAAAAGCTTGAGCACATATATTTATTGTGAAAATGCATAGTGGAGAATGTATAACCTTGCTGACAAATAGCAATGAATACCTGTCTAACTGTCAGGAGCTTGGATGTGCAGCAGTAGAGTTAGTAATACTGAAGCAGTTTTTTTTATAAATGGGCTGAAAGTCTTCATGCTATGCAGAGACCCCTGTTTTATTTGTCAGATCACAAACTCTGTCCACTCATTTTCTTGGCTCCTTATATACCTTATATATTAAATACCTTAACTGTATATTTGTTCATATTATGTCTCTGGTATGAAGGTTATTTTCAGGACGATGTACAGTATATAAAGTATAGACTGCTCTTGCCAGTTGTTATGCTGCAAAACGGTAAGATGGCTTCATATACAGTAGATTTTTTTACATGAAGATAAAAAATAAATCCATCCATTTTCCACGGGAAAACAGATCATAATGTATAATAAAACTACATCTTGACAGATCATGGTTTTTAACCTCTAATACTTCAAGTAATAATTAACAGTGACATAATTATGCAAATAACATCGTGCTTTCAAACAAGCTCTGACAAACCTTTATACATGCAGCAATGCTGGTGCCAACTAAAACATCCATTAGCAATTCTTGCCGCCCACAACATAATAACAAAACACACAGTCACTTTTGCCAGAGTCCGATGAAAACATCATTGCAAGTCTTTTGGGACTGGAAGAGCCATTTAATGCCTGTATGAAAGCAACATTCAGAACATTTGCAGTTATTCTTTAATTAATGAGGAGATTATGTGTGTCACACATTGAAATATTTCCATAGCCCCATTTTAGATGGTGTAAATTAAACAGATATGTGTGCCCAGTGGGTCGGCATTATGGCTGGATTTGTTTTTAAACAGCTGATATGATATGAAAATAAGATAAAAAAGTATAATATAGCTGCACTGTGTACTAAATATTAAAATGTCATCATAAATAGCATCCCTTTAAGTGCTTTCAAGACGAACAGAGTCTAATCCACCTGGAACATATTTGTGCATGTAAGACAATCAATTTGTTTCATGCACGAACTTAGTGAACATGCACAGAGTCCCTCAAGGTGCTAATTGAACAAGAGTCTTATCCTGGGCAGAACCTGGAGACTCCACGTCCAACGTTTGTGACACGCTGTTGCCCATGGCGACCCTCCAGCAGTGCTTCTTTAGGGATCCAAGCATGTAGAACAGGAGCTGGAACAACCACTTCGGAATCTTCAGCCACGCACCACCTGAAACTTTAATGGCGACACGAGAAACGAGTCATCCACATGTGAACAGGGAATACCTTCGTGATACAGACAGTAATCGCAACTCCTGCGAGTGTGTAAGAAACACTTTGAGTGAGCAGGATAGCAGGTAGCGACGGGTGCTCGAGTTAATTTCTCGTACTTTTTTTGTATTGTTTTGCCACATGACAAGTTTCATACCATCTGTTTCCCCTCCCCTGTTAATAAGTTTGCCCAGCCAGCTGAGCGCCCGATCAATTATTTAATACGGCAGGACTGCTGTGAGATCCACATCCTTGCTTCAATGTCCATCTCACCGAGATACGGCAGAGAACTAATCGAGTGAACTTTGAATGGTGTTTTACATGTATTTAAAGGGACAGTTCACCCAAAAAGAAAAATGCTCATCATTTACTCACCCTCGAGTTGTTCCAAATCTGTATAAATTTCTTTGTGCTGATGAACACAGAAAAATATATTTGGAAGAATTCTTGTAACCAAACAGTTCTTGGACCCCATTTGACTACAATAGTAGGAAAAATGACAATGGTAGTCAAAAGTGCACCAGAACTGTTTGCTGTAATACATTCTTCAAAATATCTTCTTTTGTGTTCAACAGAACAAAGAAATTCATAAAGCAATTTTTCCTAAAATTGTAGTCAATGGTGGCCAAGAACTGTTTGGTTATAAGCATTCTTCCAAATGTCTTTCTCTGTGTTCATCAGAACAAAGAAATTTATGCAGATTGGAACTTCACATTTTTCTTTGCAGAGGATTGGATGTCACAACATGAGTATAATTATGTATAAAGGAATATTTGCAACAAATAAAAGTTAATTCAACTAATTAAATATGTTAATGTTTGATGTCAATATGGAAGAAATTTGTATTGTGAAAGTATTGCCCAGCAATGTAGTCAGTGGTTTTATAGGTCAAGTATATGAATAAAAATGATCTCTCTGTTTGTTTTTCACTTTATTTTCTCAAACTTATATCATTTGTGACTGTCATATCAACAACATAGGCCTACTAAACCAATGAAATACAATCATAAGACAGTTATATGATATGATATATCAATAGTTTCTATAATAAAGTATAATATGTTGTTTATTGTTGGTTCATGTTAGCTAATGCATTACCTCATGTCAACAAATAGAACTTCTCTGTATAGAGTTACACCGTGTCTACACCGGACGCATCCAGTATGGACAAAATTAAAAATGATAATTAGTTCTAATGCGTTCTATTGTCTTTTATCGCGCCGCGTCCGGTGTAGACACGGTGTTACCATTATTATAATGTGTTACCAAAAAAAAGCTGCACCCATGTCTAAATGATGTGCTTTTCCCCTCAATATCCTTTGCTAAACCTTTGAACCTTTTTGAATTTGACTCTCATGTTTTCGACTTCCATTTGCAAAAAGAGATTCGCATCTCAATATAAAATCTACCCCATCAGTCAAGGTGTTTTGGTTGCTTTTGACATCTCATCAGTATTCCCAAATACATATTCATAGAAGATGTTCTTAATTGGAAAGTGGATTTAGAGTGATATGATGTTTTTCATTGAACACTGCACCACTCTAAAGTCCTCCGCCAGGAGGATCATCGTTCACGCTGCCAAGCCCTTTATTGTATTGGCTCTTGCCATTGTGAATTGTGATGTGGAAATGGCGCTGTAAAAAGCCAGGACCTTTGATGTGTTGTGCTAATTTGATTACCATATTACACTCTTCTGTTTGCATGCACTTTGCCACGTGTACCTCATAAAAGCAAACACGACTACATGACAGAGACACAACACAGCATTTGTACACAAAGGACAAATATTTGTTTTGTAAGACTATAAGATGTTGAGTGCTGTATATAGAAGCCAAAATAAATACAAAAAATTATGATGATAATGATTTATTGTTGTTTATGCATGTGTCAGATGTTGGAAGGCTAGATCACACTGGCCCAACAACGGATCAGTGTGTAATCCCTCGGTGTGTAAACCCTGTTGGTGTTTGTTTGGTCACACGGAGTCATTCAGTATACAGTGTATGGAGAGTAGAAAGAAACTAAACTTACTACATTTACAAATATTAACACTTTGAAATCAACTGAAACTTGAAGTGAAGGACAACACTTTGGCTTATGATATCTGTCTGTCAAAACCATACATGGAGAAAATTTCAAATGGGTTAAAAAACATTCTGTATATGTAAAACAGTAAAATTGTCTCATTAAAGCTAGTGATTAAATCATCATGGAAGTAATATTAAACCTAAAACACAGTATTTCCATTCAAACCATTCATTCATTTAATATTTTACCCTGCTCTGTTAAGACATAAAGCACCATATGTGCTTGTTTTCATATGTGACTCACATGCTCTGAAAGGGCAAGGCTGGATCACCCAGCATGGATGTTTCTCTATCAATTTTTAATCATGCTGCCCCCAAAATTCTGTCAACGGTGATTCAGAATAAACTACAACCCCTGGCACATTCCCTCTTTATGACACCTCTGACCTCTGCCATAGACAGAATTTGTCACGGGTGTAGGTGGTGGGTGAGACAACAGACAAGGATACACAGACAGAGGACCCAGATGCAGACAGCGGGTAAGGGGTTAACATGGACTTTTAATAAAATAAAACACAAAATACAAAACAAAGACCCACGTGGGGGTAAACAGAGGGAACAAGCACAAGACTAACTAAACTGACAAGACTGGACTAATAACATATCACATAACTACAAAATAACCCAGACTAACTAAACGACAGGACCTCTGCAACTCACCCACACAACAATCGCAACACAGTGTAATGACCCGACACAAGACAGAGAACACAGGGGCATTAAATAAAGGGACAAATCAAAGGGGAACAGGTGTGGGGCATGAACTAATAAACAACCAATAACGAGAGATACAAAAGGGCGGGAACAGAGACACCACACCGAAGAGAGGGAGTATATGGAATGCCAAAACTGTCTCTCTCCACATAAAACAAGAGGTTCTATCATGGTTCTGCCACTAGGTCAAGAAAAGCAAGACAAGGTGGGGCAGAACCATGACAGAATTTCTTTGAGCTTTGAGTAAATATAAAAAAATGTAAACAAAAAAAAGTAGGCCGAGACAAATGACATTTATTACACTTTTTTTTACATCAAACAATTTCAGCAACATACCGGTCAAGTGCACTAATATTGGACTATATGTGATAACAATAACATTTAATCTGTCTGAATCAAATTTACTAGAAAAAAAAATTCTAAGGGGTTAATCATGAAAAAATATACCCTTAAACTTAGAATTAGGGCTGTCAAACAAATATGTGTCTGTGTACTGTGCATATTAGTTTTGTGTTTATAAACACATGTACACATACATGTATACATATTTAGGAAATATTTACACGTAGAAATTTATATTTACCATTAAGTTAAATTATATATACATGTTTAATAATGTTTATTAATAAACACAGACATATATTATGTAAACACAAACGGTTCTTCTGGATGCGATTAAGTGCGATTAAACGTTGGACAGCCTTTGTTAGAACTGAATGTTTTTACTTTTTACAGCATAAGTGGCAGTTTTAAATTCAGCATCTGCCATCATAAAAAAGCGTGCCAACAGAGCATCAGATATGATTTATACATTTTAAAAGTACACCATTTCTAAAGTCAATAATAAAGACATTAATGACAAAAGTTCTCATTACAAGGACAACACAACACAAGCAAGAAAACGACCCACCCAGACCCTATTGGAACAAACCTGTGTGTATTCTTTATTCAAATCTCCCAGGGTTCCACATTCTGACTCATATTGTAACAGGATGTGACACGTAGTCTGCTTTAATCAGCGTTTATGCTGGCAAGATGGCACGGCTCGGAGGAGGGCACCTCCACGATCGCTTCCTGCATGCCAATGAAAGAATGACGTCACTAAAAGAAATCAAAACAAAAACAAAAAATAATAATTCTATTTCATAAGCAGCTATCTGGGAGAGAGAGAGAGAAAGAGGTCTGAATAAAGCGAGATACAGAATGAAACAGACAGACAAAAACAGACAGGGGAGAGGGAGTCGGTCTCTTGTGACCTACATGAAAGTAATGGGAGCGGAGCTGTGCCTCGCTACTCCTGGCTAAATGCACTCTCATATTAATATTTTAAAATGCCGTAATGTGGCGGTGAAACCCTCAGAGGACAGATACATCAATTTGCAAGGGCCTTTTGCTTCAGGAAACAGAAACAGGGATAATTTGCCATTAGGAGATATTGTTCATTACGGACAGCTTCTTAGAAACACATAAACCACGTCCCCTCTCTTACTTGAGCTGCAAATCCACACTTTTGCGCGAATGGAAACATTGCCCCAGAGCTTTAATGCTCATGGGTCATTAGTACAAAAAGGTTTGTTGTGCTGTTAAATCTGCTGCATGTTGCGGTGATCAATCAACATGAAAGGGGTTTCCCACTAAGACCGGATCACTGTAAATAAATCAATTAGACCATGAGAGTTGAGCTTTTATCAGAATTGTTGCAGCACACACATCTGACGGGTTATGGATTCAGGCCGCCTGTGTTCAGGTAAACATACTTGTAAGTGTTCAGATGCAACTCAACACATATATAGATTTGTAACAGCATAATGTTTGATTCACTGCTTGGCCTCTCAATCATAAAACATGACCAGCCACACGTACCAATGCAAGGTGTTTCAGTTGTTGTTATTATTAATACTGCTTTTAATATTATTGGGTACTGGCACTATACAGTGTAAAAAGGAGGAGCTATTTTTGTCCTCTCATGCTCACACAGATGACATACTTTAGATGTTACCAAATAAGCTACTTTTTAGGTAATAGTGGATTTTTTTAATAAATAGTATACACGATAAAGCACATGAAAGCACCAAGAATGAAAATTCTGTCATCATTTATTCATTTCAAACCTGTATGGCTTTCTTTTTTTGCAGAACACATAAGATATTTTGAAGAATGTTGATAAGCGAACAATGGCGGTACCCATTGATTTGCACAGTTTTTTGTCCATACAAATATAAGTCAATACCGCCGTTGTTCGGTTGCCAACATTCTTCAAAATACCTTCTTAAAATAATGACAGAATTTTCATTTTTTTAGTGAATTACCCATTATAATGTCTATAAAGCATAAAAACAAAAAATGTGTAGATAAACCTTATCAATATTTTGTAGCTTTCAAAATGAAATAAATGCAATTTTCTGTAAAATGTTCATGTGACTTTTAATTTGATCATCTGCATACAGGTATATGTTGCTCTTCGTGTTTTTAAGTATTTATCCTCTTCTGCTTTCATTTAACCGATTTGCATGTTATTGAGTTTATACACAATGGCTAATGAGAGATTAATGAGTCACTTGGTAATTATCATCAATTTCATAATTACATGTAGTAGTGTGGCATAATGGTCTGCCCAGTAAAAAGAGGGATGAATGTCTGTTTATTGACACCACGGCAAAAACACAAAACAAACAATTCAATCTTTCACTGTCAAGCAAGATGCTTGAGTCACCTTCTCTCAATTTTAAGGCATGCAATAGAAAATTAGCTAATAAAATTAGATATAATATAATATAATATAATATACAAACATAATAAATTGACAGTAGCTGGTTTCTTACATTTTGATATTTTTAAAACTTTATTTAAAACATAAAGGTGATTACAAACAGTTTTATATTTAATACTGACAATTATATCAGATCAAATACTGTAGCATACATAATTTGGACAAAAAGAGAAACTCGCTGCTGTCTGTCACATTCACATTCGCAAACAAGGACACCAGCGAAGCTCTTAAAACCTTCAGAAGCGCCAGGCAGCCTCCCTTGTGACCTCACGCTTTCCTCGAAACACAATTATGTAGCCAAAGGTAAACAAGCACACCGACCCTATGCTTCCTTTTCTCTATGTTCAGTCACCAGATGGTTCCATTGAGAAGGAAAAAATCACTTGCATGACTTGGGCTGTCTGCTTGTTCTATTTGCTTACTACTCAGAGACAGGGTCGCAATGGAGTCTCTAATGGTTATAAAGCACCTGCTCAGCCAATCAAACAAACAAAACGCAGTGGGGAATGAAAGCAAAATACCTATGTGATCAGGTTAATGGGGCTGCCGGCCACGAGGGCCGCTGATGAGACAGGAAACAGAGGCAGATGTTCCACGTATAGAGATTTGACCCTATCGCCACAAAGAGGTATACAATCAGGCCTACAAGATAATAGATAATTGGATATTTGTTATAATAATGGGCATAATAAAAACCACTGTTGAGCAAAGAGGTTTGTTGGATGATGTGGCATAGAATTTCAGTGGCGCTCAGAGATTAGGAAACATTAGGAGTTCAGACACAATGGGTTATTCATAGAGCCTGATGGTCATGGGGAATATACAGTACAGTTAAGATGAGCGATTGTCCAAATAAAACACATACATACTGTATACATAAAATATAGTTTAAAAATAAGAATATAAAGGTTTAACTGTAATAAATGTAAACAACCCATAGTGTTGCTGAAAATATGTGATAAAAAAATAAAATAAAAAAACATTTCACATCTTTTCACAGCCATTGGGACCAGCACTTACATGCAGTTAAAAGGTGTTAATTTAATACATATATGCTGTATTAATTTCATGTTAAATCAAATGTGCGCATAATACAGTAAATGCACATTTAAACGACATAATGGTATATCAGGAAATATTGTGGCAATTTAAGGAAATTGATTTTTTTTATGTTCTCTGTCAAGGTCAAAATTATAAATATAGAATTTTTTATAAAAGACTACTGTGTTACGATTAAATTTAGAGCCTCTGTGTCTAAGCCTGAAATACAACAGTAAACTATAAACCATTCCTTGTGATTAAAACTCTGCAAGATGGCTATGAATACATTAACAGCGAAACATTTGCATGCACAAGATTTTCTTTTTGAAAACTGCCATTCCTCTTGTCTTCAACATCTCAATCACGTCCCAGTTCCCGCCCCTTTGTATTAGCAGACAGAAAGTGATGGACATCCTTTCACTGCCTGCATGACCTCTGGTAATCCTGTTTCACAGACCGACTCCCTGCTGAAGAAAACACAATGGCGGGCGCTGTACCTCCTCCCAGTCGATATTCTGACAGACTTGATCGAGCAAATTAGTATGCTTTGGTAAGGGCATGACCAAAGACCTTTTCAACACCCCTGTGAATCAATACAAAGGCCAATGGATGGCGTGTGCGGTTTCTTTTTCTTCTTCCTTTTTTCCCCTCACACCTTGCGCTTGTAAGACTCCCACCTTGCTTCCACCTTCCTGAAGCTCTGGGATGAAGTTCAAATTAAAGCAGAATTGAAACTGTGGGGGAAGAAACTGTGGGACAAGTAAAAAATATGTTTTGTGACTTAGGTGTTAAGAAAGTGTGAGGTTTTGTTGTGGGGTAAAAAGGATTGTAAATGAATGAACACACTGGACAAAACTAAGGGATCAGGGAATGTCGGTATTACCGCCCAGGTGCTCACTGCTGTAAAGGGAATAGATCCTTAAATCTCAACACATCTTTTGCTTTTTGTTTTGTATTTAGTCTAATGTGCAAGGCAATATTATGTAAATATTTTGTATTTACTTTTGCTAAACATGCAACTTTTTTATTTGTAGAGTTTGTCAAAAATTCCACCAAAATGAAAACACAACCTTTTTTACATCAGGGTCCCAATGACACAAACCAGCAACAGTCATCTCACAAGCCCACACACAAAACCATATATCAGTGGCACTTATTCTGACATGATTGATACATCCAAAACAAAGCTTGGTGAAAATGCTGAATAAGTTCACCAGCAACAAGCACACATCTAATGCATTTACATTTTTTATGGACAGAATAACCCTCCAAAATCATAGCTGTCCCTTTCCAACATTAATTGTGTGTGTGAGCGTATGTGTGTGTGCTTATCCTCTTTTCTCCACCCCCATCTATTGTGCCATGGTCATGCCAAGCCGATCCCCTCCCATGTCTAGGTAGCCTTAATTACATCACGCAAATGTAACCGACACAACCTTTTCAACATTACTACACAACTATAATTGTATATTTGTAAGTGTATTGCATGCATAATTTTACTCCGCAAAGTAAATAGCACTCTATCAATTATGCCACAGCTGCTGCTGCACGCGAAACGTTTCAGGACTAATTAACCCACATTTTCAAAATGCCCCCATCATACTGACAGCGGCAAAGTTTCCACTGCAGATCTTTACAACATTCTTTTGAAAATGTTTTTAATAATTTAACATTCTTATAACGTATAGAGTGAGTTTGCGTAAACTGGTTCACTGCAAAATGTGGGCAAGTTTACAAACATATAAAAAATATAATAATTTATTGTTTTGTTATGTTAATCTGAACAGCAATAGCATGAGGGTAACACTTCACCATTAGGTGCCATTCATTATCATTGTTATCTTATGTTATGGAACCCTGGTACAAAGTGTTCACAGTAGTGACAGTGTGTAAAAATGGAAAAATCACAGCATGTTCTCTGTGGAATTATTATTAGATCATAGTGGAAGATAGAGCATGAAAAGCAGCAAATAAACATCAATAGCTTCTTTCAAATAGACAATAATACAAGCAGGGGATGCACTAGTTTTACAACACGTCGCCCCTCCCATTCTGTCAAAGATCTCCCAATATTGGATAATCAGGGCATGGCAATTGGGGAGGTTTGCTGGTGTCTGGTCTAGCATATGTCAGACACCACAACACCAGTCACCAATCTAAAGGTGGTCTGAGAGTGGGCGAGTCTTGTCTGTGCTTTACCAGATGACACCAAACTACTGTATGCAAGCTAATCAGTGTGGTTGAATACACTTAGAAACCCTTTCAGATAGGGAACTATAATTCACAAAAAGAATTTTCACTTGACATTTTCTGAAGCGTCTCATACTGCAGCAAGGCCATGAATTGCTTTATTTGTTTCTTTATGTATTATCTGGTAATTCTTGAAACTCAAGCATTAGACCTCCTATGAATATTTACCTGAATAATAGGAATAATACAAATATATCTATATCTAATCCATTGTTTCCAACATGAGATTAGCGGTAACACTTTAGATTACAGACTGCAATGTATCGCATAATTAAACAGAATTTACAGCGTATAAATATATATGTTCACATATTCCTGACCCCCCTTTACTACCCCTTTATTCCACAAACTTTGCATATTGTTCCCCTTTACCTATAAAGATATGTACTGTAGAGGTACATTATTGTTTTAGGTACGCTGTAAATTCTCTGTAATTATGCAGTACATTGCGGGCCGTAATATCAAACTTTACCAGATTATCTCCTTGTATTTATGATGCCGCAAAATATTTAAAAAAATAACAACAGCATTTTATTAGGCATTATATGGTATTTGGACATACATCTTAGATTAGAGGAAACATTGTGCTTTGTCCCTTTAAATGACCTGGACTATGTACAACTATTTTACCTCTCAACAAATGAAATTATTTTTAATTATTTAATTATTTGTACATGTTTATAGTATGATCTATACACAATATGGATATATTTCTATATACAGTATGTTTATACATTTAAATAATAGTTTTCATATTATATACTTTCATAATAAAGGCTACTTTATGCAATACCCTGCAATTACAACGGTGGTTTTTCAAGGGCCACTTTCCTCCAAAAATCCTCCCAGTCCAACCAGCACTTTGTCACAACAGATAAACGGCACTCTCCTCTCAAGGATGACGGCGTGAAGGGGACCCAAAGATCCGCCTATGAACTGCTCACTGGCTTAATAAAGAATCAATAGCACTCCAGGGCAATGATGGAGTCTGTCTCCTTCAAATCTCCCTCTGGCCTTGCTGCAGTCATACATGAGAGTGTTAGCATCAAAGGTGCCCTGCAATAGCAAAGTGTTGTGTGCATCTTGAGCAAATAGCTTAATGACTGAATTTCTGTAGCTCGCATGTTAGTTGGTCCATGTAAATTTGGAAAAGGGCTTTGGCACACCTATGTAGAGAAAATCGTTTTGAAAATGACAATGGTTAATTTTCTGTATTGTGACATTATACAGACAATCATTTTGGCATGTTCTTAATGATTTAAATAAACTATGTTCAATGTTTTTTCCTATATTTATTGAATGAAATCCAACGCCCGCAAACAAAGTTATACAGCCACATACAGTGAGGGAAATAAGTATTTGATCCCCTGCTGATTTTGTAAGTTTGCCTACTTACAAACAAATGAAGGGTCTATAATTTTTATGGTGGGTTTATTTTAACTGATAGACACAGAATATTAAAAAAAATCAGGGGAAAAAAATGTTATATAAAGGTTATAAATTGATTTGCATTTCAGTCAGTGAAATAAGTATTTGATCCCCTACCAACTAGCAAGAATTCTGGCTCCACAGATTGGTTATGTGCCTATATGGACCACAGATTAGTCCTGTCACTTTAAGAAAGTACTCCTAAATCAGCTTGTTATGTATATAAAAGATGCCTGCCAACAGAATCTGTATCTTCCAGTTCAACCTCTCCAACACCATGGTCCAGACCAAATAGGTTTTAAAGGATGTCAGCGACAAGATTGTAGA
This sequence comes from Triplophysa rosa, assembly GCF_024868665.1. Classification (NCBI taxonomy): domain Eukaryota; kingdom Metazoa; phylum Chordata; class Actinopteri; order Cypriniformes; family Nemacheilidae; genus Triplophysa; species Triplophysa rosa. Next base: position 16,930,049 of record NC_079891.1, on the reverse strand, counting down.
CCTGCACAAACCTTGAATAGTCTACAGACAGAAGCTTGGTGAGAAGGAGACAACTGTTGGTGTGATTATTTGGAAATAGAAGATATACAAAATAACTATCAAATGCCCTTGTTCTGGAGCTCCCTGCAATATTTCCCCAATGGGGTAAAGATGATCATGAGAAATGTTAAAGATCAGCCCAGAACTACACGGAAGAAGCCTGTTAATGATTTCAAGACAGTTGGGAACACAGTTAGCAAGCAAAACATTGGTAACACATTGGTAACACGCTATGCCACAGTAGACTGAAATCCTGAAGCACCCGCAAGTCCTCCTGCCCAAGAAGGCCCGCCTGGCTCGTCTTAAGTTTGACAATGAACATAAAAATGATTCAGAAAAGGCTTTGGCGAAAGTGCTGGCACTGCTGTGAGACCAAAATGGACTCCTGTGTTTGGAGGGAGAGAAATGCTGACTATGAGCCCAAGAACATCATGTGTACAGAGAAGCACAGTGTTGGAAACATTCTGCTTCAGGGCTTTTTCTCTGCTACAGGTATACAGGATGACTTCACCGCATTGAGGGGCTGAGGGACGGGCCCATGTACCGTAAAATCTTGGACGAGAACCTCCTCCCCTTAACTAGGTCACTGAAGATGTGTCATGGATGAGCCTTTAACATGACAAAGACGCAAAACATATTGCCAAGACAACCAAATAGTGGCTTAAGGAGAAGCACATTAAATGTCCTAGCCAGTCTCTAGACCCTAGTCCTATAGAACCTCTGTGAAGGAGGCTAAAACTCCAATTTGCTGAGCGACAGCCAAGAAACCTTAAAGATTGACAGAGGAGTGGACTAAATGTATCCGGACACATGTGCAAACCTGGTGACCAACTATCAGAAATGTCTGACCTCTGTGCTTGCCAACAAGGGTTTCTCCACAAAGTACAAAGTTATGTTTTGCTTGGGGATCAAATACTTATTTCACTGACTGAAATGCAAATCAATTTATAACCTTTATATAACATTTTTTCCCCCTGATTTTTTTAAATATTCTGTGTCTATCAGTTAAAATAAACCCACCATAAAAATTATAGACCCTTCATTTGTTTGTAAGTAGGCAAACTTACAAAATCAGCAGGGGATCAAATACTTATTTCCCTCACTGTATGTAAGTGAAAATGTATCTATTGGCAAGGGCACCAGGCACAGCTCATGTGAGTGAATTTAATGCAGAACAAGGCCTTCAAATCATACCTTTTTATGATTTGTATGACGGCCCTCTCTCTATGAATAACGTTAAAGGCAGCAGTCTGCTGAAGAGAAGCACTGGAGTTTAATGTGAGTCTGTGGCAGGGGTCAAGCGTCTATTGTTTACAGAAAGAGGAGCGGCATTCACTTGCAACCAGCCGGCTGAATAGCTTTTGCGGTTAGAAGAGGAACCCTGCATAAAATATACTTTAGTACACACGGCTACACACAAAAGAAGAGCGGCCAATTTAGAGTCATTGAGATGTGATAATAAAGTAGGTCAGATTATACTAATAAAGTCTGTTTCTGCATTTTATATAAAGAATCTTACTTACTCATCATGTCTATTGAAAGACAGTTTTGCTTTTACATGATTATGGAGGCCGGGGATGAATACCTCAGTGAACAGTAACTATATTTTAGTCAAGAAGTATCGCAAATGAATCTCAAGCATTATGTTGATTTTGCATATATTTCTGTAAAGTGCAAAGACACATTCACACTAAAAACAATAACTATATAACATGCACACCAATGCACAATTACATTTATTCTAAGCTTGTCCGCTGCAGTTTCCCATTTTAAATGTGAGAGCCCTTTAAATTAAAATGGATTTTGTCTGTTGATGTTTTATTATTCGTTGGAAAAAATCACTCTGAAAGTAATCCTACCCTACTCCTCTGTATCAATATTGTTATAGACCACTTTGCAAGATGTAAACACGGTCAGAAGCACTTCCGGTTTCAATTTTTATGTATTTATTATTGGTATTTTTTACCTTATACAGTAAATGTATAAATACATAAAGTTTTTAAGATATTTGTTTAACATTTTAAATCGGATAAAAATCTTCTGCTGGTCATATTTTGTACAAACGTTTGTGTAGTGTTGTGCACGGAAACAGGAAGTTCTTCTAGACCAGAATTGAACCAGCATCGTTTAAGTCATTCAAAGAGGTCTATAGTTGCGATGTGGATGCAGTGATTCTCTTACACTTAAAATATTTTAAAAAGTTTTTGTTATCATATTTATTGTGATTTTGCTTTGATGAAACACTCTATTGTGTCATCGGGGGTGCGTTTTCCAAAAGCATCGTTAGCCAACTATGGTCGCAAGTTCCGTCGTTCCAGCATAGTTCAACGATTTAAGGCCGCTTTCACATCTAGTTCGATTTCTCCCCCCTCCTCCCACCCCCGCTGGTGTGTTCACATTGTAATTTTTGCATACGAACCGCGGTGCGCTTGCTGGGTTACCGCTATGAAGGCGACAAGGCGCCAAAATGGTTGTAGCTGCTCGCATCACTTTTGTTGTTCTTTTTTTGAACCTTTGGATTTGCTTGCAAAGAAAAGATACAGAAACACATTTGCATTTGTCTGCCGCAAAAGTATTACGATTGTTCCGAAGAGAGCGGGCTTTCCGCCGGAGATTTTTTTGGCGGAGGCAAGCAGAAATATTCGCTCTGCTTACAGTGCGTCTCGCCTGTCGTCAAGGTAAGTGAGCATATATACACACAAGCACGTGCACGCACGAAAAGCATGCGTTTTACGTCATCAATAGCGGTTCACTTCCGCGATTTGGTACGATTGCGTTCATATCAGCAGCGAAACTACTGGAGTTGACATGAACCGCACCCCAGACCTCCCTTTTTAAGCGGACTCGGGTACAGTTCGCGGGTGCGCACCTGGGTTCAGAAGACAGGGTTCACATCACCCAAACGAACCGAACTATGACGTTAATCGAACACGGGTGCGCACCAAAAGTGCTAATGTGAAACCGCCCAGTATACTGTGTTTCCTGAAACCATCGTTGTGCGGCTGGAACTGCAGGTCTAGAGCTGTGGTTAGAAGCATAGTTCCTTTTCATTATGACATAATTACAAGCATAATGCCTTTGAGCAAACTAAGCAAGCAACATGCAGTGCATTCTATACCCATAATTCGAAATACAAACAAATTAAATTTTACATCTTAAGCGCTGTTTTGTGAAAAGTGCGCATGCGCACGAACATACGTGCTCTAGGACCCTGGGGAATCCCTGGGCGGAGTGACGTAGGAGGAAACTTATGAATTAATGAAATATCGTGAAATAAAACAACAGATAACAAAATAGGATAGCTAAAGTCGCCGTTAAATGCAATGCATGTTATTTACAGCAAGAATTTGACATTAATTCGATCTGAACGTATTTATTAGTAGACGTCATTACTCAACCACCTGTATGGCGTCATCAACTAGATTGCTGAACCAACTTGGTTCAAACGATTGATCTCCGACAGAGTTACTACGGTTTCGGGAAACAGTCATCATAACTACATTTAATTTTCCCAATGATGCGTCGTACTGTGGTGGTTAACCAGCGAGTTATGTCGTTGTTCGGTAAACGCACCCCAGAACAGTATACTGTAAGTGTTTGGGAATGTTTACTGTGAAATAGACATTGTGGACTTTGATTTCTTTAGTGTTGGTCAATGTTAGGTCAATGTTGACAAGAAAAAAAAATCATTTTGTGTCAGGTGACTAAATTGGTCCAAAGGTCAATGCCAAAGGGTGGATAACAGAGACGAAATCAATTATACATGGTGTCACTATTACATTTATCTTAACATGAATGAGACATGCATATCTGTTTTAGATATCACTTAAGGATTGTGCAAAAATGTGAAAGTCCGGTTTCAGCACAAAGTTCAGTGTGTTGAGTTGTTGAAATACAGTTTGTAATCGTGATGATGGTCAAGTAGGCTTCTTGCCAAACTGTTTCAGGAACATTTTATATTAGAGCCTGACAGAAAAAATGTAGTAATCAATAAACGTCTCAGTTTACTTGCCTCTCTTTATCTTAGTTTTTGCTTAGTCAAAACAAATCAATGCAATATGTCTGCTTTTCAGTATTAAAAGACATTTTGTTTTACAAATGAGTCTTTTTAATGTGAACATTTTTTTTGGTAACTGATAAAATTCATCTGGGTTTAAGATCTAATCAATCCTACGGTGCCCTCCTTTGCCCCTCCTAAAGGGACTGTTAAAATAAAAACGAAACCCTGCACCTCTCCCCTCCCTCTCTGATGCCCTGGCTTCTATTTGCTTAAGGCCCAGTAATAAAAGAAAAAAACGGGAGGTGAGGCTCAGTCCACTTGCGGTGCTGCTGGGGGCTGGCAGTGAATACAGCGACCCAGCAGGACTTGCTGGCACCTGGTCGGGCGGCCTGTGCAAAGCCTCTAAGCCATCTGGGGGTAATTACAGCTAGGTATTCTTTAAAGGACCAGATGGGACCACGGCACTGAGGAGGGGAGCGAGGGGGGCCTGGGGGGTCCTTACCCCTCCCTGTCATTTACAACATAATTCCATTCAGTGATACACTTAATCCTCCCACCAGTTAGAGGCTCTTTCAGACTGCCGTGGTCGCTGCTCCTTTTATGTAAATCCGCCCTCTCCTTAAAAGAAAAACAGCAAGAAATACAGCGACGTCTCTCCAGAGACAGGGAGAAATTATTCATCCTCAAATGCTTTCCGCCACCGCAAGTACTGTAACATATTTCCTCTTTAGTGTCTTTCTATCTTCTCCCCCTTGAAAACAGAAGTGTTATTTGTTTAGAGAGAGATGAGTGGAGAGCGAGGGAGAGAGAGGGAGAGAAAGAGGGAGGGCTAAGCTTGTTCTGAGCAAGGTCAGTGTCAGAGGCCGAGGTGGCACCAGCTGAGGTCGATTCAGCCACCTGTTAGATGGATGCACACTTGTCTTTCTTTCTTTCTTTCCCCTATGAACACTAGTCTGCTCTGCCAGCCCCTTAAATTAAATTAACCAGTAAAATGTTAATCTCACGGGAATACACAATCAGATTCCCTCAATTCTAATGAGGTTATTGCTGACGAGGGGCGGGTGAGATGGGCAGAAATGAAAATATGTTATTTTAAAAAGTACAAAGTGGTGCCATCTTGTTTTGTTTGCCCCTGTTTACTGAGCCTGAAAATTGGATTGGAATATGTAATATTCTACATGCAAAAAATGTAGGAATATTTTGTATTTTACCACAGATTTTATGAGAAATAAAGAAATAATGGATGGTTTCTAGATGTAACAATATTATCGATACCGTGTTATCGCAATAGCAAAATTGTCTCAACATTATCGTGGTCACATGACTGTATGAAACGATAGGTCTTCCGGGCCTAAAATAGAGAATGTTAGAAAAAAATAGATGTTACGTTTGGCAAGGTCCATCTGGTGCAATAATTTTATTTTATAAAAGGGATTTTTAGGTCATTTGACCAATCTCATACTATAACTTATACCTCTAAGCAACAGTTATGATTAGAGGATAAAGAAAAGAGGATTCTTATGGCACGTTTCCAAGTCATCATTTTAAATATCGCAATAAGCATCGTACCGTGGACTTTATAACAAGGTATTATCGTACAGTGAAATTTTGATATTGTTACATCCCAATGGTTTCTGATAAAATCATAATCATAAACATATTCAACTATTTTAAATAATAAGTGATACAGTATATTAAATGTTACTCTTTTCATGGTAAATTAAACCATGGTAATGTTCTTACTATATCAGCTATGTGTCATCTACTGTACAGGGGTGCGTTTCCCAAAAGCATATTTAGCCAACTATGGTCGCAAGTTCCGTCGTTTCAGCACAGTTGAACGATTCAAGTGTTTCCCTAAACCCTTGTTCCAAATATCAATCGCAAGCAGCATCGCAAAGTTGCGTGGTTGGAACTACAGGTCTAGAGCTGTGGTTAGAAGCATAGTTCCTGATTATTATGACATGTAGACTTACATACATCATGCTTTTGAGCAAGGTAAGTAAGCAGCATGCAGTGCATTCTATATCCATCATTCTTAATATACAAGTTAAATTTAACATATTTTAGTTTGTCAAGAAAATAGAAGCGTTGTTTTTTTTAAAAGTGCGCATGCGCCTGGGTCTATGTGCTCTAGGACCCTGGGGAATCCCTGGGCGGAGTTACGTAGGAGGAAACTTATGAGTGAGTTAAATATTAGTGATGGGAAGTTCGGATCATTTTACTGACTCGGACCTTTGAGTCTCGTTCAGCAAAATGAACGAATCTTTTTTCGAGTCATAACGTTCATTTCGTTCATTTTAGCAAAATATAATTAAAATGTTACATGTTACTTTCCTAACACATCTACTACTTATGCAAACGTTGATCACATTACAAACAATACAAAAATATAATGCTATAAGAAACAGAAAAGATTAATTCATTGTTTACCTGGGTCTTTAGTCTATGATTAGCTCACCACACCTCTTATCTGACAAGTCTTAGGGTTTGACTCGTTCGTTCACGACGTGACAGCTTCGTAAGCTAAACCAATGCAGTCAGAGCCAGAAAGAGAAATGATTAGTTCACCTTCCGAGTCTTCGGGTTTGAGTCGTTCGTTCTTTTGTCACATGACGTGACAGCTTTGGACTGAGAAATTAGTTAATTTACTAATTCCAGTAAAGGACCCATAGAATGTTGCGCATGAACGAATCACTCCCCAAGATGACTTGTTCTTCCCGAGTCACATTAAAGATTCGTTCAAAATGAACGAATCGTTCAAGAACGACCCATCACTATTAAATATCCTGAAATAAAACAATAGAGATCAAAAATACGAACACAAAAATAGTTTTCAGATGCAGTGTACATTGTTTACAGCAATAATAGGACATTAAATCGATCTAATTAGTTTAGGATTAATTAGAAGACGGTATTGCTCCACAAGCTATGTGACGTCATCAACTATGTTGTTGAACCAACGTGGTTCAAACGACAGATGTGCAACAAAGTTACTATGTTTTCGGGAAACAGTCATGAGTAGCTAGTTAGTTTCTCAAACGATGCATCGTACTATGGTGGTTAACCAGCGAGTTATGTTGTTGTTGTTTGGGAAACGCACCCCAGATCGTTGTACAATATATATAAATTTATTAGGGCTGTCAAACGATTTTTCGCATGAAGAATAAAAGTTTGTGTTTATACAATATATGTCTGTGTACTGTGCATATTAATTAACACACATACACATACATGTTTACATACATACATGTTTCCAGCCGCGGAAAGACGTCGACGGGCAGATAGAGTTAGTTACTGTAGTTCAGCCTGGTGCGGCTGTTATTCATTGTTCTGAGTTCCGAGGAAACAAAAGTGTAAAGCTCTTTGTCGTTTTTCAGACGCTTCAGTATTTTTATTATTAATTTATAACATATTGTGGATGTAATAGATGAACACACAGTCATGCACAGGAGTGACAGCGCTCGTGCTAATCAGAATGAATGGCAGGGAAACATATCAAGTTATTCCTACTAAATAACGATTCAGCAGTTGATTGTGACATTTAGTATATGGATTTGTGGCTGTTGTTGTCACTTTGAATTATAAATGTTGCAGATTGACCGATTAATGTGATATTCATTTCAATAACAATAACTTGTCTTTATGCTTTTCTGCATATTCTTTCTTAATTTATTTATTTACAGTATGTGGTGTATATATATATATACAGGGCTCTCAAGTCTGAGACACACGCATTTCAACCCGTTCACACGCTCACACGCCACACCTTGTATTTCTCATGCAGAGAAATTTCCAGGATAACGCCCACCAAGTTGAGCCGCTATTAGAAGAATCAAGTGAGTTCCTCATAGAGTTCAGAAGGCCCTGCCACGCACCAGCTAATCAAATACAAAAAATAGCTACCGAACAGCCAATCAGAAAATAGCATTGCTGTATCCGGGTAAGATTGAGATATTCCCGCAACAACAACGTTTACATTCTGATTCCAACGACACGTTCTGTGATTCACAGGCTCGCTCAACACGACATTAAGAGTGCGTTTACACTTGCATTAACATGCGATCTCGGTGATCCGAACAAGCAGATCGGATCTTCAGACAATCAGGACACAGCGCGTTTACACTTGTCAACAAGTGGCTTCCACATCTGGATAACCGATCGGATCTCTATAGTTTCCCGCCCATTATTTTAATAAGCCTGCAATTAAAAAATAGCCCCGGTGCGGGGAGATTTCACACAACACGTATAACGGGGAGGATGAGCATGTTACACATTTGATACGCAGCCATGTTGAACTCGAGGCAGCGGTGGGAAGTAAACCGCGGTTAAAACGATTAATGATCTTATATGTGAAAGTACAAGCAGAGGACGTTTGTAAAATGACAAACAACAGCTTTTGTACTTGAGCTGTGGCGGGTTTCACTAGCGCGCGCACACACACACAGACTCTAACGGTGTTTTTAAACACATCATTTGTTTATTCATGTCACAGACACATAAAATAATCACATAAGTAGGCCGAAGTTCCTATGATCAAAAGCGACCACATCGTTCTCGTGTATTTGGGTTGGTTCGGCTGAAAGTGACAGCGCGTCGTTTCTTTGGTCTGCGCCCTAAATATCGTGCTTCCTGACATCAGCTATTAGCAACACTATACAATCTCGTTTCTGTTTAAATGATATACGGTGTATTCAGAGCTCCGTTTCAAACTGCCCGTCTGCCGCTTAATCTGTCTTCCTGGGACGGTACTTTCGAGTCAGATCCGTGGGCGTGGCTTGTTGGTTTTGACTAAATCTTTGGTGTTTCAAGTCTTACGAAACCTTTACCCTAACCCACACCCTAACCCTAACCTTACTCTAACCATCTAAACTACCTATGATTGTTAAAATTGATGAAAAAACACGTTTGGGTGATGACGTCAGACTCGAAACACCAAGGATTTAGTGAGACACAAGCGGCAGCAGCCCTCGGGGAACCGGAGAGTTGATTACGCCGTATAGGCTACAGTAAACACACACACGTATGTTAGAAACAAGCTGGTATAGTGTTGCCATTTGTGTCTGTGACATGAAAATAAACAAATGATGCGTTTTAAGCAGGCGCTGTGTGTGCGAGTCAACGCCATTCATGGCAGTCACAAATACAGCGATGATACAGCTGAAGTGGTCAAGTAAAACATCTCGTGTGATTTGACATAAATCCTCTGTAGGTTAAAGTATCCATGATAATTTCGTGGGAAAATGAACGACTGTGCAACGTTCGGGAGCAAGAGTAAACTTTCCGCTGCATTTGTCAGCTGCTCCGCAGTCTGACAGGTTTCGAACAGACAAGAGAATAATGATAGCAGGCGGGGTTTTCTGTGAAATTGTACCGGTAAAGGTAGATAAACTGTCTGGATTGCGTTTACATTACACTGAGATCCGATCACAATGCGTCCTCGACTACCTCTGGATCAGGAAACGCTGATCGGATGACATTCCGATCAGAAGCGCGTTTACACTTGTCTTTTCAATGTGTATGTGGACAACATCCAGATACAGGTTGCATGTTAATGCCAAGTGTAAACGTACCCGAATTCAGATGGATCATTATCACTATAAAGTGCCTTTTGGTGTCCTCATCAGAAACACTGAGCCATCGTGAACATAATGTAAAATAATGACATTTTGAGGTTTTATTATAAATGTCCTAATATTTACACACATACAACTGCAATAAGAAGATTCTTAAAATGTGTTTTATCATTTTATACCATTTTCTTTGATTCGATGTCTGTGATTTTGGCATGTCCCTCACACTGCTAAGCTAACTTCAGTGAGTGTAAAAAGTGGAAACACTGCACAAAATTAAAATATTTGTTGAATGTTCTTATTGTCCTCAACAATGTATTTAAAAAAACAAATAATTTGGATAGTTTATATTCTATTTTCATAATAATATTAAGCTTTTTGCACGCGTCCCTGTAATTGCTGTCTACCCTGTCATTTTGGGGTAAACGCCCCTTTAAGAAATTGTCTTATGTCCTCAGTGACATCCCCTCCCCCATTCTGCCTTTCCTCAGTGGAGAGGTTAAAACATCTGCAGCACACACAGTAAGTATCTGCACTCATTTTTCCTAGTTTTCAACATAATGTGTTTGTAGTTAAATGTTGTCAAGCTTCACATGTCCACATTGTCATAGTGACATTTTAATTAACATAAAAAACTTTTCAGTAATTGAAAATATGTATCTTAAACAGTATACAGTCAGCTTTAACAGTGAATCCCTTTGCTAGCTGCAACTACACCATGTGTTCATCCCTGCTAATTTCAGCAGCTATTCTGACGCTTGTTTAGTATTAGTTCTGATTCAGAAGGAAAGAAAAAGGAAAGAAAAGGAAAGAAAAAACTATTATACACATTTCACATTGTGAAAACCTTTGGCCTAGGCTATTTCATTATATTTTATCCAGACAATGTATAGTATTAAATATTACATTTGTCTATTTCAAAGATGTCAGGGAAGAGGAAAATGAGCATTCCTTAATGCTTCGCTCTAAAGGATCAGCTCCCTAAAAGGGTGGCCAGTTCAGAGAAGGAGACTGTGGAGAAGACAGCAGATGAGGCAGTGGAGGAGACAGCTAGGGTGTCAGTAGAGGATGAGTCCATGGAAGAGACTGTGGAGGACACCATAGAGGAGACTGTGGAGGACCCACTGGAAACAGGGAAAAAGAGAGGATTAAGTAGAGCAGCCACCTATAGGTGTTTCTTTAAGAAGGAGTGGTCAACCCGATGGCCATACATCACAATGGGAACCACCAGCTCCTTCTACTGGTGCTCAGTCTGTAGACAAGAGAACTCCTGTGCCCATCAAGGTGTGAGGGACATAAGCAGGCATGTTGGCAGCCAGTTTGGGAGGCTTTCTAAAATAGCTGCATTAGTGTTAGTGCTCCCTCATTCAAATGCAGACGCTGAGAGGGTTTTCTCCATGGTTGGACTAAATAAAACCAAAACCAGGAACAGCTTGGCACTGGATGGAACTCTGTCATCCATCATGACAGTGAAAATGGCTGGCCTGGAACCACAGTGTTTCAAGTGTTTCAAATCTCCTCATTGGAGGCTGAGCCCCCCTAATATTGAAAACCTAGAATCGCCCCTGCTCCGTATACATGTTCAGTCATTAGTTTATAACATAATATTGTGCTTAAAGGAATAATTTACACAAAAATAAAATATTATGTCATCACACGTGGAGAAAAAATATATCTGACTGTCTTTGATCTTTATCCACTTTTAATGTAGGCCAGCTTTGGACATTCTGTGGTATTATTTGTTCCACAAATAAAACTAAAGTGGGTTTGGAATGACATGAAACTAAATTCTGACAGAATTTTAATTTCTGAACGCACTATTCTTTTAATTTAGAACTAGTAAGCTGTTATTAGAAGTTAATATGAGTGATGCAGGAGAGTAAAACCAGGAGAAAAATAATGATGGAGAAACTTGTGCAGGCACCGTGAACAGCTGCATTTGGCTAGCTTGTCTTCTCCACCAGGGGCGTGGCTACCTATCTGGCCACCTCTGTTGTGCGAAGCAGTTTTAAGATGTGTGTCGGAGTTTACGGAGTGCTGCGCAGATCATTTAGTGTATGCACTGAAAGTAACGCGAGAACATTACTCTAGCGTTAATATGATGTCAGACGCGGACGCACTGACGCAAAAATCTGAGCGCTATAGTTGAACAGCTGCTAACCGCTTCGTGACAGGTACTGTCCCATGGAAGTTCATCGCGAGCAGAAGAATCAGGTCAGTAAAATCAGTCTTGTTTAACTGGATTTCATTCATTAATTACATTTTTGCGAAAGTTTAAGTTGGGGTACTGCTATCCCAGCAAACACAAGAACGTTCCCCTAACGTTAAAAAAAACGTTATTTTCAGGTTTTATTCTTTGCAACCATAAAATAACGTTCCCAGAATGTTGCAGGCTGTTTTTTTTTTTATTATCCAGAACATAACGTTCCCTGATGGTTATTTTTTGGTAATTTTTTTGCAACCAGAAAATAACCAGAAAGTAATGTTCCCTGATGGTTTATTTATTGGTTATTTTTTGCAACCAGAAAATAACCAGAAAGTAACGTTCCCTGATGGTTATTTATTGGTTATTTTTTGCAACCAGAAAATAACCAGAAAGTAACGTTCCCTGATGGTTATTTATTGTTTTTTTTTTACCAGAAAATAACGTTCTCTGATGGTTATTTATTGATTGTTTTTTGCGACCAGAAAATAACCAGAAAACAAAGTTCCCTGATGGTTCTTTTTTGGTTCTTTTTTTGCAACCAGAAAATAACCAGAAAATAACGTTACCTGATGGTTCTTTTTTGGCTATTTTTTATGGTAAAAATAGTCAAAACTGGTAAACGTCAGTGACATGTGCAATACAGAAATTATAAGATCACATTAACACATGTTATACTGACCAAATAAATTAATAAATGTGCCCTTTAATGGCTGAAAATAAAAAACTAGTTAAGCTAAATGAAAATACAATCATATACTGTATATCCATGTAGTGTGGTTGTCTGTTACTGTATGTGTGTGCGCTCGACAGTGTTGGGTGTCACTAGTTACTAAGTAATTAGTTACTGTAATTTAATTACTTTCCCCTTGGAAAAGTAAAGTAAGGGATTACTCTTATTTTTTCTGTAATTTAATTACAGTTACTTCTGATGTAATTAAACTAAATACTCTGTGTAATACATGTGTGTGCAATGGTGGAATTGACATCAAAATTCAAAGTCTAACTTTAAAATCCCTACTTTAATGTATAATTCTCACATTTGTAATACTTTAGTCAGTTAAAACTACTTTATGCAGTTTAATATTATTTATTTGAATGAATTAAATAAGCCGTTTCATGTTTATCCTTCAATCACTTAACTAATCAAGGTTGATATAGGACATAGAAAGTAATTAGTAATAAGTAACTAAATACTTTTTGGAGAGAGTAATTTGTACAGTAATCTAATTACACTATTGAATATGTAATTAGTAACTAGTAATTAATTACTTTTTCAGAGTAACTTACCCAACACTGGCGCTCGAGCACGTGCATACTCCGCTCTGCCGCACACTCCCGTCATTTAAAAATTAATGGTAATTTACCTCACCCACTAACACATTAGTTTAACGGTTTATTCATTTTATTTTTTATTTAAAAACGTACAGATTTGAGAGTAAACTTATATTTTCGTGATTTTCGATTGATTTGACACATCTAAATCAACAGACCATGATGTAAGGACTGAAACTCAGGGCTTTTGATTGTCTAAAGACGGAGCCGCACTAATGCTTCTGTGGTGAGACAAGAATATTGTTAGCCTGAAGATAATTAAATGTTTATTCTTCTGTCAATAAAAATCTGCTTTAAATATTGTGTTGAAGTCATTGGTTATTTTATTTCAATATCTATAATGTCTGATGTTGAGGTAGGCCTATACCCACAGTGTGGTTTTATTAGAAATTATATACTGTGTTGTTCAAATCGAAAATTAGGCTACTTCAGTAATGAAAAAGTAATTATTATGCTAAAAGAATAATCTAATGCATTGATTTCATCCTCCATATTGTGTGGGATGATGTATTTGACTTATTCTAATTAGATTAGACAAGGGATGGATAAAAACACAGCATGGATGTATTCATTACTGACGTGTAGTGAGGCCAAACGGACCCGAGAAAAATATTTTAGGCTAACGTTCTGGGAACGTTCCCCTAACGTTAGTTTCTAGAAAGTTTTTTTTAAGGTTTGTTTTTGGTTATCTTTACGGAAATAAAACGTTAGTTTCATGGTTTCTATAACATTAGGGTAACGTTCCCCTAACGTTAGTTTTTGGTTCCCAGAACGTTATGGGAACCAGAAACTAACGTTCTATTAATGTAAAGAAAACTTTACTGGAGAACCAAAAACTAACGTTAGGAGAACGTTCTGGTAACAAAAAACTAACGTTAGGGGAACCAAAAATTGTTAGCTGGGATGTTTATTTTCTATAAAAAATGCTAACTTACTGCAAATGATAGCTAGCAAATATTTTAAAATAATGTTAGCACATGAAAGCATTGCAAATAAATTGTTTACGTTCTTTGTGCATGTTTTTGACCAGCAAACTATGTGTAATGAAGAATTGGTGTAAATTACAGTAGAAGTTAAAGAATTTCTGTCTGTAAGGATTTTTGGTCACCCTAATAAAATCACTGGGTCTTACCTGCAGGGCCGTAGCCAAAACGTTTTTTTAGAGGTGGCCAGGTAAGACCCAGTGATTTTAAAACCTCTAAAAAAAGTTCTGGCTATGCCCTGTTCTCAACACATCCTAATTCAATTAATTCCTAACCGTTCCTTTATAATTTAGTGCCCTCTCCCTGTCTGTGCCATTCATCTTTCCATAATAAATATTTCATTGTTTTCCAAGCTCCCCCTAAATCTCTCTCTCTCTCTCTCTCTCTCTCTCTCTCTCTCTCTCTCTCTCTCTCTCTCTCTCTCTCTCTCTCTCTCTCTCTCTCTCTCTCTCTCTCTCTCTCTCTCTCTCTCTCTCTCTCTCTCTCTCTCTCTCTCTCTCTCTCTCTCTGTCTCTCTCTCTCTTTCTCTGCTAACGTAATGCTCGGCAAAAAGCGGTGCCTTAGAAGAGACATTTACAGTATATGAAAATCAGCAGAGCATGATGAAAGGTAGAAACACAACAATAAGACTTCTAAATTATCTTTTGTTAATAGAAAATTACGCAAATTTATGGAAATACTGTTGATGCAACAGTACAGATTGAACTTGCATACACTGCAAATATTGGCCATAAAATCACGACTGTAGAAGGATGCCCATATGACATTAATGTGTCAAAGAACATGTGCAAAGCTGCAGAGAGCAAACAGTAAAGCAACAGAAACAGGGAAAAAATTTCCATAATGCTTAATGCATATTAAAAATAGAACAAAAATAATTTTCTTTGGCTGATTATTTATTATGCTTCTGTTCGGTGTAAAATGGCATTATTAGAATAACAACAGTAACCAAAAATCGCAATCGAAAAGATTTTTCTTGTATTTTTTAAATACCGTCAAAAACTGTCAAATTACAGAAAAGAATGAAAATATACTAGAAAAACGGGGAAACCATGTAACTTTACGGGGGAAACTGTTATTTATATGGTACATTTCTGGCACCCCAACTGCCGGGAACACTGTCTGTGTGAGCTCCCTACACAGTCTATTTGAAAAATCTGAATGTCCAGCAGAGACCAGCACAAGATAAAGCACTAAGGCTAAAAGGCAACAGGCCAGATGGCAATAGTTGAACTCATAGGTCGCTAACAAGCTACACGGCATGTCACTGCCTTACATGGAGGAGAACAATAAGAAAGAGCAAAGGCCAGAGAGAGACCTGAGGTGGTTTGGGACACGGCACAAGTCATCACTCAGACTTTAGTGGTATATAGACCAGATTGGGAGGTGGAGATTGACATTACTAACATTCTGAGGGAGCGATGGGGTGGTCGTGATGGAGTGTGGGGGGTGTACGGCTTTGATTACCCACAACTGTTCTCCAGCACTAAGGCTCCTCGGTCCCACCCTTTGAAGCGCTGCAAAAATATGGAGCTCCTGCAAACAGAGTGTGAGGTAAATAAAAGATGAAGAGTAGCGGGGGATACACAGAACAGTACTCTAACAGTGGGATAACACATTCTTGCAGATTAAATATTTATAGTCTTGATTACTTCCTGCTGACATTACAACAACCTCTGCAAATATGTCACAACCGGGCCGCATGGCGATGGGCTCAGAGCCACGTAATAGGATATAAAACACTATATTTTGCTTGACTGAATTACCGTCTCATATGCAGAATAATGAGACGCAGTACTCACAGGTTTTAAACATAAAAGGTTTGCCTCAAGACTTGTAACTGTGAGCCATGTCTTTTTATGCGCTGTGCTGGTTGGCTGGTGCTCACCAGATGCATGGCTGAGTAGACTTAATTTGATTCGCTATGAATTTGTGTCAATTTTAGTCAAGTTAGACAGGATGGACGGTGAGCATTCAAAAGAGCCACACACGCATACAGAAAAATCAGAGAAACATGTTTAGATATTTAATCTCCCCATGAGAGAATTTAATTGCTCAGATGAGGTTTTTCTTTAGATTAGGATTTATGGACTTTATCTCAGATCTATTCCTTATACGGATAGTTCACCAAAAAATTTTTTTTTTGCCATCGTTTATTCACCCCCATGTCATTCCTATATTTGAATCTTTCCTCATTGGAACACAATAGAAGATATTTTGAGAAATGTCTTAGTGGTTGTGTGTTCATACAGTAGAAGTCAATGGAGGCCAGTGTTTTTTGGTTACCAATGTTTTGTGTTTCTCAGAAGATTGGAATGACAATTTTTGGGTGCACTTTAATTTAAGATTGAAGATTAAAAAAAGACACGGTTGGTTATTGTATAATTGTTTTTTTTCTGTTGAACACAAATTAAATATTTTGAATTTTTTTTAGGAAAAAACTGTTATTGGGCACATTTGACAACCATTTTAATGGTAGTCAATGGTGCCCCAGAAATCTCAGTTGCTAACATTCTTCCAAATATCTTTCTTTGTGTTCAACAAAACAAAGAAATTGACACAGGTTTGGAACAACCTGAGGTTAAGTAATTATTGAGAGAATTTTCATTTTTGCCTGAACTGTCCCTTTAAAGGAGACAAATATGAGATTACTTGGGACTAGAAAAACACAGAAACACATAAAATTAGATTTCTGCTTTCTTCTTTTCTGATATAATATTACAAAGATAAAACATTATGCCCCTACCTACCAGAAATCAAGAATAGATTTACAGACAAAACAACAACAAACAAAAATAATAGTCTACTATAAAAAACAGAAAGAAAAGAACAAATTAAACACTTTAAATGATTAGCCATGAAAGCGAGTGTCTCTATTATTAGTGCATGTCTGCTCTTTATGGCCCTGCTCTGTAATCCTGAATCACTCCACGAACAATGTCAAGACAAGTTCCTGTTTTCCCTGGAGTTTAAATGCTGGTTGTGTTGCCACCTCTCTCTCCTCCCAGGGCATGCAGATGCCAGATGCAATGAAAAGAGCCTCACAATGACAAACAAGCAAACAGACAGAAGAGGCAGTGAATTATCGCCGTGCGCTGCCCTGCTAATTAAAATTTTCGCTTGTAACTTATGTCAGCATTGTGAGGGGGGGGCCGATGATCTTTCCTTTTCATCCCAAACGTGTGCATGGCGTGTAAATTACGCAGACAGACCCAACGGGCAGCTCGTACGAGCCCAAATTGAATACGCCCGCTCGCCGTACGGCCCTGAGTGCAAAGGCACTAGGGAATGAAATATTGGGAGCGTTCCACTCCCCACTGAGAAGCCCTGATTGATCAACACCAAACGAGGATTTGTCAAAACAACAAGGGCTGAGCCCAGTGGGACGTCAATATGTTTCATTTAGTCACCCGCTAAGACACCGGGGCTTAGCTAGCAGGGACTGTCACAAGAAAATCAAGGGAGGTTGCTAAGAGGGTGCTAAGCTAGGGAGTGTGCGTTAGCAAACAGACAAACGCTTGGGATGTAGATCCAGGCTAACGGTGGGTTAGGGTGTGGAAGTGGGTGGGAGATACAGAGACAGAGCGAGAGAGAGAAAGTAGGTGGAGAGGAGTAATGGGGGGGCGTTGACCTCTGCTCCAGCGGCTGAATCAGCAGGCTCAGCTGGGGAGGCTTTTAGCTACTTGCAGGACAGATGCACTGCCCTAAGCCATAATCTGTGTCCCGCTTCACATGACAAATGGCTTGGAATATTGCATTATATAGTAAGTACCTCCCAGTCAGTAAGTTATAGGGCTGCACCTCAGCTACATACACCGCTGTAAATATCTGCCTGCGGCCTACAGCACTCCAGCGCTCTGCCAGTCTGGACTTTGTTTTACAACACTCAATTAGATACGGGGTATAACCCCTGACTTAATTTAAGGCACTTAGTGGCTTGTTTTCTTTATTTCCTCGTATGCTGTCTTTGTACACAGATGTACATGGGAATGGATGTATGGTTTGGAAGTGGCGTAAATTACAGTAATTAGAACTGGCATTCAAAAATGTGGCACTGTTTTATTTTTGGCGAAAACGAGGGAGAGAAAATATCTGAGCCATATCTGTCAACTCTTCACTTCTCTTTGCGTTTCTCACAATAAGCTTCTAGGCAAAAATAGAGTAACACAAACACACACATATGGTGTCTAAGAGGGCTCTTCTCTCGCCAGCAGTTGGCTAGAGTCAGATGAAAGAGAGCAGGATGCACAGGGATAAAGGAGGGTACTAGAACACACAACTATGAAAGACTTTTGCCTGCCGTATCTGATTAGCCATGTGGACAACGGGGCAGAAATCAAACAGAGGAAATTCACAAGTACAAATAAATTAAACACTGACCCTGCCTGTGAAATCAAGCATCAAAGTTTGATTTCAAAAATTCATTTCACTGATTTAAATTTTTGACATGGTCTTACTCAGTCAATATTAAAGATATTAAGGTTATGTATTTACTGAATGTTCTTTACATTATGATTATATGTAGTAAATCACAAAAATATGATTTTAGCTTGGTTTTCTCAGGCAGGGTTTGCTACGAATTGAACATATGACCATTGTTAGCATCTGTACAGTGCTCGGGTTCTGTTTAATATTTTAGTATTCACAAAAAAATTTGTATTTACTAAACACCCTTAATCCAGTTCAACCAGGAGCCAAACATGTTCAAAAGGTGTTGCACAGTGAGTATTTACATTGGCCATAATCATTCTTTTTAGCACCAACACGCCTTCCTTCTGTTTAAATTTGGCTCATTAGAGATTAAGCATTGTTTACAAAACTCAGTGCTATTGGAGCCATTAACACAATTAATTGTTTATTTACCACCCTTGAAAAACAGTAAACTAAATTCATTTAAAAGACGTCTGTGTACATTTTCTAGTGATAATGGCAGTAGTAATTCATCAATTGATAATCAAATAAGAAGTGCATTATAACTGGCCATATACTGTAGGCACAATGTAGAAGAGCAAACTTTTAGCATTTTAAAGAGTTGATTCAGGTGCCAAGACTGCAGTGGTGAGCGATGCTGCATTTTCGCAGTAAAAGACTGCAGATGAAAATAGTCTGCTGCATTCACAAACTAAGCAAAGAGAATGCTGTGTAAATGGTGCACATTCATCGAAGCACATTCATTTTTTTATAGATTTTAATACCAAGTGATGTAAACTGATTAACATCTGCTGACCCACATTCAGGAATTAAGATCAGAACCCACCTGAATACACAATGAATTGGAATTCCAGACCAAACCATTACCCTGATTCATAGGCATTTATTTTCCTATTCATTGACACATTCATGAAATTTTTAGTGCATTTTACATCAGAAAATTTAATGAATACTAAATATCTAAAGCCACAATACTGATAATAGCAAGAACAGCTTTTAACAAGCGATTTCCCTTTATAATACTTTTGAGATTCAAATAAAGTCACATATATTTGAAAAGGTCTAAAATTCACCATCATATCTGTGGAAAATACAGTTACATCATACATGTGACAGAAACGCATCTTACATTCAAGGTACGCAATTTATTAGTTTGTTTGTTCTGGGAATCAAAGGTCCAATGTGTAATTTTTTGGAGGATCTATTGACAGAAATGCAATATATTATACATAACTATGTCTTCAGAGGTGTATAGAGATCTTGCATAATGAAGTGTTATGTTTTTATTACCTTAGAATGAGCTATTTCTATCTACACTGCGGGTCTCCTTACATGGAATTTCTCCATGTTATTTCTACAGTAGCCCTAAACGGACAAACTGCTCTACAGAACGTGTTTCGTGAATACGTTATCTCCTTCGGCAAAGAAGCAAAAACTTGACGACATCTTAGTTCTGTGTCAGCCTACGTCGTGGTTCGTAGTGCTTCACAACCTCACAACTAGATGCCGCCAAATTTCACACACTGGACCTTTAAGGTCATGAACTTGATGTCGCTAGCACAACGGCCTACCAGATAAGGAACAATTAATATCTAATGTGATCTTTCTTTAACATAGCAAGAATAGATATTCAGGAGTAACAGTTTAAGCCTTCAAGAAAAAACGAACGCTGTAAGAAGGATGCATGTCCACATCTGTATTAAGACACCAAGGAACAGCCCTACGGTGCCCTTCCAATGGTCATTTGGCCTGGTTACTACAAGGTCAATGGAAAAGGACAGAGCAAAATATGTGCTAAGACCACCTGTAGTGAATTTCCCCAAAGAGCTGAGAGTGGCTTTTTACAGAAGAACTACTGTGTCTGAGCGCTTTACCTTGTGCAGGAACATTGTCCCATGACACACATTGTTTGTTTATCACAAGAGTGAATCAATAAATACATTTTTAGATATCTTTGAAAAATAAACGGCACAGACTCTTTAAACTGTTCTACAGAATGTTATTTCAATTTTATTAGACGTGGGCTCGAACTGAAATTAAGTTATGTCATCTATTCAGTTTTAGAGTATTTGCTTTGTGCCTCTGACATTCTGTCACTAATATGAACAATGAAAAGCAGCAAGACTATTTACATTTGTTCAGAGCTACAGTAATTTGTCTGGTCACCTTACGTAAGTGTGATATCTTTACTAAAATGTATATGCTGTGGCTACATTTTTTTTCATGGACAGGTTGTTAGTTCAACATACATAATGCTAACATTTGTTTAGCTTAAAAGCAAATCCCTTTGACTGAGCGCACAGGGCCTCACAGTTTGACAGGGAAGTCTAATGACTGCAATGATTAATTGAAGCCCTAGGGGTAGTTTTTTTTCGGAAGGGGGCCCCTGTCTCTAACCCGCAGATTCTCACCCATCACAGAACCAGAAGCTAGCAAAGACGACATGCTGTCATTTTGTTCCTTATGTGGCATTGCTGATATAATTTTTAGTCTTTTATCAATGTAGAATACAATATCTTATATGGATATAATATTGCATGATATTTCTTATTTATAATAAAAAAATACACATATCTAATCACATATATCAAAAATATTTTTATTTAAAAATGTCATCTTTCATTAACATAAAAGGTTTATATTACACAATAACAAAGCAGCTTTACTCATTGAAATAAAATCATAGTTTACATAATTGCATCAACAAAACATCATTCTACATGGGTGGTTTAACAACAACAGCAACAAAAACAAAAACTAATCTGAAAGACAAATTGTGTTTACTTCACTAAAATGTTTCTTTAGCTAAACAAATACAACAAAAGAAAATACATTGTTCGCTCAAAAGTGTTTCCATACTGTTAACACTTAGAACTGTAAGCAAGTCAAACAGTCAACCTTCTTTTGGAGATATTATCAGAGAGTGTGTCTCTAAAAGGCTCCTTGCGAGGTCTACATTTATCCGACCCATCACCTCGGCCCAAAGATTATCAAAATGTTTACACGTTCATTAATCCTGATTTTCCGCTAATGGATAACTGACAATAACATAACATAACACCCCCCTCTTCCAAGCCCCTTCAGCTTAGTGCCAAACAGCTCCAAATGGACACACAAATACATCCTTGCCAGTCAGCGTGCCATGCTAACAGAAAACCGAGCTTCATTCAAACGTTCTCTTTTTCGGGTTTATACGGCTTGAACAGTCTTTCATATTTACGTTGGCAACGACATTTACGACTCACAATTCCGTGACACCAGCATTTTTTGCAGACAGAGCATATACAAAAGGGAGACAAAAAGAAAAAGAATTCTGTAGCTGGTTGGCTACTGATAAATGGAGGCCATCTGATGCTTGAGAGATATAAAAGAACCCGGTGAAGTACCAGCACCTGTCAAACCTTATTGAGTGAGCGTAATTTAGTGCAAAGGTACATTGTGGAATGACTTTATATATTACTCAGAGCCAGCGATCAGAATCATTCATCAGCCTGTGTTACCGTAGGTATGGACAAAAGGCTTCTGCAGACTTTCCTCAAGACATATGATGCTCTCCACTGCCCTTGCCGGTTGGCAGAGATGGCCATATTCAAGACAGATGCCTGTTTCTTAGACGCCTAAGTGCTCCTAAGGATAAAAAAAGAAATAATACACACACAGTCCAAATGATGGGAGAGTGTATGAGTGGGGGCTCGCGGGGAACAGAACTGTGGACTTATCTTTGAAATTAAATCAAATTGCAGTCCCAAGGACAAATGAAGACACTGTAATGAGTGGAAGATTTTATGCACTTGCGGAACAGGGACAAATGTGAATGGTTTACGGACATACCTTATGACCTTTCCTCATTTACTTTTGTTGTGCTAAGAAATATTTTTTCCTATTTTCTTTCATGACTATTTGCTCCCATGAAAATAATGACTAACAAAGGGGATTTTCAACTATATCTTCCAAAAATGTAACACTTTTAATATTGTCAAAAACAAACCAAATGTTTTTGAAGATGTCTGGAGACCTTCTTAAGGTACAATATTAATATTGGTAACCTACTACAACAAGAACAAGCTCTGAAAGAGTAAGGGAGCATTATGATCTACCTGTGAAACAACGGAACTTGATTTAGATATACTTTTTTTATGTGTATTTTGTTATATTTTGATATTTTATATATTTCGATTTGTTGTATATATTTTTATTTATTTATTTTCTTTGTTTGGGATGCAGTGTTGGGAGAGAGAATTGGGTAAAAAATGTTTGCTGTATGTGTCTGTTATTCATTGTGTAATCGGTTGTGATGAGCAAACCGAAAATGTAAGAAATATATTATAAAAAATAAATAAAAGTTACGTGTCATATGAAATCCACAAAAAATATAGGCCTAACCGTAGAAAAATTAAGAGTACATGTAAAAACATTAGTATTGTGTTGTTTAAACATCAATATAAACTTGGTTTCTTTGTGGTATTCAATCAATTGTCCCGTTTCAGTTTTCTGTTAATAAATGCAAATAAAACAATATTTTTATTTGAAATTTGGAAGAAATATTGTCACTCAAACACATACCTATAAATAATAAATTCAGAAAAACTGAAAAATAATCTTGAAGTGGTCTCTTAATTTTTTCCTCGGCTGTATATTGCACATTTAACAAAATGACTTTTTGTATTTTGTTATTTTATCATTATATTGGGCAGTTGTGCAGACGGAATAAAACATTAGAATTCATTTGTCTAGAATTCTGTCTGAACTGAAAGATGTGTGCAAAAAACCCTCACCAATTTGAATCTGCTTGAGAAATGTGAGCAATTTTTTCTCCTCTGTGTCTAGCTAATAGCAGTATTACATCCTTTCAGAGACAGAGAGAAGTGATACAGTGAAAACTGTAATTAAAATGTCTAATTGGCATATTTCATAGAATGAAGTAAATTACCAGAGCCTCAGCAAATAATTGAAAAACAAAGCAATTACCTTCCGTGGGCCCCATTCACTAAGATAATTGCAGGGGAATGACTCCAGCATATGAAAACAGGATCATTCTGCCTGCCTCCCTATTGTGTCCTGCACGGCTCATATCTACCTTTTCACTCATAAGAGTAATTGCCACTGCTTGATTCTTCATAATTGTCACGAACGCTTTATTTAAAGGCCAATTTACAGTGGTCTTACTATATATCTGATCCATATATAGCAAATGAATAACTTCCATAGCCCTTTGTGGAAAATGGAAGGTTTACATTTATTCATTTGGCAAACGCTTTTATCCAGAGCGACTTCAAGGTATCAGCGTGCGTGCTCCCTGGGAATTGAACCTTTGACCTTTGCATTGTTAGCTTTATACACAATGAGAGCTATAGGGCCTGAAATCTATTACAATACGTACTAATGCCATCAGAGACATATATATATACAGTATATATATATATATATATATATATATATATACGTTCATGGTGCATATGTACACAACATACCTTTAGGGTTCACTCTTCCCTTAGGAAGGTATATCACGTTTTGTTTTTCAATACCTTTGCTTGATCTTTGGCCTCTTCTGTTATTTAAACAAAGGCAGCTATAAGCATTCATGAGGTGGTGGCGGAGGAGTTCTCAGAGATCTTGTCTCACATGCTCCTGACATCTCCATCATGGTCAACTCCAACTTGAAGATGTTCTTTGTACCTCCATGCTACCATGACGGAGGTTACGGCAAAACCTCATGAAGGATTAACATGGATGTAATTGGGCATTGCAGGGCCAACTTCACACTTGGATTACTGGTCGATGAGGTTTCTGTCATTGGTTACAATGCCAGTAGACTGGGAGAGGATATGCTTCAATCCACTTAGGAAGAGTGGAGACGAGACTGGAATGCCAGGTATGTCTTTTTGTTGTGTGCTATGGGCCTGCTGTCGCCAGGGAGAAAGCCCAAATGTAACTATTGGATTACAGGTTTGTCTGATGTGTATTTAGCACGAAACATGACACTCATTACAGAATTGTTCTCTCTGTGGGTTATGAAAACCAGTATGAAATTGGGTTCGTGAGAGCTGCACCAAGCCATACATGTGGTTAGGTTAAGTTGAATCCAGCGTGTTATTTGGTTACCAACGCTCTTAAAAAATATATATTTTTTGTGTTTTCTGCAGAAGAAAAAAAGACATACAGGTTTGAAATTACATAAGTGTGAAAAAATGACGAAAGAATTTTCCACTAAAAATCACCTTTTAAACTGATATATGGTTCAGAAATACTTAGTTAGTTCTGAGGTCTAGGAGTATTTGTTTGCATATGGTTTTATTTTTTTGTGGCTGAAAGTGTCCAAGTAGCTTTTGGGTCCACTTGAATATTTTACAGTTGTCAAAAATGAGAAACGTATATGTACCAATGCTCCTTCTGCTGAGCCACAAATATAAGAACATCACTTAATTTTATGGAGAAGTGAAAGACCACAAGTTTAATGCTAACTGACTGAGACCGCCATCCTAACACAAATCCCAACTTTAATGATCTTTAGCCAAACAAAAGAAAGACAAGATAGCCTAGCCTGGGGTAGGTAGACAACTCGATCGAGGTGTCAGTTTCACCAAGGTTACATGGAGCATGAAAGAGGTTTGTTGTTGACAGAGAGGAACACTGGGAGGGGATTTGCCCTTTCTAATTCTTCTCCTGCTTCTTCACACACTCTCATGCTCTCCTCCACAGAAGATTTAGATGTAGGCCTGACTTTTCCTGACACGTGACAAGAAATGGCCTGTCATGTTAATGTACTGCTCCGGCCTGTCATAGCTAAATGTCTCCATTTCTCAGCTTGTAGTTTCTCTCCGATGTTCAGTCGCACCATGGGCCTACGGATCACCTGCAGGTATGGACTCTGTGGTAGGTAAGGAAATGAGAGGGAATGAAAGGTCTTTTTCACTGCTGTCACTTCAAGGGCCTCTTAAAGGTGGCATTTGGCACTTACAAAAAGAAAATTACATTTTGGCACAACAGAAACTGCTACTCTTTAAATTATTTTGTCCCATGTAGACTAACTACGTACAAAAAATCTTTAAACATTGAGCTAACTGATCCACATCAGATTTCTTGGAATAATAATTTGAGTCATCTTTTTTTTATAAAATTGCCACCCTTCAATTTTGCATTCTAAATAAAATACATTGAATGGCAACCAATAAATCAAATGCAACGTATTAAAGAAATGCTACTAAAGAAAACAACCTTCAATTTTTTTATTTTATATGTCCAGTACATAAGTCACAAATAGGTTCTTGACAAGGAGGGGTGGTCTCTTACGAATAGCACCGTCTTACAAATAGCACAGAACCATCACCTTGCTGTAGGGATCAACCCATAATACCTAGACAGGCACTCAAAGTGAGAGAGGTTTTGAGAAGCCCTCGGCGCCAGTAGACAAACAAACCACTCCCTCAACTCGATGCATCAGCCTGTTCTGGTCTTACTGCTCCTCTCTGCCTGTCAGAGGACAGCAAAACCCCCATTTACTACACCCACAAATCCCTGCTAATCTGATGAAGAAGGCAGATTTGCTTTCCATTTGATGTAACGTATCAGTTTGATTCGGAATTCGGTACACGATTAGAGACATATCTAAGAAAGTTAAATGGATGTGTCGTGTTTATGTCAGTGCAAAACGAAAGTGTGATAGACAAACTAATGATCTGGATGATAACTGAATATTCAGAGGTCATTAAACCAAGATATGAATAATGTATGTATTATGAACATCACTTTTATATGGTTTTAACAATACAGATTAAATTTGCAATGATAATGTGTTACAAATGTTCACTAATGGCATGCAAGTCAAGCTTAATTTTATTGCATGCATGGTGGGACAGCTTTGATGCTTTAATGCTGAATGATTGAGGTTTTTACTTTAGAACCATACAGTATCTCTCAATGTCTGTTATAGACGGACACAATTCATCACAACAATTCACTCATTTAGAGGAAGATAGAAAGTTCTGTATTATCACATTTTCGTCACAAACACCACTGAAATCAGAAAAAGAAAATTGTGATATAGATAGTATACACATAATACCTTTCAAAAGTTCATGGTCATTTGAAATGTTTCTCATGATTCTAAAAATATTTTAATGGTGTATGCTAAGAAGTTTGAAATGATTTTTGTAGACAAAATGTAATTGTGCTAACACATTAATCTCTTTCATGAACACACAAAAGTTGTATCCAAAAGTGTTTTTGAATTTGAACTTCAATACTCTTTAAAAAGCATCTCAAGGTGAAATGGTGAGTGGCACGAAAAACATTGCGTACAGGGGAGTGTCTTCACGCACCCGGACGTGTCAAACAGCAGGGTTGGGTTCAGCCCCGACAACGTTTTTTAAACGGAAACGGTGGTGCGGTTGAACACCCTGTTGTGATGACGCAAGAGTTGAACTATGGCAGCTGAGAAGGCCATTGTGTTCAGACCAAACGCGACTTGCGCGAATGAATCGCGCTATTCGCGCGTAGTTGGACGCTTGAACATTTTGAGTTTACTCGCCTCATTCGCGCGTGAAATTCACAACAGACGCAAGCTCGAAAAAATAAAATGGCGGCCGAAACGCCCGTTGGAGCATAGTTTTGTATAAATGTAAGTTTCATTTTCACTTTCAACAACTTCTGAGTGCATTTCTAGCGAGAAATTAGTATTGTAGTTTTTAAATATGTGATTAGTTATTGCAAAAACGCTCTCTGTTTATAATACAAATAGACTTCAGTTGTGCTGCTTATCTCTGGGCTGCCTTAGTGCACAGACGCGGCACGTCACTACTAGAGCAAGCTCCTGATTGGTTAACGCGCGCGGATTTTCGCCAAAGTTCAGATTTTTCAACTCGCGCGAATCACGCGACAAACGCCCGAAACGCTCAATTTGCGCCGCAAGTAGGTCTATCGCTATGGCGTTATTATATGGCGTTATTATAATGACAAATGTCGCGAGCGCATTATTACAAGGCGAGAGCGCATTCTTGTAATACGAGCGCGCGAATCTCTCCGCTCGCACGCCGATTTCCTTTGCTCGTGCACAAAACTGGACGCGCGCTTTCAACTATACGCTGCTCTCTTATGAATTGTCTCTCCTCTCGCTCAGTGAGCGTGTGCGCACTCAAAATGCGTTCCGTGCGTCCACGAATCCTTCGGTACTCTTGCTCTCGAGAGGTCCTCCTGTGTGTTCCAGGCATTATAGGCTGTCAAAAGTAGTCAACCAATCAGGGATAGGCTTCCACGGCGGGCCAATGAAAATGCGACCTCTTAACTACAGTAGGCCTAATTGTTAAAAATGCTTGATGAAGAGTTGTTTTTCGTGTTCTTTTCTACAAAAGTGTCATGTTAATGTGTAATTCTTGTAAAATAGTATATTGTAAATTGCTGAGTTTCATTCTTATAAAATCTTTTAATATATAAATCTTTTAATGAGTGGATTCTTGCGTGTGGGTAGGTGGGTGGATGGGGGGCACCATGAGGTCTTAATACGCCTCTGGATCCACCACGTTCTCAGGTAACAATTTTAATATATTTGATGCAACATTATTCATCAAATGTATATTATAAATGAACGGTAAGGGAGCGTTTGGTATATTGCATAGAAGTTCAGTTGTGTGCCCTGAACTTCTGGAACACTGAATGCAGAACACTTACAGTGTCTGTCTGCAAACGCATTAAATGCATAACCAAATAGGTATAGAATATTATATGATATTTCCAAATGCTCCAGTGCTATTATTGTTTTGATATGTACCGTTACTTGTAGTAAATATTATTTTAGAATAAAGCTAACTTAAGACACCAATCTAAATTGTTCGGTAATCAATTTAGTACTATTTTGACAATATTATGTTTAGTGTAGGACATGCATGAGGACCACATGAACTTGAGGGTGTTGGCCTGTTTTGTCTGAATAACATGGTAGTTAAACTGATGTTTATATGTAGCCTACAAAGCATCCTAATGCCCCGTTCATTTCTAATACACATTTGACTAATAATGTTGCATCAAATATATTAATATTGTTACCTGAGAACGTGGTGGATCCATCTCGCTTCGTTGAAAACGTCGACTCACTTTCAACCAATAAGATGCCATGTAAAAGGTCGCGTTTTCATTGGCCCGCCGTGGAAGCCTATCCCTGATTGGTTGACTACTTTTGACAGCCTATAATGCCTGGAACACACAGGAGGACCTCTCGAGAGCAATTTGCATTATAATAACGCCATATATCGCGTCTTTGCATTGACTTAACATGTAAATCACTGGCGCTTAACGCTTCATTCGCGTTTGGTCTGAACACACTATAGCGTTCTTTTTGAAGAATTTTCGAAGCCTGATGAAATCGGTATAAATACGTGTCTAATACTGCAAAATACATGTCTTCTCATATCTTCAATTGTTGCCTATACCGAGCTGCAGCGGACACATTTAAACGACTTTACTTGGACCCATTGTGCGAGCTGTCTCTTTAACACCACGTGGGTTATATACATGTTGCTGCTGATTGGGCCGACATTCTTGACACACCCACCAAACAAGAGAAAACGTATCTCAAACCCTGTTGCACACTGTTGCAAACCGTTTCCAGGAAACGTGTCGTTCAACCCGGAAACCGTAGAAAAACGTTGCGCACCGGTTTGAGCTTGAACATGCCCCTTCAGCTCCGCCTTCACTTGCGTCGAAGACACGATTGACGTGCGTTCGCGGCAACCGGGCCTCTTGATTCGCGTCTTTGCATTGATTATGTAATTTACTCGCACAAAAAAACGCTTAATTCGCATTTGGTGTGAATGCCGCGCAACACTGTTTGATATATTCTGAAACATATAATATCAAAAAGGCACAACACAAAATCAAAGAGGCAATAGCAGAGTCATGGGATGGATCAAGAATGTATGCGACCCACCAGTGCAACCGAATTAGAAAATAAATGTTCTTTAGCACCCAGAATCACAAACAACAGAGCCTCTAGCAACGTCACATAAAGCCCATAGCCACGACCCCATAGCTCTGTCCAAATCATAGACAAAAAGATTTTGCATCATACACATTTCTGAACCATAGCCGTTGTTGGCGAGTCAAACTTTATCTTCCTTGCGGTTGTGTTTGAAATGCCTTTAAGAGTGTTGAAATTTGCCGTCAGCCATAGCCACTGGCAAGGATCCACCCAGGGGACAAAACAAGAGGGACGGGAAGCATCACATATAATCGTCCCTGACACATCATCACCTTCATTGTGCCTCTAAGTCTAACTGTAGCTGAGGCGAAAAGGTTTGCGGTACCAGTGCTGAGTCTAGGAAGTAGCCCTGTACACAGGCCCAGGAACACCATCTGTCACTCTGGTGTCAAGTGGCTCTTTCTTCAGTGATTAGCATTGCTGCTTCAGGTAGGCCATGACTAAGGCAACCATATGGTGTGTGGCACTGTGTGACCACAAGTGACCCAGATGCGATCTTCATCCCTCTGGAGTCTTGATGATGAGACGGAACGGAAAGCCTCGCAGCCGAGATGCAGAGTCAATTCTGATATAGAAAATTCTGACGAGACAAGATAGAAAGGAAGGACGCTGATTAAAAGAAATTCTAAAGTTCTAAGTCCTTCTAAATAAATCTTTTGCAAATGTGCAGATAAAGTCCTTGACTTCAGAAAAAGTATTACTGACACTGTTTTCAAAGCTGAGAGGTTTTCAATGGTATAAACAATGCATCAATAGCACTTCTGTTAATGATGCTAATTAGTTATTCTCTGAAAATAGCCAAAACACAGGACAGAGTCTGAATGGTTACTGATGCGGTTTTGCCTGCTGGTAATTACATTTGAAAACATTATCGCCTTGACTTACAAATGAAAGAGTTAAAGCCAAGCTCTAAATAGTTGGCAGTGAGTAAAACAGTTTTTATTTTATTCTGACTCAGACACAGTGGCGTTGCTAGGCCCTTTTTAGGGGGGCTAAACCCTAAAGTTCTATTTTAGCCCCCCTAAAATATTGTGAGTAATGTAATCTGTACAAGAATTCGAGATCGCTTTATAGTCCCCTTTAAAACTCTTATTATGAGAATGGCGTTAGGCTGCGTTATTTAGCGCATTCTTCAGTTCACAGCAGCACATTGGAGTGAACGTCATAAGCAGAGTAACGTTACAAGGTGTGTGCATTAACATGACATCTGCATTTTTGCCATTCTTTGTTATAAATCCAGCTTAATATGATATGCGGGAGCGATACAAGAACCTTTCCCATCCACTGTAAAAACGTTTTGTCTGCGTTCACCCCTCGTTAACTAACGTTAGTTGTTTACGTTACCTCCAGCAAAATGAAAGCATCACTTCACACCAATGACGGAATACTTTAGAAAACGATCATGATGATATTGTAGCGCACAGAAATGTGTCATTCATGATGATGTGCTGTTCGATTTTCTGCACCTAAGTTAGAGAGTTGACGGTAGTTTTGACAGCCCCGGAAAGACGTCGACGGGCAGATAGAGTTAGTTACTGTAGTTCAGCCTGGTGCGGCTGTGTTATTCATTGTTATGAGTTCCGAGGAAACAAAAGTGTACCTAGAAGCTCTTTGTCGTTTTTCAGACACTGCAGTATTTTTATTATTAATTTAAAACATATTGTGGATGTAATAGATGAACACACAGTCATGCACAGGAGTGACAGCGCTCGTGCTAATCAGAATGAATGGCAGGGAAACATATCAAGTTATTCCTACTAAATAACGATTCAGCAGTTGATTGTGACATTTATTATATGGATTTGTGGCTGTTGATGTCACTTTGAATTATAAATGTTGCAGATTGACCGATTAATGTGATATTAATTTCAATAACAATAACTTGTATTTATGCTTTTCTGCATATTCTTTCTTAATTATTTATTTTAGTAATGTATACAGTATGTGGTGCTTAGAGTGTGGCTATATTTATACTTATATACTGTATATATCCTCATTGGAGGCTGAGCCCCCCCAATATTGAAAACCTAGAATCGCCCCTGCTCAGACATAAATATGGCTGACAGCCAATGCATTACCGGCGAAAGCCTTGGTGAAAGAGACCATATAAGCGTCTTTGAGACAGTGCGAACATTACAGCTACTGTATCAACAGAGTGCACAATGTTATAACTTCACCCACATCAGTAGCATACTTAAGATAAAACTGTTATTGGAGACGATGGTAAAACGTCTTATGTATTTGATCAATTCCAGGGACAAACCAGTGAAAGGGATGTAGCTGTTAATGAGTTCATGTAGGCTATGAGTTTATTAAAGTGAACTGATCAGCCGAATATCCTGCACAAGTTAATAACTTTATAATTCATCTCATTAAGGAGATTAAAGTGATAAATGAAAGTTCTGTCCTCATTTACTCGCCCTCTTGTCATTTCAAACATGTATGACTTTCTTTCCTCCACAGAACACAAAAGAAGATATTTTGAAGAATGTTGTTAACTGGCCCCCATTCAATTGCATTGGTTTTGTGTCCATACAATAGGAGTAAAGGGGGGCCAGTGCTGTTCGGTTATTGACTTTCTTCAAAATATCTTCTTTTGTGTTCTGCGGAAGAAAGAAAGTCATAAAGGCTTAAAATGACAAGAGGTTGAGTTAATAATGACAGCATTGTAATTTTTGGGTGAACTATCACTTTAACTAGAAATGCAAAGCTCTATTTTCCTGAAGAGATGTGTGAAATATAATACATAAACAAACAAATATAAATGAAACCTGTCGTACAAAATTGTTTCAAGAATTTTTTTTAAGATGACTTGAACATTGATATTCATAGTCATATTAATTCAATAGATAAAAAAGTGCATGAATATATAATAAAATATATATATATAATAAAAGGGCTCCTAAAAATGTAGTTATTATTTTATGATGCTGAGCTTTTTGCATCCACTATAATATAATTTCCAGATGATTTTAATTAGCAAAGTACAAAACACTTGCTTAGCAAGCAAAGGTGTATAATCCTGCAGCTATTTCATAGTGTTCAACACAATCTAACAGGAATCCGTAACTATTTTACGAGGTGGCTAATTTGTGTAAGGTCATACGTTTTTATTCGTACAATTGTCATTCGTGCCAGTGAAGGTTAGGTTTAGGGGTGGGGTTAGGGGAGGTGCTTCACTATAATTTTTTCTAACAATCGTACATTTTTGTATGATTCACATGGTACAAATTCATAACTGACCTATTTGTTTTTTTCCCCTTAACCACACCCCTAAATCTAACCCTCACACAAACCTTTCTGCATTTTTACATTGTCAAATAAGCATAATATAGTTTGTTCATCAGTTTCCCTTCTGACTCATCCCCACAGATGGGTCTTAGCTTTATTTATCATGGTGGACACACAGACACTTGGTGTGAAGAGATGTTAGCTATAAAAGAAAGCATTAGCTCTAAATGACAAATACATACAGTAGCACACACACTTACACGAACACACAAAAAGTATAGCTGAAACGCTGCTCGTGCCATTCAGCTCTAAGAACTCCTGCTGGGATGTAAGAACTGACTACTGTGTTGAGGGGGCTTTTCGCATCGAATCTAACAGCTTAAATTTACAAGCTCACCGAGACCTCTCCTCTTCTGAAAAAGGCTGAGAGAGCGTTCTTCATTGTAGCCTTTGACAATGTGACACTGCACCAAACATCTGACTTGCATTGGTATCCTATAGTCATGAAACAAGTGTATAATACAATGCAATTTAAGTCGCTTTGGATAAAAGCGTCTGCCAAATGCATAAATGTAATGTAAATGTAAATGATAGACATGGACAGGTACATTTTCCGAGGTTTTCAGTCTGGGTTGAAGGATTGTAATTTGAAACAGTTTTGCATCTGTTTTCTTTATTTTTCTTCATTTCGTTTTCCTTTAACCAAAGATCTATTGCATGCTTTTGAAATGAATTGCATTATATAAAGGGTCCTTTGTCAATGGCATGCATCATTTGGGTTGTGTTCTAACCTCCAATACCTCTCAAAGGCATTTCCAAATTTAGCCAAGCTTCAGCTGGTGAAGGTGATCAATGAAACTGGAGGTTAATGAGAGACAAGGATAAGGGTCACACTTTCAAACAGAAACGAAACTAAATACGGAAAACCAGTTGGTATTTATTCTCAAGCCAGTGTGAGGAGCAATTCTTTATAATCCTGATATCAAAATATCTGATATCAGAGCTTGATACTCACCCTCATGTCCTTTCAAACCTGTATTACCCTTTTCCTTCTGT
Source organism: Triplophysa rosa (assembly GCF_024868665.1). Lineage (NCBI taxonomy): Eukaryota > Metazoa > Chordata > Actinopteri > Cypriniformes > Nemacheilidae > Triplophysa > Triplophysa rosa. The sequence goes on along the minus strand of NC_079891.1, from coordinate 16,896,229 downwards.
AAAATAGAAAGAAAAATGTTGACACATTATAATATAATAAAAGCGAACAGTGCTCTTTTGTGTTCCACTGACAAAAGAAAGGTTTAAAATTATGCTGAGAAAACAATGACAACATTTATGGGGATCTAATCCTCAACTCATACTGTCCTAAAAACAAACAAACACACACGCATGCACACACACACACACACACACACACACACACACACACACACACACACACACACACACACACACACACACACACACACACACGCGCGCGCACACACACAGATGCATGTTGGGTTTCCATGTTTTATGGGGACATTCCATAGACGCAATGGTTTTTATACTGTAAAAACTGTATATCACGTTCCCTACCCCTACCCCACCCCCTAACCCTAACAATCACACACAACTGTCTGCTCTTTTAGATTTTCAAAAAAGTTAATTCTGTATGATCTATAAGCTTGTTTCCTCATGGGAACAAAAAAATGTCCCTACAAGGACAAGGATTTTATTTTTTTATTACATTTTGTCCCCATACCGTAGGGTTTACCCTTCACACACACACACACGCACACACGCACACACGCACACGCACGCACGCACGCACGCACACACACACACACACACACACAGTTGTATGTATGCCATAGCTCCACTCGAAGATGGTATTCAGTGATTATCATACAGTAAGGATGGCATACAGCCTCATTAAGATGTAACATGACTACTTAAATCTAAAAGCGAATAAGATTGCCAGGGCTGGATCTTTGTAAGACTCCAACAAGCGGTAGTAAAGACAGAGTGCAATGCAATATAGTGACACATTAGATAATTTAATGCCCTAAACCACAATTCTTTTTCTATTAGATTTTAACCAATAAACCTGAATTTGGTCATGGTTTTCCGGATTTAGGCTTGCATAAATGTATACAAAGTACATTTGAGACAATAGTTTGGGTACAACATAGCCTACACTTTGCCAACATTTGCCCAACATTGGTTGTAATATTACTGGTTTAATTGCACATATTTTTACATTAACTGTGTATTCAGATGGGTCATACCATAAGTGACAAGCATACATATATTATGTGATACCTGGTTTGGAAAGAGAGTAAAAGATTTGACCTCCTTAACACTTGTGTGGTGTTGGGTTCTGTGGGAGCTCTCACATACAGCAAATACAACCAATTAACTCTATTAACATTATCAGGAGGCATATGGATTAAAGTGCATTTCTGATGCGCCTCAATGTTATTCCATCTGGGAAATAAAACGTGTTGTTAGGTTGGTGCTGATGGTTGTTTCTGCTAGTCTGCACTGCATATAATAAAAAAAAGTGGACATGCAAGTGGTGATCCCAATACCATTAGAGCTATTATAAAATAATCTGTGTGTTGCCTTAGAAATATCTGAGAAACACAAAACATAAAGGTTATGGGCACAACAAGCTGTTATATCAAAAACAACGAATAAGATCATTTAAAATGTGTAGGCCTATATATTCAAATGGTCAAATGGTAAAAACAAAAAACAAACCACTAAAGGAAATATGCAAGCTTTCCTTGGGTCTTTGTTTGGTGGATGTGATTTTCGGTCATGCTGCTAACACAAGAGGGCGTGTTTGTGTCTTTTATAGAGTCAGTCTTTTCTAACTGCAACCCTGCTGTCAAATCTCCTGTGCTGCATTCGTCGTTGTCAGTAGGGAGACTTACAATGTCGTTAAATATATGTTCTACATTTTTGTTAATAAAAATAAAACTCGTTTTTTTCCTAAAAAAGTAGGCTACGTTGTGTAAATTACACAAAGAGTGTTAAATGCTGTTCTAATCTCAATTATCTGGCTAACAAAGTGACAGACTTTAACCCATAACATAAAACATAGCATACTGTATATATTTTTCTCTCTGTTTCCCAGTTAAAGGTATACTTTCGATGTAAAAGAGTCGGGGAGATTTGGCAATGTTGAGCCTGTTTGTTCAACCATTCCATCCCTTACATTAAGATTATATTACCACGTGCCTCGCGCAGTTTAAAACGGTCATTATCTGCAATTATGTGCTGTAATTGCGTTTGAGTTTGAATAGCGACAACTCTGAAATGTGCCATCGATTTCAATCGTGTTATGCACCCCTGTGAGCAACTGCCTAAATGTATTTGCACCTTTCCCTGCGAAAATCTGCTCGACGGAAAGATTTAATTCAGATCAAACTAGCTGCTCTCTGACTTTATAAAAATAAACAAAGTATTTTTCATACCGACCTGGCCACATTGCTTTAATTTTTATTAGGCTACTTAATATTTAAGTTACTTTATAGCTGCAGTGAAGCAAAATAATATCGACTTAAACTGGTATTTATAATAATATAATTATACATTTTAAAATTGAAATGCTGAAATATCATGACTGAACACACACTCACTTACACAGTCATCTTGTCCTCGTCAATCAAATAACATTTCACTATATGAATGGAAGATTATATTACATAGCGAACTATATATACTGTATATATCCGATATTTACCTGTAGCCTACATGCTTAGGATGTAGTCTTTTATTTCAATTGCTCAAATATTTTTTTTAAATGTGTGAATGAGTAAAGTAAAGTAAATGCAACACAACTCATCGGCCTAGGCTCCGAACAGCTGGTCGTCTTTCCATAACCAATCAGCTTCTCAAAAAAGTGACGTATGAGTGTCCTACGTCAGACCAATAGAGAGAGAGAGGAGCTGAAGCCGACGGAGTTTGAGAGAGGGAGAGAGATAAGGACAAGAGTGGCCCATCAATACAGTGACCAAGCACGGGAGCGCAACACACACCCCTAACTCTAATCGCAAGCATCTCGATTCCGGGAAGTCCTGCAACACCTCGAACCCTCGTCCACTTTCCCACCTTCACTGATCAAAACACGGACACTAAGGGCCTTCTCTCCGTTTTTAAAGTGGACCTAACACCGCCTTACTTTCTTGACATGGGAGACATGGGGGATCCACCAAAAAGTAAGTTAAGCTGCAATGTCTATATGTGTGTCTTACTGCTAAATTAGTTGGCTTGGTTGAACAATGTCTGTGTGCGAACACTGTTTGAATTTAATATTTCGTTTCGGGATTTTTAAAGTAAAAAGTTTTAACCGATCAAAATTATCGTATGCGTAAACCGGTGTTATGGGGGCTAAGACCACTCCTCCTCACGATAAATCACTACAGAAAGAGCCTATAACGATTTCATAATCTATATACAAATAACATAGTCATGTTTCCTTTATAATTTGATTATTGAACTATTATTATTATTAGTTATTATCACGAAAGTATCTGACAAATTCCGCCAAACATGTCAAACTTTAGCAACATCCCTTTTTCCCTTTTTAAGGTTACAGTGTCTTAAATGTTATACGTGTTGCTGCAGTATGAGGCTGACAGATTAAAGGGTATTACATGGTAGGCTACATAGACTAGTGTTAAATTTCTATTTAACAGTTAAAAAGTGTTAACCTAAATTCTGTGCTTTCTCTTTCGCTCTCAGAAAAGCGTCTAATCTCACTGTGTGTCGGCTGTGGGAATCAAATTCATGACCAGTATATTTTGCGGGTGTCCCCGGACCTGGAGTGGCATGCGGCGTGTTTGAAATGTGCAGAATGTAATCAGTATCTAGACGAGTCCTGTACGTGTTTTGTCCGAGATGGAAAAACTTACTGTAAACGGGACTACATAAGGTAATGCAGATCAAACTAGGTCATGTTTTAGTTTTCGAGTGTATTGATCTGAATGACAGTAACCTCTCATTATTCATTCGTGCTATGCTGTCATTCTTTTTTTTACTAGACAGCACCTATATGCTAATCTCTTTTCTTAAATGAGTCAGCAGTACAATTACACCACACTTTTTGGGGAGCTTTATTCGTGTATAGGCCATTGTAACGTACAATACGAAATTGAATTGCACTATTCAAATAGTGTATTGACAACCCCGAATATAACATTGTTTTATGCGACCGTTTTATGTGAGAAATAAACATCACTGTTTAAAACATGTCCACAGATTATGATGATGATAATAATAATAATAATTAGCCTATTATTATTATTATGATTATCATTTTATTATTGTTTATGTCATTATAATTATTATTATGTTGTTTTTTGTTGTTGTATAATATTAACACTGTAGGCCCAGTAATAATAACAAAGTAAACAAAGTTCTAAACAAAATTTTAAGTGACTGTATTGTGGGTTGTCTATTATAAATCCGTTTTAAACTTGGGGATTTGTGTTTTTTATCGCAGTTATGAACATTTTATTTCTGTTACCAATACTATAATCATTACAAAATATGTAATTATATCGAGTGTCCGTTATCATTTTTGTTAGCTATTGTATTTATTATATTATAAAATGTGACACATTATAATACTATTTTTTTTCATTTACAGGTTATACGGCATTAAATGTGCTAAGTGCAACATCGGTTTCAGCAAGAATGACTTTGTGATGAGAGCACGCTCGAAGGTTTATCATATTGAGTGTTTTAGATGTGTGGCGTGTAGTCGGCAGCTCATCCCAGGAGATGAATTCGCTCTGCGGGAAGATGGACTCTTCTGCAGGGCCGACCACGACGTAGTGGAGCGGGCAACAATGGGTGCTGGTGACCCATTAAGCCCATTACATCCGGCGAGACCTTTACAAATGGCAGGTATGAGAAGCATTCTCCTACAAGTTACAAAGCGCTGTTTGCTCAAGACTTGAACATTATCTGTCTTTGAGTATTTATAATACGAACAAATGAGTCAATGCCACCAACCTACTGTTATAGCCCACTGTTGTTGTGATATTTAGACTTGGATGATTAACACCCTTAAATAATAATGTTAACCGCAAGTTTAGTTTGACCGTATTACTCTTTTTATTCCTCTTGTTTGACTATTATTAAATTCAGCTATTCATGCATGGAATGGATAGTCTCTCCCGCTTAAGGCAACCACGCTACTATGTCAGCTTGTTGATTGAAATAAGCACGATATTCATTTGTATGTAAATGCAATAAAAAAGACATCTTAAAATGTAATATTGTTAGACAAATATGTAATGTGTTTTGTGATTGAGGTTTAAGTATTTTCCAGATTCCTTAAGCACAAGTGAAAGCATTAAACGGATATGTCAGCGTTATATTCATGCGCATGCTTTGGATACTCCACATTTTAAAAACCACATTTTGAAAAGTTTTGAGTGGTCAACTTAAAAAAACGTGTAGTGAATATAGTGAATTCAACTGAAATCGTCGTTTATTACATCAATTCTGTATTTTGTGGCATGCAGGATTTTTCATGACAAACTCTATGGAATATGTAACCAACACAAAATGTGTTGTTAATTAATGTAGACTTATTAATAACAAGCTGTTTCAAAATAATTGCATGACAGTACACCGAACGAACCTGATTATTTAAAATTTAGAGGTATTCACAGATTGGTTTAATTAAGCGCCGTAAACCTATCTGCGTGACGCACCGGGTCACACTCACCCTCCAAATTTACTGCATCAAGCTGGAACATAATGACTAGAAAGTATTGCTCCAGTGGCTGCATGTTAAGTTTATTAAATTATTAATTACATATGGGGATGAACAGATTTTACGAAATGTATAAAGGACACATTTTGAGCGATTTTCTCTTAACCTCGGGCAAATAAGAAGCATAGTAAATACTTGTATATGAAGAGATATATAAAACCCTTGCGTTAAAAAATATTTCAGTCCAAACACAAACATTACGTTTTACCATTGTATTTATTTTTATGTAAATTATAATTATTATAATATTTATGATTAGGCTATAATTATTATTATTATCGTCATCATCGCTCCATATAAGATACATCAACTGAATCTGGGCCTTAGCACAGTAGCCCTGAGTTATCCATATACATTTAATCGATTATCATAGCCTAGAATCTAAGTCGTAACACTTCCAGTTGTAACAGAAGCTTCTTGTATTTGACAATTATTTTTTTCTATTTCGTTTATCACGCAGCAGAGCCCATTTCGGCACGTCAGCCTGCGCTCCGACCGCATGTGCACAAGCAACCCGAGAAAACAACCCGCGTCCGGACAGTACTTAACGAAAAACAACTCCATACATTGAGGACTTGTTACAATGCCAACCCTCGACCCGATGCCCTTATGAAAGAGCAACTCGTTGAAATGACGGGTCTCAGCCCGAGAGTCATCAGGGTTTGGTTTCAAAACAAGCGCTGCAAGGACAAAAAGAGGAGTATACTAATGAAACAACTTCAGCAGCAGCAACCCAACGACAAAACGGTAAGGCTGGCGTTTCTTTGGTCAATGAAACAAAAACAATTTGCTAAATATTTAGGCAACTTCCTTCTAACAAACCAACGTTAGACTTTACGCGCTTACGCATAGACATACACAACTCTCTGCAGTTATATTTAGTGTGCATTTGGCATTTTCGTTTGATTAAAAACAAAGTTTATATTTATATGGAATTCATTTCCGTTTATTGACAACCAATAAATTCGTGGCCGTCTACAGAACATCCAGGGGATGACAGGAACTCCAATGGTGGCAACCAGTCCAGAGAGACACGACGGTGGTTTGCAGGCAAACCAAGTGGAGGTGCAGAGTTACCAACCGCCTTGGAAAGTCCTGAGTGACTTCGCACTGCAGAGTGACATCGACCAGCCTGCTTTCCAGCAACTGGTGAGTGCGCAAAACTGTGCGTAACGATAGGTTACAACCACCACAATGCCAACAGCATCAACACAACAACTAATACTATAATTAAAAATAATAAGAATGTTACTACTAATAATAATAATAACAACAATAATAATGACAACACATTTTTGCGTGTTTTAGGTTAATTTTTCTGAAGGAGGTCCTGGCTCAAACTCGACAGGAAGCGAGGTCGCCTCGATGTCCTCGCAACTGCCAGATACACCAAACAGTATGGTAGCGAGTCCTATAGAGGCCTAGGCGAACGGATTATCTCCTGCACCAGAAATTTAGCAAAGAATGCGTCGGGGAACCAATCTCAGAGAGGGGGTCGATCGTGAAGTTTCTTCCATCCCTGTTTCATATAGGGCCACGCCTGAATAAAACCCATCCTCCAACTGCACGAGGCCTCTATATCGAAACATCCCTTGGTTGTATTTATACACTGTGATGACAATCGTGGGATTTAAACACACTCAGCTGTACCGAGAAAGTCCAACGAGTGTCGCGAAAAGACCTTTCAGAAGTACATTATCGTTGATGAGAAGTTGCAAACTTCAGCGAAAGTGGACACAGACGGTGCACGCATTCACATGACCATTGCAGTGCTCCGCGGCCGAATGGACCTTGTTGGCTACACTTTTGCCAAATACCCCTTCATATCTTTTCCCACTTTTTATGACAAATCAATGGACCTCTACGGATTTAAGACGCAAACGAACGTAGTCTAATATACATTCATATACCTACTTTTGTGCGCAACGTGAGTAGCCTATAAAGAACCCATGGCTGTTTATTCTGTTTCTATTAAATAGATCGAAATGGACTATAGTTCACAAATAAGACGTTTTAAAGAGGTTATGGCCGCCGAGGTCTACTGCGATTAGAGAGTTTTGTAATATGGTCTCTTTTCAAGTCCAAGTACTAAAGCATTGCAACAAGGTATACCTCTCTTTTGCCACAAGCTGTGTGGGAATTTCATGTGTTCGTGTCCGTCCAAGAACGTTTTCTTTCCCAAAGATGTGTATAGGTTTAAGTTAATATGACTGATTAGCTCTGGAGGCTTCTTTTTGTTCCTGTACCACAAAATATTTTATTATTTATTGTCGAGACATGCCACTTTTGTGTACTTTTACTTGCTGAAGTAAAAAAGAGGAAAAGAATATTGTCGACTCCGGATGAATGATGTCGACGAACAACGTCATATGTAGAGTTATCTTTAGGAAAATTTGATCAATAAAATCTGACGTGTACTGTAACTAAACAGCGGGACACGAGGTTTTAAAAAAATGAATCATTGATAACCTACACTTTTTTCACATCACACTTTTGTGTAGCTATTATTGTATCACCATTAAAGGTAAGACAAGAGAAAAACAATCACAACTTGATCCAATAACATGGGTAAGCACAATACATTAACTTTTCATACAACAAAATATCAATATAAACTTTAATCTTAGTTTATTGTGTATTTCAGTACTGAGTGTAACAATTGATCATCATAGCTGGCCTACAGAATTAGGGAATAACCATGTTATTATTATACAGAATAAACTGAGCACTCTAAAGTGCAAGCAGTTGTGATATAACATTACACTAAACAAAAACTCCCAACTTTCAGGGAATCATATCAGGGTTGTCATAAATAGTAGTTACACCAATGGTGCAATGACCTTGCCAATGCCAGACACTTTACAATTTCACTGTGCCTGCATGCTTCTTTTAAGAAAACAATTGCAGCCAATTGAGATTATTTAGACATTACTGTCTTACATTACTGTGCATATTGTAAAGTAAAAATAATCTAAGGTAATGGTAAAACAAGTGGGTTTGCTACAGTGCCGTACTCTTCTTTTAAAATCTGAGGTTTTAAAACAAAAAAGGCAAAGACTACAGAAACATCACATTAGGAAGTATGCAAAATTTGTCAATTTACCTAGGATGTACAGTACTAGTTTACTAATGTCAATATACATACTGTATATTTATTTCTTAATACAAAAACCTGTTCTGTTGAACAATTAAAAAATGTTTTTTACAATAGTGGCTGATAGTGGCACGATTCAAATCCATGTACACTACAGTAAAATTAGATTGAATTTTCTGGTACAACAAATCATTTGAATCACAGCTGTATCTTTTAAAACCAGAAAAATCGCTTTCCCATTCAATAGCTTAATTGTTTAATTTATTTGCTGTCACAAAACCGTAAAAATACCATATAACAAAATCATATACATAGCTTTTTAAAAACACAAGGCTTAAAGGCTGTTTAGTAAACGTTTCAAATAGATGTTTTATGATTATTTACTAAATTCTTCCATGTTACTGTTTGTTATGAATGAAAGAACAGCATGTCTTTTACAGCAGAACTCCTATAACAACAAGGCTCATTCAGTTGGACTTGTGGCTTAATGCAAACACATTGAGATTACATAGAAATCACACGTTAGTGAGTCAGAAGTAATCTCATTGAAGAACAACCCATGCAGGAAATACAAAAAATCCTGGAAATGGTTTAGCAACAAATGATTGGGAAATTGGTGATGCTTTTCTGTTTAGGTGATTTGTTGTGCCTCTTATGAAGTGACACCAAATTTCTTTGTTGTAGGAGTTCTCTGTTTAAAATGTCAGCTTTATTCTCTGGTCCTCTACTGGTAGAAGAGGGCCGTTGGGTAGCACAAAGCTTCCTGATAGAATAGTTCCCAAAGCTGGTCGAGTCTCCCGGACTGCATTCAGTTTGCTGACTTACTGGAACAAAAGCAGCACTGTACCTGGAGGAGGCTCCATCGAACAATCACAGTCTCCTGGATGAGACCCGATTGCATTGTGAACCGGGCAAGCAATCCCTCCCTGAGGTCCAAAGCCTGACCACAGAGTCACAACACCAGGGAGGCTGGTGAGCTCAGCCTACAACTGTTCAGCGGTGGCAACCAATGCCAGATGGTTTACGGAACTTTACTGTAGATCTGTATTTTAGGAAGAATATTAACATTTACTGAAAAAATTGGAAAGACGTACATTAGCTGTTATAGAACATTTTAAAATAATTTAATGTATGAAATCTCTTATCAGTGTTTGACCAAGGAGCATGTCCTTATTGGCAATAGTTATTTAAACATGAGTAAAACACCAGAATAGATGGAAAATGTAATGCATTTTTCTTTCTGTACATATCGGATAGTAGACACTGTGTACGGTATAAATAAATATTCTTAAATTCCTCAAAGGTTATATGCGCTATAGGATTGCATTCGACAGCAACCAAGTTTCTGTTCCAGGTCTTGGAGGAACAAGATGTGTCAGGAACATGGGCTCTTCTGGAGGCTTTCAGCCTCTGTCAGCAGATCTAGAGAGAGAGGCGCTGGCTAAGCCTGAGCCTCTTTGGAATGTGTCGATGAAGAGGACACTCCAAGTGTTACTTGTCAGCATAGCACGTGTGAAAAAAGAATGCTAAGAGCTATGTTGTACTGTGAGCTGAGCTTTAAAGATCCACAGGGAATCACGCTCAGGGCTGAAAAAAGCACACTCCAACTTTTCGTCTCCACAAATGCTCGGGTCTCTTCACAACAGCCCCCTGGGCAGATCTTTCATTCATTTGCAGAATTCACCAAAACATCCTCATTGGGAATATGATGGCGCAAAGTAACACTGACATATGGAGTTGGACTTGAGGGTGAGAAATTTGGTTTGTCTTCTACAAGAAGCTCAAAGTTTGTCGGAGCTCATCGAGTTTTATTATAACCAAAATCTAGTAGCAAGTCAGATGGCATACTATATGGAAACTAAAATCTCATAACCTAATAAAAAATTAGGGAAAGCGTAAACAAGCAACTTCTCTGCTTTTCACCTTCCTAAATATGAAGCCTGCACAGCAAAGACACGTTCAGTTTGTAACACTGATCAGCAGAGGGGTTTTATATTTAATGTGAACAAAAAGCATTAATGTTTACAGGTCTAAAAATAAGTTACACAGTAATGTAAAAGTCAGTTGATTTTGTCATTATATTATCATCATTTTATTATTACATCCACAGTACTGCCCAAGACATGTCAAACTTGAGGCAGGATTATGGCACACAACAGTTTAGGAAGCTGGTTTGTACTGGAGACACAACAAAATACAGTAGACAAAATACAGTAGAGTGTTCATAGATGTAGGCAGATATTTATTATACTGTATATTGTTTATTGATTGAAACAAGTATTAATTGTTTTGAAGTATATGGACTACTATTTTAAGTCATAACATATTTGAGAAGGCTATATAAGAAAGACATTTCTGTGGAGCGTAATTTTAAATGCAATGCAAGTTTATTTCAAGTGAAGTTCCAAATTTTACAGTTAGTACAAAACAGGCTTATATACTTTTACAACAAACTAACAAATTTTGTTTTTGGATTGTCAGGATGATTTTGCAGTGACAATAATATTTTTGAATGGTGTTGGTATTGTGCATGGCAAACATTTTTCTGAGTCTTGTTTTGATTACATACTGCTGTCTCAATAATTATAAACTGTTTTTCGAGTAATTATACAATTGTGTCTAAGAAATTAGAATTATTTTTAAAAATCAAACATGTAAAAGCAAAAGCACTGGTAACTCCAATATATTTTCAAACAACATGAATCAATAATACATTTCACCAATTAATTTCATATTAACCTATGTATAATTGTTATTGTTTTATGTATAATTTTATATCACGCAATTTCCACATTAGTTTAGTGCAGAGGATCTTATCCGTAACGAGATCCCTGCTATAACCTTATATAAATTCACATGTAATTCTTGTCATGGCAACTCAAGGGCTCATTGAGGTGTGTGACTGGTTAGCTTACGACATGTATTAAACAGCCCACAAGCCTCACTATGATACTATCTTGGAAACCAAGGCAACACAAATCCTCTCCGGGCATCAACTAAAACAGCAAATAGCTGTAAAAAAACACCTGACTCACTTCTGCGTCAACTATCGGACTAAATGACTGCTATATGTTTTGTTAGGTTTTATAACCACAAAAGCGTGATATTACAAAGCCATTTTCAAATAAAAGATAAATCCCTGTTGATTTTAAATTTTAGAACTTTTCTTTTAGTTGCTTAGGTTAAGGACATGCAATGGTAGTTTGTTATTTTAAATGGTAGACATGCTTAAAAATGTTTTACCTAACGTCCCCTTTAAAAACCCCATTTAAAATAACAACCATCATAATGCAATAGATTTATTTTCACCACTTCAAAAAACAAACAAAAAAAGAATTATCAATGATCCTCCAGACAGCATGAACATTCCTCAAAAATCTCTTTACTTCATTTCTACTTTTTGTTAAGATGAAAAACCCCACTTGAATATATAAAAGCAAATAACTTCTCATTTCTCATAATAGTTAAACGCCAATAAATCTCATGATTAGAAGCAGTTTTGATGAGAAATCATGATAAGCAGCCTAGGAGATGTGGAAGGCCTGAACAGGTGGCAGGGCAAAGCCCTTCAGATCCAGAGAAAGATCACCGATAAAGCCCACAATGACAAGAGTCACGTTGCTCCGGTGTCAGTCTCTTTAACTGGAGACAAAACACTACGCTTCCATAGAAATCCAATGGGATGGCTTTTAAAAAAAATCACATGAGTAATTGGAGGACTATAAGTCGACTATATAACGTCTGTTTTAAAAGCGGTGGAAAGACCCAATTCTACTTGGACCTGCTTGGCTGATATCCAGGAGAGATAGCACTTATAAAAAATGTATAAAGAGTACACCTTAATCATTTGTTCATGGAAGCAGTCGACTGGGACAGCCATGCACTAATGCTTTGAGACTCAATAGTCTCCCGTTTTTCCCTCACAGCCAATTTGAGTCAGATTATTATGCTTATAAAGATCAGGAGGCCCCAAGAGGAAGAAAAGGTCTCTCAATAGAAGACAGGGGCCTCACAGGTGAGGATGTCGGAAAACACACAATCAGTCTTATCTCCTCATGTACTGTCCAATAGCTTCTGTTCTATAGATTCCGTCAATTGCGATCCTGTTTCAACCGCTTGAGAATTATCAGAATATGATTCAGGACAGGCATTGTCTTGTGTAGGTGCGTACTGTGTGACCGCATTGAGGGTGCCGTTTTATAACTGAAATAATGGTGTCTTCTAACCTTGCAGTCTTTTCAGCGAGAGCATAATTTATATACAGACGCGATGTATATTTAATGACTCACTTCCTTTACAAAAGCAGCATTGTTGTCTTTCTTTTAAGTCCACTAATTAAAATACTTAATATAAAATTTGATGGCTTTTGCTGTCATAAACATGGGAACAATAAACAACGATGCATCATTTCTCCTGTCCTTCTCACAGAAGACAACCGGACATAAAGCTCAAATCCTGTAAATAATGTAATGTTTCACTTTCATCACAGCTTCATATTATGATTAAACAAATACAATCATTTTAGATAGCATAATCACCCACGATTTCTTATAAATCTTATACATATATGTGATTTTGTGGACAAACTGTACATGTCCAATACTGTTATAAGAATAAGAGAAGTGGGAGGCTGAGAAGACTTTTGAGATCAGATGTGAGAGGCTTGACCCAGCCCATAATTTATCTTCAGGAGAAATATTTCTATGAGGCCGTTCAGGTTGTAAGAGTGCAAGGGGTTTTACAAACCAGCATTATGTTGGAGATTGCAGGCACAACATCCAACCTAACATGGCCGACTATTTCCTCAATTAACCCCATTGACTGTTCATCTTGAATTTAATGCCCACACTCCGTGTAGGAAGACCAAAAATATTGGGCTACACAGAGACATTCAATGAAGGATAATTGTCCGATGATACAGATAATTTGACTCAATAACAGAATACAACCCCTCATCTTCCTGGATGGATCCATATAAATCATAAATAATCATCCCATCAATATTTTTGTTAGGCAACAGAGACAAGGTTCAATCCCAGATGATGTGACTGTTTTAAGATAGATAAACAGAGTCATGACTGTTTACCAATGACAATGCTTTCGAAGTGACTTGATAGCCTGCTGGTGCACACGACCATAATGAAGCGTCGACCTTAACACAAGCTCACGGTGGGGGGTTAATTCAGACAGAAACTCAAACCTTTGCAGGTAAAACTATTCTGAGACACCCGTAATTCATATGTGTCCAGGAAATGTGAGCAATTTAGAGCTACGCATTCAACACGTTTCGATAGAAAGATATCACAACTAATTAAGGCACTAATGACATGATGTACTACCATTGAGAGAAAAAAAATCTGCACGAAGGCCCGATTCAAGGTCCTATGTGAGAACGCAGGCATGCCATGGGTGCCTTAATATTTAACCTGTCCACCAATAAGCCACTTTGCCTTGACTCCATCACGCTGGCACTTTTACGAGTGCACATGAAAGAGATTAACGACTGCGTCGGACGGGCATCTCGCATGCAAATGATTCACCTGCACATTCCCTGCGCGACGTGTTGCCATGCTGCAAAATATGGGATGTTATTTATTTGCTTTGAAGACGCCCACACAAAGGGCAACTTAACGTTGCAAACAGCTCTACATGTGGACCATTTAGACTGAACCATAAGACACTTCCTTTTAACCTACACCCCGTCAGCTGCACACTGCCGCTGAATCACTGGACTATTGTGGAATCCCAGCTTGGGGAATTGAGCAGTTCACTTCTCTGATAGTGCATTAAGGAAGATTAAGCCCACATTTTCAAAGGCTAGTTCCTAGGGAGCAGTATATTTCCGAAATCTGACAAAAAAATGTTCAAGGAATTGGAAAGTGTGGGCTTCTACACTCTTAAAAATAAAGGCGCTTCACGATGCCATATAGAACTTGAAAATAAATGGTTAATGATTCCCCCTCTCATGCATAAGGCATGGGAAATGTCCTATTGGGCAATTCAACTGTGCTGAAATAGTGGGATTATAACACCTAGTCCTATTAAGATAATATTAAATACCTGTATAGTTTCATATTACACAAATACAAACACAACAAACAAAGCTTGCCCCGCATTCATCTTCGGTTTGTGTATGACTATCATGGCTGCTCTCATACAACACAATATGAAAACACACTTGGCCTCTTTGCTCTCCAGCGTGTATAAATCTAAAGAGCTGTGACCTTTGTCATCGCTAAACGCTGAGTTTTCGGTCACATTTGCTATCAAAACACTTTGCAAACATGCAGTAAAAAACTAAAACAAGCTTGACTGAAAGCCACTGAATAAGCACCTCGGCGATTATGCATATTAGCCAGAGACACTGATTCCTGTCCTCTTCCGTTTATGTGATGGGTGGAGGGCAGCAGGCTCTCTGATGAGCAGCAGAGACTTTCATCACTCATCCCATTTGTTCAACAGTATTTGTTGAGAAAATTCCCAAATAAATTATTTCGCATGAACTCAAAAAAGAATTCTACGCTGGAAAGCAATCATATAAGCAGATAATTTCTTTTTTCTCGTCATTCTATGGGATGCGTGCCTTTATGAGTTTATGAAATATTCTGTTGAACAAATTAAATTTCATTGTGCCATTTAGGGGTATTGACAATAATCAGGATATTAATAACTGTGATTATTACATGTGTAGTATTAAAGTAATAGTTCACCCAAAAATTTTAATTATGTTATCATTTACTCACCATCTTTACGTTTCAAACCTGTATTACTTACTTTCTTCCGAACACAAAAGAAGATATTTTGGAGAATGTCGGTAACCGGCACCCATTCACTTGCACTGGGTTTGTGTCCATACAATAGAAATAAATGGGTGCCGATGCTGTTCAGTTACCAACTTTCTTCAAAATATATTATATTGTTATAAAATATTATAAAATTATATTATATTCTGCAGAAGCAAGAAAGTCATACGGGTTTGAAATGACAAGAGGGTGAGAAAATCATGACAGAATCTTTATTTTTGGGTGAACTATCACCAGGGGCGATTCTAGGTTCCCTTTCTGTCAGTCTCTCGATGTTGTGTCGAGACAGAATGGGGTTTGATCTTGAGGGGTTTGTACTTTTAAAAGGCCAATCAACTATGTGAATGGCATGGCATGCCAGTCTCCGCCCCATACATACGGGTATAAAATGAAGATGGCGTGCCCATTCATTCACCTTTTGTTCTTCGGAACCAGCGAGGCATGTTTATTTATGCTGAGTGTCTCATCTTTGAGAAGATTTCCTGCTGGACCTACAACGCAGAGCAGCGGCATTGGTGATATGGAGACGCCAATGGACGTTAATCCACCGGTGCCATCCCCGCGGACCGCCACCACTTGGAGGGGTCGACCAAGGCTCCAAAGCGTGTAAGTTTTCTTCTGCACTAGTGTGGAAGGCTTATGCTGCTGCGGGTCAAGCCGCCTCCGCACTCCATGCCATGGCCATCCTGCAGGTCCACCAGGCCAAGGCGCTGAAACAACTTGATGAGAGAAGACACGACCCAGCCATTACGCAGGAACTTCGCAACGCCACCGACTTTGCTCTCCAGGTGACTAAGGTGCCGGCGCGCGCACTGGGTCGTATGCTGTCCACTCTGGTGGTCCAGGAGAGGCACCTCTGGCTGAACCTTGTGCAGATGCGAGACGCCGAGATGGTACGCTTTCTCGATGCGGCCATCTCGCAAGGGGGGATGTTTGGGGATACCGTCGACGACTTCTCCCAGCAGTTCTCAGTGGTGAAGAAGCAGACGGAGGCGATTAAACACATCCTGTCTCACCGCGACCCGGCCTCCTTCAGGCCGTTGAGGTTCTGGCTGGCATCTGCTCCCCAGAAGTCCCGGCCCTCCGCGACACCTTTCCCGGCTGAGGCGCCCCCTCCTCAGGCAGCCCCCCCATGTACGGAGAGTATCGATCCCCCCGTCAGCAGATGCCCAGGAAGAGATCTACGAAGCGGCCCTGACGAGGAGAGCCCAGGGAGGCCCAGGACATCGGGAACGGCTCTAGCCACTCCACCTCTGTTGAGTCAAACCGGGACGGTCCCTTCCCCGTCCCGCCTCGGGCCTTTTCAGGGCCTGGTGCCCAACTTGTCTCAAAAAGGGCTTCCTTTCTCCCTGGGTGTTTCTTACAGCAGAGTGCAGCCTCACCTCAATGTTGCATCATGCCGATCTCGCAGCCCTCAGCACTCTCCACTCGATGGTGCATCATGCAGCGAAGACCACAGGCAGGTAAGTCAGCAGAACCGACTCAGCAGAATCGAACTCTGAACAAGGCCCTTCACAGGCTCCCATTCAAAACGTTGACGCAGAAGCGCATCCTGACATCCATTCGGCATCAGGATTGGTTCATGGCTATAGACCTGAAGGACGCATACTTTCATGTCTTGATTCTCGCTCGTCCCAACCGCTCCTTCGGTTTGCCTTTGAGGGCCGAGCATACCAGTACAAGGTCCTGCCCTTCGGTCTGGCCCTGTCTCCCCATGTCTTCACCAAGGTTGCAGAGGCTGCTCTCGCTCCCCTCAAGTAGTAGGGCATGCATATTCTCAACTATCTCGACGACTGGCTCATCTTGGCGCACTGGCGAGATCTGTTGTGTACGCACAGGGACCTCATGCACAAGAGCAAGCTCTCCCCTGCGCAGAGCATCTCTTTTCTCGGTATGGAACTAGACTCTGTCACCATGACAGCGCCCCTTACCAACGAGCGCGCCCAGTCAGTGCTTCACTGCCTGAGACTCTTCAGGCGGAAACCAGCGGTCCCACTCAAACTCTTTCAGAGGCTCCTGGGGCATATGGCATCCTTGCAGCACTGGCTTCAGAGTCGGGTTCCCTGGAGAGTGTAGCACACCGGCACGAGGCGTATCTCCAACACGCCCCACTGCCGTCGCATGTTAGCCCCTTGGGCAGATGCCACCTTTCTCCGAGCTGGGGGAAACGATGGACGCATCCAGGCTGGGATACTGTGTGCAACCGGCATGCAGTGTCAAGTCGTTGGACGGGCCCCCGCCTGCAGTGGCATATCAATTGCCTGGAGTTGTTGGCTTGCTCTCAAGACGTTCCTTCCCCTCATTCAGGGCAAGTACGTGCTGCTCCGCTCAAACAGCATTGCTGCCGTGGCGTAATCAATCGCCAGGGTGGTATTCGCTCACTGCAGATGTCGCAACTCGCCCGACGCCTCCTCCTCTGTGACATTCACACCTGAGACCTTGTAACACTAAAGAATCACATGACACCGTGGAGAGAAAATGGCTAATTGGGCCCAATTTGGACATTTTCACTTAGGGGTGTACTCACTTTTGTTGCCAGCGGTTTAGACATTAATGGCTATGTGTTGAGTTATTCTGAGGGGACAGCAAATTTACACTGCTATACAAGCTGTACACTCACTACTTTACATTGTAGTAAAGTTTAATTTCTTCAGTGTTGTCAAATGAAAAGATATAATAAAATATTTACAAAAATGTGAGGGGTGTACTCACTTCTGTGAGATACTGTATATACTATTTATATAAATAATATATATTTCTCAACTGCGGTGGTAAAAAAACTGCCACCGTCACAGCCCTAGCTACGCCCACCACTTTTGCGAGGTTCTACAACCTTGTTGTCTTACACGGTATCAACAGGTAAGGTAATACGCCTGTGAAGCGCCTTCTCCCCCTTCCCAGGTAGGTCAGTATGCTATTTCAGATTCCCTACTTCCCCCCACTGGGGTGAAGCATAGGCATTCCATCCACCACTAAGCACTTCTTCTGGGTTTACCAAGGTATACCAAGCCCACTATTTCCCTCATGAGGTGAACCCCTATACAGTATATGAGCTGGTGCTCCATACGTAGTGACTCCCACCTTGGGTCGTCCTGTCTGATGTTTCCTCACTCCTCGGTTCCCATGTTGGTGACCCTGTGAACTCCCTTGGTGGACTTCCACCTCTTCTGTGCACCCCTTGGTTGGGGCCCCGCACTACTATAGTACCCACTGGTGAGACCATGTAGGTATTTCCACATATTACTTCCCTACGGCAGGATGTGGTCTCTGTAGCGCACCCCCTCAAGCCAGGGAGTAGCATTTCCCAGTGTCCCTTACGGTGCCAGGAGGCTATCTCGTCTTTAGAGTAGGAAGGCCACCAGCTAAAGCCCACCTAAAAAGGGCCTAGCGACGCTTTAACATAATTTCAAGGTAGGCAGTGGTTTTGTACCAGTTTTTACCTCAGAAGCCACAATGGTTACAAACTTTGACTCAGCTTTTAATGAATTCACTCTATAATTTTTTAATTAAATTTCAATAGCTATAATGATGATATCATTAACATGAATTCATTTGGCTATGATAACTGCATAGTGAAAATATGATATTGTGACAGTCACAGCCCCACTGCCATTTGTACATAAACAGAATAAAGACAAACAAAAACATGTAAAAATACAAATAAATAAAATAAAAATATAGTAAATATGTTTATAAGAAAAAGTCAGTATTCATTTATTTATTTGGCTCATTTTTGAAACATTAATTGCTATACAAAAGACACCGTTTTTTGTAGAAAAATCCTATTATTGCACTAGTAAAATGTAAAGTATTTTTAAAATTTGAATTTAATAAACTATTTTAAAGAAAATAAAGAAATACACAATAATAAACGTGTATGTGCCATGATAATTAATTAAAATAGATAACAAAATCAAGCAAATTGTGCTAAGGCATTGAGGGGGATTCTGTACATCATTATTGTCAGTAATTTATTCCAATTTGATACAAAATAATTGGCTTTTTTAATCTGAATCAAGCATTGAAAAGTGCTCTTTTAAATTCACTTTAGTCCACCATACATACAGTAGAACAGTATTCACAAACATACTACGTTTGGTGCAACCTAAACACCTAGGCTATTTTAATGTTTTCTGTTGTGTTCAACACAATAAAAACGAATACTTCCATCTGTCCCATCTGTTTTTTTTTCGAGTGTGTATGAACAAAATATTCATTTTTAGCTTAATTGCTCAGGCAAGAAACATTATTGAATTTTCTATCTTTTAGTTTTTCTTTTTCCATATCTTTGGTTGCTCATGCTGCAAAATGGAAGGCGCTTGTTTGTCAAAGGGGCTGAGAGCCTTGTCCATTTTGACATTCACATTCTAGCAGTAATGATCCTAAAAGCTGCAATTAAGCTGACTGTCACATCCCGGGGAGCACGCGGGCAGCAGCACAAGGCCTCGCCGAGTGCTGCACCTATTGCGCCTGCCCAGGATTATTCCCACAACACATCATTTTTCCAGCCCTCTCTCTTTTTTCTCCTCTTCCCTGTCCTTTTATTACAGCCTACATCCAGACCCCTTTTTACATTTTAAAATGTCTATAAAACATAAATCTGTTTTCTATTTAACAAAGACTTGATGTTCTAACATATTCTGTTTAATCTGAATATAAAATCCCAACAGTGATCAGATCATTCCCTGTTGATTCCCTAAAGGAGAAGAACAACAGGAATCGAGTGAAAGCAAGCGACTAGAGTTCCATGACTTATTATTTCTCTTTTTGCGTTTGATGCATGGGCCTGCTCTTTGGGGAGATGAAAAGAAAACTCTCTGTTATAAAATCATGAAAAGAATATGGACAACACCAGGTGGGCAAATCTATCAAACCCCTGGCAGGCGCACATGCAAGAATACACACATAAAGGGGGCAAAATCATTTTAATTAGCTGAGTGAATGTGATTTGCTGAATGCAGGGATCTAGGCGCTGCATGCATTAAAATTGGTCTAATTTTCCGCAAAAAGTCCCATCTGAGTGGACCTGGCCACAGTCAATCAAGTTAAAAGCTACTGGTGCTTAATTTGATTTACCAATATAAAATGCAAATGAGGTGATTAAGTGGAGAGGGGAGGCAGGAGTAGGAGCCTCTTTTAAACCATCAAGTTAAATGTGAACAGACATCGGACTGGCAGCAGCAAGAATGTTTTAGCATATTCGTTTGATTAGAGGTACAAAAATGTAATTAGTGTGGCTAATTGCTTGACAAATGGCACCACACTACTGAAAAGGCAGATTTTTGAAACAGTGTAAATCCCTCCCACCTTAGTGTGGAAATTTTGTCCAAATGGCCCCTATGCCAATATGTGAAAAGCATAATTAAATAAATGGAAGATGGCACAACAGTACCATACAATAGTAAATGAGATAATGCCTGTAATTAGGCAGGACACAAGTCTATGTCCATATGCTGCGTTTCTCTTCAGCTACTCTCAGTTCCTCTTGTAGGCAAATCTAATAAGCCTCCTTAACTAGGTGAGGCTCTCCTGGGATGCTGGAGAGATGCTGGTCCGAGCTGTGGGACTGGAGCACCAATCAGAGTATGACGCAAATAGTCAATACATGCTCTTTTGTTTTTGTGTGCACTTAAAAGCAATATGTTTATGGCAGTAAACCACAATTGTCTTTAAAACAAATGTTGTTATAAAACATTCTTTTTGGGTACTGTGTTTGATCCGGCAAAAACAAGCTACAGTTGCGTATGTGCATAGAACTGCAAACACAGTGAATCCGCATGTGATGTAAGAAATACTGTTTCCGGGTCCAAGCCTTCATTCATTTCCATTTGTGAGGATACTATTAAACAGATGTTTGTGAGCATTTTTTATTCATATCACACATTTACACAAAACTTTTATAAACTCACAGGTACACTACAGTATCACGGAATCTCCAAAATAAATGTTTTAATAAATTGTTAAAGTGAACTGCTGTCTGGACATCTGGGGTTTCGTTATGGAGATAAAGGTTAGGATCGCATTTTTGAGTGTATATTATACATTTTTTGTTGTTTGCCTATGTCATCTAATAGAGCGTTTTTACCCGGAAACTGTGGTGCGTCAGGCTTAACAAGCAGATACAGACAACACATACATTGATGGACTGCAAAATATATTTTTTACAAATTACATGTTCTCATCCAAAACTTAAGTTTCTGCATACCTTTTTGCTATATGTTCTACTGTGTCTATAGTTTCAGCATCAGAAGACACACACAGCCCGTACACTGACCATGTGATTGGCAAGCCAAGTACTATCCAAATATCTTGGCTGGCTCCAGTCTATCTGTAAATGCTCACTGCAGACGAAGCACTTACGGAGAAATTTGATTAAAATGATAGTTCACCCAAAAATAAAAATTCTGTCATCATTTATTCACCCTTGTCATTTCAAACCTCTATAAATTTCTTTCTTCCACAGAACACAGAAGAAGATATTTTGAAGAATGTTGTTAACTGGCCCCTATTCACTTGCATTGCTTTTGTGTCCATACAATAGAAGTGAATGGGGGCCAGTGCTGTTCGGTTACCAACTTTCTTCAAAATATCATCTTTTGTGTTCTGTGGAAGAAAGAAGGTCATAAAGGTTTGAAATGACAACAAGGTAAATGATGACAGATTTTTCATTTTGGGTGAACTATCATTTTAAATCTTTGTATTAACACTTAGTAGGAAGTAAACAATATCCACAAGAAAAACTGCTGAATTTTATTTAGTTGTAGAGCGATAAAATAATATATATAATATTTTTGATGGAAACAAATTTAGCTCATCTCTTAAGCATTCTGTTTCACTGATTGTGTTTTTGACACTGATAAAAATTGCTGCTTTTCCCCAAATCATCACACTAATTTATAACATCAATATATAATTATATTTGTGTTATTATTCATATACGTCCAGCTTAATTACTCATTAAATGCCTTTTTTATTTGCACCTTTTTAAAAATTGCATTAAGCCACTATCCCCCACTGCAAGTTGTAATCAATGACCACAGCTACAATACAACAACAAAAGCACGATAATGGAAGACCTCACCTTTTTTCACATTTAAAAACTCTTTGCTGAGAGTACCAATATAGAGTGTCTGAATCCGAAATGGCATACTTCCTTACTATATAGTAGGCAAAAAGCAGTAGGAGAACGAATAGTAGGCCTATGTCCGAATCGTCAGTATTCACAAAACAGTAGGTGAGAAATACCTGGGTGGCGGACAATTTCTCGCGAGATTTGGACGTGCGTATAGAGGGTATGCATTGACGTCATTTTCCCATGTGAACATGACGGGACACGCTCTGGGACACGCTCCCCTGGGTGGCAAAACACCCAGCAAAATGGCTGAGGAGAATAGGAGAAACAAAGAAACCGGGACTAAAACACGCAATTATTTGCAGAACTTACTTTTGTTAGCTAAGAATTTTATTCCCAAATGTAATTTTTTAAATCACCCCGTTTATAGTATTTAAGAATTATTTGGGACAGTATTCAAAAACGCTGTCAAAAGCAAATAATAAAAAGATGGAACTTTGTTAGACTTATTCGATAATATAAATTATATTTCTTGTTTTGTATTTATTAATATGGATGGATTGAAAATTGTGATTTTTTCTTTCTTTTTTGTCTTCTTTGTTGTTTGGTTTGTATTATATGTATGTATTTTTTTGTCTGAGCCGCTTTTAAAATTGATGTACAACTGAATCCCATATTGTTTTGTAATGTTTTTGTTATGATTTAATAAAAAATAAATAAAAATCGCTTTTTATCGCAGATGAAATCGATGCAATTGAATTGCCACTGCTTTTACATAGGCTCTCCTGTTTTTGCCAAGTGGTTGATGTCCTTAGGGCAACATCATGTTGACCCTGGGACAACATTTAAATCAACCAATCAGATTTCAGAAATAAGTTTACAGTTTATTTTAAGTTTAATCTTCCAACCAGTTTTAGGTGCTTCTAGCCCATTGTTTTTCACTTATCATTTCCCTCTGATTTTAGGGGTAAGTTATGGTTAGGGTTGGGGTTTGGTGTGGGTTTAGGTTTTATTTATAAAAATGTTGTCCTTAGGTCAATAAAATATGTTGCCCTGAGGACATCACCACTTGGCAAAATCAGGTCGAGCTTTTACATAAAGGTGGTTATGAAGACAATATATTTCATATAGGTGTGTTTTTCCACATATAAATCACAAAAAAATGCAAACTACTTCAGTTAATGGACTTATTAATGGAACACTTAAGAAAAAAGATATGAGCTCACATTCTCGCCCAATGAGCATTTAAGCTGTGTCGTCAACAAGTCGTTTCCCATTGTGCTTTTCATCAATGCAGTCGGGGGGAGCAACTGCGCTTGCCTGCAGATTTTGGCCAGGCCACCTCGCGGCTGCGAGTTTTTTGGCACACTTCAGACTCAGCATGACATCAGAGCAAGGCGGACGTAACTCGGGACACATTTCTAACCGGCATGTATCTTGCGCTGATCACGGTGATCGATTCTGTGCAGAATTTGACCATATCGTTGCCTAATGTTGCGTCCGAATACGCCTACCTACACTGTAAAAATAAAAGGTGCCTCAAATATCCTGTTGTGTACTCAAAGAACCTTAAACCTTATTTTAAGTGCTTCAAAGCTCCTTTTCTCATAATAGGTTTATTGGTGGAACCATTTATAGTCTTTGTGGTTCTTCCAGGAACCTAGGAGATTCTTGAATAACCCCTCATTCAGTTTTGAAGTTCTGGAGTCACTTTTTCACTACACTGGGACCTCAAAGTGCTTTGCGGGTTATTGAAGGAACTCACATTCTAAAAAAATGGTTCTTGTAAGATCTGTAAACTTGTAAGTGGTTCCTGGAGAATCTCTCTTGTACAAGACAGTATCTAGAGGAACCCCCCAAAATTCTGCATGAAATGGGGATTTTTAGACTGATCATTTTGATGCTTTATAAGAATAGGCCAAAGTTTGGTTTGTGGTCCCTGCTATGTGAACACACATTTTAAAATCATGCACATGATTAGAAAAGGCTAAATGTTATTTTGAAAAATTTCAGCAAGCTTTTGATTCTTTTATATTTATTAATATTGATATTATATTAATTGGAGACAAAACTATCATTCAATAACTATTCATTCCATAAGATCCTAAATCACTGAAATCTTTTGAAAATGTAATGTTGTTGTGTTTTCCATTCGAACAAACTGCAGCTGCTCTGTGTGTTTATTGTGCAGTCTCGCCCTCCACAGTACTGTGGCGCTGTTGGCCCAATGTCGCAGCGTCAAGGCATGTGGCGCTTTCGTTAGTAATATGTGTGTTTAACTTTTTCCAGCTCTGCGCAGACCGATCACCTTATGACAAAACGCATACGACATTAGAATAGCATTTCTAAAGCATACAGGGTGTCGGTACACGATCCGGTTCACAAATAGCTCTCACTGTGCTTTGATGTCATACGCCGTTCCGTCTGCGATCAAACATCTGACTGGCACACACGAGGTGTACGAGTTTTCACCGGTGTCCTCTCGCGCCACAGGCGGGAATTCAAAATAACGGATGGCAACAACCTCTCGACTGTCCCATTGGAGGTAAGTAGAGTAAAAATATATAAATAATTAAAATATATTAACTATATACTATTTATACAAATGTGTACTCTGACACGTCTAATTGTATGGCCGTTTTTGGCTGTTTAAACCGTTTACTTATTTTATACAGTGTAGACAGCGCTTGTTTTAGCCGAGATGCTAACGAATATAAGTTAATGATGAAGCTTGTGGGGCTAACGTTAAATTGGTGTTAAATGACAAACAATGACTTTTAGCCACTTTTAGCTATTATGTTCACTTTTAGTGAATGTATAGCTCTTTTTTTCTTGTTGTTTGTGTTGAATGGTTTCCCCACCCATGTTACATAAATTGCCTGTAATTAAATATTTTTATCATATTCAGTTCTGTTTTTATCCTTTTTCCTCAGAATTTTCAGTATTTTCCAGTTGAGTAGACAAAAAAGTAAGTATTATATTTATTATATTTTTATTGTTATGTTATTTGTTATATTTGCACACGTAAAAACACTCACTGACTAGGGTTGTCACGGTACCATAAACATGTCTTACGATACTATACCAGCTGAAGTATCTCGATACCAAGTAGTATCACGATGCTGTAATATATGCTCAAATAAATATTAATGCGCATATGCAACATTAACTACGGTACGACGATACTACCGGTATTTTGAAGCTTTAGCATCGCGATGCTACCTGAACACTGTGCAACCCTATCACTGACAATGAAAAAATCGGAATAAAGTGGATTGTTGATATAAATAGCCTGCTGTACTCCTTAACCATAGACCAAAGCAGTGACTAACAGGCATTGTAATATTTTGTTTATTGTTACATTTGTAAACCAATTTGTGATGTGCTAAATGATTAAATGTAATGTTTTGAGACGTTATCTTAATCCCTCTTTTTTGTATCCATGTCTTATTCCCAGGGACACCCAAGGCCAACAGAACCAGCTCCAGCCCGCCCTGATGCTCATCCTTGCACTGCCTAGGACACCTAAGGCCAACAGCCGCAGCTCCTGTTCTCTTTTTGCCATAAATACATATCTACTTTAGCAATACAAAATTGTGAAATGCACTATAGAAATTATTTTGACTTTGGATCCTCACACCACCTGGTAATAGCAGGAAACCCATTTGGAGAGAACAGCATTGTTTTTTTTCTTGCTCGCAAGGATTTGCTTTTTGGCAAATTACAACTTTACCATGGGTGTAGGCCTTGCTATGAGAGACTACTTTTTTGCTGGACTTCTTTACAATTGTACATTTGTACAAAGTACCTGAAATATTTCTGTATTTATATTTAAAGTTAAAATTACACCAACACAGTATTAATTATACATTTGATTTCATGAATTTAGAATTGTAATGTACAATATTGACTATTTTGTGAATATTTATTCAATGTAAATTGTTGTTGTTTATCAATAAACTGTTTGCTTTGTATTTGCTTTTAGTATTTCTGCATATTAAAATATTGTGAATAGCAAATATAAACTGTGAAATGGTGCTTTGAAGCACCCAAGATGGTTCCAGACCATTTTAATAAAAGGGATCCCCAAGAAGCCTTGGAGGGTTCCTCAGAGAACCGTCCTTCGTGAAGCGGTGCCTTGAGTTTCCCCTGAGGGTTCCACCTGTGTGGCAATGTGAAGAACCCCAAATGGTTCCTCAAAGAACCTTTCATTTTTACAGTGTACTATGTAGTAGTAGAAAACAATACTTCAACCGAGTATGTCCGAATCGTCAGTATTCATAAAAGAGTAGGCGAGAAAATCCCGGATGGCTTGGTTACGCCCAAATTCTGAAGCACTCAGCTACAGATAGGCCTACTTGAGATACTTCTATATCCCATGAGCCCACAGGACAGAATACCACGCACAGGCCGCAAAACAGTCTCAGCCGACTTTCATGTACGATTAAACATGTTGTTAATTATTGTGAAGCTAATTTAACATTAACATTGACCTTGCTTTGTTCTTAAATTGACCGTGTTTTATATTGTGCATAGTTTTAATTCATAAAATTTAAATACGAAGCATATTGATCTTATTTTCAGCAGTTTATTTACGTTTGTGTTTTAGATGTATATTTGCCCTTTACAATTGCTTAAATGTATTTTTTTAACTCACAGATATGTCACCTAAATATCTTAATTTGTGCTCCAGGTCTCAAAACATGTTTAATGTCATGTGGGTGAGTAAAAAAATCACACAAATTAGATTTTGGGATTAATTTACCCTTTAACGTTACTGTATGTAGTTTAAATCTACATGGATGTAGACACACACACATTTGTCACACAAGCTGTTTTACTTGACCAGTTGACTTCAGCTGAGCCTGAACCATCAAATATTTGTGACTGTTTAAGCTGCCATAAGCAGGTTTCATTCACAGATATTAAGCTACTCTAACGTGGTTTTTAAGTGCATCATTTGTTTATTCATGTCACAGACACCTGTGGCCTGGATCACGAAGCAGGTTTCGGTTTTTACCCAGGTAAGTTCGCATTTAGTTGAGCATACTCTGAGTTTTGGGGCTCAAGAAAGTGGATTGGTTTTGAGCGGGTTTTGTCGCCATGGCAACTCAGGCAACACGGCTAACCTGCTCCGGAGCAGGTTTTATTGAGGGCTGCGTTCAGCAGAACGGTTACTAAAGTTACCTAGTAACTATCTGTTACTAAACGTTTTTTAAATGGAAACGGTGGTGCGGTTGAACACCCTGTGATGACGCAAGAGTAGCAACTATGGCAGCTGAGAAGGCTTGTGGGGGTTTTTTTTTGAAGAATTTTCTGAGCCTGATGAAATCGGTATAAATACGTGTTTAATACTGCAAAATATGTTTTTGTCCAAAAAACTGTCCATCCGGTCCACACTCGCGAATCTCGGCGAAAGTAGTAGACCATCCGGGTATTTCTCGCCTACTATTTTTTGCATACTGAGGTTTCGGACATAGCATTCATGCTCATTTACGCCTACTATATAGTATGGAAGTAGGCGATTTTGGCTGCAACCAAAGTATCTTGAACCATGTTGCACACCGTTTCCCGGAAACCGTTGCGCACTGGTTTGAACTTGAACAGAGATACTCCAAAGCCCTTTTAAAAGGAAAGGCTGCTATTAGGCAAACAGGCGTAACGTCTAATGCTAACACCCTGGCTTCAGCGGAACGCAGGAAAGGAGACTGGATGCTAGTTTGCTGAATGGATGTCAATGGGTTTTGATAGCCGTTATGGGTTCTCCAATTGGAAGTATTACAGACCCTCCCATCTCTATGATAAGAGTATCTCTGGATACTCATATAGGAGATGGAAGGGTCTGTAATACTTACCATAGGAAAAAGGCATAACGGCTAACCTGGATCACTTGAGGCACCCTCAACCAATCATATAATGGCAGTGGGGTCAGTGGCTGGAGTTCAGTTTTACTGCAGTCGGTAACATTTTATGTTGCAGTTTCGCGTGGATTTGTTTGTTCATATTGTCAATAAATATTGCACAAGAAAATAGATTTTGTTGGTTATCCTGATATCGTTATCGTTTAAAATAGACCACATGACCGTAATTGTAAATGTAATTTATTTGTTTAAATCTAGAAGTCAGTACGGAAGAGTATTAGGGCCAAGCAATAAAAAAAATATAAAACCGTTTTGAGATTAAAGTCATTATAATGCGAAATTAAACCCGAAAAAAGTTGAAATAAAATGTCGACAATAAACTCATTATACTTCGAGAATAAAGTCGTTGTGTTCGAGAAAAATGTTGAAATAATGTTGAAAATATACATATTTTTTCATTAAAATTAGATATTTTAATATATTCTTGACATTTTATACTTCATTAACACAAACTGCCGCATTGCAGCCTTCCAGGAGCGGCCTTTCTGAGCAAGTAGTAAGTTTTGACCTAAGAGATGTAGGCCTACCTTGTTTATTATTGATGACTTTGTATGTAACATGCGCTGCAATAGAGCCTCAAAGTACTATATCAAAAGTTCCTAAATGGTCTAAAAACAAACCATTTACAGATCCGGATAGCTCCAAAGTATTGCAGTGTATACACACAAATGTTTTTAAGGATTGTTATGTAACCTTAACGCTATAGACCATTAATCATTTTTTAGCCTACAGTATATACAGTATGCTTAAGCGAATAACATTCACAAGGTCAAGCTAGTTCTAACGTTATATCTATTTGATGGGCCCAGGGGGATCAGATCTCAATCGGATCAGTCACAATGTCCATCATCACTGTGACAGAATTTCAGAATTTCAGAGGACATACTTTCACTTTTAGAGGAAGAAAAGGTATGTAGATTACTGGAAGAACAGATTAAAAATTACGCATTATTATTTAATGCTTTATTGGAAAGTCATATTTGTTTGCTTTTCCCACTGTATTCGTGTTTTATTCTAAAACTCTATGTAATAGTGCAGGCAAAGGAAATACAACAAAAGGGCATAATAATTCGTCTAATGTACATTTGTGTGTAACTTTACCGAAGCATGACATCCTTAAAGAAGGTAAAGACCTTTTCTTCCCAGATGGAAATTCTACTAAAGGTCACGAATGTGACTTTTCATTTGAAGTTTGGGACTTCAGACAAAATGTTCTTCCTAGTGATGTCTCAATTGGCACAATATACGAGACAGTGAAACTGCCAAATTTGCGTTTCTACATAGCTACTAGACCAAATGAGTCAGATACTGAGTCTGAAAATGATGATACCAGCATTATCTCACTACATAGTGATTATAGTGACGATTTCGCAGACTCTTCTACAGTCGCCACAAACAACTCCACAGATTTATCAGTTGTCACAGATATTCCAGTGGTACCAGGCCAGAACATCCCATTAGCTGAGGAAGTTTTCATCATGGCAGATGATGTAATGAATGTCCCATTTAATATTTCTGACCCTGAAATCACTTTTGGCCCTAACCCAGTGGATGAATCTGACCTGGAGAACACATTTGTCTATGTGCCTCCACAAACCACTGAAATTCAAACAAAACAGATAATTATACATCATGGAAACTGCCTCCATGACATGATCAATGAATTTTCTGACCCGGAGACTTTGACCAGGCAACTGGCCTTTAGATGCTTGATGCCAGACAATTCAAATACTTTTTGGTGCAGTGTACAGTGACCTGTCAGATTGCTTCCTTCAGTTTGTAAGCACCCAAGAACGAGAAATTCTTCAGCACGCATCACAGGATATCTCTTTGGTTGAAAATGTTGATCTGTTGGAAGTTCTTGACAGTTACGAATGCCGCAGAAAAGTCTCTGCTGATAACTTCAATAATAAGCAAGAGATGTATGCTAAAGTCTTCCCAACAACTAAAAAGGTCATAGGACTTTTGAAGTACCCTGATGATATGACAGCAAAGCAGAGGGAAGTGGCAAATCATCTGAAAATGTACATACAGTAAAAGAATTGGATGATGAGAAACTAGGAAAGTTTCTGAGGTTCTGCACAGGATGTCACTTGATTGTGTCAGACCGCATCTCTGTTGAGTTTGCAGTAAAGTCGTATTTCACAAGGAGTCCTATTGGCCGTACATGTGGGATGTTTCTTCAGCTGTGTGAGAGCTATGAGAATTTTCCAGACTTCCGTGTTGAATTTAATGCTGTTTTGGAGAGCAACATTTGGATAATGAACATAGTTTAACATGTTGTTCTCAAAACTTATTTCAGAACGTCTGAAAATCATTTTGATTTCAGGTTTCGGTTAGGTCAAACCTTCAGCATAAGTTAAAGACACACATTTACCTTTGTTTGTTTTAGAAATGTTGCCAATCTTAGCTTGAAGACAATTATGCAATGCTGTGAATTAAGAATGTCTTGTCAGTAAAAACTGGAGTTTTGTGCCAGTTTAACAGCTTTAGAAATGTCAAGATGTATAATGTTGCTCTGTAAGCAGTGCTGATTATTGGTCGCGTTTTGTACTAAAGGAAAATCAAACATTTTGCTGTATTTCTGCTCTTAACAATATGTAGAGATTAGATGCACTGAATGGATGTGTAGGAGCATCCCATCCATTTTCTTCCATTAACAGACAGCACAGATCAAAAACTGTATCATCACAAGGGAACTGACCCTTGGGGGTGCACTCTTCCTGACACAAGGCTGCTTCTTCCATGTCAATTGATTTTAGTCTATCTTCAGCATTGTGCAATCCTGGAAGAGAGTACATCACTATTGGGTGTCCTGATGCTGCCTCATTTCCAGATTGTGCTCTGATTTTGTGAGAATTCCATGTATTTACAACCTCATCAAGTTCGTCCTGTAAGGATAGAAAAATCATACATTTATAGAGAAACAAAGTATTCTGTAGGTAGGTATATGGCACATGATTGTGTTGTATACGTAATTATAAAGCTACTCTAATTGGAGTTTAACAAGTGCTACTATATTGAAACACCTTCAAAATGAAGTTGTACTATAGTTCATTGTTTATCTTCACTGTGGGCAGTTAGGTCAGGATATGCGCTGCGTTTCTCATCATGGTATGGTATAAGCTATAAAACTATACAAAATGTAATTTTTAAAAAGGAGACACGTACCTGAATAAGGTTAAGGAAGCAGAACTGGATAAGGCTTTTATCCAAAAAGTCTCCACTGAAGTGTCCATCACTGATTAACGTCTGGAAAAGGTTCATCCAAAACTCTACGCTCTGCGTACGGAGAATACCCCACCATCCCTCAATTCGTTGGTTCGCTGTGCTTCTTCCTTAAATGAAACTGCTCTCTCCGGCAAAGCTGTCTCCATGGTTCCTTCGTAAAAATCTTTGCATTGCCGCCATACTACCGTTCTCGGTGCCCATATCCGCGCGAATCCTTTCGGCACACCCTCTTATGCTCCTAACCGTTTGTATAAAGTAATTGGCTATTACTTTTGGATCATTATTGGTTGTGTACGTCTCCATCCAAAGAACAAAACGACTGTAACCATCTATACAACCATTAATGGCAATGCCGTGCGGTTTTAGTTTATCATAGCTGTCCATGTGCCAGAGTGCATTTGGGCCAGCGTACCTGTACAGCCGTCTTCTCAAACGTTTTGTTCGGCGATATTCCACACCCTGAGGATCAACAAGATTAATGAGGCTTCATAGTATCCTGGGAAACCATGAAACATCAATGAATCGCACGTTGGTGAAGCCAGCGATAACCTTGCATTTGTCCACTGGTTGTCATTTCATGTTGGACAACAGAGAGTACATCTTGCAAACTAGACTGTTTTTTCCTTCTAAAGAGACCCAGCCGCTTGCAAATTCTCTTTAAAGTGACCTATTAGTCAGATATGGTGACCCATACCCGAAATGTGACCTCTGCATTTAACCCATCCAGAGAGTAGTGAACACACATACACCCGGAGCAGTGGGCAGCTATCACTGCAGCGCCCGGGGAGCAAGTAGGGGTAAGGTGCCTTGCTCAAGGGCACCTCAGTCGTTACCCACCAGCCCTGGGAATCGAACCGGCAACCTTCTGGTCACGAGTCCGACTCTCTAACCATTAGGCCACGACTGCCTAAAGTATAGCTTGACTAAGTGATCCAAGTCTTCCATGTCCTCATTCAGTAATATGCAATGAACATGACCCTGATATATGATAAACGTTTATTCTCGACATTTTATTTCGAGTTTTTCTACCGAAATTTAACACGTTTTTAACACGAATTTATTCTCAAAGTATAATGAGGTTATTCTTTACATTTTATTTAGACTTTTTTCTCGACATTCAACAAGTTTTTTTCTCGAAACACAAGGACTTTATTCTCAAAGTATAGTGAGTTTACTGTCGAAATTTTATTTCGAGTTTTCTTTCTCGAAATTTAACGAGTTTTTTCTCGAAACACAACGACTTTATTCTCGAAATTTATTGAGTTTATTCTCAAAATTTTATTTCAACTTTTTTCTCCGAAAAACTGCGGGTTTAATTTCGCATTATAATGACTTTAATCTCAAAACTGTTTTATATATTTTTTTATTGCTTGGCCCTAATACTCTTCCGTAATATGGTGGCGTGTTGCTGCCACGTACATTTTATTTTTTCCACTCAATTATGTCATTAAAACAAGATAATATGTCTTTAAAACGAAATAATTTTCTTGTGTAAACGGCATATTTTTCCCGTTTAACTAGATATTATATCATTTTAAACAACATATTTTTCTCACTTAGGTTTTCATTAATAGACATTTCAAACGGAATTGCATGAATTCGGTAAATGAATTCAGTTTTTTGACGAGATGGTTAATTTAACTGAACGGATGCTATTAACTGAGCTATTAAACTGGAGTTTAATATGATAAAACAATTAAAACTGTTTCCATTTATTTGATGTGCGCGCTTGTCCAGCACGCGCGTTCTCTGTTCTGCAAAGAGCCACAGTCCGGCATCATTAAAACATTAACGGTTATTTTGTTTTACCTCACTGCATGATATTAATTTAGCCATAGGCGTAATTTGCGGGTGGATGGGTGGGTCATGTCCCCACCACTTTTGCCAAAGTCAATTTTGTCCCCAGTACTTATTGTAAGAAATAAAAAATACGGAGTGTCTATTTGTCATGGCTCTGCCTCTCTTAGTCATGTTTTTCTTGGTCGTGTGGCAGAGCCATGACAAAGCCTTAGGATTTTTTGTGAGAAAGCCATGAGTTGTTTACGTTTTACATCTCATGTGCTTTCTCGTGTCTTGTCATTGGCCCCGCCCCTCTCGTTTCATGTATTGCTTTCCCTGCTGTGTTTCATTACCCTCACCTGCCCTGTGTCATTATCCCTTGTTTGTCTTCCCCTATTTAATGCCCTCTTGTTTCATTGTCCTGTGCCTTTGCGTTGCGTTTCATGTGTTTGTTATACCTTGTGTCATGCTCGTGTTCCCCTTGTCCTGCCAAGAAAATTTTCTGTGTTTGCCTTGCCGTGTTATTAGTTAGTCTGGTTCCTGTCATTTTAGTGTAAGTCTAGTTTTCTTGTTTTCTTTCGTTTTTGCCCCGTGTGGGAAATCTTTGTTTTGTATTATACTGCCTTAGTTGAGTTTTCCCCATCGAGGGTGTTTTTGTTATTAGTTCTAATAAAGTATTTTGTGTTAACCCCTTCACGCCTGCCTGCACTTGGGTTCTTCCACACCATTCGGGACAGAACGCAAGGGCCATCACTGAACCCAGCAGGCAGCATGAACGCTGGACGGTCTCACCTAGCTTGCCTCCTCTGTGGAGTTCGCCAGGGGAGCGAGAGTGTGGACGAGTATGTGGACAGGTTCCTGGACGTCGCCGAGAATGGCGTCTTCGGGGAGGAGGAACTCGCGGTGCTTTTTAACTCCGGTCTCAGGGACCCACTTTCGCGGGCGGAGATGAGGGCGTTGAGGCCGCTGGACTTCGACGCCGTGTGGCTGTCCGCACTTACCAGCTACCCATCTCCGCTGGTCACGATACCTGAGGGTGGTTCCCTGCAGATCGGGGTTGTGGGCACCGCCACGCCATCCTCCTCACCCTCTGCAGCCTCTCCACCATCCACCAGCCTCGTTGGCAAGCGGGGGAGGCGAGCATCCTGGGGGTCCACGTCCGAGGAGTCCCAGCCAGAGCCAGCTGTGCCGTTTGCCTCTTTTCTTCAGCCGACCTCCAGGCGGGTGGCCCGGCTGAAGAAAAAGAGGCAGCTGCGGGCAGCGCGGACTCCCCCCCCAGCCGGTAATTAAGCCGGCGTCCAGTCCGGTGCAGCAGCCGATGTCCAGTCCGGTGCAGCTGGCGTCCAGTCCGGTGCAGCCAGCGTCCAGTCCGATGTCCAGTCCGGTGTCCAGTCCGATGTCTAGCCGGGTGTCCAGTCCGGCATCCAGTCCGGTGTCCAGTCCAGTGTCCAGTCCGGTGCAGCCGGCATCCAGTCCGGTGTCCAGTCCGGTGTCAAGTCCGGAGCCCATTCCGGTGTCCTGTCCTGCCCAGCCGGCCTTCCAGCCGGTGCAGCAGCCGGCCTTCCAGCAGGCGTCAAGCCCCGTCCAGCCGGCCTTCCAGCCGGCGTCAAGCCCTGTCCAGCCGGCCTTCCAGCCGGTCCCCAGCCCTGTGTGGCCGGCCTTCCAGCCGGTCCCCAGCCCTGTGTGGCCGGCCTTCCAGCCGGCGCCCAGCCTTGTCCCGCCGACATTCCAGCCGCACCTCTCGTTTCATGTATTGCTTCCCTGCTGTGTTTCATTACCCTCACCTGCCCTGTGTCATTATCCCTCGTTTGTCTTCCCCTATTTAATGCCCTCTTGTTTCATTGTCCTGTGCTCTTGCGTTGCATGTGTATGTACTTGTTCCTGTCTGTGCCAGTGTTCTGTTCCTATGAAAGCCCAAGTCTAGCCGAGTTTCTGTAAGTTTGTTTCTTAGCGTTTGTATAGAGTGGTTCTGTTTATCCAGCCTTAGTTTATATTTGTCCTGTCTGCTGTATTATCTAGTTTTCTTGGTTTTCCCCATCTCGGGTGTTTTGTTTTGTGTTTTTGTTAATTATTAAAACTTCTCTGTGTTAACCCCTTCCCGTTGCCTGCATCTGGGTTCTTCCGCCGCAACTATCGTGACACTATTTATCGTGCAAGTAGCCCGCTTTGTAAGCAGAGGCTATGTATACCAACTCCGCCCATCAGTTTCAGATTGGAATAGACAAAATGTAAGAAAGGCACATGAAAATTAACTGCTCCAGTGGCGTAGAGCATAAAGCATGTGTTACCTACTTCATGTCGTCGAAGGTTCGAGAATGCTATTTGCTGAACTTTTTCCATATCACATATCAGATTGTAAAGGTATTTATTTCTAATAAAATTATGAAAATATTTGAAAATGGCTGTTCAAGTCATACATGTACCAAACATTTTGCGCTTAATTGCACTTTAGTGCTATATATTCGTCCTTATTGTTTTCGACATGCGGTTGCTATCGTCTATTGCAAGATTAATTACATTTTGATACTTGATAGAAAACTCCAATAAATGGAAAAAGTCACAACTTTGTAGTTTCATGAGTTCAAAACAAAATTTAGAAAGTTTGTTGTATATTTGTAGCCTATCAGGCAATGCCCGTAGTAATTAGTGAAAATAAGATTTTTTAAAGATATTATTTTCCATCTGTTTCCCCTGTATACTTGAATGTTTGTCCTTATTAGCAGGGGGTTCCCAAACGTGTCAATCCTTGACCCACCGACAGGTAATCTGTGTCAAAAACCAAATTTTTAACATGGGGAAAACACACATTCGTTTCAGTAGTTTTTATTTCATCACGAATTAATATAAGTTTAATTATGTACGGCAACAGCCATCCTTACATATAATAAAGCACAACATGCTTTAAATTATATATTGATGAAAACATGATATAGTTTAAAAACAAATGGAAGCAGATCTGATATGTGATGTGAAAAATTAGAATAGTGAGTTCAGCGGATTCAACCTGCTTCACGGCAGTGTCAATATTATTTGTCATGCGTCTTTCACACTAACGTTACACCACTGAAGCCGTCGATAAAGCGGCGCAGTTTTTATACTGTTTTCTGGAGGAGTCACCTACATGTTTCGCGCTTGTGACGTCCGAGAATATTCCCAACGAGTTCTTAAAGAAACAATTTAATAAAGTATTGTTTGTGTCGACTTTTCAAAACAAAGTTACGCCACTGACTTTAGCGGTTCATTAATATTCTTTTCTTTTCTTTATACCTCACAGATGTGAGAGTAAACATATATTTTAATGATTTTCGATAGATTTGGCGCGTTTAAATGAACGGACCCTGATCTTTGCGAGTGTGACCGAAGAAGCTTTTGATAGTTGTATCTAAAAAACGGACATCCTGCTAAACTTATGGTAAGACAAGAATATAAAATTAAGCTTAAAGATATTATTTATTCATCTCCGTCAATAAATATCTGCTTTAAATGCTCTACATTGTGTTGAAGTCTTTGGCTATTTATGTCATTCACTTCAGTATCTGAATAAAGTGTCTCATGCTGATGTACAGTGCTGTGCTAAGTTTTATTAATCGTCATATTTTGTATAATACATTTAACTAGAAAATTATTTAAATTATGCATAAAATTGAATCTTTAATGCACAGGTTAAATCACAAATCAATTTAATCCTCCAGGCGAGGGACAATGTGTTTAAATAAATTATAAAAACTATTTTAACTATTTTAAGTTTGGTTGTCGTCTTCAGGAGGAAATCATCAAGTCAGCAATGTCCAATGTTACATCATCCCGACGAATATGGGAATCACAAAGTTAAATCGCTGGAACGTTATTTGGTACGTCGTGGCAACGAATATGGTCCGGTCACTGTGGTAGCTGAGCAGACCCATTAGTGGCATTATTCCTTGTTGATGAACTAGACCGTTATGGGAAGCTTCGTGGATATAAACTACTACATCTGAAATGTATTCAGGCTGGATTTGTTGTCAGTCAAACATGTATTAAATATTCTGCATCCGTAAGTGCAACTCAGAAGAGAAATCGCTGTCTTGATTTTGGCTACACTGTAAAAAAGAAATCCCATAAAAACGGATAAAGTACTGGCAGAAAATTACCAGTACATTTTCCTTTATTTTATGGACATTTCCGTTAATGCTAAAATGCAATTTAATGCAGTGCAAAATGTAAAATACAGGTTAAACAACTGTGAAAATGAATACAGAAAATTCCTTCATATTAATACAGTAGGCCTATTGTGCCCTATTTTTACGGATTTTTTAGAGTGTACCGCGCGGGCCATGGTTCGAAAACATGACATCTAGATGTCCATCTAGAAAACATGTCGCTTTCACGTAATAGGTTAATGTGTAATTATTATGAGACGTCATATTATCCCTTTATAACAAGAAAATGATTTCGTTTTAACGACATATTATCTCGTTTTAACGACATATTATCTCGTTAAACGACATATTATATCGTTTTAACGACATATTATCTCGCTAAAACGACATATTATCTCGTTTTAATGACATATCTCGTTTTAATGACATATTATCTTGTTTTAACAACATAATTGAGTGGAAAAAATAAAATGTAAGTGGCAGCAATACGCCACCGTACATACATGCAGTTTTAGTTATTACAATTCAAGTTTTCTCATGACTGCTGAAACCTGAAAGCCATCGTTCAATATATTAAATCTATGATAATGCCGTACGTGAGTCCATGCCTGTCGCAACATTCGCTACTCTGCCTTCTCTTAAAAAACAACATTTTTATCATAGTAAAATCAACATATCGTTCCCAACCAAAGTATTGTTTTGTGTGAAACATGTTGAACATCACTGGACAGGCAGTCGATTCCTTAAACGAATAGCTGTTTCCTCACAAAAGCGATTTATTCAGTGTAGTGAAGCTTCTCTGCCATTGACATCCATTAAAAAAACTGCCTCTGGTTTCCTTTCCTGCGTACCTGCGTTAGCATTAGCCATTACGCGTTTTTGGCTGAAGGTTACAGGCTTTACCTTTAAAAGGGCTTTGGCTTGAAAGTGGTTAGAGATCGTAAACCAAAACTGGACCAACCAGCTCTGAGAAAAGTGACGTATGTCTTACACTGTGCAGCCACTCCCCTTGTATCGCTCAGTCCAAATTAAAAAAAGTTTTTTTTAGAAAGAAAATCTTTTGCTGCTAAGTGTTTAATTGTATGATATATTTACATTTATTAATTATAATTGAAAACATATTCATATAATCATTATATGAGTTGATAATAAATATTTATTAATTAATATTAAACATAGTATTTAAATTAATGTAACTATATTTGTATAAAACCAAACTTTAATATATAAAGCTTTTTAAAGTACTGAAGCATACATATTATCTTTAGATCTTTTTGTAAACCTATATAAATAATTTTAATTCAGTTGATTCTGTATTGATAGTCAGTGATAGATAGCAGTGTTTATTCCTGCCTTGTTTTTTAATTCATTACATTTTTTTCATAATGATCTCTTCATCTTCAACAGAAAAGTGAATTGCGCTGATACTCAAGAGAAGTCAGTCAAACTGATGATGCGTTCCATGTGATTGGCTGTTTGCTGCACATGTCACACTTTCAGGTGCACGGCCTCACAAACTCTGGATCAAACCTGAGTTGACAGAGAAAGTTTATACCAAGCGCTGTGCTAAAGCTGAACCTGAACTAAACCAGGGTCCTGTACCATGAACGTAGCTGAACAAACTCAGGATTACAGGATTAGTTTTGTGTTGACAAAACCAAACCAACGTGTTCAAGCTTTGTTGGTAAGCAGCTCATGGAGTTTCTTTGTCAACTCAAGCTTTGATCCTGAAGCTAAGATTAGTGCACATGAAGGAGTGACGTCGGCATCCCAAAACCAATCACGTTCAACATGGATAGAGGGAGTTCCGTATGTTTCTCAGGAAATAGTTATGCGCAAATTTTAGTAACACAAAAATGTATTTCAGCCACGGAGTAATACTGTTTCTGCTGTTTCAGAAACACTGCTGATTGAGTTAATGCGCAAGTTAAACGACTATATAGTACACACATTTTCTGTAGTATAGTAAGGTAAATATTACAGTAATGTAATATATGATGTATGTGTATAATGTGTACGTGTTCCCCCACAGCAGATGAAAATATCCTGCCTTATATTAGTCATCATTTAGTTTACCTTTATTAATGAGGGTGAAGCACATGATGAAGAGAAACTATCTGTGTGCTCTGACAGAGTTAAAGAGATCAATGTACTGTACTTTTCATTATGGCAAACGTGTGAATGCGAGGATTTATATTTTACGTTACTAGTGTCTCTGTCATTGTAGGACATTTCACAACCTTCCCCAGAAACTGAAGTGTCTACCTCCATAGATTACAGAAGAAATGTGAACAAAATACACTAGAGAAGCTAATTCTAAATAAAGAAGGCTAAATAAAAAAAATGCCAGTATGTGAGTTTAGTAGTCAGTTGAAGTATACAGTAGATTTCAAAATCAGAGGGTCATCTCAATCCTGACTCTGGTTTGACCGAGGGCCATGTTGAAGTGGTTCTGTGTTCATACATAAGCCCAGTCTCACACCAACAGGCTATCATCAAACAGTCCTTTCACTGAACAAAGAAGGAAAGATTGTATTGAAGTTTGAAATTGAGTTTTGGTCACATATTTAATTCATTTAAAGGGTTTTGTACTGTTGCACTGACACAACAGATGCATTAGGGAATGATATTGGCATCCAATTATTAAAAACTTATTATACATTTTAAAATGTAGGCC
Source organism: Triplophysa rosa (assembly GCF_024868665.1). Classification (NCBI taxonomy): domain Eukaryota; kingdom Metazoa; phylum Chordata; class Actinopteri; order Cypriniformes; family Nemacheilidae; genus Triplophysa; species Triplophysa rosa. The sequence goes on along the minus strand of NC_079891.1, from coordinate 16,855,953 downwards.
TACTGTATGATGCATTATTTAGGTGAATTCTAAGTGTAACTTTATTAAAAAAAAGATTAAAATTGCAGTGTTAAAAGATTTGTGATGTTATCTGTCAATGTATGGTTTTGTTTGTATCTTACTGTAGCTGTTTAATAGAAGGTTTCTTTAGTGGACAAAGAAGATAAATGTCCCAACACAGTGAAACTGAAAGTGTTCCTAGATGTTCTGCACCACATACAAGAATGTAAAAAATGCAATGCAAAGAAATACATATTGTGTGTAGTAGAGTAAAAGAATGGAATATAAATACATTTAATTTCATGTGAGTGTAAGGGAAAGCCAGCAAATGTTATCTCTAAAATCAGATTTTACCTATATAGTAACCATTATTTAATATTTGATATTTGTTATATATATTTATACATTTTTACTTTAGTATTTTTATTTTATTAAACATTGTTTAAAAAAATAACTAGCCATTGTAACACGCATGTGAGTTAGTTGCATCACTTATATGTAAATTTGCTCGCCGCTGATTGGTTCCGTTTCGGTGTGAGATCTCTAATCTAGATCATAACCTGCTACGGAGCAGGTACCTAAAACCCAGGGTTGCCGCAAACTAACCCTAAACTTACCTGGCTAGCCACCTAAACTGGTTTCATGGTACAGGCCCCAGGTTGGGTTTGTCTGGTTTTGTCAACTCAAAACTTACTCTGCAACTCAGTGTTTGTTCACCTCACTTCGTGAAACAGGCCACTGATGGTAGTTCAACCTTTGCATTCTATCTATCCTTCCGCTTTTCTACCCACCTCTGCATCGCTTTCGATTTCAACATGGCAGCGGATTGAAATCAGTCTATTGCTGCCTTCATGTGCTCTTGGAATCCTCATGTCGCGTTTACCACTGGGAAGTTGGGAAATAATTTTGATACCCAAGTTCCCGGGCCTTAAACTTTAAACATGGCGGATGGGAGAAGGATTTCAGCTGTGACAGCAACAGTTTTCCAGCAACAGCTTTGTAGTATTGTTGTTAAATACATATTTACATATGTGAATAATCATTTGAAGCACACTGTATGTTTTAAACACTGCGAAAATAGCTTGTATTTCACCAATAGTCCAGAATTGTCAGCAAGCTGACTAGATAGTGCTGTAAAACTATACAGGATGTAGTACGGTTCAAAACTATTACCATATATGATTTTCCCAACACACACCCAAGCATGAATCTGGCGTCTTCCAACAAAGCACCTGAACACAAACAGCTCGGAATTGTGACTTCAGAAGTGGGAACTGGCGAATTTCCGAGAGCATGTGAAGACAGCATATGTTACAAGTTGTAATTAGGTAATTATGACATGGAGGAAAGTCGTGGTACTTACCTCTTGGTTCGCAGGTAAGCTTGTAAAAAAAGCAACCTTTTATAATAATTTTCACTAAGACTAGGTACAAAAACGAGCTTTTAATTTAATTTCTTTTTTAAACTGTTCACATAGAGGATGATTATGTGAAGATGGATAAAACAGAAAAACGACATACAAATGATTTTAAGTTGTCTACTGAACATTTACAATGTGATTTCAGCAGGAGTTCTTCACCTGCAAGCTTCAAAAGCCTTTACTGTAAGTATAGCAATACTGCAATTATTCACTTATCCAAAGTTATTTACAGTCATGAACTGATTTTTGGACAGTAAGAAGAACTCTATTTGTTTTCTTATACTTTATAGACCCACTTTCTATAAAAAAGCACAAAATACCCTTCGATAATATATAAATATCTATGTTTAATCAGAGTCTAGAGCTCAACATATCATATGGAAAATATCCTAAAAAGATATTTAGATTTCTGATTAAATATGATGGTACTACTCCTCTTTTTTATTAGATAAACTGTCAGACAGTCTTTGTAAAGTGTTATTCAGTATCTCACCTTTGCTCATTGGTGTGAATTGTCTAAAATATTATGAACCCTTTGTATTTTCATATTAGGTAATTTACTTAATCTACATAAACTGTAATCAACAAATAAGAGTTTCATTTTTTGCTGAGTATAACATGCATTTATTAGCCAAATCAAACGAGCTTACCCCTAAACTTCGCTTGAGAAGAGATTACACAATTAGCGATTTAATCTTAAAAATAACAAAACATATTCTTTATTGTTGTTTGTTCTAAAAAATAAAGATAATTTTGCCAGCCTGGGGTTTTGACGCAAGTGTGGGTTGTACAATTATACTCTGTTGTCATAGATGGCAACCCTCCATCTTCCGGGAGATAATTATGGTGTTGGGAAGACAGTAGTGGAGATGATATCACCTAGGCAGATATTGAAAGTACCCTGTCAGAGATAATGAAATTCTGAATAGTTTTTTATCACTCAAAGCTTAAGAGCAGAGGACCATGGCACTAAATAACAAATTCAGAGTATAAACTGTGACAACTCAGGCCTTGTTTGATGTAAAAGGTAATAAGCACTGTGTTCTTAAAGAGAGATGCTCCGTTTTGACTGACTGGCAGCAGGTAAATCCTGCTCAGGTTCACCTGTGGACATATCTGAGATGTCATAAATTTCAACATCAAAATTACACCTTAAGTCACTTTTAACATAACGTTCAGAATTCTTGTTTTGGCATGACTATTTTAAATCAAGAACGTCTTGATGCATGGAGTATACCAAAGAAAACCGCTGTAACATTTAAGACAGACATTTAAACTAAATGTCAAAAAGTGGACTGGCTAACAAGACACAGGACTCTGTGCTGAGGATCTCAGCTCTTGGTCAAAATAGACAAGAAATTATGCCTATACTTTTATGTTAATAGAGATAAAGATTTGCCTGCTGAGACATAACTGCAGGTAAATGCCATCGTCTTATTGGTTTGACATTAAGGAACGCAATGACTCAAGTTGAGGTAAAATAAGATGCCACGACGTCTCTCTCTAGTCATAAAATGTGTAGAGCATATTTAAATCTATAACTGCCAACACACAACTACTGTGCCCCCCTAATATATCCCTAGAAACAAAACATTGGATGTGACAACATACTTGTTGCTCTGTTGAGACTACTTTTGTTGACTAATTTTGTTTACTATATACTAAAGACCACAGTCTAAAGCCATTTGACTTCTAGATTTGAGGGCCACACAGAAGTAGAATACTTACTGTGGAGAGAGGGCTCTTGTATATACGTAAGGGTCTTGTCTTTAGCTGCCGTACTGAAGGGGCCGTGTTTAGAATATTGATAGCCACCACACCGAGAGATTGCAGGCCTCTTGTCAACAACTGACTGACATGAGCTGTTAACATGCTATTTTCAGCCCCTGGCTTTTCACCATGGCATTCTTGTTAGAAGACCACAGAAAATACTGTGTTTGTTCTCATCTGTCTCCTCTTGAGGTAATCCTTTCTTTCTCTCTGTGTATTCCTGTATTGATGCAGTGAGCTCAACTTTCAGGAAAACCACACGGGTCTTTCTATTCAATGCAGTGTATTTTCACTGTATAGAACTGGTTGAGAACTTTATGATTTTCATAACACATCAAAAAATTCTATACAGTTCAACAGTTAATAGATTACTGTACAAAATTTCTGTCTGTGACCATTTTGCTGTATGCACAGTATGGCAAACTTCACTGTTCAGTACGTTTTTTTTGCCATCATTAGCTTTCAATGGTTTTGTGTGGAAAGGTATGGATGCTTTTGAAAAGATGACACGGCACAATAGCCGCATCTTTCAGCACTGTCAGGGTATCGATTAAAATCAGATGAAAAGATGCTATGGGTTTGGACCCAAGGGTGCAGATCACCTACTGTATAACTAAAAAGACAGACTTTCCTAATTTACATTGTCCCTTGTTACATGACCCTAATGTAGAGTAACATCGCAAATATGCGTTAAACACCATTACAAACCCTTACAATCTATAAGCATACATTTAGGTTGGCTTCATAGTACTCTGTTTGTATCTAGTATGGGTTGAATGAAAGGTGCATGGCTGGAATGAGTCATGGTTGTGTGTAAAACAAGGCGAATTGGAAAAAATCCAATATGAGCGCAAGCATTTTCCAGAGAAAATTGATATAACATCATTTTTATAAAGAGCACCTACAGTGATAAAAATCATGCACATACTCAATTGGTCTGTATTCCCCATGTTTATTGCATCTCTCCTTGAACAAAATGCTTTGTTCTTGTCTCATTTCCAGGTGGCCACTCTGCTTGTCTCTGCTCGCCACAAAATTAGACTACTTGTATTTTTAACATATAGGCATTCACTTTGACAACCACAACGCTGTGCCCTTGGGTCCAGAATAATTCTTGTTATTGTAACCGTCAATTACATTGTATATTACCTGAAATTTGACTGGCTACTTTTTAATGGAAATAGATGGGAGCTTTTATTGAAGCAACAATTTGCTGTTAAAATTGCGATGAATAAAGAGTGAGTTCAACTAAGCCCAGGTACAAAATTAAATCGAATAAATTCTGACAACACTTGAAATATGTCTGTTGAAAATTATGTATCAAGTGCTGCAGCCTCAAGCACTGGTTTACGGATGATTTTTGGGCAGCTTTAGAACGGAGACATACCATGCCTGAATTTAAAATTTATAAAGATTTGTATAATATTCCAGTTTTTACTGGATGGGGTTTTTTGCCATCAGTTGCTCTCAAAGTGGAGACGTTTTGCTTGATGCGGGGCACTGGCAGTAATAATCAGAAATACAATAAAACCTTTTCCATGAAAGGTTTTCCAAAATGGTTGTTTAAGAAATGAGAGGCTACACACTAATGATTGAAACATATTAATCATTGCAATAATGATCCAATTGTAGGCTCTTCAGTATTTGCATGTTTTGATATAAAAAGAAAAAATTATTTGGCCAGGCAATATAGCCTACTTTATACCATGTAATATGATGTTTACAGTGTATACATAATTAGGACTGAACAGGAATTTATAATTAAAATAAAAAAATTATATGACTTCAGACGTTTTGCTAACTTTTGCCAAAAGACAACCCATCCATGTCAAAAACCCTGAACCTGCAAAATTATACAGAGATAAATTAATGTCTATAGTTTTTTTGTGCTGCAGTTAAATGTAAAGACGCAAAACTGCATCTCACCTGCCACACACTCCAAGCATGAGCAACGTTCATAATACAGTGTTTTTTTAATCCATACAAAGCTCTTCCTTTTGTCTTCTGCTAAAATAAAGTCTCAAGGGTTTTACTGCCTTAATGTGTTGTGTGAAGGAGGAAAGGTTATGACAGAAACAAGCTAAAGAACTACAGTATATATATTAGAAGCAAAACATGGGCATTTTAGCATCCTTATTCTTTTGCCTTGATATTTAAGAAATGTTAATGATGTTTAACGTTTATCAAGTCACAGTACAAGATGCAATTCTAATCAGAGTCTAATACAAATCTTCGTACTTTTTTGTTGTTTGTTTTTAAATCATTTTCATTATTTTATCATTTTGAGAAAGTCTACCTTTTTACATTTATTTTTTATATACCCTTAAACACACCACACACGGATTGTACAAACGCACAGCGCGGTGCAACCAGAGAAAGTATGTCAAGGAAGCAAGTTTAGCCCCAGTGCTTAGCAGTATCCAGTCATTCTTCAACTCAAAGTGACAGATAAAAGAAAGAGATACTTGCAGTCGTGATGAGACACATAAGCCGGGGGCATGGGATCGACTTCTAGGCAGATGAAACCCTGTCACACATCTGCATACAATGGTAGGGGAGCGAATGCGATCTCATCTCATCGACAGCATCGTGTTTAATCAACAAACAATTAAAATTGAATGGGATTTATACCCCTAAGGCAAGTGTATTGTCTACCATAAAGCGCTATAGCTGTTGCAGGCCAACAACTTGTTGACAAGATTAAATATGAACATATACTGTTTTCTGAAATGATTGATCTGTATAGCACATAACATTTGGTTGCCCTTTAGAGATTGTCTAGTCATCATTTAGTCCTGTAAGAAATACTTCAATACAACTAGTTTTAAATGATAAATAAACTGTATATGAACATAGTTTGAAGAATGTAACATGGTATGGAATTAATATTGAATACAAAAGGTATTCATTTTATTTAATTTGGTTCATTTATTTAATTTAGTTTTCTCATTTAATTTGTTATTGAGTGGTAGGCCTATGGCTGTTTTGAAATGGTAGGAATAATTCTGCATTGTTCTCATAAAACACTGCAAGAGTCTTGGTTTCATGTTTTGAACAAGTTATTTTGTTGAGTCAAAAGCTCATTTTGTCATATCAACATAAAGATTCTCACATCACTGTCACTGTCTACTCACATTAAAAAAATGCCAATATTATTGGGATTACTAATCGTACTCCATCACAAAGTATTGGCCATATAATGGTTGACATTTTTGGGGAGCTATTAGTATAACGTGTTAAATAATTTTATTTTACACTATTGCTAATAGAGTGAATGACAAGCAGATAGCAAACAGGATGGCAATTTTTACAAAAAGATTGATTAACAGGTTCAATTACTTAATTTATTTTAAGGTAGAAATAATGTTTTGGGGACCCTGCTAATATTCATTTCATGAAATAGTGACCTTCAGTACTTTATCAGAATGTGCATTACCTGGCAAACGAAACCATGACCTTTGCACTGCTAAGACTGTGCTCCTACAAATTGAGCTACAGTAACATAAACTTACTGTACTAAATAATAAACTTACTTCCAATAAAATTAAGAACTGCCCAGTTTGCAAAAACATTAATGTTACTAACCCAGTGAGTGTCGGTTCCCTTTGTATATGTATCACATTATGTTCTTATACGTTACAAAAATATTTATGTATAGTTACTGTAGATTTGAGATCATAAGGAAATCTATGCCATTTCTTTTTTACTCAGTCACAGCGAGGTACAGTACCGACGGCCAACAGATCCAACAAATGAATGTGTGAAACTGTTCTTGTAAACCGCTTATAGAAATTAAATAAAGGCAAATCCAGATTAATCACTTGCTCATTCCTCACTATGAAATTCTACTGTTTCTCTTTATCATCATAAACATGAATTAGAAATTCACGTTCAAAGTTTTTGTCAGATGTTAGAAAATATTACTGTCATAATTGTGTATTATTTAGCTGTATGCTAGTAAGATTTACTGACAATACAGGGGTCATAACAGGCATCACAGTACACAATGGGACAAAATACAAAAAGATATAGGAGAGTCCATGAGTTTACCTTAAACCTTGCTTAAACCTCAACTTATTACACAGCTTGTTGTAATGCTTCATTCTGATTGGCCAGTTGCCAAGGTTTTTTTGACCAATTAAATAAAATATGTCTTTTAATAACATACTGTATATGACATTTTATTTACAAATGATTAAACCAAATTGCCTGTTCGTGACATTTGAACGTTGTTTCTTACCTTAAAACCGAAAGTAAACAGCTTTTCCTCACGAAAGGTCTGCAATCGGTAAAAATTAGCTAATCAAATATTTCAAATTCACATTTCATGTCCAGTTTTTCTCATGTGCCAAGTAGCCGTGTAATAAGCGGGATAATGTTCAAGCAGCTGGCTGTTATCGCGAAATAAGCCTCTTCAGTGTGATACAAGACCCTCCGCCAACAATCGGCTGCCTGTACATTATCCCTTACATAAAAAATGGAGAGGATTGAGCTATAAGATGTGTATCCAATTTGTAAGGGAAGACTCCTCAAGCAATTAACAGTGGCATGCAGAAGTGACATTACATTTCAATCTTTCGGTCTACTCTGCACATGCAGTGCCTGAATTTATGGTAAGTTTTGTAGGCGTCCTCAGGTTAAACTGTTTTCTTTTTGTTTGTGGCAGGGGTTTGTGTTGCAATATGCAATTTATACAAAATAAATAATTTATTATTCAATCAAAATATGCATATACTATTAATTAAAAGCTTACAAAAAAGAACATGTTACATGCATTTAGTTGTTTTGTGTTGATAGAGATAAAAAAAAGTTCATTTGTAATGAAAAAGCAGTAACCCTAAATGTATGTGAGGATTACAAAAACTAACATGGAATAGATAAATACAATATAAAGACAGATAAAAAGAAAACATTACCATAAACAAATGTGAGCAAAAACTCACATAAGGTTTATTAATCTACCTTTTACACTAAAGTTAGCTTCATGAGTGATGCCCAGCAAAAAGTAAAATGTTATGCACTTAAAGACTTTTATATGCAGGGACATTTACACTTTTGACCCTAAAAATATTCATATGAAATATTGTAAAAACTCATTCACAAAATTGATATATTATATTAATAATATTTGTCATAATTATATTTACTAAAAATATCCAAAATCCATTCAATTGCTCATTTCAAGAACTCAGCCCGCAAGGCCTACACTTAGTATTGCAGAAGCCAACTTACATTCTTCAAAGTAAATACTTCTGATGCTGAATTCTTTGTCACTCTTGAGTTGGAGTGTCAGCCCCAATGGAGCTGGTCTTTTGTTGAATGTCTGTTCTTATGGGTGCATCTCTGTTCACCCCCAACATATCATGTTTAAAGCAACGTACAGTATAGGGTGGGGTGGCAAACAAAAGGTGTTTTCTTTTCAAGTGTGAAAAGAGCTTGAGTGATGAGAATTCATAGTGTAATTATTCTTATGGAGCTTTAACATCAACCATATAAGTTTGCATGCTTTAGACATGTAGGGTATTAACACATTAATGTTTATCTCTGGATTGATTTGTATTAACTTTTATTATACATAAAATTATTCATGGAGTAGAGCATTGTGAAACAATAGTCGTTCTTTATTGTGAGGCTATTATTTTTTTGTGTATTTTTATACTGGAAGCATTTGGTCAAGATAGTTCTTTAAGTAGGATAATATATATAAAATAAATCAACATTTAATGAAAGGTGGTTTAAATTACAAAAAGAAGACTATCACAGTACAACTGAAAAGTGACAACAAGTTCCCTCAAGGACAATGTGACATCAGTTGTGCTAATTATGATCATTGATACACAATACTTGGCCAGTCATAGAGTGAATGGCCTTACATTGTTGCGCAAATTACTGTTTGCAAATGACCAATAATTTGATGCTCTTTCTGCTTTGTGGCCGTCAGCAAAATCTGGCTCAAAAAGTCGTTTCAACTTGTGACAATGGTGAATGTAACAGGATACAGAGAACTCCTCTGAACCCTGCAGTAATACAGTCTTGACATGTACTTGATAAATGTTTAGAAATACACTATGGGTTACGATTCATCATTCCATTGTACTATCACAACAATTCAGTTGCTGCTGCACAGAACGAATATACCTAACATGTGAAACTATGCATCTGTTAAATACGTTTTACTAGGAAGACCACGTAAAACTTTATAACCACCTGTAAGTTTGGTTTACTTAGTAGTTCATCAACTAGTGCCGTTGACTGTGTTAGTGACACACCCCCAGTCATGCACTCTTTTCATGGTCAGGTGGCTGAGAGAGAAACAGTATATCAGCCTCATAACCCACAAGAGGTTTGAATTGGGGACAAGACAGTTGTGAAAGAACAGATTCCATGGAACATCCTGTATTCTGATACACTTCGGAAGTAGGAGAATAGCCCTGATGTGGGAATGAAAAATGTTGGCCTCCAGCGACCTTCACCTTTCTTAATCAGAGACTCATGTGTATTGTCTGAGCGGTATCACCTTTGCTGTTTATCCCATAGTGGCCAGTTGACCTGTGTGCATCTGTTTAATGTTTGTTTCTGCTGATCATCTGCCACTCACTGGTTATCACTACACCTCTATCACCAAACAGGTGATAAAACTGACTACTGTCCAGTCTGGGAATGAAGGACAGTAGTAGAAAATAGAGCATCAACCATAGTGTAGACAGTGGAATCAGATGGAACGTTCCAGGACAATGATTTATCCCTTTGTAGTACTGTAGCATGTCCAAAAGGCATGAAGTTGAATATTTATAGTACTGAATATTATAGTAATGCTACTTGTATTCAAGAGTAGATATTTGTATGTCCGTCACTTTTGCATTTTGAATGAACCTTTTTCAAAGCAACTTGAGTTTTACATTTTATCAGCCCATGCATTTTCTGGCAATTGAACTCTGGAGTTGCTAGCGCCATGTTTTACCAGTTAAACTACAGAAACACTTTTTCTCTTAATAGATGTTCTAGATATGAATGCATTTATATTTCTTTGTAGTGAAGTGTTAATGCTGAGGCAAGGAGCCATGAGAGGCAGTACATTACACTGATTTTTAACAAGAATTGTAGACGAGCAACATACAACTTGTATTTACTGTATGAATATTGTGTGGCTCATTCAATCAGAATTTACAGTCAAAACAGTATACAGTAAGCAGTATGTACTTCTAAATAGAGAAATTGCAAAAGTAAAAAAGGGTTTTAAGGATGAGGTGTCAGTCCTCTGTTGACATAGATACATGTTATGACATCGTTACTTTATGACATCACATTATAGTAACCAGTGAATACTTCCTATTCCTGATTCAACATTAATCTGATATAATTTTTGTAAATATTTAATACATATAACTTATGGTTCTCATAAAAATCTTCATGCTGATATAAAAACCAGTCGTATTTCCGCCAAAACTATTAACAGCGTCGGGCGTGTCAAAGGTATTTTTCCTCAAATTTTGAAGTCCAAATATTTTGAGTATCTGTAACAACTGACATCACCATTATCTCAGTACTTCAACCTAGCACACCTGTCCTAGATATTCATTATGCACAAGTTATTGTAATAGAAAGTAAAGTGCTCTGTCTTTAATATCGTAAGCATCTAAAACATTTTTAAGAAGTTCTTGTTTTTGTTCTGCTCCGATGAGACATGACATAAGAACTATGTAATGATGTCATTGGACACTTATCAATGCTTTTAAGTAAGTGACCCCATTTAAGATTTAGACACAATCTACATAACGACACATTCTGAAGTAGAAATTAGCAGTTTTATAAAGTTTCCTTAATCCACTATATCAAAAAACCCACCTAGCACCTTTAAATGTCAAATCATGCCAAGAAATCTGCCTGCCGTGTTATCGTCTGTGACTAGTCCAACGCACCTGTCACCTCATCCTACCGTAAAGGCAACTGCATCACTCGAGCCAGAAAAGTAAATCAGCTTGGCTTACCTTTAACAACAAACACATGTACGGTTTTGTCAATGGAGCAGCTCAAGAAACAAGTCTTTGCCCGCAAGGTGCTAAAAGTGAACCTTAGAAGAGCTGTAACAATAAGCTCATCTGAAATCACTTTAGTTCAAGCGGCACCTTTATCCTTATCAAAGAATCTTTCATAAACACCACAATGCCCGTTCCGCACCTGTTTGATGTTTCTCCTCCTCCGCCTGACTATTTTCCACCCAGCCCACCATAGACAATACGAAAGGTGCACCCCTCAGGTGTGCTGGCCTCAATGATTTCTTCTCTTTTTTTTTCGCAGGGAGAGAGAGGCCACCCCATTCACTCCCTCACACGAACTGCTCAACTTTGTGTGGACTCTGTTTCTGTCCACTGAGGGGGTAACTGAGATGGGGCAACAGAAAGTGGCTTTAGAATACACGCTTGAAAGAGGACAGCTTTAGTCTGAATGGAAAGTCTATGCGCTTTGTTGTTTAAATGAGCACTGTCTGTTGCCGTTGCCACACTGTTCGGCTGGGAGAGAGGAGTATTAAGTAGGTTGGCTATTTAGCGTCAATGGACAGTCCTCATGAGGAGATTGGCTTTTGTTGCACGGACCAAATGCAGAGTCATGCTTCACATTGAGCTTTCATTACTGTTTTTTACGTCTTCTTTAACCATGATGATGTATCTTTTCATTGTTTAGAGTTTAAGACAGGGTATAATATAACAGAATGCACAATATGCATATTTCAATATAAAAATACAATAATTCACCACTGCTAGTTATGAGGCATGCATACACAATTTTTAGGGGGTACACCCAAAAAGGCTATTTCATTAATCATACTTTCCCCAAACTCTTGTCCTCGTTTACTTTTAGTGAAAAGAAAAAAATCAGGTTGACCATTCTGCCAAATATCTCATTATATCCAAGCCAGAATGTAAAATGAGTTTTCTTGTTTGGGTGCTGCATCCCTTTAAATTTGTAACAATTGGTCAAAAAATTTAAAGGGTACTTTAAACAGGGATTTGTAAGCACAGGTCATTAATAGCTCTTTGTTCATCTCAGGTCCTTTTTCATAAGTGCTGATGTATCCTGTCAAAGGGCAACACATTGTGCAAGCTGATTGGTACTTTTCATCAGTCTGGTCCCGGGTGAAATTAGGTCAGAATGGCACATTGTGAACACAGACATTATGGCTTTGCAAATTTACCCCCTTCCCCTTTCCATCGTTTTTTTTACACACTGGGCTCCATAGACGTTCTATTTCACCTCCAAGTGTATTTCCACCTGGTCATCAGCACGTTGTAGATTGTTTTTGCTTTCCAGCAGCTTCTTTGGGTGTTTTCCTGAAGTGCTGGTCCTTCTTTTGTGTCCGCAGACTATTTAGCAGTGCCTCCTGCGAGAGCTCGGAGTCTCATTGTGTCTTTAGCCACCTGGAAGCAAACTGAAAACGAGATGAATTTATGCTTTCATTTCTTCCTCCATTTGTTTCCGTCAGAGCAGCTGAACCAGACCCACTTAGTCCTGTTCATCTCGGATATGAAAGGCAAGCAGTGTCCTGTATTTGAAAATGTCACAAAAAGCATGTCTTGTCATGAGCTGCGGGCTGTCATTGTTGTGCTCTTCTGTTAACCAGGCTGTGCTGCATCTCGGTGGCTGTCTGTCATGGAAGATTTTTTTATGTTAGGCAGCCTGATTCCTGACCATAAAAGACATCACAGCTTGGATCCGTCGCACAGTTTGGATGAAATAACCCTGAAGCACTAGATTCATAAACAAACACAGAAAGACATTCCCCAGGGCTTTGTTGAAAAGAGGCAGCATTGTGTCTTTCAATCGACAAGACTTTAGGAAAGTAAGATGCAAGATGTGGGGGTGAGAGGTTAATTAAGAAGTGACATTCTCTATACCTCGCTGAACAGTTGGCTTCTTTCAAGAGGAGTAACTTCACTAGCTTTACCCAAGAGATTATCCTGACCTCATGGTCATGACTAGTAGTGTCTACAATCAACCCTTTTGCCGTCAACACCTGCTCTAAACCCCCCGGCAGGAGACCTTGGACTTTTGTCGCTGTTGGGTTATTGTATTTCTAATGAAGTGGGCCTAATATTCTTTGCATTGGTTGTCATGTAGCTGTGCCGCTCATGTGTAACTTACATTTATTAGGTGTTGATTATTATGCAGTCAATTACGCTGTTAATTTCAAATTCATCTTGTAACTCATCTAGATTGGCTCGATTCATTTATTTATTCATTCATGTCTGCAGCAGTCTGTAAGAAAGCTTTGCCGTCTAACTGTCCACAGCCTTATCAAAATGATTGAGAGCACATGCTACTAGAAATAATAGAAATGTGGCGTTTTTGCTGTGCATATTATTTACAAATCAAGTGCATCTCACATTTAAGGAATGAACACAACTAATGGCTGGTAACTGAATACGTATTACACATAATAAGGAATTTCAATGTATAAAATTGCTAAATTGTTTAAATGCTAAGATGTCGTCTTTGGTACAAATAAACCATGAGGTGTGTCAATGATCAAGTAACACTGTCAAGTGTTAACTTTGTACAGTTAATTACAAAAAGGGGGTACACAGGGACAAACTGAGTTAGGCCAGCCTGACCTCACAGAAATTTGTAACCATTTTACGAGGTGGCTAATTCGTATTGACAAAGTCAATCGTTGAAAAGCGTATGATTATTAGAATCAAGTCGAGCTAAGTGGGCGTGGTTTCAGCAACCAGGCACCTCAGCTCAACCCACATACCGCCTCTTTGCCCATTTTCGATTATCTGGGAGTGATGAACAGTGATGCGCTGCCAAGATGGCGACAGCCTGCTCCACCCACTTTAGGCTTCAAAAATGCTCCTCACAAACCTACGATGACATCACGGACACTACGTCCATGTTTTGTACAGTCTATGGAAAAACCCCACACTGAAGCTCCTTCCCTAACTCAATCCCTGAATTTATGCTGCCTTTACGTGTTCTCGGAAATTCGATAATTCCCACTACAATCCGGAATTAACGTCTGGATTTAGTAACATTAAAAGCATTTAGTAGCATTAAAACATTAAGTATCTGCTAACATTAAAAGAGCACCGTTCCATAAATTCTTCCGGGTTGAAGTGGGAATTGTCGAATTTCTGAGAGCATGTGAAAGGAGCATTAACATCACTGGTGCAAAAGCAATTCGTACTAAACTGTACGAACGAGATTGTACGAATTCATACGAATTAGCCACCTCTTTAAATAGACGATTTGCTGCAGGACTGCGTTGGTTAAGCTGTTTTCAGCTTGAACATTTTGAGTTATTCATGTTAAATTATTTTGAAAAAAAACAATAGAATAACTTTTAAAATAGTATTTAAATAAAAAAAATGATCTGAAAATATGGATATATTGATATTTTTTACATTTAATTTATATTGAATCATACTAGTCATATTCCTGTTGCTTAGTTGGTAAAACATGGCATTGGCGGTGCCATGATCAAATACTCGAGTCCCAGGGAACATCCATTCTAATAAGGAGCAAGACGGTTTAGATTAAAGCGTCTCTCAAATGCATAAATGAAATGGCTATCACATATACCATTCACCCCATCATTAACTGTGAGTTACTGTCCTCAGAGGTACAGTTCCTTCAGTGCCATCCTTGATTGTATGAGTCTTCTGTCCTCTATCTGATCAGGTTTCAGACCAGAATAAAGAACCAGGAGACTTTTGTGGTGGTACTGAAAGAACCACATCTCTCTTCGACTTATTATGTGGCGGAGGCCGATGCTTCTTCTGACCTAATTATATAATGTAAATGTTGTCTAAATGTTTGGCCATGTGGCTGGGCTCTGTGGGCCTTGGGCTGTTTTTTTTGTAAAGCTGTATGAGCTTCAAATCATCTTTCTGTGTGATTGTCAAACACTGCCTTTATTTTGCTGATTTTATGATTAGTACAGCTATGGCCATCAAAAAAAAGTAACTGGTAAATTGCTGTGGATTATTGATGATAAAGTGCAGCTATGACATTGATCGACCATTTGTATCACTGTGCCTCACCGATATAGCTGATATACTATATTTTCTAATGGAAGTATTTAATCATTATACTTAAAAATGAAATTTTTATTAAATGTGTTTCTTTAATATATTTTGTTTATATTTTAAGTGTTTACTAAAAGTAACAAAGCAGTGACCTTATTCAGCTATTCTATTCAGCTATCACTATTTACAATATTGCTCAGGCTCTTTGAATGATAAATCTTATCAACGTTAAAGGTTATTAATCCTCTTAATGTAACACTTTATCACATCAACTCTGCTTTATTTTATTGTTTGTATATAGTATACAGTTGGGTAATGTTTAATGTCATAAAATGATTGCTGAGTGATATCACAGACCAATTCTTATCCTTCTGCTACCTCAGAAAAGTGATCTGATCTGATCTGAGTTTTGGCAGATGGCCAGTATAAAACATTGAAGGTTTCCCTTACCATATCCCCCCAGGAAGGAAAGCTATGATTTCATAGCCTCAGATTACCCACCCAGGCTTGGTAATTGTTTGTCTGTGGTAAAATCGTAATGTCATGATGTAACTGACACATATAACGAGACACTGCATTTTGGGAAACATAAATACAACTGAATTATCTTAAAAATACTATTTAATCTTAAATGAGTGGTTAGCTTGCTTAATCCACACAATTTGATATGCTAGTATTTGCCTCACTAAGCAAAGCAAGTGATCTATAAAGTTAGCTATTATCATTAGCTAATAAAGCTCAAAATAGAATTCTACTGTCTAGAATAGAGGGACAAGAAACTAGGAATTTTTTACATACTGTTCCTGTTACATGATTTGAGAATCCAAATAAAGACTTCAAACATTCATTTTAAGTATTAATTGACTATTCCTGAATTAAAAATGTACCGCAGATTTCATTGAGTCAAATAAGGTCAAGGTAGAGAATATGAAAAGAGACCCTTTTTGTTTAAAGGAAATGTTTATATATAAAAAAAAGTGTATTTAGGCCTACTCACCCTGTTGTTTTAAATTCAGTTAACTTTCTTCCATGAAACACACTAAATTTTAAATAATGCTTTTCCTACAATGAAAGTAAAAAGCGACTGGGGCTGTTTAACATCTGTTTAAGTCAGTCAGTTCTACAGGTTTGAAACAACATGAGGGTGAATAAATTATGACAGAATTTTCATTGTTTCAGATACATTTGCATTGAAGTAATTGTGAAGATGTCAGAAGAGAAACTAATTAAAGTGGTATTTCAAAAGAATTAGTCAACCATTAATAGATCTCAACTTAAAAAAAAAAGGATAAAAGACACAATAGGCCAGGCAGAGTAACCTCTTTGAACAGGAACACTATCTTAACTGCATATTTTAGACAAAAATAAAGCATTTTGCTGATTTCTCGTATTATTTATATAGTTTTGTAGTTATTTTATATTTGTTTATAATACATTTACATTTAGTCATTTAGCTGACGTTTTTATCCAAAGCGATTTACAGAGAGTTCAGGGAGCAATAAAGCAATATGTCATACAGGAGCAATAATACAATAGGTGCTAATACAAAGTTTCTAGTTTCGTAATAATATAATTTTATTAGTACTACAATGTGTTCATGTTGTGAACATAACTTTGCAAAATCAAGAATGAAAAGTCTCAAGTCATTTACCTATCCACAGATGAATATGCTCCTACAATTGTTGTAGCTGTTTGTACTAAAGGGTATTTGTGGACCCCCTTATACAGTATGCTAATGCACCAAAATGTGTATAATTGAATGAATCTGTTATGTGTACTACATACGTTACATACTAAATATAAGCATTCAGTTGCCTTTACATGTTTATAATTTCTTCTATTACTATAGTCAATAATGTTTCTTTCAGTGCATTTTTGAGTATTTTCATGCTATTTAATGTTGAAATAAGGATACTTGTACTGTACATGCACTGGTCCATTGTAAAAATAATAGTCAATGTACTGTAAGTTACAGTTATCTTATGAGCATAATTGCAAACACAGGCAATGTTAGAAACATTAAAACGTTAGCACATTAATTGTGCAAAATTATTGCTGTCATGGCTCTGCTTCCTTAGTCATGTTTTTCTTGGTCCTGTAGCAGAGCCATGGCAAAGTCTTTGGTTATGTGTGGAGAGAAACATATTATTGTCCGTTTGACAATAATATACGTTCTCTCCAGTGTCTTGTCATTGGCCCCATTCCTCTCGTTTCCTCTTTATCTTTCCCTGAGTGTTTAATGTCCCACACCTGCCCCATGTCGTTATCCCTCGTTTGTCTTCCCTTTAAATATCCTCATGTTTCATTGTCCTGTGCTCTGTCATTGCTTCCTGTGCGTATGTTTACTTTACGTATGTTATGTGTTGCTTCGTGTCATCGTCATCGTCATCGTCATCGTCATCGTCATCGTCATCGTCATCGTCATCGTCATCGTCATCGTCATCGTCATCGTCATCGTCTTGCCTTGTCCTGTCATCTGTTCATCGAGTGTGAGTTTGTTTGTTCTACCCGGTATTGTTTGTAGATGTTTGGTTGAGTCGTTTAAGCTTAGTTTTGCTGTTCTTGTTTTCTTTTTGCCCCCTCGTGGGAAGTCTTTGTTTTCTGTTTGTTCCTTAGTTTAGTTCTTGATTCATACCCCCTTGTGGGTTTTTGTTTTGTGTTCTTTTAATAGTCATTTGTTAACCCCTTCACTGCCTGCTTGCATTTGGGTTCCACCCCACTCTGTTCGTGACAATTGCAGGGCATCAATGAGTGACAACCAAAGATGTCACATCACAAAAACTTTTTTTTGTATGGCAAAATGGTTTTGTATGGCAGTGGTGCTAAATAGCACCTCAGTCATCCCAAAGAACCACTGAAGAACCTTTTTGTGTGTGTGTGTTTACTACTAATAATAATATTATTCAAGACTCAAGGTTACCTAACAATAACAGTAATCAGAATAACAGTACAGTAAATAACGAAGTATTAGAATATAATTCTCAGAAATTGTATATAGACGGTTTCATCAGATTCACGTGTCTGGCCCAGAGTTAACGTCCGGTCTGTGTTTATGTAACTTTGTTGCATTTAAGTTTAGCCAAGTAACGGTTCTTCTACTGGTAACCACAAATAATACTGGCTAGCCAAATAATTTACTTGTTATTTCATTTGCTTGTTATCAGAAATAATCTGCAGGGACTCTATTCTTTGCTGATATGTCCCAGAATTTAAGTTAAGGCCACAAAAGCATGCATGTGCAGTAAAGTTTGTGTATGTCTATAAATTATCAACAATTGCTTTGAGACCACTTTATATTCTTTCATACTTTGTTTTGCTGTCATTTTTGACAGTATCAAACATGTCTGCAATTGTCTCTAAAGTAAAAAGGCATTTGTGTAATACTTTATATTAAAATATCTGGTAATATAACATGGCACATGTTGACATATTTATACATTTGTATGCACTGCAGTACACATCCATGAAGCACTCCTCTTCTCAATTGCCAGTATGTGAAGTAGGCTATGTGGTTTTTGATTAGTAATCTTGGCCTGTGTCGTTGAAACCCCAATTAAAGATACCTTATGCCCAAAGTACTGCTGTGCAAGAGTTCTCTGGAATACCTATCAACGTCTCTGAAGCCACTGCCCAAGTCTCTCTTTACTGCCACCTGCTCTTTCTCTATCCTCGTCTACAAAGCCCAACAGCTCTTATCCCATGTAATCCTTAGAATAAAGTTGTCTGCATGGAGAGGAGCCTGCACTCCCGTCGCCCCTCTCTCTAATCAAGCTAATGGAGCCTGCAGGTATCTTATTGATCTCTCTCAATGTGTGGCTTCCGCAGAGATGAGCAGATTCTCTCAGGGTCAGGCATCTCGATTTAGGGTCACTAAGACAAAAACTGCGACCACTGAGGTTTTTCGTTGTGTGGTGTTTGCTTCTTTCCTCCATACCTTCCGTTTTTCATTTGTGGTCTGTTTTACAAATCTTTTAACCATCTCCTCTGATCTGTAACCTTTCAAAGGCTTTAGCTGTTGACCTGTGAAGTGAATGCTTTTGTCGCTCCCTTCGCTAAGGCTGCCACCAGCCCGAGTTTTCATTCTCACAGTCCACTGATTCAAATCTACTGGTACAAATCAGAGGACATCCAGCTATATGTCATAAGAAACAGACACATAATGACAATTCACTTATCCCTTGGTGAGAATCAATTCTTCCACAATGCACCTGTCACAGAGCCTTCAGTGAGGGCAATTTGTCCGACAGACTGACACTGTAATTGGACGTGAATTTTCCAGTGACCATTTTACAAGCACTTCTTTGAACCGTAATGAAAATCTCAACCTCACAATGAGAAGCAGACAGGCTAAAAAGAGCTATTTTGTCTTAATTAAAACTTCACTGCTTGTAAATCTGAGAACACTTTAGAACTGCAGCAGTACACAGCGACATTTTTGATGAACAGATCTTTTCGCCACTTTTCATGACATCAAATGACCCATGGAATAACTTTTGTGGAGCGTGCCTTAAAACTGTTTTGTTGATATCATAACATTGGTTTCTTGTTTGTTTAATGTACTGAAATACTGTCATTTTACATACACTGTGCACTTGCAATTCTTTCAAAACTTGTTTCCAGCAATATTATATTTATTACATAAAAATTATTGTTCTGGATGTTCAAAGTATCTTTCATAAAATGTCTTTCATTAACAAAGTTATCAAAAATGACCAAGCGTTTTATAGTGTATTACATGGTTAGGAACAACTTCATCGTACCTATCATATGCTCTTAAAAATGTATTTTATTTAATTTTTTGCACCTTTGCACCCTCTTCTTATCCATTGAAGGTATAGGCTATACCATATAGGCTATAGGGTCCTTTGCACATTGAGCAAACTCTTAGCGACCTATTTTAACGACCTAAGTGCATGGTCTAAAGTGCACTTAGGGCGTGTCCAAATCCACTTTTGCTATAGTTTAACGACAGGAAAAGTGGTTGGTGCGCATGGTCTAAAAGGGTTGTCCCTATTTTTTTAATGAGTACTAGGTGTGTTTTGGGAGTAATGTGCAGTAACCAGAGTCTCATCTCCCATTCCCTTTAAGAGCCAGTTGCACTCACGCCATGGCAGATTTGCTATTTACATACCGGAATTTGCAAGCGGAAAAACGGAACGCTTCTCTAGCGAGAAAACGCATCTGCTCATGTGCGAGGTTATAATTTATTATTGAGCTAAAATTTCTTTATAGAAGTAAGCTATTTGAAAGTAGACTGTTAACTGTGCATTTACAGTACACAACGTGAACTTTACCATTTAAGGTAACCAGTTGCCTTCATTTAAGTGAATTGGCTTTCCTGTGGCTTAGCATGGCGCTAGCAATGCCAAGGTCATGGGTTCGATCACAGGGGATTGCACATAGTCAGAAACAAAACAAAATGTATATTGCAATGCAATTGAAGTCTCTTTGGATAAAAGTGTTTGCCAAATGCATAAATGTAAATGTAAGTGAGGTTTGCAATTACAGTATTGCTTCTATATTTCAATGGAAATGGGTCATATTTTGATGGATATTGTAGCAGAATATAGACTTCATTGAGAGATTTGACTCTCTATAGAAATACACACCAAATGTTTTAACATGGATCTTTAATATTGTGGAGAGCAATTGAATGTATGTAACACCTATGGCTATCCTCATAGTGTTTTGTAAATTTTGAACACTAACAATTATTTAAACCTATGCATTTTGACAGACTATTTTCCAAAGTGACTTTTTAATGAGTATGTGTTTCCTTGCATGAAACCATGAATGCAATGCTCTAATGTTGATATTGAATGTTTTTAAAGAACTAGAACATAAAAAGTGGAATCAATGTGAAACCAACAGTGTTTTGTGTCGTAGCCTTTGTGTACAGTATGTTAGCAATGTATTATAGATGTGTTATGTTAGATACATGCATGCTGTGCATTAGTTAATGCTTTTGTCAACATGAACCAACAATGAACAATTGTACTGGCATTAAGTAACATTAAAGGGATAGTTCACCCCAAAATCTCATCTTCCATTTACTGCCATAGTAGGGAAAATAAATACCATGGGAGTCAATGGTGGATGAGATCTGTTTGGTTGCTGACATTCTTCCAAAAATCTTCCTTTGTGTTTAGCAGAACAAAGAAATTCATACAGGTTTTGAACAATTTGAGGGTTAGTAAATGATGACAGAATTTTTATTTTGGGGGTGTACTATACCTTTAACAAAGGTTAATAAATGTTTAAAAACGATTTGGTTTATTGTTAGTTCATGTTAGCTAATGCATTTACTAATGTTAACAAATCCTCCTTATTGTAGTGTTACAGAATTTTCTAATATAAATGTTTTGGGGTTTTATGGAATCTTTGTTTTAAACAGGATAATGGAAAACACTTTCATTCTTTGTCCTATGGCTTATGGAATACCAATGCATAAAACTGACTGCACTCTGTGCAAGACAGATATTAATGTTGACCCCAATAGGTTCCCCTGATGAGTGCTTGAAATCATCAGTAAAGTAATGTTCAATTATGCAGAACATTTATTATCTTCCATCGGGCTTAATTACAGGCAGAGGTTAAAGTCTGGCAGAGGGTCTCCCCATCACTTCAATATCAGTGTCCTAAAATGCATTGACCAGGAGGAGAAAAGCTGTCCTTCCCATGAAATTAGTGCCTAGAACTCCACTCCGCCACCATAATTCACCCCTGTGTGAAATATCTCCCTCGCCGTATTGACTTTTTTGCAATTTGTAATAGCCTATAATAAAGATTGCCACTTTACCATAATATGAATACACATTTCTAACACCTTATACAATAGCTTTTTAAATTAGCATTATTGACCGAGGTGCATTTAACAGCTTCTGAAATAGTTAATGGAGGGTTAATGCCTGAGTCACGGAAAAAAGGTGCTTTGCCTAAAACAAGTTTATTGATCACACGGCTTGGTAGGGATATTTTAAAGCAGGTTAGATAAATGTCCCACTGTTTCACTTTCACCCAATATATATTTCCAGAGAATGCGTACACACCCTTAGCATCCCAGACTGTAGGTATAGATCATAGCAATTGGAAAATCAGTCACTGCACAGCAAACGGGCACAGAATATCAATAAGTTTGCTTATAGAACAAAAGAAAAGAGCCAATCATTGTTGTACACAATTCAGCAGATAAGATTTTTTTTACCTTAGACAATTCTAAACATTACTACACTTTATTTGTTGGATAAAATGTGCATATTTAAAAATCGAAGGTTTTTATTGGACTATTTACTGCATTCTCACATCGCCCTTGTCTGTGTCACTTAACAGACTTACGGCAAGTGTCGGCGAATAACCAAGGATGCTTGTAGGTTGAATGGTAACAAGTTCACGGCTTAGCAGGAAATTATGATTCGAACCTGTGGGAGGATCCAGAAGCACTGTATCAATGAAAATCTGCATATCGGTTGCCAGACCTCCAATGTCACTCTCAAGTCATGCGCCTATTTAATTCCTCAGGAACACACTGTCATATACCGCAGTAATCAACCCACGCCGTGATTGACAGCAGCGCAGATTAAACACGGAAAAGACAGTAAAATGTGAGTGTGAAAGATTAGGCCACAGTTCTGCATTTTAACCCGACACGTCGACCAATGATTGTGTGCCTTGATTAAAACAGAAAACGGCAGATCTGATTAAGGAATGGCTGTCTGACCTAAATGACATTCGTCAGATCCCACTTGATACTAACACACTGGTTGTAATTATGTTCTCCTCCCTTCTCTCCGCATGACAATATTTAATAGTGCTCTCAAAGACTGGAGGCTGCACTAGATGAAATCAGGACCGAGCAATTGTACAGATGCCACAGAGTCTTGGGGACAAATTAATTAGCTTGTGTTTTGGAAAGCAGCGAGGCAGGTATCATTCATCTTGGGTCATTTCAATAACAGTAATTTGGCGCACTGCTCTCAATTGGGGCTTATCACTCGGCTTGCTTTGAAATAGACTGTATGTAAAATATGTCACATGTACTGCAGCTTGCATTTGATTTCAAGGCGTATGCATAAACGAAAACAGTAGCATGTAGCTAAAGCTGTTTCCTTGATGGACTGTTGTGTGTAAAAGCCCAGCTAAATTCATTTTTGTTTTCCACATAAAGTCATGCTACATACTGTTAAGAATATTATGTAACAATATACTGTAACCTTGATATCTTTAAAATTGACTGAGTAAAGCCATGTCAAAGATAAAATCATAGTGAAATTAATGATTGTTATCAAATTTTGAAGCTTGTTTTCTCAGAATTGTGTTTTGAGACTTTAGCCTGGATTTCACAGACAGAATTATATTTTTTATTTTTAAATGTTGTCAGTGTTTGAATACACAATATCACACACTGATGCAAAAATTGCAGTTAATAAAACAATGAAGCAAAATTGTTCATCTTTCAACCATAAACAATTGTACGATCCAGTTTTCTGAGAAATATCCCAAGCATCGTGGAATGACGTTGTTTGAGGTTTCATACTGCATGCGCTTCAGCCTTTGCATATTTCATATTTCATTCCATCATATCTGAACTTTTATATAACGCAAGCTATTTTCTGCTCTTTTTGACAACTATATTTCATGTTAATTGCCTTTCTGATGATTGCTGTGCCTGTCATTTCAATTCAAAGGGTTGAAGCATATATCTATAAACAATGGCAGCACAGATTAAAATAAGCACAGACTACATAACAAAAAATTGTGTCTCTGTGCACACTATGATACAAACAGTCTTGTTTTCAGTCAAAAGGTCATCAATTTAAATCCAAGCAGTAGTTCACCCCACAAATGAAAGTTCTGTCATCATTTTCTCAGCCTGATGTTATTCTATAAAATGTATTATATTTTATTCAATAGAAAGAAAAGGCTTAATGTTAGAACAGAACTGACAGCCTCAGTCATCGTTTAATTTCATTGCAAAGTAAACTGATGTCACGCTTTCGGTCCAAGCAGGAGAACACACTCAGGAGTACCAGTGAACAGGGTTTAATGAACAATCCAAGGTGAAAAAACTGAAGACAGGTGAACAAAAACAGGCAAAATCCAAAGCACATAAATCCACACAAAAACGGGTAATCCAAATCGGATATCGAATATCATAAGCGGAACTATCAAACAGGTATGCGAAACAAAGTCAGACTAACAACAACAACACTCGACAACTAACTGAACATAGGGCAGGGTATATAAAGAGTCCATGAATGAGGTGCAGGTGCATATGATCAGTAATCAGGGGAGTGCTAGCGGGACCCTACAGGGCGACGAGGACGATCTCTGGGACAAGTAGCCGGGCATTCAGGATGGTTGGCATGGAAGTCCTCGAGGAGAGAAGGATCCAGGATATAGCGAGAGGAGCGAGAAGGTGAGCTGACTACCTGGGTGTCCTGATCCCGGAAAAGAGTGAGCTGAGTCCACGAGTGTATTACGGAGCTCGGGAGAACGGAAGTCTTACTCTGGGGACCTCCCGGCGGAGTGGGGTGATGATACGACTTGATCCATTGTTGGTCCATTGACCACTGAATAGGATTCACAAACACGGCTGAAGGGAGTATAGGTTCCGGATCAGAAGTGCTGAGATGGAAATGGTACTGGCGAGAAAGGGCGTCTGCCTTACCATTTTGGGTACCCTGTCGGTAAGTCACAGTAAACTGTAACCGAGCGAGGAACAATGCCCATCGTGCTTGTCTGGAGTTAAGTCTTTTGGCATTCTTATGATATTCCAGATTGCGGTGATCGGTGAGTACAGAGAACGGGTGTTTGGCCCCTTCCAGTCAGTGTCTCTATTCCTGGATAGCCAGCTTGATGGCTAAGAGTTCCTTGTTCCCTATGTCGTAATTCACCTCCGCCGGGGACATCTTGCGTGAGTAGAACGCACATGGGTGTAATCGAGGAGGATTCCCCTGCCGCTGTGAAAGCACTGCACCTACTCCAGAAGAGGATGCATCCACCTCCACTACAAATAGCAAATCTGGATCGGGCAGACAGAGAGTAGGAGCTTGAGGGTTTGGAACGCCTGCAGAGCTTCCGAATTCCAGGACAGGAGTCTGGGTCCTTTTCCGGTCATGGCCGTGAGAGGTGTGGTGATGATGCTAAAACCCGCAATGGACCGTCTATAGAAATTTGCAAAGCCCAAAATGCGTTGCATCTCTTTCAAGGTGTTGGGTTGTGGCCAGGTTGCGCACGGCTTCCACCTTCCTCTGATCCATGGTGACCTTATTGTGGGAGATGATGTAACCCAGGAAATGGATAGTGCTCTGGTGAAACTCGTATTTCTCCAGTTTCAGGAACAGCTGGTGCTTTCAGAGTCTTTCGAGTACGTTAGTGACATGCCTGATGTGATCTGTGCGGGTACGTGAGTAGATTAGGATGTCGTCCAGATAAACGATGGTGAATTTTCCTAGTAGGTCCCGGAATACCTCATTCATGAAGCTTTGGAAGACCGCTGGGGCATTAACTAAGCCGAAGGGCATGACTCGGTATTCGTAGTGTCCATTGGGTGTGATGAAGGCGGTCTTCCACTCATCTCCAGGGCAAATCCGGATTAAATTATAGGCACTCCTAAAATCAAGTTTAGTGAATAGGGTTGCGTGACAGAGTTTCTCAAGTGAAGCGGGGATCAGAGGAAGCGGATATGAGAAGCGTTTTGTGTGGAGATTCAGAGTCTGGTAGTCAATGCAGGGTCTCAGAGTCCCGTCCTTTTTTCCAACGAAAAAAGAAAAAACTGGAGGCGGCAAGGGAAGTAGATGGCTGGATGAATCCTTGATTAAGAGCCTCCTCGCTATACACTTCCATGGCCTTCTGTTCAGGATTGAAAGCGAGTAGATTCTTCCTTTAGGTGTTACGGCCCCAGGCAGCATCTCAATAGCGCAGTCCCATGGCCGGTGAGGGGGAAGTCTCGTAGCTCGCTGCTTGGAGAAAACGTCCTGGAACGACCCATATTCTCTGGGAATCTGAAGGTGGGACACCTCTTCGGGTTTTTCAACGGGATTGGCATGAACAGGCAGGTTTGCTGAGTTAAAAAAGGTGGAATATTCCATGGGTAAAAATGAACCTTTGCAATTCTCTCCCCACTGAAGACTCTTACCGGTCTGCCAGTCTATAATGGGTTGGTGGAGAAGAAGCCAGGGTCCGGCCTCGGCCCAGCGGTTTACCAAGAATGTTCTGTATGTACATGGTATTTTGGTTCTTTATCCGACTCAGCCTGAGCGAGGTGAGTAAGGCCAGAGAGATAAAATTTCCCAGTGTGGGCCAGAGTGGGAACCGAGGCGGGTGTATGGATGGTACTCACCACGGGTCGGGCTGGGCGGATCGGACAGGTGGCTATACGGTGACCCGGTCCTCCACAATACAGGCAGAGGTTAAGACTTCGTCTGCGAGTCCATTCCTCAACAGAGAGCCGATCCAATTGCAAGGGTTCGGGTTCTGGAGTGGGGCTCGTAGCGGAAACAGAAGAAGATGGAGGAGAAACAGTGGGTCGGCGTGGGTTACAGGCATGCAGGCATTGAGAAATCCGAGCTGATCATTGTATAAGTGCTTCTAAGCCTACAGTGTCGTCAAACATGGCCATCTGTGAACGAACTCCGGGCTCCAAGCCCTGTTGATATACTGATATCAGCGCTGCTTCGTTCCTGCCACTGCTGGAGGCCAAGGTTCGAAACTGTAGAGAATACTCAGCCACTGAAGAACGACCCTGTCGTAGACTCAATAATTGGTTATGAACTGAAAGATGATCAGCCGCCTGCCCGAAGACTTCTCGGAGATGTTGCAGAAATAAGCTCAGCTTTGAAGTCAATGGTCCCCCAGCCTGCCAGATGCCTTTCGCACAGTTCAAAGCTTTTCCACTCAGTAGAGAGATAATAAATGCGATTTTTGCCATGTCGGTGGGAAACTGACCTGGGTTCATCTGAAAATACATCTCGCATTGTAAGCAGAACCCACTGCACTCCTCCACCGATCCTGAAAACTGATTTGGTATGGCCATGGGACTCACGCTGGATGGAGATGGAGAGAGTTGGATGCGCAGAAGTTGGAGAAGCTCTGTGGGGGCTGGTGTGGGGGTTGTGGTGGTGGTACTCTGAGGTGTGGTCATTTGTGTAGGTCGAGTGTTCTGTCACGCTTTTGGTCCAAGCAGGAGAACACACTCAGGAGTACCAGTGAACAGGGTTTAATGAACAATCCAAGGTGAAAAAACTGAAGACAGGTGAACAAAAACAGGCAAAATCCAAAGCACATAAATCCACACAAAAACGGGTTCGGATATCAAATATCATAAGAGGAACTATCAAACAGGTATGCAAAACAAAGTCAGACTAACAACAACAACACTCGACAACTAACTGAACATAGGGCAGGGTATATAAAGAGTCCGTGAATGAGGTGCAGGTGCGTATTTTCAGTAATCAGGGGAGTGCTAGCTGGACAGTCTGTGAGGGAGTGACGATGTAGAGGGCGTGGCTGATGAGGGAGAATCTGGCATCGTTACAACTGACATATTGTCACTTTAAAGGGATAGTTCAACCAAAAACGAAAATTCTGTAACCATTTACTCACCTTCAATTTATTCCAAAAAAATTAAAATGGTTGTCAAAGGTGCCCCAGAACTGTTTGCTTTCCTAAATTCCTCAAAATATCTAATTTTGTGTTCAACAGAACAAATGAAAATATACAATATTTTTTTCTACTATGGGAGTCAGTGATGTGCCAGAACTGAAAATTGCTGACATTCTTCCAAATATCTTTCTTTTGTGTTCATCAGAACAAAGAAATGTATACAGATTTGGAACAACTTGAGGGTGAGTTTTGGGTGAACTGTCCCTTTAAATGCAAAATGATCTTGTTTTGGTAGACATTAAGAGAGCACAAAATAAATACTAAATTGCAGATTGGCATTTTTTTAATACAGTATTAGTTACCAAGATTTCAGCATAATGCAGACGATATAGTTTTTACTGAAATATGATTACAGAAAACTTTCCTTTAATCTGTGAAGATCCTTTGGTACTTCTAGCTAGTGTCCTAGAGGACAGAGCGGAAAATGTCATCACATTAGGTCAAGGATCTCCACCTTATCCTGTGTATTTACTGCCTATTGTGGAAGCATCATGGACAAGTGCTGCACAGGCCCCAAAAATCTTGTACAATCAGGCCAGTCTTTCTTGCAATCAGCCCAAGATTCTTTTTTTGGGACATCCAGTGTCCCCATGGGTCCCTCTTCAATTCACCGTCCTCTATAAATCAGCGTCTCTATGACTTACCTATTGTTCAAAGTGCCTTAAAGGAACAGTCTGTCCAGTTATCAGAAACGTGTCGTTCAAGTCTGTCACCCTTATTTTTCACTTTCTCACGATGCACAATCAATGGCCCATTCGACCTTGTCGAATGCTTCACCTTTTCCATTTTAATCATGGCTTTGTTCTGGACAGCGTCTTTGAAATACTTGTGGAACTTGTGCTAAAAGTCAGAGTTTGCTGAATGCAGAGCACTCAGAGTGAGTTTGTTCACCAGAGGAGCCTTTCTTAAAAGTATCGATTTTACATCTGCTACTCGTGTTCACTAAACGTACAATTTTTTTAATATTGACTGTTTAGCTTTGCGATAGATTGCCATAAAGTGCTAACATCTGCGCAAGTCAACATAGGGGAACATATGATGGGTATAACCATGGGCTGTTAAGCTATAATTGCATCTATTAAAGGGCTGTGAGGTGTCCAGCCACACGGTCCTATAGTTTGTTTTTAAAGATTTACAAAGGCAACATCTATATGGCTTTTATCCTACTGTCACTCAAACCCCTTTGACACAAAGCTAAATCAAGTACAGAGAAAGCTTTTTGAACAGTGCTGGCAGTAAGGAATACAAGGGCAACAAAGGAAAGCATTGTTTCTTCAACTCTAATGCCATCCAACAATGGTAACAGAAATCCTGTTGCAGTAAACTGTATCATTACGTAGTGCCAAGTGTTGGGCTGGTTTTAAAATATATTGATAAAGGAAAATGTTGGGAGACTTGCATAAAGTTCACACTGTGTTTAAAACATCAGTTGTCTTAATATAGATAAATGATCCCAAATAAATAAATCTTAAAAAATACTTTTTGTGGGCAAAGTTACAGTGACAAGAAATTATTTGAGAGAAAGGGCACTAAATAAATTTGCACGAAATTCAGTAGTTGCAAGCAGCATTCAGGCGATCTACACTCTTAAAAATAATGGTGCTTTAAAGGTTCTTCACAGCGATGCCATAGAACCATTTTTGGTTCCACAAAGAACCATTCAGTCAAAGGTTCTTTAAAGAACCATATCTTTCTTACCTTTTCATAATCTAATGAACCTTTTTTCGCCACAAAGAACCTTTTGTGAAACAGAAACTTTCTTCAGATGCTAAGGGTTCTTTATGGAACCATTTAGACAAAAAACAGATGCACCTTTATTTTTAAGAATGTAATGGAATTGCCAATTGTGCAATTCCAGCATTATGGATGTGACATTTTCAGTCAAAACTTGACATACATTTTCAGAGAATGTCTTTATTACCAATTTAAACCCCTAATGACATCAGAAAATATCAGTCTATGCACAAGTTTTCTATTTTAAAAGATACAAATCCATGCGTTATGCGTGTGGCAAAAAGGACACACGTTTTTGAAAGACAACATACTTTGTAGGATTTCTGTGAATTAAAATGTGTAAACCAGAAGCAACAACACCCAACACATGGAGTAGGTATGGCTCTTTTTAGATCATAAAATAGTTATTTTATTTTCATGTGAACATTTATAAGGAATATGGACTGTCATGAATGTGAAAATTCATGTACCTGACGATGGAAACAACAAAAACCACAAAAAAAATGCTTTAAAACTTTATGAGAGACTATGGGTATTTATTTAAATCACCAAATATTGACATCTGACATCAGTATGGTGGTAAAAACTGTTTGGTAAAAACTTGATTTTTTTATCTTAAGGTTGACATTTGCATGTTTCAGTTCATGGTCAATAGACTACTTGCATGTCCAAGTTTATTGTCAATTTCATGTCAAATGTTTTAGAAAATGTTTGCTATGCTCATGTGAGCATACTACACACTAACTTTGACAACATTCAAATGAAGAAAAAGTTTAAATAAGAAATTATTTTAATGTATATTGGGACCCACTCTAAGACCAATTGATAAGTTTCTTTTTCATCGTGGATGCTATTTATTACAGGAGTATTCCTCAAATATTTAATAGTGTGTAAATATATAATACAATTTTAATAAATACACTGATATTATTTCATCTTTACATGATTATTATGCACAAATGTAAATTAACCATGTGTAATTGTGGCTCTGGGGAATGAAGATATTATACCTAACATTTACTTACAAGACATTTATCACAATCTGTCAGCTGTAATTAGCGGCTTACACACCCCTGACTTGTATAATTAATAATTCAACCTGAGCTCATGCTCTTCAGACAGACTTTCATGACTGTCTGAAGTGTTTTGCATGAATATTGAGCTGATGTCAGTGTCACTCTTTTTTCAAGTGAATTAGGCTACAAAAACATTGATTATGGCAAAGTAAATGAGAGAAAATCGATTAGAAAGTGTACAATTTTGAATGTTGGTATAATTTTTTTACACGTTTTCTTAGGAAAGAGGAGTTATGGTTTTACATAATATTATCCAATTATTGACTTTTACCACCTATTATTCACACTTAATTTTTTGTTTACTATTAAAAATATCAAACTTACCAAAGTGTTTCTTCAGTTCAAAGTACATCTAAAATTGATAAATGTCTTTTCTCATGATTCCTCATGATTGTGTTGACCTGAGCTGCTGTTTATGTGCACACCTGGACTCCAGTAGAGTGTTATGTGGATTGGCAGTGTGTAAAGTGCATCTGTTGCTTTGGTGCAGTGTGGCCACAAACAACTGTGCAGTGCTGGAGGGCTTAACTGAAATTCATAAACACTGAATCTTCATCTGCCTTCATTTCTAAGATATGAATGTGAAATGACAGACAAGACTTGTGTTTGAAAGACATGATTTGATAGGTAAGAGTCATTACAATAATAGGGTTTATTTTGAGTTATACACATCATTTAATGAAAGTCAAACTTGTCTTTGTTGTAGATTTTTCGGTGTGATACCTCCTGTTTATGTTGCTGAATTCATTTGAGCAGCTGCATAAAATGACTTTATGAAATGTCGCATTTGTTGTTAATTATAATAGTTATAAATTCGGTATATTGCTATATTAAAGTAAATTTAGGCCCGGTTTCACAGACACGGTTTATCTTAAGCCAGGACTATGCCTTAGTTGAATTAAGATATTTATGTCGCTTTTATAAAAATGCCTTAGAAGAATATATTGCTGGTGCGCATCCTTGAGACAAAACACGAATAAACTAATAAATCGTTGACAAATAAATCGTGCATGTGTCCTATGGTGTGATTTAGCAAATTAAGACAGTTTGTTAATATTACATTGATTTGCACTATTCATATTTATGTTTATCATACAAAATAGCATAAGAGAGATTTATATTCATTGTTAGGTTTTTTCTACATTTTTGCCATCACACCGTAGGACAAATTTGCATATTAGTCTGTCAACTACCCATAGAAAAGAATGGTGTTGAATCATCATTAAAAGAAGGAAAACTAGCATCTTAAATTAAAAATTCTAGGGAGCATAAAATGATAATTTAGAAGAACTAAATAAACCTATAGGGTTCTCAAAATGAAATGATGTGTTGTCTTTAGTTTAGATGTTTGTTAGTGCCATGTATAAACACTGTAGCATTTCCTTTCAGCCCTCACTGAACATTTCATGTTAGAGCTGCATAATTTGCACAAGGGCGGAATGATATTGTTTGGTCTATGCATGCCTGGGGATTTGGTAAAACTGAAATGTATCTGGTAATTTGCATCCTACATTGTGACTGTGTTTGTTTGATACACAAAAGTGCATACCAACAGAACTTCTTTATCAGAGAGCTGGCTGTCATACAAACTTCTCAGTAAGTGTTGTGTTTTCCCCTTCCACCGTTATTAAACGACCAAGAAAGAAATCTCAAAACAAAATAATATTTCCTCCACAACACAATATTTACTGTTCATAAATCTGTGTTTATACCGCAGTCATCACCAGCGGATAAGGAGGAAAATTACTAATAATGACTGGTTTCAGCAAATCTAATGCTTTTATGTAAATGTCTGGACCTAGAATATGCCCTGGAAACAAAAGACTGCTAGCCAGTGACTGTGCCGCAGTGCATTAGTGGATCAATTAAACATGACTCCTCCTTAATAAACAGGCTGAATGGAGGTTGCCATGACAATGGGACTGAAAAACTAAAGAGCCAGAGGGATTGAAACACTTTGGTAACATTGGTTGAAACGTTTATTTACAGTACATAAATCAGACAAGATGTGACCATCATGTATAAGTGCTTAAAGTATTAAATAAAAATATTGAAATTAATACATGTTGGTCAATTCCTGCATTTTTTATTTTATTTTTATTTTTGATGTCCTGTAGTTCATCATTCTTGTTTCAAACGGTCAGTGATCATGTATCAGAAGAAAAAATGTATCAGAAGTTTCTTGTATTTGAGGCAGATGAGATCTTGGAAAATATAATTGCTAGTCATATAATCTGGTGAGACATTTTTGCACATCGGTAAATCATTAGAGAAGAATAATTCCTGTCAGGGCTTAATGCTTAAGTATTAATTGTGGGGACTAATGGATTATGATGGGAACCAGAGTTGGAGAAGACACAAAGATTACAATATCTCAAGATCTCTCAGAGAAGTATAGGCTACTTTACCAAAAATGTGTTTCTTGAGTATTGTTTTAAACCGAACCACAAAACAGCATACAACACTGTTTTACATGAAATGGAAAAACACTAGACTTTTTAAATACTCAATAAATACAGTGTTGTCAAATTTGACAAGCACTTTTGAATACTTGTTATGGGTTATATATTTGCAAAACCCAGTGATAAACATAAAGGGTGACTAATGATATGGCAAAAAGTAAAAAATACGAAATATGGAGATACAAGGTTTCAGATGGACAGCAGCAATATATTATATATCAGGAACTTGACAGGTGATTTTCATCAAATGAAGTGTATGCACTGTAAAAACGGCAATTAATTAAATGTTGGAAGGGCAAAAATATACAAGTTGAACCAATATTCTTGTTAAGGCTTAGTTAGGAAGACATATTATTTTAGGTTAGCATAAATATATTTTAAAAACATTAAACGAATGGTTATTTTCAAATCCAGTCAACATTCAGAATGGCGAATGTTAGCTGAACTAATTAAGACAAATCTAGTCCATATATGGACTTAAGACAGCTATACTGTATATGCGTTGCGCAGTAAAATGCCCATTATACTGTTATTCGGTCATGAAATTTAGTTTTAAGCGTTGTTCAGGCGAGAATGTATCTGTTTTAAGTTCAAATATGCGGTCGGTTAATAAAGATAGCGTATATTTGAAAATTTGCTCGGACGCTTTCGGAGAGTGAGCTCTAGGCGGTCACCGGGCGTTCATTGCTCATGTACCCCGCCTAACGCAGCCTCACCTTTGTTAAGTGCTTCTGAAATATATCGCTGGCTCTTGATGTCTCTTTGGTGCTTAAACATGGGATTTAATTCATTTTTGCTATATCTAAAGGGCAATCTTTGGTCTTATACATCTATAATTTTTCCCTGGGCAAATCGTTTTGACTTGGGGCAAAGTTAACATTCATAACATTTAACTTTAGTCTGAAGGAGCGGATGGAGAAGTAGTCCCCAATGTACCACAATTGAAATAAACCTTCTTCTGGATATGTGTATTTAGATAAATATTTAGGAGAACATACAGTATATGTGTGTGTACATTTGTGAGAGTGTATATGCTATTGAATTTAAGATGTCTTCAGTCGGAAGGATCACTGCTCATTCGGGATCAATCCGCACATTACTGCCGGAGTCACTTTCGGCAAGCCGTTTTCTCAAGTTCACGTCAGGTAAGTGGCAGTAAATAAATGTTAATATTTTACTAAATTAATTGACAAAGACGCAAATATTCCATGTTTTTGTGAAGATATATATAGGGTGTGTTATATGGTATGTGTCCGAGGGAAAGTAAAGCTTTTAGTTATATAACGTTAGGCCTAACTAAAGTGTTTACGTTGTATGTCTGACTGAAATTAAACTTTAGTCAAAGTGTTTCACCCTGCTGATTAATAACACGCAATGTTTAAATCGGTATAATCAAGGTTTTAAATGTAATTTTGGCGTGTTGTATGATATATATATATTTTTAAAGTTAAGATATGCATGTGCTTTTTCTCTCATAAGCCAAGTTGTGTACGTTATGTTGCTGTGTGGTGCTCCATTTTGATGCGACTGACTGAAATCTATTAAACTTATTGTTAAAAATAGTAATAAGTTATATAAGGGTAACGTGGGCTTGTTTTGTGTTTTTGACGGGCGCAGTTTATTCAACTAAGATGGCATTAGGTTGAGTAATTTATTTGAGAGCTTGGGTGAATTATTCCTTAATGTTTTCCTCTGTTTTCCAATGTTATTTCCAGGTCTATGCAGAATTTAAAAGAATCACTGGAGGAATCTGCACTCAACTTTCCACAAAGCCTTGGAAGTCCGTGATAAAGATCTGATCAGGATGTATCAATCCAGAAGAGGTGATACTAACAAGCCTAACCTAGATGAGGCACATATGAACACTGTTCTCAAATAAATTCATTTGTATATTTTAACCTATGTTTTCTTTATTGCAGCCTACAGATATAGCCATGCATCGATGGAGGGCAGCAAGTGATTTTCTCCACAGGAATTCACAATCTCAAAATACCTATGTTTTGCGTCATTTTTTTTTTCAATGGGCCTTTTTTGTAGTTCAGCAAGTGTAATGTCTGTCAACAGGAGCACTTAATCATGTATGTTCAGTCTATATGAGAAGAAATTGTTATGAATTAAAAGCTGTGTCTTGGTTTATTTGTGTGGTTTACTTTTTGTGACTTGAAAGATTCCAGTTAATATTTTTTGGTAACAACCCCAATGTGCAATTATTTATAACTAGTTCCACAGGTTTTTCTAGTTAAAATTCCCAAATAATAACAATTAATTGAAGTAACAGATAAAACGTGGGGTAAATACTTAAATTTTAATTGACAGAATGTTTGCTGTATGTTTTCAAATATTAAACGAATTAAAAAAACTTTAGTTGAATGAACTATAAAACTAGTTGAGCTAGCATACTTTTTAATATTTGAGTCAAGTTTGGGCCTACTAAAAAATAACAATTCAAGTAACACTTTGAGGACAGAAATTGAGTGAACGTAAAATATCTGTGGAACTAGTTACTAAATAACAATTAGTTGAAACCACTTTAATTTTTTTACAGTGTGAGTTTACATTGTGTTTTAATTAACAGACACAGTTAATTAAAATGTTGTTTAAATGTCATAACAGAGCAAACTTTTCAAGTGGTCTGTCAAGCTATATTATATACTAAAAGCACATTGCCTCAACAATTTAGATAGAAGGCATGAGAAGAAGAGGAGTAAAAGCCATGTTTTAGGCATATTTCAGACCGAAAAAGGTTGTGCTACTCCCATATTGATCTGAGCATTATAGGATCATTATGGCTCTAAAGTGGCAACATCAAAGTAATTAGTGCTGCAGACAGTCACACTTTCTGGAGTAAAAGAAAGATCAAGACAGTGAAAGCAAGTTGTGGGTTTGTGGAGAGCAAAAACCATCCATAAGTGCATGATCAGTTCAAGTCACTAAAAGTAAGAGTGCGGTGCATTGTTTATAAAGTCAACGGCAGAGAATATAGTATAGGTTGTTTTCAGATAATATAAAAGCAGCCGAAAACATTCGCAAATGTTTGACTGATTTATTTGGACTCCTGTAATGTTAGCAATCATGTCCTGCGCATTGTACATCTTGGTATATAGGTAAAGCTTTGATATGTGTGATCAAAGCTTTTAGTAGGGTGTGACTTTCTGGGGCCTTTAGAGTACAAGAGATGAAATGCATCACACTTCAGATAATACTATAACCAGAGTGTCGCATTTGCTATTTGAAGTGTCAGGGGACATTAACAACTGTAGCGCTAACCTGAGCACTGGGGTGGAGTCAACTCTCGAAAGCCAGTCATTATCTTATTGGAATGATACAAGAGCTGTGAATTATCAATCTGAGAGATTATGAAATGAATTATTTAAATACATGGCATTAACAACCTCCCTACTAAACTAAAAAGCAAAAAACAATACTTCGATGAAAGCCTTTTACTAAAGCTTTGTTAATGTAAAATGTTTAATGTTTCATTTTAATAGCATACTGTATATATAAATGTGTTTGCTTATTTTTGCTTTTAAAACAACAATCATATAAATGAAACATTTAAAAAAGATTTTTAAAAGATTAAAAAAAACTAGATTTTAGAAACATGTTTATCTGTGTATTTTTCAATGTACCCTTTCAGATTCAGACCTCTGTTGTTAGCTTTTTTGGACATTTATTGATTCGCTGCTCATCTTTTCATGTTGTGGATTTGAAATCATGTTTGAAAACATTTCATGCAGACAGGTCAGTATAATGGGCCTTGAAATAGTCAGCGGAAAACCCAAAGGTCATGCAATTTGGGTTCACAAACAACTGTAAGTAGGGGGAGAAATAATTATTGAGTTTGAATGAACAAAGCTGTCATTGATTCATATCAAGGGGTTTTGGGGAGGTAAGATTTACTGCACTTTCAACATGAGAATGCAGGGGGAAAATACTCAGGTAGTGGCCCAAATGGATTTTCAACTAGGCCCTACACCTTTCAAACTGTACTGCTGTTGAATAGCAGTCAGATGTTGCCATGCCAACCTTTTTCGAGAGGGACATTCAGCGGTCTGTGCATCACAGAGAAAGCGTTGCCAGATGTCCTCAACAATTTGCTCTGAAAAGATTTCAGTCGGCCATGCTTATTAGCAGATAACAATCAGGGAGCTGGGGATATATGCCTTCCTCTCCATAATAGGCAAGAAGATGGCCAATAACAGCCATGCCTTGTCCAGCGGTGGCCTAGTTTGCCAAGGTGCCATTGGCTAGTGGTGGATATTTGTGAAATATTTATGACACGTTTCTACATCTGCAACATGTTAGAGTCCATGCGCAGCTGACATTCTCTGGCACGTCTTGAAGGCACTTCAGGCCGGCAAAAAAACACTTTTGAATTATTGATTGTATAAATCAACACCAGGAGTCGTCTGACAATTTGGAAAGGCAGAAATTAGGTTTTTCCTTTAACCGTGGCCAAGTATTGGTAGTAACAGTAAAATGTTCTTAAACCAGCGCTGTTGCAATTCGTATACATTCAATTCGTCATCATTTACTCACCCTAATTCATGGACACAAAGCCAATGCAACTCAATGGGTACCCATTGTTCAGTTACTAACATTCTTCAAAATATCTTCTTTTGAACATTTGCATTTTGGGTGAACTATCCCTTTGAAGTACCCTGGGTTGTCTCGAAGTGCAGATTGCACCCTCGAATGCCTGACATTACTCACAACTCACTGTGAGAAGGAGGAGTTTAGTGATGCTTCATTGCATTAATAAATGCAATTATATTGTAAACATGATGTTGTGTGTGAATGTGAATGTCTATGTCGTCTAAGCAACAAGGTCACTTCTGTTACTTGTTAGTATGTCCCAGTTCTTGCATTCTCTTTGCTACACACTAAAATGTATAGGCTATTATTTTCCATAACAAAAATAGAACACAGTTTTTACATTTTAGTTAAAGTACAATATGTGTGTTTCATGGTGTTGTGCAGTGCAGTACACTTTGATTTATGCACGTTATGTATGATATATGATTAAATGAATTTCTGAGACTTAGTTTGATTTAATATCTGTTAACTGTTAGATTAAGAGCATGCGTTTCCTTCCCCCTATATAAGCCTACTGGTAGCCTACTCTCAGGGTTTTTCCAACATTCAATGATCAAATTCACATTTGATCATTGAATGTGATTTATGAGCGATGCAGATGACTGCCTGCTGCGCTTGTGATGACTGCAGGAAAGAACGAATGGAGACCCATGCACTCTCTCTGTGATCGACTTCATTATGTGTTGCGCAGACCGATGGTCATATGATGTGAAATAGCTGCGGAAGCACTTGGTATCGTATGTTTTTAAACGCTCTCGCGGAAGTTTGAGATCATAGGCCTATCAACTGTCCCTCTCCCGCGCATATCAATCAAAAGCAACTGACACGACGACAAAAAGTCAGAATCCATGTCTTATCGGTGAATACCGGGTCATCCGGTGAATATTTTACCTGAATAGGCCCTTTTCACAATGACGTCACTTAACTTCCGCCTTTTCGCAAAGCAGTGTATCATAACATCCGTCTTGCAACAAACAAGAAGAAGAAGAAGAACTTCTGTTCTTTTTTCCGTCCGGAATTTAACAACAGTGAATAAAACGGACAGAACAAGTATTCAAGTAGTTATCAGCACCTTCGCCAACACACACACAAAAAAACACTTACCTTCATAATCAAACAGGTACTGTTCAATGAAGAATTTGTATCGTTTCTCTAGCTTTGATCTTGTCCTTAGCGAACATTTGTCTGCAAGACGTTTGTGACAAGCAGAGCAGGACGAGGGCCGTGAGGGAGCTGCGCGAGGCCGGTGATGCGAGTGATAATGAGCGTCAGCTGCGCGTTGCACCGGTCTCGCATCTCTCGTGGTCGACTGCCGGCCACACAAACATAATAAAACATAACATAAAATCCAGGCCTGGTTCTCTCTCGTCCTTCACTGCTGTCGCTCCTCCTTTTATGCTTCCGGAGCTCCTCTGTGAGAGATGCGAGGCCGGTGTCTCGCGCCGTTCCCTCACGGCCCTCGTCCCGCTCTGCTTGTCACAACGTTGTACATCATCTAGCCGTATTTGTGGCAGATGTGCAAGGGACTTGGTAAACTCCATTCTGAGGCGCTAGCGGAAGTAACTTCTTCTTGAGTTTTACTGGCGGTTGGCAAACCAGCTTATAGGTGCATTTCTGCCACCTTATGAACTGGAGTGCTAGCGGACTGCTTCGCGGCAGAACGGAATATGCGTGATGTCATGTGAAAAGGGCATATTTCCCCAACTGCGCCTTTTCTCTGACAAGGGTTCCGCTCGTACAACTGACACAAACAAACAAAACAAATGCTATTCAGCGATGAAGTGTTTTCCGTGTTAACTACTATCCTGTGCCATGTCTTAACAGATTTGATTATTAAACATACAGCGCGTCTACTAATGTCCGATTCGCGTCCTTAATAATGACTCATTTGAACCGATTCATTTTAATGAGCGGTTGAAACAACTGTAGACCAACCAAGAACTCACGAGACTCACTGTCTGAATCCATCAAATCAGTTACTCAAAACACCTCAGAACGTAATATGCTTTGTCCATTTAGCAAGAGTGGATAGTAAGATTTAGTCTAAATAATCCACTGTATGTACAGTTTATTTATTTGGCAATGCGTATTAAATTACCTATAAAATCATTTAGTTTAGACAGGAAAGAGATGAAACCAGAACAAATCATAAGTTTTTGTTAGCTAGTTCCTAATTTAATTTAATTGTATGTGGTGAAAAGAAGAATTTATTTAAAATATAGGATGGGTAATAATAGTTTACTTTTTAATGCCCTGTGGTACAGATATAATTATATATCAATAAAATTATTAAAGCTGACAAATAAAAATTAAGGCCAGTGAAAATTACAGCTTTTTATGCAAAGAGGGCAAGAAAGGAGGATATTGAGACTGATGGGTAATATCTGTCACATAATTTCATACCAATTATATAACTTGGAAAGATTATAAAACTAAATAATATCAACAAAATAAAATGACAAATCAAATGGTGTTTTTTTGCATTTACATTGTATTTATTGTCAGAACTGGACTTGCAGTTCAAGAGTAGGGTACATTTAACCACATCCACCGAAGACCAATTTTGGCCCAGGAAAATCCCTGACTCTGTATTGCTTAGGACTCATTTTGGACCAAATAGGTTGTTGATGTCGTACCATACTCTTACCAGGGCGAGTTTGGAGACGGACCGTGGAGTGCCATCTGTGTTAATGGAAGCTTCTGTGGGAAAGGCTAAAAAGCCAATACAATGTGGGGGGTTCCACTTAAGTCTTAATGGTGTCTTCAGTGGAATAAAGCACTTTTCATAGCTTTGAGGTTGAGTTCTGGTTAACGGGGATAGTGTGACCAAGCCAGAGAAGAGAAACACTTATTTATCCCCTGATAGATAAGCACCGAGATTTATTGCATGTCATTATACACTCTTAAAAGAAATGGTTCTATTTAGAACCAGAAATATGGAGGACTAAACTTGCAAAAATTATAAATAAATAAATGTATAAATAAATAAATATATAAACGAATAAATGTAATAATATGAAAATAAATAAAGGAATGAATGTTTTGATAAAACAAAATATTTCTTTTTAGCTATTATTGATCTTAGCTTTAACCTTTTTTCATTTTTTAAATTGATTTATAATTTTTTTATATATTTATATTTTTAGATTATTTTATTTATAATTTCCTTTTATTTTTACATTTATTTATTTAAACGTTTATTTATTTATGTATTATCGAATGTATTTATTTCCACTCTTATTTATTTATTCTTCAATTTATTCTTACTTTTCTGTGTCTTGTATGATAATTAGATGGTTGGTTCATCGTAGATTGAAGCGTTTGATCGATTACTGTTGACTTGTTTTGGACTAACGTCACGTTACTCACTGATCGTTTGCTTCGTGTATAGCGTTTAACTATGGCGGGCGCACAATTAGCCAGAGAGTTACAGGCATTTAGCCAATGCAGTCGATAACCACGCATCAAATGATGTGTCATTTAGAATAGATGCGGGTTTTTTTATTTTTGTAAAAAGTTTTATTACAGATTGACGGCGAGATAAATGACGAAGTTCTTCCTCAGTTGTTAGCCTCATTCAACATCTGTGCACATTCACCATCTGTGCGAGTCAGAGGGTGCTATGGTGGTGTTACGGTTCAACTGGTGAAAATCATAAAGCACAAAATGTAATAAGGTTTAACTACACAGATGAGCTTGTGAACCGAAGTCGCAAGCTAACGCGTTGTCAAAGTGACAGTTATAAGCAGCCTTTCGGTTAGAAAAAGTGTAAAGATTTAATGTAACATTACAATGAATTGAGACATAGTGAACTTAAGTCACAAGTTAACACGGTAGTAATGAGCATCGTTCTTTCACTACAGGGGCCATCAAATGGAAACCATTCCGTCTAAAAAGACGTTGTTACTAAACTGTACTCCTAAACTTTACTACATTTCATAAGAGATAAATAACACAGAGGTCACAAGCATATTCCCTTGATTTTATGGCGAAGATCCCTGTCAACTAGTGTTGTGAAATGGCTTAGTGTGATTGTTACCGTAATGACACGCAGCCTCGCTTTATTGCATGGGTTCGAATCCCGTGGGGGACCTGTAACCGGAACTTGGTCACCACTTTAGCACCCTCTGACTCGCACAGATTTTGAAGAACTTTGAACATTTATCTCGCTGTCAATCTGTAATAAAACATCAATAAAGATTAGACAACTAATCTAAATGACACATAGTCATTTGATGCGTGGTTATCGACTTCATTGGCTAAATGCCGTAACTCTCTAGCTAATTGTACGCCTGCCATAGTTACTTATCGTTATACACGAAGCAAACGAAACGATCAGTGAGTTACGTCACGTGACGTTAGTCGAAAACAAGTCAAGAGTAATCGATCAAACGCTTCAATCTACGCTGAACCAATAGTAGGCAAGACCAACCATCTAATTATCATACAAGACACAGAAAAGTAAGAATAAATTCAAGAATAAATAAATAAGAGTGGAAATAAATACATGCGTTAATAAATAAATATAAAACAAATAAACGTATAAATAAATACATGTAAAAATAAAAGGAAATGATAAATAAAATAATCTAAAAATCAAAAATGGACACAAAATATAATAAATCAATTTAAAAAATGAAAAAAAGTTAAAGCTAAGATCAATAATAGCTAAAACGAATTATTTTGTTTTATCAAACCATTCATTCCTTTATTTATTTTCATATTATTACATTTATTCGTTTATGTATTTATAATTTTTGCAGGTTTAGTCCTCCATACAGAAATGGTTCTATCTCCTGCTTCGTATATGGAACCCCAAAATGGTTCTATATTGAACCAACTTAATGGGTTCAATAAAAAGAACCCCAAATGGTTCGTTGAATCCAAGTTAAATGGTTCTTTATAGAACCATTAAAGGTTCTTTATTATTATGAGTTATTTATTATTGATAATAAATTATAGCCAATCCAGACAATTCAAAAAGTTTATATTTATTCATTTTATTATGCAAAAATATAAATATAATTTAAAATCACATCTCTGCACTCTGTATTAGACAGCAAAAATAATTTCTATTAAGCATTTTCACATTTTAATAAACATACGCATAAGCTTGTTTTTGCACTGCATGTACATAAACACATTTTAAAATCGCATCTCTGTATTAAACAGCCAAACTTTACACTTTAATTACATTGCATTCAACCATTTTGTTTAAATTATTAACTTTTTTTATAAACATACATAAGCTTGTTTAAGTACAGTACTTAACTTTATGTATCTCTGAAATGAGGAAAAGAATCACAATGCAGATAAAAACAATTCATGAACAATTAAAACATCTATTAAATAGCACTACAATTTACACATGTTGATTGTACATTTTTAGTACAGGTATTGGTGTTCTTGTTTCGTGACGAGACTTAAGTTTATGCAAATATTTTTGAATAAAAGTCATTGTGTTCTTAATGGCAACTGGGTATTGAACACTGAAAAGAAAATAGACCGCAAACAGGCATTCCACAGCCTGTGTCATGTCAATGTCTGCCTCTGATGTTCACGTTGTCCATTATAATGCTGACACTTTCAGCTTTGAGGGGATCAGGAGAGCCGTTAAACACTATGGTTGGTGTAGGACCTTTGGGTTCCTGTAAATCAAATATTGTACAACCTTTATTTAAAGTCAAGTGACTCAAATGTAAATAAAACTACAGAAGACTATACTTACACTATTTATACTAGAGGAAGCTGGCATTTTCTTTATATAATGCTGGCAATAAAATGAGTGGAGCATTCCTAACAAGACCTACAAATAGATACAAATTATTGTACATTAGGTACAGAAATCAACTAAAGGGATAGTTTACTCAAAAATTAAAATTCATTTACTCACTCTCTTGTCATTTCAAACCTATATGGTTTTCTTTCTTCAGCAGAACACAAAAATATATATATTTTTAAGAACGTTGGTAACTGAACAACGCTGATAGTCATTTACTTCTATTGGACACAAAACCAATGCAGGTCAATGGGCACCGTCGTTGTTCAGTTACCAGCCTTTTTCAAAATATCTTCTGTTGTGTTCTGGTGAACAAAGTCATACAGGTTTGAAATGACAAGAGAGTGAGTAAATGATGGCAGAATTTTTCATTTTTGGGTAAACTTTAATAATACTAAAATTATTTCACATTTTCTCTAATACAATTTATAAGTGCTGC
This sequence comes from Triplophysa rosa, assembly GCF_024868665.1. Taxonomy (NCBI): domain Eukaryota; kingdom Metazoa; phylum Chordata; class Actinopteri; order Cypriniformes; family Nemacheilidae; genus Triplophysa; species Triplophysa rosa. The sequence continues at coordinate 16,811,988 of NC_079891.1, read as the reverse complement.
AATGTTTACATTGACAGTGCAGATAATGCAACTTTACACTGGGCAAGGAACAAATATATGATGTAGTTACCTTCTGTGGTTTCCTCTGCTGGTCCAATGAGATTGGCATAGAGTTTCCTTTGACTTCCTTCTTTTGCACTCCTGATGATGTGTGGGGCCATTTCATTTAGATATGTTTCCATGTTCTTCGCCAAGTCTGTTCCAAACCTCATTGTCATTTCATGCAGCATCTTAAACACAAAAAAATTGTTTACTTCAGGTGCATATATCCAAATTACACACTATCAGACAAACAAGTTACTTAAAAGTCAGCATGAATTGGAGGCTGCAATTGACTATAGTGATGTATTTTCCGAAACAAAATGTTCAATAAGAAAAATAGTGTGCATGGTAATCAAAATGACTCCAGGCGTTGAATCCCACATGATAAAATAACTTGATTAGAAATAGAGTAGACATCTGGATCATATTTTCTATTCCATTTGCAATTCATTTGTGAAATTTCATTATAAAAAAATTGACATTTCTGAGTAACCAACATATACGCAGACTCGGTGCGGATACGAACGCTGCAGTGCACTGCAATCGTGCAGCTTTAATGCAGACCGGCGGGAAGTTCTCAACTGTGGCCAGCAGTGTCCACTTTCCTTCAGAGTTTAGCTCCAACCCTAATAAAACACTCCTGAACAAGCTAATCAAAATCTTCAGGATTACTGAAGAGGCAGGCAGTTAAATTTGATCAGGGTTGGAGGAGCCTGACTGCACGAAAATGGACCGTGCGGCCGCGGCCCAAACTTAAGAACTTCTACACCTGTTAACATAGGCCTGTGAAAAAGATACTCACGGAGTATGTATAAAACTGTGACAAACGTTCACATATCATATCCCTCCGTCTTCCACCTGGTTCGCTTTTATCGTTATCTTACCTTTAACGAACAGCTACCACGCGCTTCATTGAAATTACGCTTCTGTCTATCTCGTCGCCTTATAACACAGCTGTCTTATATTGCCAATTTAATTAACAATGACAAGCAAATAAAGGGAAAATGTAACTTAATTCATTAAAAACCGGAGCAAAATCAGTTTAATAGCACTTTCTGAACCGACGGCTGACGAAGCCCGTCAGTGCTAACGTTACCAGCAGTATTTTTAACTGAGGTAAATATTATATTTAGTATAACTAGTTAACACTAGGGCTACTCTAACAAATATAAATATAAACTGATTATACTAAATATTTCGGTAATATACTTTCAAAAATGTAAAAACTTTACTCACCCGAGGGTGTGAACGGCCAGAAATGGCGGACTCCTCAGTTTTAAAAATAAACTGTCACTGTCTCGAGGTTCATTTTCGCCAATCCACCAATAGGAATTCAAGGATGGTGCAACACATATACGTCACCAGAGGGCATTTTTGCGATTATTTGTTTTTAATGCCCCCTTCGGATTAAATGAAACATTGACAATATGATATGGTACAAAATAAAGAAAACACCTGGATATACAAAATGATTTACCAAAAAGGCAAACAATAATGTATTAGGAAATGTATTATGCTTTCATAAAAAAGCTTACAGGAAATAAACAGTACACTTTATATTAATATTATAATACAATATTAATATTTCGTTGACTCTCTTGTTTTTGACCACAGCAGTCACTCTCCTTTTTTACACAAAATGTGTTGTGTAGGTCTATAATTATTGTGTTATCTTTAGTTTACACTTCAGTCACAAAACATGAATTGTAGAACCATTTTATTAAAAAGGTTCTTTGCCCTCCAATGGTTCTACATGGAACCTTTTTTTTGGTAAAAGGTTCTTTTTGCCAAGTACAGAACCCCGGGGTTCTATATAGAACCTAAAGGAACCTTTTTTTTTAGAGTACTGTAAGGGCCCAACCAGACGTAACTTTATATAGGCCAACCTCCGAGTCCATATGCATTTCTTACAGCTGATCCTTCCACTGTGCAAACACTCTCAAAAATCAGGATAATTGATCTGTAATCACCATGATGTATAACTATTTCAGTGCAAGCAACATTTTACTGCCTCTCGTATACATTTCTCAGCCTGTGGGTTTCCTGAGCAAATTACCATCATTCTGCCATATCTTGCTGTTCACCATTCTTTTTTTACAACCATGCAATGCCAGTTGGTGGTCGAAGGTTGCAGACAATGCACAAAGGTGACCTGTGACCCATGTTGGTGCATCAGGAAGCCTGCATTTACATGCTGATTTTCTTGAAAATGGTTCAGCTTTCCATTTTATCATGGGGATATCAGTGACATGATTGTTCCACTTTTGTTTAAAGAACTTCCTGTGTCTTTGCTGTTTTCAAGGGTACACAAATACCCTTGATGACATGATTATATTGCAGGTTTATATGCATTACATTGAGAGATTCAAACAAGTTTGTTTGCCTAAAGCGATATGGACAGGAGGAGTGTATATTTTATATGAATTTAATTAAAAACCTATAACATTTTGGAATGTGTAATAACAGGATCACTAACAGTATATGGAGGTTTTCGTAACAAATTGTCATAATTTTACAGCCTTGCTAATGGTCAGTCACTGTCCTGTATTTCTTTTCTTCAGATTAACAGTTAATGGTATAATTGCCAACATTGCCACATTTTAACCTTTCTGGATTGTTTCTATTCTGCCCAGCATTTTGTTAATAGATTTTTTTAATACTTGTTTGAAACTGTTTTTGAATAACTAACTTAAAAATATATACATTTTTGCAGAACACGCTCAGAACACACAGTTTAACAAATAGATAACAATTTACATTAAGACTATTTGTTTACAATTAGTATTAGCTAACATGGACTATCAATCAACAATCTATAGCATTTATTAATCTTAGTTCATGTTAATTTTAGTATTTACTAATACATTTTTAAACTTAAACGTTGTAACTATTAACAATAGTTCATGCACCATTAACTAACATGAATAACTGTACTGACATTAACGTGATAGTTCACCCCAAAGTGTAAATTCTGTCATCATTTACTCACCCTTTTGTCATTTCAAACCTTGCAAAAATGGCTTGATTTCTTCTGCAGAACACAAATGAAAATATTTTTTCAGAAAGTTGGTCCGAAAAGCACCGGCCCCCATTCACCTCTATTGCAAGTCAGTGCGGGCCAGTTAATAACATTCTTCAAAATATCTTCTTTTGTGTTCTGCGGAAGGAAGGAAGTTATAGGTTTGAAATGAGTAAATGTGAGTCAATGATGACAGAATTTTCATTTTTGGTTTAACGATCACTTTAACAAGGATTAATATGAAAAACTATTGCTCTTTGTTAGTTCATGTTGGTTAATGCATGTACAATGTTAACAAATACGTACAACCTTATTGTAAAGTGTTACTAAGAATTTTGTGTATGTATTGCTTTTATGTGTGGAATAAATGTTGAAAGAACTGGATCATCAGTCTAATCCCAGGTGCAATGCACACAAACACTGCCGAAGTGAAATATTTGAGGAGACAGAGCCCTCTGTCAGGGAATGTTGTCCTTTTCACAAGATATTGTTTAACACACACAACAGTTTCTAATTACCCTTTGTCTTTGGATATGAGATAAGAGAGGAAAATGGTTAACTCCCGCCGTCTATTTGCTCGAATGCCTTATCCTATGTGTTTGTCAACACATCATTAGTGAACCACAGTAGCTAATTAGTTGTTTTAACACTAAGGTGATTAGAGACAAAATTCACATTGTGTTTCACAATGACACAGAGGTATAGATGTCGGTTTCGCTCAAAACTACCATGCTCCTTTTTCCTCTTTATTATTTTTCAGATTAAGACAAAACACAGGAAACAAATGACCCAATGAAAGATCACTGACAGGTATCAAAGTCTGGAACAGGATGATAATGAGGTATAAAAAAATCTGTATGATAAACATCATTTTGCTTTGTAGATAGTGGTACAGTTATGTCACAAAAATATGTTTTGTCTAGCATTGGTCGCAATCAGGGTGTACTTAAACAGGTTAACACAGAAATGAAAACTAATACAATAGTACAATGATTAATTTTGTTTGTTTGTTTTTTATTTAACACGTTCAGAGGGAAAACAAAATAACAAGTGTATGTGACAGCTTTTTACCCGTCTTACACTTCTCCACAACACTAACCCCACATTTCTATTTTGGCCACATTATTCTTTCACTTGATTAAGATCAGGAAGCAAGAAAGGAATGTTTGAGATGCAACTACAGGAAGGTGTTGCTGTTTGCCAGATCTCAAGGAGCCTTAGGAATGCAGTCTGTTCAATAACGTATAGTAAGTTGACAAAATTGATAGTTGACTCATTCATTTTTTTATCTTTACCATAAGTACATTTTTGTGCAAAACATGCAAATGTGCAGTCTTTTTTTTGTAAAACCATAACAAAAATGAATGCAGATTTCTGACACATGACCATTTTTAAAACGGCGGGTTGCAGGCTTTCTATCTTCTCAGTTTTGGGCTTTTCATTGATTTGTTATCAGTCTAAGGAAATAATATCTCACGTTTATAGGGGCTGTGTCCACCAAGGCGTTTCTACCGGCGTACGACGTGTTTTTTCAATTGTTTCCAATAGAAACGTTTTTTTGAAAATGCGAGCAGCTGGTGTTCGACCGGGCGCCCAGAGTTGAAAAATGCTCAGCTTGGGGCAGAACGCTGCGCCTATAGCGGGCGTTTTCAACCGAGCTCCTGGCGTTTTCAGCCGCGTAAAAGCGCCTCAGTTGACACAGGGCATTTATCAAAATGCCCCAGAGGCAGCAGTGAAGAGGCAAATGTCTCAGATAGAGATAAGATTTGGGTACAGCAACTTCACAAGAAAAACAATTAACCTACTGAAAATTCAGTAACACGATTTCTTAACAAAGCAGATGTTTTATTGTCATTAAGTGTTGCCATGAACAATTCTAATTTGAATAAAGAATCGAAATGACCAAAAAAAAGAAAACATTGCTCTTTGTCTTCTGTCTTACATAACCTTTTTTTTCAGAAGAAATGTAGTAATAACTACAGTAGAGTGTGAAGCTCAAAAGGATAATCGCACAGAAGGAACAATGTGAAGGATGTCTTTGTTTGGATTGCAGCTCCCCTATGTTTAATTGTTGGTGTGCAGTTGAGCTTAAAGTTCACCTTCAAAATGACAATTCTGTCATCATTTACTTACCCTATTTTCATTTTAAACCTTTGTGATTTTCTTCTGCAAAACATTTATTTAAAAAAATGTTGGCAAGCAAAAACCGTTGGTTCCCATTGACTTATGTTGTATGGGCACAAAACTAATGGCAAATGTCAATGAGGACCAACAGTTTTCTGTTACCAACATTTTTCAAAATGTCTGCTTTTGTCTTCTGCAAAAGAGAGTAAGTCATACAGGCAGTACTCGAGTTGTAAAAAAAATCAGGGGGGATGGTGGATTGGATTTAACTTGGTTTAGAGACAGATCATTTGTGCTGATGACAGCGCATGTGGTGGGAGACCAAGGGTGTACCCTTTTGATTATTGTTTAAGCACAAAGATAATTATTATATTATATTACTCTAAAACAATGTATCAGATACTCCTGTCATTGATCTTGACCAAGGCACCTCAGAATTGGAGTTGGTCCCCAGGATGGCATGGCTACCACTGCTCCTTAGGGTAAATACAGAGGACACATTTTCCCACTGGGTGCAAGTGCAACTTCATACTCATGATACCTATAAATCTATTGGGAATTGATCTATTAAATGTTGAAACAAAACCTCACAAAACATTGTAAATGAACATGAATCCTCTCAAGTCAAGTCCATTTTAATTGAAGTGCAAGAACAAATGGATTAAACAAATATACCATTTAGAAAATCTGAAAATAATACATATAATACAAATACACAGCACCACCTGACATTTCATAAACTTGAGGTGGCCAAACAAAAGACAAAAAAGGGGGAGCAAAATTAATAACTGATCAGTTCAATGCTGCAGTGCTGCCTACCCCATTCTCCTCTACAGTATATCATAGAAGCATCCAAAGAGTTTCATAATCATGTTTTTTAATGTAAATTTTCCGGGCTTTCAGATCAATATCATAGAATTATCAAACCTGTTCCTCCTCCAGCTCTAAGCTCCTCTGCTCTCCGTCCTGCTTCCTCGCCATGGTTATCCTCTATATGAAGAAAACAATGGCATTATGGTTTTGTTAGAGCAGACAGTCAAGTAGCCTACTGTCAAGTTAGGTTTTTTTTATAAAATAAGAGGGCAGTCACCTAGCCCATATTGAATTAGAGAAATGTTTACTATTCCAGTAACAGGGTTTCCCCCAGAAAATGTGTTAGTTTTGTTAGTCTTTAATTTCATGCAAGGAAAAGTAATGGCTAGTAATTGCTTTCCTTGCACTTGCCATTTACGTATATGTTGTAGAATGTTTGGCGAACGATGATAGATAGCACGATGACATTCCACCAGATGCTGCTGATCGGACAGTCTTTAATTTCATGCAAGGAAAAGTAATGGCTAGTAATTGCTTTCCTTGCACTTGCCATTTACGTATATGTTGTAGAATGTTTGGCGAACGATGATAGATAGCACGATGACATTCCACCAGATGCTGCTGATCGGACAGGACAGAGTAACACGGCGGATAACGCTCATAAAAAACACACATTTTTTTTCTACTTAGGCTAGTTAAGGAGGCAGGCGTGTGTTGCTTAGGCAGCCGCTGTAAAGTGCTGTGGGAAACCCTGCAGTAAGATATTCCAGGTGAAACAGAAACCAAATCTAATATTAACTTTGTGAATGTAAAGTCTAACCTGACGTTAGCTAGCTAGCTGGCGTTAGCTAACAAGAAAAAAAGCTCCAAACTAACTAACATCGTTAACTGTGTTGTTATCGCCTCTGTCCAGAGATTCCGCCTTTGGTGACATATCAAAAGTATTCCCGACTCTTGACTTACCTTCAGTGCTACTTCTTGCCCTCTTAAAGCCGAAGTCTATCAGGTCAAGCTGTCCATGTCACTTGGGCTTGGCCATGATGCTGAAATCACCGGCACCAGCACCTGCGCTGCTATGTGGCTGACTGATGTGACGTCAATTTAAAACAAATCGTCGTGTCATTATGTGCACGTTCCCCTCGTCCACAGTATTTTAGCCTATTCAATATTCGCAAAAACTAAATGTTGAAATAGTGGTAAATTACCACTGGTAATATTTACACATTCATTGATCAAATAACTGGAGATGGTAAGGGGGGTGGCCGTTTTAGAAGGGGGATGCCATCCCCCCTCAACTCGAGTACTGCATACAGGTTTGAAATAACAAGAGAGCGTGTAAATAATGACAGAATTTTCATATTGAAGGTGAACTATTCCTTTAAAATACAGTATATGTGAACAACTGCAACATGGCCCAATGCAATCAACTCATCAACATTAAGCTCACTCTCTTTTTCCCACTTCTGTATGTGTTAAACATTAGCTTGCACTGATACTGACATGAACAGTCTGACAGGGCTATATTACGTCAAATTCAGCTATTACACAATAATCTCAGATTGTTGAACTAAGCTTGCTTCTTCACAGTGATATTTAGGCTACTCTTTGCTTAAATGTGGATAGCAAGCTACTTTGGAAATTTTGCAATCCTTTAAAGTATGACCACCTCAGTTTCCCCTTTTCCACTATGGAAAGGCACGGCTCTGTATTTTCAGTAGAAGGACTTGACTTCCTCAGGGTGTAATGATCTAGACGACTGACACTTCCAGGTAATTACCTTTATCAGGTAATGTTATGACTGTGATAAGAAGGTTAGTGTTTAAACTGTGTCAGATATTTGGTCTTTTAAATGCTACGTAAGCTTCATGTCTGTTAGAACAACATTTTTCAGATATGTTCCTTACTGTGTAGCCAGATATTATAAGTATATTAGGTTTTCCTTATTTCCCAGGCCATGCTGGTCACATTTGGCCATCCCCCATACCACAATTTTCACCTTTGACCTTTTTCATCTTTACTGATAATGAATTTAAACTTTGAAATTTTGAAAGCAGTTTAATGTCATATGACACGGCTAAAACGAATATTATCGTTTGTTTTACATGTAATGCAATGTGTATACACGATTTAAGGTTCAAAAACACTGTATTTTCCACATCCGTGCATGTCTGTATCTCCTCTTTGCCCCGCCTGTCTGAAATGCGCAGGTGTGCGATGATTGGCCAGTTAACCAGTGCGTAGTGATTGGTCGAATACTGCAAGTGTGTGACGGAAATGTAACGCCTCTTACCATATTTGGAACATCAGGTTCCAAAGCAATTGTACTGACAGGTACGCCCACCTTACGTACTTAATCTACTACGTAGATTCGTGGGGGTGTGGTTACACGAGGCATTTCAGGCAGGTCTGGGTGAGCATTTGCTTTTAGATAGAATGCATCTTTTGTTCCGATATTTTTCCAATTTTACGTGTCTAATACATGCATGGGCAACTTATAACACACCAAAGACACAGAAAAACACGTATTCATGCCATGACCCTTTTAAACATAAAAGCATCTAAACACATAAGCATCAGAAAGCTGAACTGTATTTCTGTACTAACACATATTTTATTTAAAAATACACATTTAATCAGTTTTGCACGTCAGAACTGAACCCATGATCTTGATCTTGATATTGCTGATGCAGTGCTCTGCCTGTTGAGCTTCATGAACCCTCACAAGTAGTATTTTTAAGGTTTTAAAAGAGTAAAAAAAGAAGGTAATGATTTCATTCCCTTGTATAGATGATGCTTTTGTGTGCATTTTACTTGAAAGCAACACTTTAAGGTAAAATATCAGGCTCTTCCTGATATAGTGTTGTGCTTTCTTCCCTCCTCTATTTCTCCCTATCTCGGTTCTTTTTTAAATAATCCTTTATTTTTCTTCTATTCTGTGTGTTCTTACATAATATTTCTTTACTTTTTTGGTGATGACACACTTTATCATACTTAATCTTTTGTTTTCTCAAGTGCAGTGTCTTTTCCTGAAGCATTAGAATTATGCCATTGACTCTTTGACCTCAGAGCTTAGAACTAACCTGAGGTCATGTTCATGTTGACACCCTGTACACAGAAATGTTCCCATGACAATAATAGACAATCTCCTGAAAACTCTTACTCTGGTACCTTACACCACTTTCCTTATACCAACAGGGATGGTTATTTTCTCAGAGCAATCTTGCTGAGAACTAGACGGGCCACGATCATTTGGTTTGGTGGTCTCATGACATCAAATCTTCTTAGAGAAACTTCAGATATTTAAAGCAATGCAGTACCATACATTTACCAAAAAGCCTTAAACCCCTAGTCTGATTTCTGGTTTGTTCTCCAAGATGACAAAGCTGCCTCTATCTGAAGAAGATTGCGACGTTTTACAGCCCCTTTTTGTTTAGGGTAGGGTTTAAAGCTTTACTCTGCATAAATACAGTGACGAAACAACTTTAACCAACAAAATGTGTCTACTCTGAAAAATAATGACGCTTAATCTGCTATCATTACAAGACAGCTTTGTAACAGCAAGTTACATAAAGGTAGTTGAGTGAACATGACTGCGTATTTCTGTCATTCTGTCTGTATTTGTACCCACAGAATGCAGAATCTCACCACTGTCCTTAAGGTCTTCAGTTCTACCTCAAGTATCACTTTGGCACATTTTAAGAGCTTTGCAACATAGCAGCACCTCGCACTGCTCATTGAGAGCATTACGATGAGAGAGTGTGACTTCTGAGAGCACTAGACATTTTGCTTTTATTTAAATGTATTACGGGAACACAAAAATGATTTTAGAAAGTATTAGCTTTACATGACTGTGCAAAAAAATGCAGACTAAACATTAGATCAAATTTTATTCATTATCTGTAGTAAATTCTTCGTGTCTGCCTTTGGGACAGTTTGTTCTTTTAAAACACGCATTAGTGAGGTTCAGTAGTTAAGCATGTATTCTTTAAACTGAAATGTACCAAACGTGCTCGCTGGATGCTCAAAAGAGCTGTCAGTGCTTTTGCTTTGCACAAAAGACAGGACACATGTTTTTCTGCTCCTCAGAGCTGTGGCTGTGCTTCCCTGTAGACATCTCACTTCCGTCTCCTACGTCTTTTAACTCAAAAAGATTACCCGAACAACACTATTATGACAACACTCATGGCAAACAGCTAAAAACGTCAGCGAATTTTGCCATTCCTGCACCTTGTCCCCTACAAAGAGCCTCTTCTGGGCTGAGCCTGCGTTGTGCAAATAGCTGTTACTTGCATAGAGGGTGATACCCCACAAATAAAGAAGACAGAAACTCAAGCTGTAGGGTATGTGGAATCTATTGTTGGGCCAAACAATAGACAAAAACCAGCATGGCTGGCAGGGGAAATTTGAGTCAGCAATCTGTTAGACTTTATGCACTGATAAGAGACGGGATTCAGCGGCGCTTATTGAGAAGAATACAGTAAACACAACAATCCAGCCAGAACGGGTCATTGAGAGTCTCCCTCGCCTTGGGCTTAACATGACACTTAAATACTACTACAAGGGAAGAGAAAAGGCAATTCTGCACACATTACAAACTGCCTCTATTCTACCCTTGGATGGCGAATGTCAGAGGGGGTCTTTCATGATAAAAACGCAGACAATAGGCTAGGATCGTCCGTGGTGATTTGTTGCATTTTCATTACAACTACTTTGTAGGCAGTAATCGCAGATCTAAATAGCTCTGACAGTAACTGTAATTCAAGCCATTGCCCCCTCGCCCCCCTTCAACAAATGAGGCAGTGCTTTCTTCTTGAAAATCCTCGCATAGAAAGTCAAGGTACCACTCCTAAAACACTCACTTATCAAAATGAACTCGAGAGGAATGCTGTGACAACAAGATGAAATGACTTCTTTTCTTATTTTCACGGCACCTGATTGTATTATGCTTATTCCCGGGTTTTGGTTGGTAATCCTTGTGTGGGAATGGGACCTAATACAAAGGTGGATTGGGATGGTGGATTATTCATGATAAAACTTAAACTGTATCCTGAAAATTGTAAACGAAACTAAGTGATCAAACATTATTGTTACGTAATAGCATACAGACTTATGTACAGACATATGTACCTGCCAGATCCCTATGCTCTGCAAACGAACGACGTCTTGTGGTGCCATCCCAAAAAGGGAAAAAATCATTCTCACGCACCTTCTCTGGATCTGTTCCACATTGTGGAATGATCTGCTCGCTGCTACAAGATAAGCAGATTCTGTAGCCATCTTTAAGAATTGGCTGAAAACACATCTCTTCCGTCAGCACCTGACCGATTAGTTCTGACTTCTATCTCTTTTCTACTCCTTCTATCCTTAAAAAATATATATTGAAAAAGATCTTGGCTTTGTATACTGTGGTGGGCTATGTGAGACCAGTTTTACTGCGCTTATGGTTTTTGTTGTCCTTGTGTTGTTCCAATTGCTTCATTGTTTACCTCATTTGTAAGTCGCTTTGGATAAAAGCGTCTGCTAAATGACTAAATGTAAATGTAAATGTAATAGTGGACTTACACTTTATGTAATAGTAGACCAGTACTGGTCCAGAAAAAAGTCACTACACAACACTACACAAACATTTGAACAAAATACAACCAATAGAACATTTAAAACGGAATACAAATATATTTATGCTTTAATTTTATATTAGATGTAAAAAAACAGAAGTGCTGCTGGACCAGTGTTTATATTTTGTGAAGTGGTCTATAGTATTAATAGCATAAACATATAGAGAATGTCTAAAAAATGAGTGTTTTTTATCACATTGTTGAAAATGAGAGTCTGTGCCTGCTGAACGAATAGACTTTCTAGGTTTGCACAGACTGTTACCATCCTCACTGTCACAGACCATAAAGACACTTTGAAGCCGTACGTGTGGTAGCAAATCTGGATCCCAACCTTCCCAACATGCTGCTCTAATTTTACCCATTACACACTCCCTAATCCTAACCCTCATCTATGAAACACATTATTTAAGGGGTTCAGTCTAATCCAACACCATAAACTCATCCCATTATCTTTCCAAGGAGGAGGGCTTAATTACTCTAATTAATTGATCCATAATTACTATTGGTACAAGTACAACAAACCTAAATGCTGTTTGTACTGATTTCTTGTGCGTCTGTTTCTTCACATTCAGAATGCAGCGTTTTTCCTTGTTTATTTGTGTAATTCATATATTTTTCCTGGAATATGTCCTTATTAAGTATCTATATACCCAGCAAGCTAAATTAGCCTTTGGTTGCAAACATTATTTCTTTGCTTAATGAGTTATTTATCTGAGTTTGTTTTTTCAATTCTTATTCTCATTGCATCTGCAGTCAAAGTACTTAAAATTTCAGCCTTCAATTCCTTTAAACAAAAACATCAATGGACGTATGAAAAGGATTATAGGAATACACATTGAGACATTCATTTTAATGCTGAACATTCTTTGTATATAATTGCATAAATATAATTAATAAAGTAAATCTTAACCTTTGAACAACAAATCTATTCAGACTGGAAACTTTTTTATCTTTACTTGGTCGTATTGATTATACTGTAAGTAAAAACCTTCGTGAAACAACACAAAGATGAAACCTTATGAAGCATGTGATGTAGCAGTTGTGTCATAAAAAAAGAAGAAGGGTTTTGTAGCTTAACCGATGTCATAAGATTAATTTCTAGGAAATGCACAAAAAATAGACTACACTACAAGTGTGTAAATGTAAACCACAAGAGAACAATAAAACTCTGAAAAAAACCATTACTGTAATCAGTGTTAATTTTCCGTCATGTGAATCTTCACTGTTTTTCCAATGTACTCTTCTGCTTTGTTTTGAGGCTCTGTCCAGCCACCACGCTCCTCATTTCAGGTACAGCCATCAGGCGAGCACCCAGCTTCTGCTCTTCTGAATGTAGGGCTTCACTACAGAAGGGTCTAATTAATTTGAGTGGAGATGAGCTGACTGCCTCTGCTTGTGGGGTTTATTCCCTTTGTGGGTTTTTGTCAGGGTGGACACTTAGGTCTAAATCTCATTGCTATAATGTGCCTGAAGAGAAAGCAATGCCTGGTCTGGTAATGAGGGATCAGAAAACTCCCCCTCGTTTGATCTTATCGTTTACACTTCTGTCTTGACTCTATTTCCCTTTCCTTTTTTAACCCTTGTAACCAAAAACCTGTGCCATGGTAATGAGGTGGATACAAGGTGCTTCACAGAACTGTGCTTGTTGCCTCTGATTAATATGGAGAAGTTACTGAAACTCTTAATCCCATTCAGTATATGTGTAGTCAAAATTGGAGGGACCCTGTTTTACGTGTATACATCTAAACATAGCCCATTAACTGGAAGTAGATTTTTTCTAGCCTACTTTGGTTTTCACCCCTCAGCAGCTCAGTCTGTGATCTTAAGGTGTCGTATGATTTTATTTAACACAAACCTTGTTTTAACCCTGTAACCCATGCATGCATCATAACGCAACACTCATATTAATCTTGAAGTAATGGTTCACGCAAAAATACAAGAAAAGATATTTTGAAGAAAATTTGGTAACCAAACAGCGTCGTAAACCGAATGTTCAAAGTAATTAAATAGTTAAAGGACTTAATTTTGTATGAAAAATTATACTAACTTAAATATTAAGTTTGTTCTTACTTAAACTAATTCTTACTTTTAAGTTCATTCAAGACGAGTTGAGAATGAATTTCAGTTCCCTGCATGCTTTGCAGGAGAGTGAATTTTGAAATTAAGTGTTATTTCATGAGTTTTTAGAAAGGAAAAAGCCTTGTTAATGATAAATGTTAATTTATCTTGGATATATAGAAGTTTGTTGTATTTTGTACTTTTTGGGTTACCATCGTTTAGAAGAATGGTGCTTATGCTGAGGTTGTGGGACGTGCCATAGCAGTCTGTGTGTTACATCACTCTCTGTGAAGGCTGTTTGTTAATTGTTGATGTAGCTGAAATGTTTAGGTTGTCTTAGTTAGACCTTCCTTTTGTATGTAAATAAAAAAGTTACCTTACTAAATGTTCAAAATTAAAAGGAGTTAACATGCATGAGTACAACAAACTCAAAACTTAATAGTTCTGCTTATTTATTACTATTAACTTATTTGGGTTTACAGTGTGTATATGGACACAAAATCAATGCAAGTGAATGGGTGCCAGTTAACAACATTCTTATTTTGTGTTCTGCGAAAGAAAGAAAGTCAAACAGGTTTGAAATGACAAGAGGGTGAATAAATGATGAAAGAATTTTTATTTTTGGGTGAACTTTAACTGTGCGATAAAACGTGTACAAAAACGTTCAATGCATTTTATAATGTCTACAACTTTATCTATATCTAAAGCATCCATGTTTCCTCTAGCTATTGTGCTCTGTTCTCCACTAATCTAATAATTTACCATACAGTCACACTCAAATCAAAAATCAAAGCTTTGAGTGTAAATACTGAATCGACTTGATAAATGGGCCCTTTGCCTGCTGTTTTTCCTGTTTTCCACTGACTTCTACAGGTTTGATTGAAACATCATCAGTATATCTCATGGGTATAGAACAGAACAAAACAGAACAGAATAGAATATGGATATAGAATTTGGATATAGAATAGAATTTAGATATAGAACACTAGAATGTTTAATTTCTGTATAGTATTAGATTGTATATATGTGTGTTTGTTGATTTCCCCCCTTAATCCCCCAAACATGTACCTGTATAGTTCAGTTTCTTTAAACTTCATTTTAAAATCAAACCAAAAACTACAAAAAGTCTAAATTCCATTACATTTGAGATTCAATTGGAACAGATAACGTGACAGATGAGCTGTACTAAAATGCTAGTCTTAATGGACAGGTGTCCACTTAAAATCACAGGCAAAGCTCACACTAATGGATTGCTTTGTATGCAGCATCCAGAGAATGGAACAGGATTGGAAGAGCTTAAGTGTTGAAGCACCCTGCATGTGCAGGCTTTTTGCATAAAAGGAGTTTAATTTCTACAACTCACGCATTTGCCAGATTTAACCTTTTACTGACTGTCTGTCTCAGAGCGATGAAAATTAACCTCCTTTTCATATAGGTGAAGCCAGACGAATTACATGACTAAAGATCACGCAGTGTTGTTCTTTAAAATATTTCTTTTTAACTACAGTTAACCCTCTAGGGTAAATGTGGGAATGTTTATTGTGCAGTTTCATAGAAGGAACTTCCTTTTCGCTCAACCCACTTTATTCTGGGTTTTTTTGTCTGCGGGCCTGGGGATCTATTATTCATGTCAGAACAGTGACAGTTTTGTGCGGTTCATAATGTAAATGGTACTTTCCTATTAGCATTACCTGTGAAATCAAAGACATTTAGATGGGTTCAGTGTATCAGAATTTAAAGAAGATAACTGTAGTCCAAGTTCAATCGGTGGTATCTGTAATTTCCTTATTATCCATTTTGTGAATTATATTTTATAGAGGTTCCGGTTGGCTAACTCAAAAAGCAATACTTTTTAACTTTTATGAACAATTAGTTTATTGTTTTCTAATTGGCAAATTAATTTTTGAACCTTTATAATAGTGTGTTGTTGTAAACACTTTAAAACACAAGGTAGCAGCTTTTGGAATGATTATTTATATAATATTCAGGGCTGTTCAAAGATTAATCGGGATTAATCACACCCAGAATAAAAGTTTGTGTTTGCATTATACTGTACATGTTTGTGTAGTGTGCATATTAACTTTGTATTCATAAACATATACACATACACATCTATGTATACATATTTAGGAAATATTTACATGTATTTACTTATATTAACCAATAATTTAATTTATAAATAAATGTTTATTCTTTTTTATATTTTTCTTAAATACAAGCACGTGCGGGGGGGCTTTAGGGGCTTGAGCCCAGGTCCTTTTTCTTCCTCGAGAGAAAGTGCCCTTTGTCTGGGATTTTATTTTTGGATTTTTTTATTTTATTTTTTATTTCTGGATATATGTATACGTGTGTAGCACGTTTGGCACATCAGTCAGAGAGCCGCAGAAGTGAAGACCTCCCTCCTTTCCAGTAGGGTTTGTCTTTGTGTGGAGGTAAGTGGTGATGAACAGACTAGCTACATGTGCTTTCGAATTCACACCTAATTATCCAAAAGACAAACTGCAAATATTGTTGTGCTAACATCCATAACTTATGAGCTAATGAGTAAGCTAAAGTTTTGCTAAGGCACTATATCATTGGCATACATGCTAACTGGATGGAGAAACGAATACAGTCAAATGAATAACGTCATCAGAATCGCCTCATTGATATGTAAACCAGGCATTAAGTAATTCAAATATGCTAACTTGCAGACATTTGTCAGGCAATTCAGATGAATAGGATAAACAAAATAACTAAAGCGTACCACTAGTTATTAGTTAAGATGACTTACATCAAGAGTCTTTTCCCTTGAAATGTTATGTTTATATATGCAGATATATATGCAGCTTGTTTTGGATAATTTAGAAGAAATCTACAGAAGCAAACAGACCAGGGTATAGAAGGCTTAAAACAAACAACTTTATGTGTATTTTGGAAATTTCCTTTCCATTAGAACAAAAGAAGACATGAAAGCAAAATAGACCAACATCTCAAAATTGAACAGTACATTAAGTGTCCTGCCTTAAACAATAACTTGATAAGTTTGATGTCAGACTCCTCATCTAATGACTATCCATTTTTATGTTGTGTATGATAGATCTAAATCGCCCTTTTTCAAATGTGAAACAAAGTTCTTGTCACCATTAGTGTGTGTGCGCGTGCGTGGTACAGTAAGTGTAATTATAGCAACAATAATAGTATTAATAATAATAATAATTAGTTAAGCTGCTGTATTTTTGTATTTTGTCAATCATTTTTTGCAGTGTATTTTAGTTTTTGTTTTGTTTAGTTTTAGTTTTTGTCCTGTAAAATAACAAATTAGCACCTACTGCCTTTTTCAGTTTAGTGTGAAGGTCATTGTTGGTGTCCCAATAACACCAAAATAATTAAAACAGTTTATTGGCTTGTGCAAAATAAACAAATTATTTGTGAAAATATGTCATTTTCCTTTGTGCAGTCATTTATCCTAAATATATACTTGAAACTTTAGCATAACATACACATTGTGGCTTAATTTCCTTTGTTGTTGCCTGTTCTTGTGATAAAATTTGTGAATTCTACAGAAGACCATTGTTGGAAAATGAAACAACATGAAACAATTGGGTGAGTTTGAGGGATTTAAAAAAATAGTAATTTTACTATATTTAACATTTTGTTTGGAATAAATTAAAACAAATATGAGAAGTTCCCTTTTTTCCACTTGAGCCCATGTCCCTCAAAATGTCTGTGCACGTCCCTGCTTAAATATATGCGTGTATGTGTATGTGTTTATAAATACAAAATTGTTATGCACAGTACACAGACATATATTATGTAAACAAAAAAATATATTCTGTATGCGAATAATCATGCCTAATAATAATATTATTATTTTTAGATTTGCTAATGATTTTTTTAATGATTCAAACAATCAAAATATATTTTGGCATAAAATTACCCAGCGTGTTATGTCCTACCCATCTTGGAAAGGTCTTGCTTTCATCTGAAGCGGTAAAAAATGTCGGCCAGTGCTATGAAATTCCCACCTGGACAATGATGTCTGAAATTCTATTCAATTAATTCCCATGGCAACGGGGGTAAAACACAAAAGAGGGTTAAAAGATGGCAGGAGCAGGCTGACTCAATCTGCTGCCGTATGGTCCCCATGTCTCATGAATACGCAGCCTCTCTCTCCACATATACTTCAGGGCCAGAAGCCTACGAGGTAATTATATGCTTTGGAACACTCCACTTAAGTGCACCCAACAATAAAGTGAGTGCATATTCTCTGTAATCTCTTACCTGCTGAGTGAATGAAAATGTGAACTGAAAATTCATTTTCAAAAAAAAAAATCCTACAGGTCTTCTTGGGCATTTGACTTGGAAGCCTTTGCTGGGGTGTAAAATATTTGTAGCTACCAATATTTGTTTAATTGTTATTTCAGTTTTAGTGTTCTACTCATCTACATTTCTGCTTTTCCATCCCCTCCCCCAAAAAATCCAACTTGCATTACATCAAATATCAGTACAATCCAATGCATTGAATTCAGGGAATTTGAAACCTCATTACAGTAGTAACCTCTGTTAAATGGTTGATCACTTTAATAAATCAATATATTTCATGCAATCATGGTGTCATCTAGTGGTGAGCATCTAAAACTGCATTAACAAGAAAGATCAAGGTCCAGTTTGCCTTTTTAACTAGTTTATTTTTAGTTGTCTTAGCCTTTTCGTTTCTGTCCACTGAGAGTGGTTTGAGGGTCAGTGACAGTAAGATCCCCCTTTGGCCTTCAACCTGTCCCTCTGATAGTGGCAGTTCCCGGGTCAGTGCGTGTCACTGAGGAGTTCAGCTGACATGCTGGGGTGTGAGGCTACCATCCACCCTCTATTTAGACGATCCCAGCTGAGTGACTGTAGGTGTTGTTAAGGGACATCCGCTGCTAGTGGAGAAGGCTCCTCACGCTTGAGAGAGTAGCACTCAAGGGAGGCCGGCAGATTGAGTTGACATGCTAACAATCTGATTGCAGATGGCAGCGAGGAGAAAGGGCTGAGAATGGAAGGTCTCGACTGACCCTGCTGTCCCCTACGTGAGTGAGAGAGGAAGAGCTGAAATGGAGAGAGACAGAGAATAGACAAGAAAATGTTCAGAGACTGGAAACATCCGTGTTCAAATGCACAGATATGCGAAGTGCTATGTATTCAGCTATGCTTTTGTTAAAAACAATGACAGTTGCTAAATTAAAAAGACAACAATTTTGAATTGTTGCAAAGTGGCTTTATAGAAAATACATTGTAGAATATATATTGGAAAAAATAAAGTAAAATGTCAATTCTTAATTTATATTTCTATATTATTTACATTTACATTGGGCTTTATATTATGAAACATGATGTATTACTCAAAAAGTTTACGTTAGCGATATTAACTGTCTAATATTTTATGTGTAATAATTAAAAACATTGTAAAAAACGTAATTGTGCAGAATTTTACTGTTTTTTACGCATATTCAAATGTTTTGAAATATGGTCAAAACCGTCAAATTACAGAAAAAGTCAGCACATTTACAAGAAAACAGCGTTAACACAGGAATTTGTGCCCCCAAAATGTTCTTTTTTTACATCTATAGTTGTATATTTGTTTGTGCATCTTAAAAAATTGATTTATAAAAAAATATTACAAATATAAACAGCAAATATGTCAGTACAACACAATGTGACATCAAAACAACAACACAATCAATACAATAGTTCATATAGGCCTACTGTATGTAAAATGGAGCATTGTGTTTTCAGTCATACCCACGAGCGCTGTTATTATGATAGTTTTCAGAGCGTTTGGTGAGGCACAGTGCCACAGATCTAGAGCTGCAGATGGGGGTGGGAGTGGGCTGAGCTCTGGATGTGACATGCTAATTACGGGAGCTTTGTCTGCCATTGTGCATGCGGTTTCCAGTGAGCAGGGTGGGTTTAGGAGAGGAGGGGGAATGCATGAAATCAGAATGTCACACTCAGCAGGGATCACCAGCAACATGCACTGCATGTGGTCTTCCTTAAAATTACACTCAATGCACGACTTCAATGTAGACATTGGATCGCTGGCACATAGAAACTTACAAACTTCATATTTTTGCAATAATGTTGCTGACAAATATTAGACTCGTTTTCAGTTGGGAATCTTAAAGATTCTGTGCAGGTCCTCTAAGTTTTAATAGAAAACATCAGAAGCAGGCGGATTTGAGGGATCAATTTTCCACCAGCTGTTACAGAGTCATGTTGAAACAGAATCTCTGTCATGAGGGCAGATCATAATACCAAGATTTCAAAGGGGGAGACATTTTTTCACCACTTTAGCGTGTAAAATCACTCACCCATGGGTCTAAATTCAGTTTTGCAACACCTGCCAATGGAGTGTGAATTGGGAACATTTATCAATCATATGAATATTTTCTCTCTTGTGTGTCTTTGACTCATTAGTTTTGATCACCAATGTAATTTGCATCAGCCTTAGGCCATGAACACACTTGACGTCTTTTTTGACAAGAAAAAGTTGACAAGAGCGCTTTTTTAGTAAAAAGAAAAGCTGGCAGCATTTGTGCATGAAGGCAGCTCAGCACACCGGATTCATATAGGCAGAGTAACGGAAGTCTATTTGAATTATAAACAGAGACCGTCTTTGCAAAAACCAACCACATTTTAAAACCACAGTACTAATTTCTCGCTAGAAATGCAATCGAAAGTTATTAAAGGTGAAAAATAAACTTGAATTCATATAAAAATATGTTCAAAGCAGCGCTTCGTCCGCCATTTTATTTTTTAGTGAATGATCCTGCTCGACCATTCACCTTCCTCGCATGTTGTTATGGAAATGACAGGTCTCGCTACTCGCTTGTCATTGGTTAGCTGTGAAAAGAAGCTTGACGTAGGGCGTTTTTTTTCAGAAAAGTTGAACTTTTATCAACTTAAAAGGACGCCCTGAGCTGCAGAAAAAGACGCCGGTGCTGGCGTCTTTTTTTAGAAAACACGGTTTACTCCATAGGATTATAATGTAAAACAGACAGTAGCAGCTTCGAAAAAAAGTCAGGTCTGAACACGGCCTTAGGGTCATAAATCTTAAAATTGGATCTGTAGCTTGTATTGTTACAGTTTCGTATAGAGCTGTTTGCTCTCTTTTTGCACATGCCGAGTGTGTGTTATTATTGGGCCCTTAACATGTACAACTAACCATTCAGAGACGTTGGAATACTCCAAAAAGGATACTCTATGTAATAAATTACAAATCAAATTTCATTTCTGAATCTTTTCAGTCCACTTTTTTGAGCTTTCACCTTCAAATCTTATGTTAAGCAGACTGTGCTTCAGTGTACTTTAAAAAACATTCAGTGCTCATTTCATCATCCCCTCAGAAATGTTACAAAATTAGACGGAAGTGTCTGAATAGGTTAAAAATTCACCACTGCAATGAATGTGAATGAGATTATACTGATCATATTTGCTCATTAGTTCTTGACCCCATTTCTGTTCAACGTTGCTTTTGTCATGAGCAGGGAAGGTGTTCTCATTTCCAAATCAATCACAGAAGGCATAAAACAGCTTGAATATGTACAACATTTATGCATGGTGGAGCATGATGATCAAGAACCTCTTGACATATCTGATTAGCAGCAATTTGAGGAGTGTGATGAATGAACCTGCTGTCATTTTGACCCTGCTTAACCTCTTGATTTTCTGGGTTCAAGTCCAATTAACCTTTGGGAAGGACAGAACAGCAAGTGTACCACCCAGTCGAGTCGATACGACCCAATAGTAATCATTTCATTTTCTGCTTCATCAAAAGAGGTTTGACCCAATTCACTCATCTCTGTCACAGGCAGTCGTTTATCAATGTTCAGCTAACACCACAACAATAGAGTATTTGGTCACTGGTGGCTCTCAGAGGAATATTCTCCTCTGTCACATTCACTTTTGCCTCGTCATTAAATCGTATGACTACCTTGAGGTGTTTTGACAGGTTTTGTGAAATCTTTTTTAGTGGGAATCCCTCGAGTGCTTTTTCTAAAATTCTGCAATGTCTAATAAAAAGATTATTGACCGGCAGGTCATTGCAAATACAGTTGCAGGGTTTAATTAGACCTGGTGAACTATAGAGAACGTATGATAGATTACTGCTGGTCATTTGGATTGTGGATGCAGAATGGACAGAAATGCCAATGTCAGTCTGTCACAAAGTGAATTCAGTGCCATCAACCATGGACTTGCCTTTACTGCTTGTAGGTTGGAAAATAACACAGAATGTATATTTAGTTACATTAAAAAATTAGACCTTTCATGAATCTGACCTTTTTAATGTGTTAGTAGTTCAAATTAAAATATATAGAAATATATATATATATATATATATATACTGTATATACAGTATATACACATATGTTGTTCACATATATATGCTTTCATGTAGCTCAGTGGTTAGAGCATGGCACTAGCAATGCCAAGGTCATGGGTTTGATCCCAGGGATTGCAAATACTCTGGTACAAATCTATAGTATGATGCAATGTAAGTCGCTTTGGATAAAAGCCTCTGCCAAATGCATAAATGTAAATATATATATATATATATGTTATTTTACAGTATATCAAAGCCCTAGTGCAGCTATGATTTGTCCTCTGTCACGCATACAAAGATTTTGAGCAATCTATAACAACATATGTTTTAAGGTGAAATTCAAGCAATACCAGACCTTCTACAATAGCCCAGAGTGCTGTTTGTTTTGCCCTGAGCAGAGGGAGGGATAAGCAACGTGTCAGATTATGAGCTATCCTACACTTACAACTATTTCCACACCTAGATCCAAAATAAAGTGTGCCCATCTGGTGTGCTCAGGGGGTTACGAACCACCTCCCCGAGACCTGAACTCACCAGGTCTGGGGATACACATTCACAGAGAGTTTTGGCTTTGGCGCTGCTGAGCTGGCCACAAATCAGCCCGTCCCTTGCTGTGTGCTAACAATGCACTGCTGGATGGGTGGCTGCGGGGAGGGAAAAAGACTCGTTCCTTTCATGTGCCACATGGCTGGAGTCTGAATATGGGCCAGAAGGGGCTTGTTAATACCATTGTTCCCCTGCACGGTGGCATACGTCCTCACCATATAAACTTTGTTCCGATAGTTTGCCCTTTTCCTCAGCCCTAATTCCCTAGTGGCAGATGCACTTTTATTCAAGGAAGTAAATGTTAATCTCAAGAGCTTAATAGGATTAGTGGTGGTTGTGTGTTTTCACTTATCAACATCATTATACAAGGGCTTTACTTGTATTGCGCAGTGTATGTCTAAAGACTAACAATCTTTATATGTTAATATTATGAATTCAGAATCATGTTTGTTCTATCATGTCATGTTTTTAAGTATAGTCATTAAATGCCATTGACATGGAAACATTGACTTCAACCATTTTCTATGGTTGCTGTCAAATAAAACCAAAAGGAGTTTGGTCATTGCTGTGCTTTACCTGGAATAAAAATGTCTCTTGACTAGTACCCAACCTCAAGGACCACTACTGTCCGATTTATAAATAAATGTAAAATGCATTATATGTACAGTATATCATTTTGTATTTCACATGGCTGACAGTTGAATTGTCTCGGCCGAACTCCAATCTAAGATTTTAACACAGAATACCATATTGTATGTTTAGTTGCTGTCTCAACAGAGCCAGCATCATGCTCTGAGAATGTCTCTCTGCTCCAGCCTATTGGCAAAGTGTGTCATTCCATCCACTCTGCCAAATTGGGCATCACAATAGAGATTGTTCACATTCACCCACTGTACATGACAATAGTGCAATTGCAGTCTGATAATGTGGACGAGATGCCTTTAAAAAGCAAATTACAAGCAATCCCTTCTGATGAGAGGGCCACCAGGCTTGTATGTCCATGTGTGTGTGTCCCTCTCCACACCCACCCAGAAGGGCTGAAAACAAGCACGACCATTCAAACAAGCTCACACTACATCTTTATGGCTCGCAACAGCTGATTCATTTCAAAGACAACAGAGGGAACAGGGAGCTCAATTACACAGCTGATATCATGAATGACAGTAACCCTCAGGGCTTCACTACATCTGTATGAGGACTACAGTGCCAATGGAATATGTGGATAGATTGAGGATGGACATGCACCGATATATCGGCCAATAATCGGTATCGGTCAATAAAAGCTTGTGTTTTTAATTAAAAGTTTAAAAACAGCTGATGATCAGGGCTGATATATCCTGTTAATCAAAAAAGCTCAGGAAAATGCAATGAATTTGTGCTCTGTATGGAAAATGTTAAGAAACTTCACCAGTTTGATGTTCAATATGAATGGTCATTATATGAATTAATAACATTCATAAAGTTAAGAAATGTTAATTTAATATTCAAAATTGGCATCGGCAGATATCACTCTGAATAATCGGCTATGGGTATTGGTGGAGAAATTTAGCATCGGTACATCTCTATTAATAACATTATGAATAAAATGTAAATTGTGTAAGAAATTGTTATTTTTGTGGGTATTAAAAAGGCAATTCATTATTACTATATTATTATTATTTCCTGTTTTTTTTAAAATAACAGGAAATAAAAATGTGGCAAAAATACTATTTTGTTATTTATTACAAATATCTGCTAGTTACTATGAAAATATTGAAGAGTTTATATTTACAATATAGCTTCTGGCCTCAAACATCTCCAGCGTTTGGCCTATTTAAACAAAGTACAGAAAATAATAAAATGAAGACATGCACTGTCTTCCATCAAAAACAACAGGAACATCCGTCTGTTATGGCACGAGGGTGTAATAGTAATAATGGCCTTTGGGTCCCATTTCTCACCTATGGACTCTGAAAAGAATTTTGAACAAAACCTCTTCATATCCTAAGTGCATCTTGCAGTCAATAAACTGTCAACCCTTGTGACATCCAGAGAATGAATATGGACTTTTATTTATTGAACTTTTGCTCCAATTCTGGCCCCCTGTTTTATCTTCTCACCTATGATCCTTGATCTTCCAGGAAAAAAGATGAATTATTTTTGCCATTGATCCTCAACAAGACTATTAAAATGAAGAAGGTTTAATGAAAGACTACCCGCACAGTAAAGGACCCGCTGGCCATTAAACCTGCTGCTGCGGGGTCTGTGGTCAAATCAACTCTGTGAAGCAAATTAGTGAACACCATAAAGTACGGAAGTGCTCCAGCGAGGAGCTCTAGGCTGACCCCTGCTTAGGGACTGCGATTTGACCTGCCGGGGAGATTTATCACAACATTTCAATTAAAACCTGGCAAATGTGTGAGGCAGGTGGCCATCCTACTGTTTTTGACCTTGCGTCCAAGAATTAGAGTTTTGTTTTCTACCGGATGCGATGGTGACCTAACTGCACTTTTTCAGTACAGTGGCTTTATGGAGCAACTGAGCCCAGCCATTGAAAGATAACAGTTTTAATCACCTTCACAGCCACTGAAACCTTTGCCATATTTCAGAGTTTCCTTCTGTTACAAAGCTTTCCCTCTCCTTCTACATCTCAAGATGCTTTATGCCACAGCGCCAAATATATAAATAAACAACTAAATATAAACTCTCACTCTGAGTGCTTCTTGAAAGGGGGATCTTCATCATTTCACTCCATGTAGATATCCATCTAGAATCATTCAGGTCATAACTGGGCAGAGGGCCAAGTTCTTATCTGCTTGGTCATTTGAGGTGTTGAGATGTGTCCAAACAAATAGGTGTCCAATTTCCCCCTTTGTCAGACTGACCTAAGGGGTAACAGAGACTCTCTCAAAGGGCCTGTTTGTAGAGGCTGCCTATCATAGCCCAAAGTCTCCACTCGTTTCCCTTAAGGAGACTCCATCCTTCTCAGTCATCAAGGCCCGGTGGAAGGGGACGGTTCTCATGGGCCACTGGCATGTGTAAGGATGCTCAGGCTTCGGGTCCCTCTCTCCCCCGATTGTTGCCTTTATCAGGTGGGCAGTTAAACAGTGACCAGGTGATGACAGACACATCCTTTCAGAGTCGGAAAGGGAGAGATAAAGCGTTTACTGTGCTATCTATAGGCACAAGCCATTCTTGCAGTGGCCCTGCAAATTCTCTGCAGAAACAATAGAGAGGATGCTGCAAATTAGCCACTTTAGTCTTGTTGTTTGGTTGATTCTGAGCATGTTTTTTCTGTTATTTATAATTGTAATACAGATAAGATGCAAATATTGGATTGTAATTAAATGTGTTTTTAACCTATGCATCATTCATGTTTACAACAATTGTATTAGTATGGCATAATTAAGTACAATTGAATTTAGGCTTCAGCGTTTTTATTGGTGCTTTGAAATTATTCTTAGACCTTTTATTTGCTAAAGTGATCGTCACACCTAAATGAAAAATGTAAGATTATAAATAATTATGGAAAGCTACTTAATGGAAATTATTTTAATGCTAAAAAGGCATTACTATTATTTTTATCATGTATAATGTTTACTATAAGTTTAATATGGAGCTATTACATTAATGTACACTGTATAGCTAAGAT
Source organism: Triplophysa rosa (assembly GCF_024868665.1). Lineage (NCBI taxonomy): Eukaryota > Metazoa > Chordata > Actinopteri > Cypriniformes > Nemacheilidae > Triplophysa > Triplophysa rosa. The sequence goes on along the minus strand of NC_079891.1, from coordinate 16,785,799 downwards.
AATCTGATTTTGGATGAAAGATGTTTAAGTTCATAGTAAAATCAATAATATTGACTTTTGGCCCGGCAAAACTGTTTGTTTGTATAACTCTACTGGAGACATATCAAGATATTGACAACCATTGCTCTTTGTTTAAATCCCATTGCTCTCAACTCTTAAAAAATGGTGGGTTATTTTCAACCCGGTGTTGGGTCAATTTACCTATGCTGGGTTGTTTTAACCAATTGTTGCATCAAGTATAAATTCTCTGGGTTAATTTTACCCAACGCTGGGTTGAAAATAACCTAACATTTTTTCAACCTAAATCTCACAGGAATTTTTAACTATTTTACAAGGTGGCTTATTTGTATGACTTCTAACAACTTGTCAATCGTGGATCATACTAAAATTGATTTCTATGATTACTAGAAAAAAAGCAATACTGAAGCCTCACCCCTAACCCTGCCCCTAAACCTATTGTCACTGGCACAAAAGCAAAACGTACTTTACTAAAATGTTCATACGAATTAACCAAAATTAGCCACCTTGTAAAATAGTCACGTTTTTGCCGTGAGATTGTGTTGCATTAGAGGGTAATAAAATATATAAAATCAAAAAGACAATGGCACTTATAAAAAAAATAAACTGAAAAAATAAACTGTAATATCTATCTTTATTAACATCATGTTGTTGCAAATGAGGACTATAATATTAATATTGATTTTAACTGTAGGTAGTATGTCTATTTTCTTTGGGTTTGCATGCTTCATTATTGTGCTTGATAATATACACGACCTAGGAACCCCAAAACAAAGTACAGTATTTAAATTTGAAAAATATACTCAAGCAAACGTTCTGTTGGTAAATAAAAACGATTCCCTTTTTTATCAGCAGAGATTTTACTTTGTTGAAAGCAGGCTCTTATCATTTACCCAGTTTTACAAGTAGGTCCCACCTGCCAAACAGCCTGTGAATCAGAAAGTGGAATGCAGACTCACAAAGGGCATATTACCTTCCATTGTAAGCCTGCTGAGTGCTTATTTATTTAGTTTAGTGCCTTCGCTCTCTCTCTTTTTCTTACTGGTACATAGCCTGGCACACATGCACACACATTCAGGGACTTTTCTAATTATGTTGCTTTTCAGACGAAGGATGTGAGCTGTTCAGTAACAGGGAATGAATAACCCTATGACAAAGTAATACAAGATTGTTGAACAATGGCAACAGTCACTCGGTGTGCAACAGGGTTCCTGTGTTGTAGCTAACTTGTGACACAAACTGTTGTCTGCCAAAGCTGCCAATTAATTATTGTACTTGTGTACTGTACGTGTCGTCCACCATTGTGTTCTTAGCTGGCTTAAGGTGGTCTTGCTTGTCTCCCGACCAGGTTGATGTTTTAACTGGTTTAGATGGTCATGCAGCTGCTCTCCCAACAGGAAAGTTCCCAAACCTTCAATTGTAAAAATTGAAATACTTTATGTACATGAAATGTCACTAACACAAAATGATTATATTATTTGTTTGATTTAGCTTTTTTATTGCCTTTTGCTTTCTCCTGGTTTTGATTTTGACATGATAACAATCTCACATGCTTCTTTGTCATTGTTCATCTAAAGATTTAAATGATTTACATTAGATTTTGGGATTTGTCCAAACCCACAGTTGATGACCTTAAAACAGCACTGACAAAATGTTTGTACAAATATTCTTTTTGAACATTTATGAAAATATGAACATCAATCAGACCGAAAGCAAGGTCCTGAAATGGATAAAGACTTAGTCATTGGCTATGCATCCGCCAAATCAAGGTGCTCACTCCAATTCAACCAGGTGCCTTTATTCCTCCTCCCAACATGAAAGGAGAAAGCCTCCATCTGCCAGGTCACATTGAAAAGACGGATACTGTCGTGTTCCTCCGAGGCAACAATGGCCTGGTCTGTGGAGGGGTATTCCTGATGATTATTTCAGGTCAGACCCCGAGCCAGCTGTGAAAACTCTCTCTTTTAGTGCTGCTTCTTTGATTAGAGGGGACGGCTGCAGGCTAAGGCCTCCGTGACCTGCAACTTTTTTCGATCCTGCCACATGGGGGGGTTTGGCCTTGTATCTGTGGCCCTCGACTGACTCATACAGTCTTCCTTTGTGCTCGGCAGATTGAATCTGTCAGGTCATACTAAACAATGATAAAGAGAGCTGAACCCGGGCAGGTTGTGTCATTTTTTTCCTCTGTTCATTCAATCTACATTTAATCAATGGGAGTAAATTTTGTATTTTTTTCAAGGTGCAGATCAAGAAGCCATCCCTGGTGGGTTTTTGAATCTGTGTAAACCAGCCTGTGACCTCTTTGCAGACGGTGAGCGTGTTCAAAGCCAGGCGCCGTTAAGTCTTTTTTGGCTTGAGGTTTTCTACCAAAAAGACGCATTCACAAGTAGCGTCCCTGCCTTTGACACGCCTTGAGGTGTTTTACCTTTATTCAATTTTTGGACATGTCTGTGGTATTAAAAATAAGTCAACCGCTTCTATTTATCAATGTAAAATTCGCTCAGGTGTGCATGCCGCAGGGTTACATGGTCTCAGACCCCTGTGAATAAAACATCAGTAATATTGTGAGTAGGCAGCAATGACTTATGCAAGTTCAAGGACTTTATCGATCGGTGAAGCTGGGCTTAATCAAAGACTGTCTTCCCCAGCACTCATTGTGATTAAATAAGTCAGACATTCTGACAAAAAGTCTTTGATCCTTTCATTGCTTCTCAATCATGGCTGCTGCTCTCAGCATCTTTGAATGCTTTTGTTCACAGGGCAGAAGAGGGAACAGGTACAAAAAATAAATCAAAGTCGAATCAATGAATGCACATACAGTTCCATCCAATGAGAGTTTACACACAACAAAGCACACCATGTGCATATTTGAAAAGGTAAATTTCACATGTGGAGAGATTTTTTGGTAAATAGCTCGGAGTAAATGTGTCATCTGTGTCAGAATGTAATGACTGCCCCAAAACAGTTTGTGTATTCAGACCTCACGCATGCTCATACCAGTATTCTCATTCTTACTTCATACATTATACTGGTAAACTACTGGTAATGTTACATTTTCTAAAACCAGGAGTGATTTACCAGTATTTTTGAAAAGGTCCTATACCCAATCACTCAATGGTAGTTCACCAGTTAAAATTGTATTCGTGAAAGCAGCTAATGATTTAACCCTTTGTTGTTGAAAGCATAATACTTTCAAAGATTGTAAAGTGACTTGCTATGCCAAATGCAATAAGCCAACAGACCTGTTCATACACAAGTGTGTTTACAAGGAATGCACATAGTTCTCTCTGAAGGATGAAAGATTGAAAAGATAGACACTTGATATTGTTCCAATCAGCTCTATTAGACTTGTCCCATGTTTGTTGTGTCGGTAGTGATTGACAGATTTGAAACGTCTGCTGCCCGTGTTGGGTGGGGAGCTTCCTGAGAGATTTCAAAATATCTGATCAAAGACCCAACAGCAGATGCATTCAGCAAACACACACCAGCTGACCCTCTCATAACAGATCACTAGCCAATGGTATCAGTTTTTATCGATGTAACTGTAACCTTCCTCAATCAGATGAAGCAGAAGTTGTGTCTTTTGCCTCTCTTTATGTCACGCACTGATGTGAGGAGGCGAGTAGCTGCATTCTCCCCCAAGTGTTACATCTCTGTTGCCCCTTTACATTTAACCATAGGGGATGGTGGTGTTTCATCAGATAGTCTGATTTTTGATAGGGCTTCAAGGTGTGGGTAAATAACACTAATCAGATTACTTGCCAAACTGCCACAGAATGTGGGTTTTAACACATCATAATCACAACATCTTTTGAAAAATGAGCCTTATTTCTTAACACATGATGAGATCTATAATGACAGGTTCTTTTCAAATCTATAAAGCAGATGCTGCAAATTCTTTTGTTATTTATAAAATGAAAAAAAAAGGTAGACCTTTGAGTTCCAAGAAAATCAGAAATGGAAAAAAGTTGGTAAAATGATAAGGGTTATTGGCATTCAGATCATTTACTATTTAACAGTCTTTCGCTCAAGTGATCTCTTAACTCAAGAACCAACGTGACTGGATCATAAAGTTCATAAAGCAATAATTCAAACCATTTTGTGAACTAGATTAACCAATTCATTCTTTGAAAAGATTTAAAGGGATAATTTACCCAAAAATGAAAATTCTGTCGTCATTTACTTTCCATCAGATTGTGCCAAACCTGTGTTAATTTATTTGTTCTGCTGAACACAAAGGAAGATATATGGAAGAATATCAGTAGCCAAACAGATCTCATCCCCCATTGACTCCCATAGTATTTATTTTCCCTACTAGCAGTAAATGGGGGACGAATCAGCTCGGCTACTGACATTCTTCCAAATATCTTACTATGTGTTTAGCAGAACAAAGTAATGTATACAGGTTTGGAACAATTTGTAATTGATGACATAATTTTCATTTTTGGGTGAACTGTCCCTTTAACTCAAAAGAAACTAAACATTTACATTTACATTTAGTCATTTAGCAGACACTTTTATCCAAAGCGACTTACAGATGAGGGAAACAATGGAAGCAATTGGAACAACATAAGGACAGCAAAAAGCATGAGTGCAATAAAAGAAAATTGGTCTCATATAGCCTTTCACAGTATATAGAGCTAAGGTTTTTTTTTTGAAAGAGTAGAAAAGAGATAGAAGTCAGAACTGATCAGTCAGGTGTTGATGGATAAAAAGAATAAATTCATGAATCAGACACTGAATAATGACATCATGAACACTTGGAGTATAATACACAAGACAATTTGGCTACTTTGTGGATTTATAGATTTTCATCCCATTTTGAAACATGCCTTCCCCATTTTTTGTAATCGCGTGGATAAAACTTTATTATTTTATGTGAACTAATCCCTCGGATACATGTAAACACACTGTAATCCCGAACAGTACAATCTACTCATTAAAAATGAGTTAACTGTACTCTAAACTGAAATAGTCCCAGTTTAATAGTTTAAAGTGTCCCAGATAGCAAGCAACCATTGAATACATTTTTTAAAAAAGGTTCAAATGTATACAGACTACCATAATTGTGATCAGTGTTTGCTTTAGTTGGGCTCTTGACTCTTGTGTTTCACTAACATTTGCTTAGCTTCTCTTTAACTGCTGAAACAGTGTGTTAAAACCCGTTTGTTTATGGTAAAATGCAAAGAAATCCGGTAGCTGATTTCAATAGGTGATCATTATGAATCACTGATAAAGAGTGTGTTGTGTTATTACTTTGTAAACTGATTTATATTACAGATTAGGGTTATGACTGTCATATCCTCAGAGACAAATTAAATATGCTTAAAAACCTTTTAACTACTAAATAAATTAGACATGAATAATCAGTGTATGAATCTCAACAATGGTGACAATCAACAAAAGAAAGCTTCATGCTGCAATGCATGCTGGGTAACATCATAGTACGGAACTCATTCATGATTCCCAGCATGCATTGCAGTTGATCTGTTTATCTGAATTTGTTTGATGATTGTCACCATTGTTGAGGTTTGTATGATGAGTGTTGATGTCTAAGTGTGTCAGTAAAACGTTCTTAATTTTGACACAATCCTTGTGCATTTATGAACTGAAACATTTTCATCAGTAAGAAAAGGATCAAACTCATTCTTATTTACAACAGCTTTTGTACTTTATTAATAATTGACACCTATTATGAAATCTACTCCAAACTGACCTTTTGAAGATCTCTTTTTAGTCAATGTGTTATTTCTGAAACACATACAAGCACTGACAGAGAAGTTAACTTAACAGAAGCCAAGAGTCAAGAGCTCAACTAAAGCAAACACTGATCACCATAATGGTAGTTTAATCACTTGCTAATATTTTTTACACTCAACTTGTCCGGGTTTACATTGCAGGACAGATCTCTGTAAGGAAAGCTAGAGGTTAAAGAATATTTACACAGCTACAATGATTAAACATGGAAATCTTTTTACACATGGAAAACAAACCTATTGTTCCACTTTTGTGCAAAAACAACCAGAATTCCCAGGAACAGAGTGTGATAAGAAGGATAAATCTTTACATATGTTTCATCATCAGCAACAGTGTGTACACTTCTGATAAAACATTAATGTTATTACAGCGATATAGAAATACACAAATAATGGGAAATACTTCATCTTAGTGTCAATATACCCAGTTATGATTTCCACTGTATTCAATGCTAATCAGTTTGTATACCTGCTGAATGACATAAAATGATGACAATACATTCATATCCCCATAGTTAATTAGATGTACAGTAATGTTTTTGACATTACATTTTTTTTATGTTTATTGTGTATTAAAATACAATTATATAATGAAAGCAGCAGAAAAAGTAAAAATTGTGTGTGCGTCTGTGTGTATGATCCTGAACAAAATACACTGAGCCATAGGAGTTTATTTCCTTTGTTTCTTTTTTAAGGGCACTTAACAGGGATATATGAACTCATCCACAATCGCTAAAACGCTGTTTTAATCCCTGCTGTTGCGTTTCTTCACAGAACAACCATTCATTCTGCAAATTACACCTACAACAGGACATACAGTATGTAAGATAAGAATAGCGAAGCAAAATACTTTCCTTATTGATTAACCACCGTATTCTAAAGTTTCTTTTAGGTAACTAAGTAGGGTGCAAGTGAGCAAATGATCTTGAAGCTATACCGTTACGCACTTAAAAGGTCCTTTTTTCAGCTCTCTGTATCATTTCTGAGAAGTCTAAGTCAGCTAAATAACAATGAGGCATCTGTAATCTCAAAAAATATTGACAGCATATAGGTTATGCCCTCTTTCTGCGCATTACCGCAGTGAAGCGATAAAATGAATGATTGTGCCAGTTTTACTTGCATCCTAATGCTTAATTAACTTAAAGTGATAGTTCATCCAAAAATCTGTTATCATTTACTCACCCTTTTGTCATGTCAAACCTGTATGACTTTCTTCTTCTTCTGCAGAATTTTCATTTTTGAGAACTATCCCTTTAAATCCTAAAGAAGTGAATGCTTTACAAGGGTTGTAATTTTGATTATGAAATTTGCCTTCTATACTTTCTAAAATAATGCACATTAAACTACTTTACTAACTAAACTAAACTACTAAACTAAACTCTTTTACAGAAGCTTCATTTTTTCAGGTCCAATAGCAAAAAAATGCACGTTTTTGTCTGAAATTTATGTCTGAACTCTAAAAGTATCCTATACTTTCTTTTTTGTTTGCCAATATTTTATATTAAAGTGTGAACTGTCTATAGACATTTTTTATTCTTGTCACTTTACAATAACTATAAAATCAATGCAGATCTAACCATTTACACCTAGAGAAAACAGTGAAGCTATAAAATTGAAAGAGCTGTCAGAGGTCGTGTCAATATAGAAAAACAAAGCATTTACAATGATACTTTATTGATCCATATAGAAGATTTCCTATACAATCCAGAATTACTCATTACTGTTTTGATCTCAGTAGATTTGATATTTGTCTAAACACCCATCTGGTTATGAAGTGCAATTAAATCATAATGATGGCTCATTGTGATAATATTATTACAGTTGAACAGCAGAGAAAGTTCACATTGGCCCAGCAAACAGGAACTTCCAACAGTTTTTTAAATCAGTTTGAACCATGTTAGTGTTTGGTGGGGCCAAATTAAATCGTTTATCTAACATGGGTAACCAGTTTGTTGGTGTTTGATCTAAACGTTATTGTGAGTGCACCTTTATTCTAAATTTGCTGATGTGTACCGCAGGTTTCCTTATGAATCTCCAGATTACACATTTGCAGTGTAATACAATCAGTAATGCACCTGTCCTATGCATGTTTATCCGAATCATTTTCCCTGACCTCAGTTAAGGGCTATGGAATATCCTCTCATGCAATCCGACCAACGAAGTTGTAGCCTCTTACATTATTTATTTTCATCAGCCATCTTTTTGCCCCCAAAACACAAACTCTCAATTAAGAGAAATGAGAAACTGTGCATTGCCATGGTGAGCGATGAGTAGCTCAGATTTCTCCACTCCTTTCCCCCTGTCGCAAGGTTAGCAGTGCACAAACACTGTTTCCCCTTAGTCCAGCACTTACAAAGAAACTCTATCTAGCAGACGTGCGAACACTTTAATGCCACCAGACCTAAAGTGCTGGAAGGTCTATGTCCTATTTTTTTCCATGTACGTTTTAGCACTGCTTCATTTTAGCCCACTCCCCCTTAAGAGCAAGATAGAACATGTTAGACTAAAACCAGTGACCTTCACATTCGGCAAATATGTCAGACCGCTGCGAGTGGCTCTTCCCTTTCTTTTGTATTGTTCGTAATGTGCTTTAGGAACAGGTGCCTCCCCACTCAATGGCCTCTGGTTAGTTTTGTGTTCCCGTTTTGTCTCGCAGTTGAAAGCACGTATTAAGAGACACGCGTCCCATCAATAAAAACACACATAAAGAGGCCTCCATCTGAATCTGGACATATGCATTTTCCACTTACATTTTTTTCATTGTGGCATTAATGAATACGGTCGATTAATTCCATCGTATATTTCCAATACTCGCGTCAACATCGGAACAAAACGTGACATTGTGTTAGTGCAACATCTCGAGCTTATTTACTTAAATAGCCGGCATGCCTGAAGGTGAACCGCACGCATTGTTCTGCCTTTGGAAAGAGCACCTGCTATTTTCTGCACTCGCAGGTTTCTTTTTGACAACTACCAGCATTGGTACCAGAAACTGAATTGTTACATCAAAAATCCCAAAGAGATGGCACAATGAGCCTTGGGTGAATATGCAGGTAGGGCTCAGGAGCGACGAGAAGGGGGGGGGCTCTTCAGTTTCCATTCTCTTCTTCTCGTGTCATATTTTTGTGGCCTTGAAGTCTCTATAGAGCGGGTCTCCTGCTCTCCTGGTTTTGTTTATGGATCATTGGTTGTTTACTATAAAGCCAGCAGCAGCCTGGAGAGATGTGGAAGATGTTTTATCTCTTGTCAGGGCCTGCTTCAATTAAATTAATGGATCCATTCAGCTCGCTCTTTCCTCCTTTCAGGCACAGCCAGAGAATACATTAAAAGATCTTATGCCTCAAGATGGTGCATCATGGTATTAGCTGGGCCAGCCATTTTCTCCCCCAGCCAGCTTGCTTTTCTGTCCCAAATAATTAATGAGAATTTCATTTTAATAACATTCTGCTATATTAGCCAAGGTGCTGTGTTAACAGAATAAAACTAATTTCTTTCTTTTTTTTTCATTTATGTTTTTATAGATTGTAATTGTTAGCCCTTTTTTATTAATGTTGTACAGAATGATGAATGATCAATAACATGAGTATTATAAATGAATATCTAAAGCTGGGGACAAAATAAAATGCCTTATACTTATTTGTTTCCTTTTCATTTATGTTTTCATAGATTTTTTCGTGCATATATTTGTATAGATTTTTTGGGCTTTTTTATTCATTTTATACTGAATGATGAATATCATGAGTTTACAGCTGGGGATTTACTTATTTCAAAAAATGGATTCCCAAATGAATCAGTGTAGACAAAAATTAAAAAAATATATATTTCAAGTACGAGCAAATACCAAAAAAAAACCATGTTTGTATACTGTACATGGTCTCTGAAACATTTACTCATCTCTCACTGTGCTCAACTTTTTCATGTAAGGCATCACTCCTTTGCAAAATGGGTCAAAAGAGATGTTTTTGAGGAAAGTCATGAGATAGCTGTGAAAAACACGGTAAAGAGTGTGAGGTAAACCAAACCAAACCAAACCAGGATGACCAGCTAAAATTACTAATTGGTTTACTGATCAGTTGTACTTTGTTCGATTGATTTGCAATTAATTCTGGTTTGTGGTTCACAGAAGACAGAGCTTGGCGCCAACCTTGGAGGCGACTGATACTCTATACTCACAAAGAGAATGAAGGAGGTGAATATCAATACATTGTTGTGAATATGGGCTCAGATTTGCGCTAAGAGTGTCTTCCTCTTACCTTGTGGGCGGCCGGCGTAGTCCACGGAGAGAGTAGATTCTGTTCGTCATGAAAATATACACTTTGATATGTTGAAAATCATACAGACTTTGTTTGTCCTACTGGCTCATGCTATTAATGGACAACTGTGCATAAAGCTACTGTATTCCAATAACCTTGAAATGTCATACAAACCTTCTTCAAAGCCCCATGTATCTTCAATGTAAAAAAAAGAAATCATACATACATTAATAAATTCAATTACTTCTGTATGATCCTAAGCAGAATTCGCCTATATGTTAAAGGTGCAGTTTGTAACAATTTTGCAGTAAAATATCCAAAAACCACTAGGCTAGTGTTATATATTTTGTTCAGCTGAGTACTTACAATATCTCAAATGTTTCCAACTACTTGTAAATCGTGAGAAAATCGCCATTCTAAACAGTGACAGGGGGCTATGCAGTCGCCTGTCAATGGCGTCATATCCGCGTTACCGCCCTTTGTTACCGCCCTTTGTTACCACCTTTCATGACGTAGAAACCGCATGACAACAGTGTCGTGGACAAATGCGGAAGTCGTGTCTAGCGTCTAGCAAGCCACTAGCTTTTTTCGAGCAGTCACTTATTTATGGACCACAATTATTCGCAACATTTATAAAACTTTACCTCATCCGCTAACATGATTTCTCGTTCCCGTCTGATTGATGCTCCTTCACAGCGTCATCAAGCTACGGCATTGTTGTTTTGATCGTGTGCCCTCTAGCGGCGGTTTTTACAAACTGCACCTTTAAATGTACTTTTAACGGAATATATTGTAGCACAAGATTAATTAAGACCAACCAGTCTTAGTATCAATAAGTACTGACAGCTTTTTTTACAATTAAACTGTTGCGTTTCATCACTAATGTGATATATTGTACAGTAATGTACAGTATACAAATATGCTGAATTACAGATGGGAATGTAAAACGTAATAGTAGAAAATATAGTTAAATTAGCAACTAAACTCTTCTATAAAGCTTGACTTAAAGATGTTTTTATTCAAGCATTTTATAATATTAAAAACTATTCATTGTGCATGAATAGTTATACTCGGAATGTAAACTGAATCTCAACTTTAAGAAGAATTTAAGTCTTGGCAAAAGATAACACATGAGAAAATCTACTAAGGCACAGGAGAACAGCTACAAAATATTACTACAATAGAGGATCAACAAATATTATTAACAGATAAATCGTAGTCAATGTATCCTGTATTTCATGTGAGCATTTATATGCTTTTTTGTGTCTCTTACTGTCATCGCAGTGGTACCCTTAAGGGTTTCTTTTTGTACCTCTACGAAATACAAAACATAAAATGGTGTTTTGGCTACATAACTGTACCCAAAGAACCTGTTGTGTACCTTTAAAGGTACAGCTATACGATATGTTAGGGTTACAAAATGGCCCTTAGGGTACAATTATGTCCCCCAAAAACCGATAAGGGTACCACCCCAGTGATGGTAAAAGGTAAAATTTTGCGTATATTTGCATAAAACCCATATTTTCTGATATGTGCTGTAGTTTGACTTTTGGGCAAATAATTTTGTTTAATAAATGTTGTCCATTTCGAACCAAACACCTCATATTTTGGAGTGGAATTAAAAGCGAATATTACCAACGCTTTTGGCCACTATTTTATATACATCTATGTTAACAATATTGTTTAGACAAGCCAAAGTTGCGGCAACTCTCTTACTATCTTGCTACTGTAATACTGTCCAGTCTTTAATTTTATTTGACTTACTGTAAAAATTGTTGTAAGTACGTATTTGACATTACTAGTGTGCATACTGGTAAATAAAAGAAAACAAATGTCAAAATAAATAAATAAATAAAATTATAGAATTATTGTTGATCAATTCAACTACATCTAAAAATCTTGCTCAAATCTGGTCGATCATAGCGCCATTAATTTGTCTCCCTCAAATAAAGGCAGATTTCCTCCACTCAGTCTGCGGAGGAAACTGAGATAAGAGAGGAGGGGTCTGACCACAGACGCCTTCGCAGTCGAGACTGTTAGCTTTTTAGCGCTGGCCGCGCAGTGATCTGGTTACAGCGTCATGAATGTGAGTCCTTAGCCGGCACATTAGAGCCATGCAAGCAGCCTCCCCAGAGAGGAAGGGCCAGGTTTACTGACTCCAGCTCAGAATGAAGCCACTATCTGTCTTGCTGTGGCTGCCACATCTTCCATCAGCTTGGGCTGTGATCCACAATGCAGACCGTCTGAGATGGAGGAAGCTAAAACTCAGCTGACGGGGGCATGCAAACTGTGTCTGGATCCGATCAGCCTTTGGGAATAGTGGGCATCCCGAACCCAAAGATATTAAGAATTGTTAATGGGGAAGACATTACAGCCAGACTGAAATATCACATGGAGGATTTAAGCAATAAGCGACAAAGAGGCTTCCTCCTGCACAGAAATAAAACATTTACGGTAAACAAGTATATTTACAGTCCTGCTCACCATTATTGGCACCCTTTGTAAATATGAGCAAAGAAGGCTGTAAAAATAAATCTATATTGTTTCTCCTTTTGATCTTTTATTTAAAAATATACAATATTCCAACATTTCATTAAAGTAAAACAATTTGAAGTAGGGGGAATATCACATTGAGAATTTTTTTTCTCTAATACACCCTGGCCCCAATTATTGGTACCCCTAGAAATTCTTATGAGTAAAATACCTCCCAAGTATATTCCCATTGATATTTACATTTTCTTAGCACACCAAGGTGACTAGAAACATGACGTTGTCCAGTTATGACTTCTTATTGCACAGGAGAATAAATATTAGTAACACAAAGCCCAACACCCCTTAATCATTTATCACAATGGATAAAACCAAAGAATATAGTTCTGATGTGCAATATAGTTCTGTTGAGCTACACAAAATACAAAATGGCTTTAAGGAAATAGTTAAAACAATAAACAATGTCATTTCCAACATCAAGGCAAAGATCAAGAAGTTTTAATGGACTGGAGATGTTGAAAATCAGCTTGAAACAGGATGTGTTTCTATATTGTCTCAATGCACAACTAGGAGAAGAATTTGAGTGGCCAAAGACTCTTCAAAGAGCACAGATGGAAAATTGCAGTAATCAGTTGAATTTTGGGGTCAGAAAGCATTTAATAAAAATAAAGGAAAACTGCACCTCCATCACCACAAGTTTTTTGGGACACTGTTCAAGAAACAAATCTTCTGCTCTTATGCAAAAATAAACTGCACCATATTAATCTGCCATACTGGAACTTCAACCAGGACTGGGGTCTATGGCCATATCGAATGAAAAATAGTTTTTTTGGCAGCAATAACACAAGATAGGTTTGGTGCACACAGGGATAAAAGAATGCCCCATGTCCACAGTTACATATGTCACCAGATCTTCATTGTTGTGAACCTATTTTTATACCTGAGGTTCTGGACATTTTGTTCAGATACATGTCATCATGTTTTATATCAAATACCAACAAGTAAAAAAATCAAAACCTGACTTGCTCTGCTAGAAATATTATAATGGGTCGTGGTTAGATCGTCCATCAGCACATTGGTTCAAAATAAACATCAACATCAATAACAAATGGGTCACTGAACACAAAATCAAGATCCTGCCATAGCCATCCCAGTTCCCTGACCCGAACCCTATAGAAAATGAGTGAAATGAACTGAAGAAGAGGGAGGACCAACATTTGAAGGATCTGGAGAAATTCTTTATGGAGGTATGGACTCAGATGACTCTCAATGTAATCTCAAACCTCATCAGACTGAAAAGAAAACACTCAGAGCTGGTTTTCTTATAAATTAAGGTTGCGGGGTGAATTAAATACAAGGGTGCCAATAATTGTGGCCAACATATATGGAAGAAAAACATTTTTTTCTCAATTTGATATTCCCCCCACTTCAAATTGTTATCCTTCAATGAAATGTTGGAATTTTGTAGATTTTTTAAATAAAAGATTTAAAGCAGAAACAATGCAGATTTATTTTTACAGCCTTCTTTGCTCATATTTACCAAGGGTGCCAATAATGGTGAGCAGGACCGTGTAAGCTAATGCTGTTGCAATCGTATGTGGGCAGACATCTGTAGTTCAGATGGATAGCAGATACACAGCAAAGAGTAACGGGCAAGTGCTTTTTACCAAAAAGGCCTTTTGACCGTCTGTCGGGCCTGTGCATTAAAAAATTTCAGCAGTGTCCCAAACATGATTCCACATGAACCTTTCAATCAGAGCAGGCAATAATCCACTGAGATTTACTGTTTTTGTGCACCCCTGACCCGTCCAGTGACCCCTAACTCCCAGGTCAAACATAGCAGCAGGTCTTTAAATTCACCCCTCAGATAAATCCTGGGCCTGGATAAGAGACCTCATCATTCTATTGATAAAAGTATTGATTAATGTACGGCTAATTAGTATCCATTCAGGAGCCTAATTGAAAATACACCCATTTTGCAGAAAACATGCTGTATAGACTCCTCCTATGCTGAGTCAATTACACCTTGAGCTAATGATAGATACGTGATGCCCTAATAAACTGGGTGAAGGTAGTGAAAGGTGAAGGCTGTGTGGTTTCATCTCATTTTACCCATCAGTGCATTTGTGTTTCAAAGTTATAACATTGTATATTCCGTAACAATATGTTGTCGGTTGTATTTTGTTCAAACTTTTGTGTGGTGTTAAAATACTGAAACAGTAAGTTGTTCTGGACCAGCGTTTGACCAGCGTTGTTCATGTTTTTCGAAGTGGTCTGTTTAACGTGTACTGTATAGGCTTAATAAGAGTTTGGTTCCAAAATGAGATAACTCCGTTTTATTGTGTTAGTTAACTATATATTTTGAGTTTTTATTAAATCAAAACAAACCAACTGCAGTTTGATTGATATTAATTGGAATGCACAGTATAAAACATGATTTCAGTTATCTCATTTTGGAACCAAACTCTTCTTATAAAACGGTCAGTTCTGGTCCTTGATTCTGATTGGATGAGCGGAGTTCTAAGCCGTTATAAAATACCCCAGTAACCCACTGCTTCTTGGGGCTTATTGCTTTAATATGCTATATTATTATATAATATGCTCATTTTTACCCCAAAATGATATTTCACTATAGCTTTTAGCTATTACGGGAGAATAATGTACCCTGGTAATCATATCATAGTGTAATATCACCCCTGTCCTTCCGAAACCCCGGATGTCCAGATTCGCCGTTTTGAGGAAGTGGAAAAAACATTGTTCTTTTTAAATGATAAAATGCTGTGTTGACAAACACTTTTGAATAATTTTTATTGATTAGATATTTGCAAAACCCAGTGACACACATAAGGGTTAAAAATAAAATATGGAGATGCAAGGTTTCAGAAGGACAGCAGCCATATGCAGCATAGTGGATCTAATAATTGAAATAAAAATTTGATTCTCAATTAAAGATGAAGATGTTGAAGTCTGAAGATGCGTGTATATTTAGTATTTGGAGTCATTCAACAAACCCATGCAAAGGAAGCCTTTTTAACTATAATGCTATTCAAACACACTAGCAATAATTCTATTACACCTGGCTAAACCTAGTACTATAAAATGTAATACATAACATTGCACATAACAGCTTACTTTCACCCATATTCCACATATTTTGATGTAATTCAAAACACTGTGTAATGCTGTCCAATGCATTAAAAAGACCCTTGTATTGTAGAAAAATGGGTCATGATTCTTGCAATCACAGACGATGAAAGTCAGGACAGCTCTCAGGCATCCACCCTCAGCTCCATCCCCATAATTACCTTGAGTGTACTGCAGATGACCCCACATGGACAAAATTATTGCCTTCACTATTTTCCCCACAGCCCTGAATAGTCAACAAGAAATGTGCATGCAACAATACATTGTCTTGTGTTTTCCACCTCAAAGAAAATTGTTCTGATTTTGGACTCAAGGCCTCCATCTGAAAATGACTGCATTGTGGAAAAATGGCTTTATTATAAGACACCAATCTTCATTTGATGGCATTTTGTTGTCTTTGAAGAGAGCAGATTCATGTATACAGAAGCGTGAGTAAATTACTGCACTTTTCTTTCATTTTGTGCAACAATTTTGATGGAATTAGATTAAAAGCGTGACATCTGTCCTAAAATGCAGACATGTGGATTACGCCTAGTTGTGTTTGAATAAACACACACACAAATACAAAGATAACCAATATTTTTTTACCAATTTGTGTCGTTCTCTCTGTTTTTAATATAGCCAAAAGCACTTGACACGGGGAGCATCTTGAAATGCAGAGTATTGTGGGAGGGAGGGGCTTCCTTCACTGAATCCTATGACAAAAAGGCTTGTGGTCGTTTTTATTCTTCAGTATTACAAGCAATCTACAAGAGGAAATGATGAACATTCACAAACCTGTTTTGAATCTGTCCTCCTGATCTCATGGGAATTCGTAACTATTTTACGAGGTAGATAATTCGGAAGCACAGCGACAAAAAGCAAGATGTTCTATTGACTTGTTATACAAGAAGGTTCATCTAACTTCCTCCCTGTTAAAGTTACAGTTCACAGAAACATAAAAAACTCTCTCATAGTTTACTTACCTCCATGCCATTCCAGAGGTATATAGCTGCGTCTAAAATTGCATACTTTACATACTCAATTTGAATAAGTGCCTACCTATCGACTGTTAAAACAGTACATATAGTATGAGTGGGAGTAGAATTAATTCATTTCGGACATACTGCATCGGCCATGTTTTATTGTCATGTGACCCGTATGCTCTTCGACCTATGATGTATTAACAATAACCTGGACGTTGACATTGATTAAAACATCATTTATTTATCCGCACTTACCTATGAACAGACATCTGCCCTAAATATTTCACTATTTTATGTGACTTACTTTTGAAATTTGATCGTTGCTCAGCTCCCGTGGCATTATGGGATAGAGAAGTACCCATCCAATGCACACTCACAAATCTTGGCGGAAGCAGTAGACTATCCGGGTATTTCTCGCTTACTGTTTTTTGCATACTAAGGTTTCGGACATACTATTCGTAATTCATACTGATCTCGGATACGGCATAAAACTTTTCTTTCTTCAGTTGAACTATTCTTTTAGCCTGAGAGCAGACTAAACATGATAACTCAGCCTGAGAGAAACCAGTGAAAACCAGCGTAAGGTAATAGTTGGCTCAAGCATATCTTGCTGTACCTTTTTAGTTGGTTTTTGACCTAATAGTAAAGAACCAGCACCCAGGATCTCTGGGTATGAGTTCATTAATTGTTCTTTACCCAAATAAATGTTTATGATCATTATCAAATACTTTTCTTTCACTTCACCTGTGTTTTATCATTTTCATATTAATTTTTACGAGGGTAATTGTCAACAGTTTACACACAACACAGTGTAATATCTAGAGAGGCTCCATGGCAGCACTGATTACTGTATCTAACAGATGATAATGAACTGTAAATGCGTACTTCTGACACAGGTTTAAAGTGACTGGCTGGCACGATGCTCCCCGAGCTCTTTCAGAGAGACGGAGAAATGCCAGATAAGCTGGCACAGAGCCAATTTGTGAAATGGTCCGGCACAGTGTGCTGGCAGAACAGGGCTATCTGGACACATTTTGAGCAAGTAAAATTCGCTGTTTCTCTTCTTCTTTAAATACAGCAGTGACTACTGCAGTGCTGTAGTAGTCATGTACTATAGTAGGCAGATTCTATTTGAGTTATAATCTGTTTGTTACCATATATGATCATGTAGATTTAATTAAGATCATGTAGTTACGTTTCATTGTCATTAGTAAAAGGTTAAATGTTACTTTACAGTTTGTGCACCACTAAAAAACCCTAAAATACTTTCTTACAATTTGTTCTTGCAGTTCGGCTGTAGATTTCTGACTCTATACTGTACATTCTTTGAAACTGTGAGGTAAATTGGACTCAGAAGAAGCAGAAGTCTGAAGAGAGCGGTAGGCTTTTAAAAACGTTTAAAGTGTAGAGGTACAGCTGTGATCTTAGTGTGAGGTCAGGAGTTTATCCGACACTCAGAATCTCTTAAACTTGTCAGCAAACAACTGCACTCATAAAACCAATGTCTCCCTTTTAAAAAGATTAGTTTTATGATTATTAGTGAGATTCAATATAAGATTATATTTGGTTATTTAGAATATCTTGTTCTTCTGGTGGCTCTATGAATTCTTTTCATTTGCAGTTTTGTCCAGACAGTTAGCATAAAGTTGCCTTCCAGCAAAGCTGATTTAATATTTTTGTCATAAACGTTTCATGCAAATGCATTTCTGTTGGCTTTACAATGCATTTAGTTCTTCGTATCGAATTTTCTTAACGGCTTTAATTTAATCACATTAATTCTGTCTTTGGTTGTCTACGATTATACCTGTTTTCTAGAGGACAATATTTATTTTAGTTAGATATATGTGCTTAAGGAATAAGAATATGTGAAGTCTTATGAATTCTGGAATTATAATAGTTACATTTTGGCTATAGGTAATGTTATTTCTCCAATAAATGTTGAAGGATGTTCAAAATGAAAACAAGACCTACTGTATGTAGACTTCAGAGAGGTGCTCCTCCCTCTCATGTGATGCAGATGAAAGTATATAGAAAATACAATTGGAAAGCTTTTATTCCTACTGGCTGCTACTGACTTGAAGCACTTTTTATCATTTGGTTAGGTCCATATATTATGATATTTGATATTTTCCCTACTTTCTGTTCATATTCCATCTAAAGAAAGTCAATAAATAAACTACATCATTTAAACATTGAGTTATCTTGTTTATATTATGCATTGCTGTCTCACCTTTTTGGTTGAATTTTCTGACTTTGTCACACTGTGAATAATTCTGTGTATTCGAAGCAAAGCAACTGTGATGAAAAGATGATCAAGAAAATCAGAATTGAAGTTTTACAGGGGATAAACTTTGCAGAGCCCAAGTGTAATACTGCCATCTGCTGTATCTCCACATACTTGGACATCACGATTCACACAGATGGTGTGAGTAAGAGAGATAGAGACCACGTTTTACAGCTTTGCGCCATGTAGCTCACATAACAGTTTAGGAATGGGGAAAAAAAGTGTGAAATCCTAAAAAACATTCAGCAATTCTAGAGACCCCTAACCTTGCAACCCTGAGGATCCTATGTTGTTACATTAGCACAACACAGGCATTTTAACTGCGAGTTGAATGCTAAACATCAGATTCTTTGCTTGACTGCTGCATTTTGTAGAAACATAATGTTCTGTATTCATTTTACAGTAAATACATTTATCAGGGTTTCATAAAAACGAGAGGCTTCAGACATCAATGATATTTCTATATTGAAGGCTTTTTTATGTTACCATCAGTTTTACCATCTACAGTATATATACAATAGAACATCTGCACATCCAGTGATAAATCTGATACACTCAGAGAATGTCAGTTTAAAGCAGATTAGAGTATCAAAAGCTTTTGTTCAGATAATGCTAAACCCCCTCAAATGCCACTATGAACCCTTTCACACATTAAACTTAACAACATATGGGAGACAATATATCCTCCATTAACCTTAAGGTAAGGTTATTTAATATTTATGATTTCTGCTATAACAAAAACACTTTTTGGAGTAGTGTCTCTAAATTATTAAAATGGTCATATGATACAAAAAATAATTTTCTTTTGACACATGCTCAGGTGTCTGCAGAGAATGCTCTTGTTGAACATGTTTTAACAAAAGTAGTTTACCTTAACAGAGTGTCTATTTACACTGAGTACAAATAACCCACCTTGTTGGCAGGGACTATTTGCACTAGCTCCGCCCACCAATATGTGATTGAAATAGAAAAAGTGTAAGAATGATACCATTTCAAATAGCGACTCCAGTGGTGTATGGTGTAAAGTCTGTTTAGCTTGGCATGGGAGACTGCGGTTATAATTCACCTCATTGAAAATGCTATTTAACCTTTTTCTATTACCTTACAGATCATAAAGCCATTTGTTTTCAATAAAATTTAATTAAGGTTTAAATTCATTTTAATTCATAAAGTTTAGGTTTAGGGTACGGTTAGGGGTAGGTGTAGGGCTTTAATATCTCAATAATTTGCCATCATTTTAATAATTATATTTATAAATATAATGATTTACACTGTTATTATTGCATAATGTTTAATGCACAAATAGTAACACTATATGCCACTATTTATAAGTAAATAGCGTCTAACTACTATTTCTTGTCACGGTTTGCGTGGCGGAGAACCCAAATGCAAGCAGCCAGAGGGATGAAGGGGTTAACACAACAGACTTTATTTAAACAAAGAAACAAAACAAAAGACCCACAATGGGGTAACGAAGACAGAACTAAATATAAAAAAAACAGAAACAAAAATACTTCCCTCGAGGGGGAAAAACAGAAGGAAAAAATAACAAGAACTAAACACATCCAAACATCAAAACACAAGGCTTAGACTGGATGAGACAAGGAGCAGGTATACATACATACACACAATCCACGAGCACAGGACAAAGAAACATGAGGGCATTAAATAGGGAAGACAAACGAAGGATAACGACACAGGGCAGGTGAGGGTAATCAGACACGGCCGGGAAACAATACAGGAAACGAGAGGGGCGGGGCCAATGACGAGACACTGGAGAGAACGCATATTATTGTCAAAAGGACAATAATATGTTTCTCTCCACATATAACCAAAGGCTTTGTCATGGCTCTGCCACAGGACCAAGGAAAACATGACTAATAGAGGCAGAGCCATGACAGAAAACATGACTAATAGAGGCAGAGCCATGACAGAAGCCCCCCCCCCCCCTTTAATGAGCACCTCCAGGTGCTCACCAAGGGGTAGACTGACGAGACAAGACCGAATGGGTGACAGATAGGACAAGGCAAAACAAAGAAAACAAAATCAAGGGTAGACATGACAAAATAATAACAGGATTGGGATGGGACAATAAAAATAACAAACATGGGAGGGGAGGTGGGGACAGACAAGGGCTTGTGGGGGGAACAGTCCTAGTCCCCGGCTGCGCTCGAGGGCGCGAAGTCCTGGGGGACTCAGGGGGGGGTTGGAGTCATAGGGGGAACCGCCGACTGGAATGTCGGCGGGACAAGGCTGGGCGCTGGCTGGAAGGCCGGCCGTACAAGGCTGGGGACTGGCTGGAAAGCCGGGTGGAAGGCCGGCTGGAAGGCCGGCTGGACAGGGCTTGACGCCGGCTGGAAGGCCGGCTGGACAGGGCTTGACGCTGGCTGGAAGGCCGGCTGGGATGCCGGCTGCTGCACCGGCTGGGACGCTGGACTGGATACCGGACTGGACTCCGGCTGCACCGAACTGGACGCCGGCTGCACCGGACTGGACGCCGCCTGGATCACCGGACTGGATGCTGGACGGGACGCCGGCTGGGACGCCTGCTGGACCACCGGCTGGGACACCGGCTGGACCACCGGCTGGGCTGTTGTCAGTGACCCCCTCCTCGACTTCTTCTTGGACCAGCCCACTCGACATGTGGCCGGCTGCAGAGAAGCGAGGGGAGACCCGGGTAGCTCTGTGCTGGAGGAGTCGGACGGGGAGTCCCACGACTCCCTTCTCCTTCGCCTCCTCCGGAGGCTGGTAGGGCTAGGAACCGCCGGGCTTGAGGAGGGAGGTACTGAGTTTCCCAGGGTGGCGACCGCCACTACACAATCCTCCGGAATGGGAGGTAGGCGGGAACTTGAGGAGCCTGGATGGTCGCTGGAGGAGAGGTCATTAACCATCTCCTGGAATGACCCCCTGACCATCCTCTCTCGATCCTCCAGAGATGGAGGGTTGACCAGGTCAGCAAGGAAGAAGGCGTTCAGAATGGCCTCGGGGAGAAAGCCTCTCCTCCTTGCCGATGCCTGGGCATACTCGGCGAGGGCCCGATCGCCCTGTGGAGGAAACGGACCGTCGCCCCTCTGGATCCTGGCAGTGGTCGACTGCCACCAATCGGCCAACTCCCGCCTGGTAGAGGCCGAGGTGCTGCCTGCTGGGTTCATTTGTGGCTCGTGGATTCTGTCACGGTTTGCGTGGCGGAGAACCCAAATGCAGGCAGCCAGAGGGATGAAGGGGTTAACACAACAGACTTTATTTAAACAAAGAAACAAAACAAAAGACCCACAATGGGGTAACGAAGACAGGACTAAATATAAAAAAACAGAAACAAAAATACTTCCCTCAAGGGGGCAAAAACAGCAGGACAAAATGACAAGAACTAAACACGACCAAACATCAAAACTTCAAAACACAAGGCTTAGACTGGATGAGACAAGGAGCACAAGGTACAGGTATACGTACATACACAGAATCCACGAGCACAGGACAAAGAAACATGGGGGCATTAAATAGGGAAGACAAACGAAGGATAACAACACAGGGCAGGTGAGGGTAATCAGACACGGCCGGGAAACGAGAGGGGCGGGGCCAATGACGAGACACTGGAGAGAACGCATATTATTGTTAAAAGGACAATAATATGTTTCTCTCCACACATAACCAAAGGTTTTGTCATGGCTCTGCCACAGGACCAAGAAAAACATGACTAATAGAGGCAGAGCCATGACAATTTCTACTTAATCCAAATAAAATACAGCTGTTTCGATAAGTGTAAATAGCATATCATTAAGAAATGCTGCTATTTTCACTTAGTATATACAGAACCTACTAAGTGTAAATAGCAATAGATGCTATTTACACTAAGTTTAAATAGCATCTATTGCAATTTACACTTAGTGCAAATAGCCGCTGCCTTACATTAATGAAATACAGACTATTTGGAGCACACAGCTTATTCTATATAAATCAAAAGTCACACTGGATGTGCCACGTTTTATCTGTATTCAGTATGATATATCTGTATTCTTGTAAAGACTTCTTGTCTTGAGTGTTGAGTGGTGAGATTTGGGTCAGCACTCAAACAAGAAAATGTCATTCACAAACCGCCGCTGTTTGACCTCTGCATGCCCTTGTGCGCTTCAGATGCAGGATTTGAAGATCAGTGGGCTGAACCAAAAGCTCTTAGAAAGGTTACAAAATGCTTGGTTTGCTGTCATGCTGCATCCAATGAAGATCTACAGGGACGATTCAGATTTAGAAAAATATTAAAGTAAACCTCAAGATCTGGAATCAGAGGAAATGGATTTGACTGGAAATTAAGATTTTACTTTTTTTTCTCTCTCACCATAGTGACACCAGTAAAAAATCAATCATGTTTTGGTTTTCTATAGTCATTCTAACAATTCTAACAAAATTCCTTGTTAAAGGAAAAATAAAATAAAAATTCTGTCATGAATTACTCACTCTCTAGTTGTTCCAAACCTGTATAAATTTCTTTGTTTGGTTGAACACAAAGAAACATTTTTGGAAGAATGTTAGCAACTGACATTTTTTAGGCATCACTGACTACCATAGTAGAAAAAAATAATAAGTTAATTAAAGGTGCCCCAGAACATTTTACTTTCCTAAATTCCTCAAAATACATGTTGCTTCTTTTGTGTTAAGCAAAACAAAACAAAAAATAGGCTATACAATTGTTTTTATTACTATGTCCCAGAAATGTCAGTTGCTAACATTTTTCCAAATATATTTCTTTGTGTTCATCAGAACAAAGAAATTTATACAGGATTAGAACAACTTGAGGGTGAGTAAAATTACTCATTATTACTCATTAAATAATTAGATCATTATCTGGTATTGTGTTTGCTTCACTGGCCTATGGCTGCAAATCAAACTCATTGTTACAAATATGGTAGAACAATAACTTCAACTACCAAAGATGCGTTTCTCGATAATCTGCCTGAATTGTCTCAAATCTCTAGCATGAGAAATAACGTTGAAGATCTTGACATTACCATTGAAAATTTTAACTCCACTTTCTCGGAAACGCTAGACACAGTTGCTCCTCTGCGTTTAAAGAAGATTAAAAATGGCAGCCCAACACCGTGGTATAATGAACACACTCAGGCTCTAAAGAAAGCGGCCCGAAAAATGGAGCGCAACATTAAGAAAACTAAATTAGAGGTATTTCTTACAGACTGGAAGGATAGTTTTCGAAAATACAGGAAAGCCCTAAAAATGTCTAGATCTGTCATGGCTCTGCCTCACTTAGTCATGTTTTTCTTGGTCCTGTGGCAGAGCAATGACAAAGCCTTTGGTTCTGCACTTGGGTCCTCTGTTCTTGTATCTCCGTGTCTCTCACCCCGAATCATGACAGAATGAACCGACCAACGTCGGACCCAGCAGACAGAGGGATCTCAGCGGGAGGGGTCGATGCTGCCGGGCTCCCCTCCAGGGTCGAAGCCGCCAGACTCCCTTCCAGGGTTGAGGCCGCCAGACTCCCTTCCAGAGTCGGGACCGCCGGACTCCCTTCCGGGGTCGAGACTGCCGGAACCCCGTCCAGGATTGAGACCGTCGGTCTCCCTTCCAGGGTTGTGGTCGACGGGTTTCCCTCCAGGGTCGAGACCGCCGGTGTCCTGTTCCCGTCACAGATCCCTGCCGGCGTCCCAGCTGTTACCCAGGCCTGTTGAGTCGACCCCTTGTCTTGTTTGTTGTGTCTGTCCTTGTTTGCTGCCCAGCTACCAGAGAGAGCGCTGCCCAGCTGCCAGAGAGCGCTGCCCAGCCTCCGATTTCCCCCCTGTCTCGTCGACATCCAGGCCTGCCCAGCCAGTGATAGCCGGCCTCCCAGCCAGTATTCCAGCCGGCGCCATGTCCAGTCCAGCCGGCCTTCCAGCCGGCACCATGTACTGTCCAGCCGGCCATCCAGCCGGTGCCATGTATTGTCCAGCCGGCCTTCCAGCCGGTGCCATATACTGTCCAGCCAGCCTTCCAGCCGGCATCATGTGTTGTCCAGCCGGCCATCCAGCCAGCGCCATGTACTGTCCAGCCGGCCATCCAGCCGGCGCTATGTGCTGTCTAGCCGGCCTTCCAGCCGGCGCCATGTCTTTGTTTGGACTTTTTTTTCTGTCATGGTTCTGCCCCATCTTGTCTTGCTTTTCTTGACCTAGTGGCAGAACCATGACAGAACCTCTTGTTTTATATGGAGAGAAGCGTTTTGACCCTGTCGGCCTTCGATACTCTCTCCGGTCCTTGTCTGTGTTCTCGCCCTTTTGTATCTCTCGTTATTGGTTGTTTATTAGTTCATGCCCCACACCTGTTCCCCTTTGATTTGTCCCTTTATTTAATGCCCCTGTGTCCTCTGTCTTGTCATTGTTGTGTCGTGTTTGTGTCATGTGGGTGAGTTCCTGTCTTTTAACCCCCCCCATCCCCCCGTAGGTGTTTGTTTTGTATGTTTATTTTATTAAAGTCTTGTTTAACCACTTACGTCCCTGTCTGCACTTGGGTCCACTGTCTCTCACCTCACCCAAGAATCATGACAAGAAATCATGACGTCTCGTCATTGGCCCCGCCCCTCTCATTTCCTGTATTGTTTCCCGGCCGTGTTTGATTACCCTCACCTGCCCTGTGTCGTTATCCTTTGTTTGTCTTCCCTTTAAATAGTCCTCATATGTCATTGTCTTGTTGCTCGTGGATTACGTTCTGTGTACCTGTACCTCATGCCTTGTCTTTTGTTTCGCTCCATGGTCGTGTGCTTTGTCTTACCTTGTCTAGTTTTACATTTCTTGTTTATTTAAGATGTTGTGTCGCTGGTTGTTTTGTTAGTTTATTTTTGCCCCCCCGTGGGAAGTGTTTTGTTTCAGTTTTTATTTTAGTTATAGAGTCTGGTTGTCCCCATTGTGGGTTTTGTTTTCTCGTTTCATCATTAAAAGTCTTGTGTTTAACCCCTTCACCTCTGCCTGCCTGCATCTGGGTTCTTCCTCCACTCCACACTCGTGAAAAGATCTGCCTACTTTTCATCACTAATAGAAGAAAACCAGCACAACCCTGGGTTTTTATTTAACACAGTGGCTAAATTAACAAAAAATAAATCGTCAGCGACTTCAGATTCTGGATATCAGCATAACAGTGATGAATTTATGAACTACTTCACAAATAAAATCCAACATATTAGAGAAAAAAATGATAACAATGCAACCAGAAGTGAAACCCGCTGACCAAACTAACTACAGCGCCCCTAAGGAGAAATTGCAATTATTTTCTACCGTAAATCACGATGAATTGTCTAAAATCATTAGATCATCTAAATCAACAATATGTATGCTAGACCCTATACCTACAAATCTACTGAAAGAGATGCTCCCAGAAATTATAGATCCTCTTCTTTGTATTATTAACTCATCTCTGACATTAGGACATGTGCCTAAAGCATATAAGGTGGCTGTGATAAGGCCCCTTGTCAAAAAACCCCAACTCGACCCTAGAGAACTAGTTAACTACATGCCTATATCGAATCTAGCTTTCATATCTAAAGTTCTGGAAAAAGTAGTTTCAACTCAATTATGTTCCTTCCTCCAAAGGAATGACATCAATGAAGAATTCCAGTCTGGATTTAGAGCATGTCACAGTACAGAGACTGCTTTGATCAGAGTTACAAATGATCTGCTTTTGGCGTCTGACCGAGGTTGTATCTCGTTATTGGTGCTGCTAGACCTTAGTGCTGCATGCGACACCATTGACGAAAATTACATCGGCATTAAGGGAATAGCTTTGAAATGGTTTAAATCTTATTTATCCGACCGTTTTCAATTTGTAGTAATAAACAATGAGGTGTCACGCAAAACGCAAGTCCAGTACGGTGTACCACAGGGCTCAGTCTTAGGGCCTCTGCTCTTCGCATTATACATGCTACCTCTAGGAGATATAATAAATGATGCTTTATAAACAAGGTTCGGGAGGAACACGAGCATATAATTAACATGGCTGGCTTTCAATAATCAATCACCCAATCTCGGCTTCCACCTATAAATAGTAAAGACGCCTTACCTTCTTTCTCCTGGATCTCTCGTAACCCTCCCCCACCCCATCTCCTCACCATACCTCTACAGCTCTCAGCACCGGGGGATAGCCCGGGTCAGGGCTCACTCCGGGCCCGGGACCCTTTCCCCGGGCAAGGGGCAGGCGTTCCGAGCTCGGGAGTATTTGCCGAGCTCGGAACCCTCGCCCCTGGGACAGCACGCCAAATACGCATACTATCCGTCTTACATTAATTATTAGTGAGGAGAACTCGTGAAAGTGACACGGAGTTAGCTTTCACTGTTATGCTGATGATACTCAACTTTATATTTCCTCGAAGCCTCATGAAACACAGCAGTTCCATCGAATAATGGAATGCATAGTCGATATAAAAAACTGGATGAGTAACAACTTTTTATTACTGAACTCGGACAAAACGGAAGTGTTACTTATTGGACCGAAAACTGCTATAAGTAACAACCAAGAATACTGTTTAACTATTGACGGATGTTCCATAAAACCCTCGTCGTCAGCAAAGAATCTTGGCGTTCTATTCGATAGTAATCTGTCATTTGAGAGCCACGTCGCCAACACCTGTAAAATTGCGTTTTTCCATATTACTGTAATGATAATCTTAAATCTATAATTTACCTTATAATTTATTTTTATTTAGCCTTGTTGTGCAAGCACTGTTGAGCTTGTGCAGAGGCAGCAGCTTTTGCCAGAGGGGAACTGGAATCCCCTGGTTGGGCCTGGGTTCTCCTGAGGTTTTTTTTCTCGATTAGAGTTTTGGGTTCCTCGCCACCGTTTGCATACTGTTTTTGCACTATCTGCCTGACCGGGGGGGCTGCTTTAGAATCTTAAAGTTTTACTTAATTAATATTGCATATAGGAATTTATAGTCTTTATATTTGACCTGTGTTCTCTCTCCTTTATCTTAAATGTGTGCTTTCACTGTGCGTGCATGCGTGTCTGTGTTGTTGAGTGTCTGTGGCGTGCTTCTGTGTGTGTGCATGTGTGTGTTGTGCGTTCATGTTTGTATATCCGGTGGACCTAAACGAATCACACCAACACATGGACTCAGTAGTCACCGGGGACCAAAAATTGATCCCCAGGGAAAACAGGCTATATAAAATTGTACAGAACAATATTTTTTACAAATCTAAAAATGCAAAAAGTGTTCTATGATCTTTAGGTTTAGGGATAGGGTTAGGGATAGGGGATAGAATATACAGTTTGTACAGTATAAAAACATTACGCCTATGGACTGTCCCCACGGGGATAGTCAACCAAAGCCTGTGCGTGTGTGTGTGTGTGTGTGTGCGTGCGTGCGTGTGTGTGTTTGCGTGTGTGTGTGTGCGTGTGTGTGTGTGTGTGTGTGTGCGTTCATGTTTGTATATCCCGGTGGGGACCTACACCTGAATGCACACCAACACATGGGGACTCGTGTCACCGTGGGGACCAAAATTGAGGTCCCCATCGGCAAAAAAGCTAATAAATTGTACAGAACAATATTTTTAAAAAATCTAAAAATGCAAAAAGTGTTCTATGATCTTTAAGGATAGGGTTAGGGATAGGGGATAGAATATACAGTTTGTACAGTATAAAAAACATTACGCCTATGGACTGTCCCCACGGGGATAGTAAACCAGACATGTGTGTGCGTGTCTGCGTGTGTGCGCGCGTGTGTGTGTGTGTGCGTGCGTGCGTGCGTGCGTGCATGCGTGTGTGTGCGTGCGTGAGTGTCTGTGTATCTGTGCATCCGTGTGTGTGTGTGTGTGTGTCTATGTCTATGTGTGTTAGTACGTGTGCATATTGTGTGTGTGGAGTGTCTGTATGTGGGTGTGTCTGTATTCTGTGAAAATTGTAAAAAGCGCTATATAAATAAAGTTGAGTTGAGTTGAGTAAATCATTTTAGAATTTTCATTTTTGGGTGAACTATATCTTTAAGGATTATAATATATAGCACTCTACAATGAGATGCCGCTGATCTCACAGAAATTCGTAAGTATTTTACAAGGTGGCTAAATTCGTATGAATTTATACTATGTGAATTGTACAAAAATGTGCAAATACTGGAAAAAAATATATATATATTGAAGCCCCTCCCCTAATTCCACCCCTGAACCTAATGTCATTGGTGCAATGCAAATCGTACTATATGATATCGTACATATTCATACGAATTAGCCACCTCTCGTACTCTAAGTATAAAGACATTCATATGTTCCGGTACTGTAGCGGCGATCAATAGAAACAGATATTTTATGTAACTGAAGCTCAGTTTTAAATCCTGGTGTATGTGGTCATAACCTGCAGGTACAACGGCTTGATTAGACATCACTCCTCTTGTTCTTTGTGTTTCCGCCCGCTGCGATTCTTTAGATTAGCTCTCAATCACAGCATGCGTGGCCGCAACTCTAATAACAGTAATCCAGTCAAAGGATTTGGGTCTGAATAAACTCGAGAGAGCGCATGCCTTGTCTTAAAATCAGCTCCCTCTGCATCTGAAGGGGCATACACAGATTCTGTATGCGACTGGATATGTATAACACAGCATGTAATTTGACGGTACTTCATATGTACCTCCGCAGACACAATCAACGGTAAATTGAGGAGATTCTCGACTGCCTCAAGAGGTATTCATTACCTCCAAAAGCCTTAAGAAGCCTCTGAACCACTGCACAATAATAGGGGGAGGAAAAACCAAAGGCTTGTGGGTATTCCTACCATGATAAGAGAGCCTGCATGAGGAGAGATCAAAAAATGCTCCACTTCAAGGTTTTTTTTGCCTTTATATTTATATTACTCTTGACCTTGGACTAAAAAATGAAAATGAATAATGAATATCCTGACCAAGTGTACCATCCAAGTGTACATATCTAAATGAAAGTCTAATGACAAAGCCAATGCCATCTGTAAACTCTTCATTTTTGGACAGGGCAACTAACATGGATGTACTAAGTGGATGTTGATTACGTTTGGGGGGTTTGACTGTGATGCAAAAAAAGATACAAGATCCCCATTCTGTGCTGCTGGAGACGAACAGCTGAAGCCATATGGTGACAAAGGCCATCAAATCTTCCCTAAGGTCTTGTCAGTCCAGCCACAATCTATTGTCAGGCACTGTTGGTGTAAGGTGATACTCTCTCTACAGCTTTACAGAGGCTGTTTGCATGATAGCATCAGAAAGGCCAGACTACATGGCAATCCTTCTATCTTCCACTTGGTCATCCATCAATTCAAAATGACAGAAAACCACCTTAGCAGCAATTCTGTAATGTGATGGTTTCTGTAACATTTTGCTTTTTGATCTATTGGAGCTCAACATTAAGTTGATTGATTTACTGTGTTGTGTTAGATTTAAGGATGTTGGTGCATGGTTCAAAAACCATAGAGTGCATACAGTAGCACAATAATGTTGATCTTGGATGGGTTTGATGAAAATATGTTGAAATCCATGACAGTTGCTCAGGAGAAAAGGTTTTGTTCAGCAGTTTGCTAAAAACAACAACAGAGATTATTAATATTGGGTATTTAAGTTTAAAATACAGATGATACTTCTTTCACTTCATTTGCTGAATCACAATGCTTAGTGTCACATATATTTTCCACCCCATGCTGTCCTTGGCAGCTGCGGTCACATGGTTAAAAGTGCCACTCATGTAGAGGAACACAAATCAAAAGTGAGAAAAATGTCATAATATGTCTTGAAGTGGTTTAACGCACTTCCTAATGCACTTTTCGCAGCAGCTCCTGGATAGATTTAATAACATAGAGAGGGCAACGCATGAAACCCATCTGCATATTGCTTCTCTCAAATCCTGAGATTTTAGCCCCTGTTCTTTAATTACTTCCCAAACTGCTCCTATCGGTTGCAGAAGCATTCCTCAAAACATCTAATAACTAAATGTATTTTAATGTATGAAATGGGGCTCAAATTAAGTAGATCTAAGACTCCCCGAAGGCCATCAAGTTATGAGGGTCTAATCCACAATGTGAGAGTTTCCCCAAAATGAATCTTTACAGCATATATCTGGATGAATTCAAAATGATATTTTCATCAGAGATTATATTGTTAAAACACTATAAGCTCATCAGTGAAGGATGGGTCGATGAAATGTGGGGGAGATTGCAAATATTTGAGAGATGTTTTAACATAATGAAAAATTAGGATTGCTAGTGAAATTTTGTTTCCACAAGCTATTTCTCAATGGTTAAACCAATACTAAACCCAGTAACATAATAATTATCCATATTTGCTATGACAGATGTCATAATGAGCCTCCAATACCCCACATATATTTCACATATGTTTCTTTGTTTAGCTGAAAACTAAACAAATTCTCAAACTATCCTCAGTTTTGCAATCAGATGTTTTGCTATCCACGTGAATTTTATACACTGTAAAAACATCCAGTAAAAATAGTAATATTGCTTCAGAGAAAGTGCCAGAAAACATGTTAAATAACATTTTACAATGTTATTATTTAACAAGTTAAATTACATGTTTTTTATGTTATTTTACACTCAACTTGTAAATTAGCAGTTTATTTCTGTAATTTAACATTTACTGCATTTCAAAAATCTGTGAAAATTATGTAAAATAAAACAATACCTTATTTGTATCTATTTAATGGAATTTTGGAGAAAAAAACATCCTTGAATATAATATTGAATAGGTAATTTGTAAATAAAAGTCTCTCAGGGGTTAAGATACCAATTATTCTATACAAAGATACTAAACAGCTTCAAGTTGGATACACTAAAGCCTTTTTTACTGGCCGTCTGAACAAAGTCTTAAGGGTCTCTTTAGCTTATTGTTTTTACACAAGCAGAGCTCAAGCACCTTGAGATATTCTCCAGACCCACGATAGCAGTGTTAAAAGGTCAATAAAAATAGAATATTGAGTGTTAAGAGGAAAATGTCTTGGATGAATGCACTCAAGCATTGAGTTTCCCATTTTTTAATTTATTTATTATCTCCTAGCTACTAAAAGCTATACATTCGTGCATTAATGTTGATCAAAACACATATTACAACCAATAGTTCCCTATGAAATTATGAAAGTTCTTTGATGTCCCTCACCAAGATAAAATTACTCTCTCACCGTCTCTCACCCACACAAGGAAAAAAATAAAAACGCAAGCCAACCTGCATCCTACATTTTTCATGCTGGTTGTCACTCAAACCCCAACCAAGGAAGTCGTTTGATGGTAATATTTTGCTCAGCACGACATCTCATTTATTCTCCCTAATCATCATTTCTTTTTACACACCCTTTCCTCCTCTGACGGGAACCCCATCTTTCCCTCCTCTGTCATTTCTGATCTGGGTGGCACACTCCCATTCGGGTCACCGCCTCTGAGCAATACTATTCATGGGGGAACCAGAAGAGGGATTTACATCTCCGGGCCGAGTTTTCCCCTCCATTTGTTAGAATGCCAGGTCACCACACTCCTCGCGCAATGGAGGCAAGATAATGGCTCTTGGACTGGCTCCTATTTATTACGCACTCAGTGTGTCTGACCTTGCTCAGGGGCTGGAGATGAAGTGGTGATGTGTTTTCTGATTTCCAGACTGTAGTCCTATGCAGTAAGCCATACCTGAGCTTCCCTCATCCTCATCTAAGAAAGTTTAAAGTTACCGTAGACATCTTCGTTTGGTCTCTTTTAGGTGAGGCCCGTAATCCAGAACGTGGATTGATTCATATTCTTCTGAAAATAACCCGATTTAGGTTAGTTTCAGATGATACAGTGGCGGTTGAGAAAAAAAGCACTATGTGTAAAGAATCTGCCGCCGTAGCTCTCGGCTAACTGTGATGCATTAGGCAACCGCGCTCTTAAAGGGTAAGTTCATCCCAAAATCAAATTTGTGTGATTTTTTACATGACGTTAAACATGTTTTGAGACCTCCCGGCGTCTTCGGAGCACAAATAAAGATAGTTAGGTGACATCCGAGAGATTTCCAGGCCTCCTCATAGACATAATGGTTATAGTTGTTGTCAAGGTCCAGAAAAGTACAAAAGACATCATTCAATTGGTCCATCCGCTCATAGTGGCTCAATTGAAATTTTTTGAAACGACGAGAATGCTTTATTTGTGAAAAACAAAGCAAAATAATGACTTCAATCGATATATTCTCCTCTGTCATGTCAGTCTGTGGTGCACGTTCGTGAGAGCACTTCGACTAACCCTTTAACCTTCCTCTATAACAGAAATATTAGCCAGGTATGCTAATGCTCTTTGAGGTTTCCATGGCGGCAGTGGTCCCCAGCTCAGCACAACAAAGGGATAATAACATAACCATACCATCCATATGCTTTTAACAAAATGGGATCTAAACATCTCTATCTTCCTGCTTTTGATAGATAATGTTACTCATACTTTGCTTTTTTTATGGAATATGAGTGGGTAGTGTTTAGAATTCCCAGGGGCCATTTTGAAAAAAATGCACGGGAAGCTTCTCAGAGTGGCCACTTAGGATTTCAGACGAGTCTGATGAATGTGTGAGGGGTTGTGATGTTTCATGCGGTATTATTATGAAGTTTTCTCCCTTTTCCCTAAGTTTAAAATTAGAGCTACAGCCATTAAATGGGTCAGAAAGAGTTTAGGGGTAGTGACAAATAAACCGTACATGTATTCTCTGGTGTGACAGCAAATTTTAGAAAGCAAACTGTTAATATTACATAGTTTTATATTATTCTTATTTACATTTATCACATAAAATAGCATAAGATAGATTTATCTACGTATTTTTCCAAAAAATTTGCCATCACATCAGAGTACAATTTTGCATAAGTCTGTCAACTACCCTTATATGGTCTGATTCTCATTCACTAATAATTGCGTAGATTTTTCGTAGTTATACGCACATTTGAACTTCACAACACGTGTGTACCACATGAATTTGTTCTTAACCTCGTCCTTAATGTTAGTGAATTGTGAAATGAGCGGCGTGTGCACAAGTTTAGTCATTTGCATAAAACACACCCAGTCCATCTCCATATTAGGGCTTTCCACTTAACCTTTCCTTTACAACCTTTCATCACTTAAGCCAAAGATACTCCAGCCAACCCCATGTGACGCGGTCTACAGACGCGCTCTCGCAAGTACTTACAAGTGCGCAGTCCTCAAAATCAGTTCATACACAATAAAACACCTTTTATATAGACAAGCAGTTTACAGAGTTCTCGTTAGCCTGCTGTAAAAGCTTTTCTTACTCTTTCACTGTATATGATGAAATAATTAAAAAATTAAATATACATCTAAGCATAATTATATATATATATATAATGTAAAGAATTTAACTATTATCCTAAGATGAAACATACATTTTGTCATTTTGTCTTAGAGAGTGAGACCAAGCGCTTTCAGCTGTTCCTATTTTTTTTCTTATATTTAGAATAAATTTTAGAATGAAAGTTTTAGTGAATCATGATTTGTTCGTGAAAATGTTCGTACGCAGGTTTCACGCACAAATTTGTGTGTATACATGCTTGGTGAATGAGACCTGATTCTAAAGATTCTAAAACACTGAACATATTTTTGAAACTATTAGGATTTTTGTTTTTACTGAATTATTCTAAATAATGCTACACTGAAAACAAATCTGTAAAAATAGAGAATTATATACTGCATAAATTAGAAGAAATTTTCCGTATTAAGTTTTACAGTCGGTTTACTTGTATTTTACACTCTGCACTGCATTGCATGTTTTAATGTCAGTAAAAAACGGATACAGTACTGGCAGAAAATTACCAGTACATTTTCCACTGTTTTTACAGTGTGCTGTAAAAATACCGGTAAAAAAACTATAATATTCCGACAGATGTGGCGACAGAAAAAAAACATAAAATAACATTTTTCTAAAGTAAAATTATGTATATTATTTTACACGCCAACTTGTAAATTTGCAGTCTATTTATGTAATTTGACATTTTTACTGCATTTCAAAAATACATGAAAATTCTGTCAAATAAAACTAATTTCTGTAAAAAAAAAAAATTTATACAATGATCTGTAGCTTCTCTACCTTCTTCAGAAGTAATGTGTGTCCAATGAAATACAAGTTACACATATGGTGCGAGGCATCAAAGAAACTTCCGTTCTGAATAACGTGTACCTGTTTCAAAAAAGCAACATCAAAAGCAGAGACAAAATGTTGGACTGTGTAGCTAACACCATTTCACAGCCAGAAGCTGAGCACCAAGGACAATCCTCCACTGTGTACTCCTCTCTATTTTGGGCCTTGCTGATTTTCTGTTATCTTGCCTTTAATAGCTTTGATCAAATTGGTGTAGAGAAGGAGAGACCGCTAGGACCGGAATGGCTCCAGGCTTGGCGCAGCACTTGTGCAAAAACATTATTATTACTGATCCAAGCTGTTGCCGTGCATTGGGTGCAATTATATTCACTTAAGGGTCCCCATAGAGATGCGGCTGCGTGATTTTGAAGTTGGTGCTTTTAGTTGTTCCAGTAGGGTTTGGTCCTGCTGAAATGAAATATTTAAAAATGAAGGTGGAGATAAAAGAAAAAGTAAATACAGGTCACTCTGTTCCATCACATAACATTTTATTTATTTGTTGACAAGATGAAACGACAGCGATTGCCATTGTGGTCATAAGATACTTGACAGAGACACAACCTGCCCATTATCAAACAGATATTGTTGCATGTTTCCTTTAGTTATTAATATTATTGGTAGTTTTTGTGCTTGCTTATCTTTGTGTGACACATTTACATTTTGTTGCTGTCCTTCTGAAACCTCGGATGTCCAAATTTGATGTTTTTAAATGGTTAAATACTGGGTTGTTAAAGTTGACAAGCACGTTTTAATACTTTTTAATACTCTGTTACATATTTGCGAAGCCCAGTGACAAACATAAAGGGTAATTAATAATAATGATTTAAAATACAAATCACAAAATATGGAGATATGAGGTTTCAGAAGGACCGATTTATTCATAGCAGAAGCCAAAACAGTTTGTTGTATTGAGACAATGTTGAATTTATAGTTCACCCAAAATAAATCATCACTTGGATCATTTATTTACCCTCATGTTGTTCAAAACCTATAAATGCATCACAAAAGAGCGTATTTTGAGAAATGTCTCAATGTTTTTATGTCCATACAATGGCAGCCAATGGAGAAAGAAAGTCATACAGGGTGCGTTTTCCAAACAACGACATAACTCGCTGGTTAACCTAATATGATGCATCATTGGGGAAATTAACCATGTATTTTTGACTGTTTCCCAAAACCGCAGTAACTCTGTCGGAGATCAATCGTTTGAACCAAGTTGGTTCAGTTGATGACCCCATACAGGTGGTGGAGTAATGACGTGTACTAATAAATACATTCAATTCAAATTAATGTCAAATTCTTGATGTAAATAACAGACATTGCATTTAACGGCAACTTTTGTTATCCTATTTTTGTTATCTGTTGTTCCCTTTCTGTCGGTCTCTCGACGTTGTGTCGAGCCAACAGATGGGGTTTGTCCCTGAGAACCAATCGCTTCCGACTTCTTAGAAAAGGCCAATGAAAATTGGCGAATGAAATTTGCATGCTGGACTCCACCCCCGGATATCCGGGTATGAAAGGGAGATGGCGTGCCTCATTGATTCACCTTTTGTTCTTCGGAGCCTTCGCTCATGCTCAACAGACTTTGCTACAAGTAGCAACTAGAAGACTGCCGGCTCTACGACATGGTGCAGCGGACTGTCCCTTCCTGTGGCGATTTCCCCTGGGCATCTCGGCGGTTCCAGAAGTGTTCTAGTTTTTTCACTAAAAGAGCAAATTTCTCAAGCGTGGCATGTCCCGCTGTTCTCGTGGGTGCAACACACTGATCGAGGAGGGGGATGGACACGATGTCTGCTTCCAGTACGCTGGGGCAGATGTTGTGGATACGTCCTGCCCGCACTGCGGGCGGTTGACGATTCAGACGTTGCGTCACGGGTGGCTGTGTTCCCACGGGACTCAGCCACCACCTCGTCTGCTTCCCGTTCCGTGACGGCAGGACTACGGCCCTGCCGCCCGCTACGGCGAGCAGCGATGGTGATATGAGGATTACTGTGAGCGCTAATCCGTCAGCCACTGGCTCGCGGACCGTTCGCACCTCGTCTTGCTCATCTGACCATTCCCCATGAGACGGTCCCACCGTCTTGTTCCTCAATCACGTATCGGACACGGTATGTGATGATGAGATGTCTGTTGCAGCATCGGAGGGTGACTTACTGGCATCAGACTCCGACGATTCCTTGAAGCTCCCTCCCTCGGGGGGTCGAGCTCAGGAAGAAGCGGACGTCGAAATGTCAGCCATGCTTTCCCGGGCCGCCGGCATTGGGTTGCAGTGCACCGCACTGCCTCTCCCAACGCTCACGGCTGGATACACGGTACATCGGGCTTGAGAGCGGCTCCAAGCCGCACTCGCCCCCAGTGCCGTGTTCCCCCGGAAGTGCATGAGGAACCTAGTATGACCTGGAACGCTCCCCTTCGGCACGTACACGTCAACTAGTTCCATCACCCTTTCTTCCCTCGATGGTGGGGCAGCTAGAGGATACGTCGATGTCCCCCAGGGCCTAGACTCTCGTCCAAAGCACGTAGGCTTTTTGGCATCTGAGGTGTCAAGAGCTTACTCTGCTGCGGGCCAAGCTGTCCCCTCTCTCCACGCTATGGCCATCCTGCAGGTCCATCAGGCCAATGCGCGGAGAGAGCTCCACGAGGGTAAGACCGACCCAGCGCTTATGCAAGAACTCCGAGGCGTCACCGACCTCGCTCTACGGGCAACCAAGGTGATCGCGCGGGCCCTGGGTTGGGCGTTGTCCACACCTGTGGTCCAGGAGAGACACCTCTGGCTGAACCTTGCACAGATGAGTAACGCCGAGAAAGTCCCGACAGAGGATATCAAGTATATCCTCCCCAGCCGCGACTCGACCGCCCTCTGGCCGCCGAGATCCTGTGCACCGTCTGCTTCCCAGCAACCCTGGTCCTCTTCGAGACATCAAAGAGGAAACCACCACCCCGTCAGCAGCCGCGGCGGAAGCCAAAGCGGCCCTCATGGGAAGACCCCAGGGAGATCGAGAATACCTTCTGGCCCGACCCCAGCCATTCCATTGCTGGTGGTCGATCCGGGACGGTTCCTGCCCCGTCCCAACAGCCCACTTCTAAGAGTTTTCTCTCTCTCTCTGGGCGTTTATCACAGCCACTCTCACCCTCTACACGACGGTGTTCGGCAACTCAACGTTGCGTCACGGCGAGACCCAATGTCGAGGATAATCAGCAGCCTAAGCACTCTCAATCGACGGTGCGTTGTGCCACATCATCTTCTGGGTATTATCACAGCCGCTCTCACCCTCTACACGACGGTGTTCGGCAACTCGACGTTGCGGCAAGACCCAATGTCGAGGATAATCATCAGCCTAAGCACTCTCATTCGATGGTGCGTTGTGCTATATCATCGCCAGGCAGGTACAACTGCAGAGCCGATCTCCTCTCCGGGGGCCCCCCCACGGCTAGGGATCCGCACTGCCAGCCATCGAACCACCCCCGGGACGTCGATGAAGCAGAACGTACCCCTATCCTCCCTGTCTCGGTCCCTGGGAGCTTCCCAAACCGTCACGGTTACTACGGGATACGGTCCATCTCAGCTACGCGATCCAACTCCCCAGATGCCCGCCCAAGTTTCGGGGCATCCTCTCAACCTCAGCAGAGGCAAGGATGCTCCCGTGCTTCGGGCCGAGGTCTCCACCCCTCTGGTGAGGAAGCGATCGTGCTCGTCCCTCTAGCCGAGATGTTCAACGGGTTTTACAGCCCGTACTTCATCGTCCCCAAAAAAGCGGGGGTTGCTAGATCTGTGTACCCTGAACAGGCACCTACTCAAGCTGCCGTTCAGGATGCTCACGCAGAAGCGCATCCTGGCATCTATCAGATGTCAAGATGGATTCATGGCAATCGACCTAAAGGACGCTTACTCTCATGTCTCAATTCTCCCTCGTCATCGCCCGTTCCTACGGTTCGCTTTCGAGGGTCAGGCATATTAGTACAGAGTCCTCCCTTTCGGTCTGTCCCTGTCCCCACGAGTCTTCACGAAGATTGTGGAAGCCGCCCTCACTCCCCTCAGGGAGAGAGGTGTGCGGGTACTAAACTATCACAACGACAGGCTCATTTGACACACTCGTGAGATCTATTATGTACACACAGGGACCTAGTGCTTCGGCACCTAGATCGATTGGGACCACAGGTCAACTGAAAAAAAGAGCAAGATCTCCTCTGTGCAGAGCATCCTCTTTTTTGGTATGGAACTCAACTCTTTCTCCATTACAGCACGACTGACTCAGAAAGCGCTCAGTCAGTGTTGAACTGCCTGGAATATTTCAAGCAGCCAGCGGTCCCCCTGAAATTCAGAGGCTCCTGGGCACATGGCATGCGATGGACGGGCCCCCGCCTGCGCAGGCATATCAACTGCCTAGAGTTGTTGGATGTGCTACTTGCACTGAAGGGGCTATAACCTCTCGTGCAGTCCAAGCACGTGCTGGTCCGGCGGACAGCACAACTGCCATAGCCGCCAGGGTGGCGTTCGCTCACGGCAGCTAACACGACTCGCCCGACGCCTCCTCCTGTGGAGTCCGCAGGGGAGCAGATCCCTGCGAGCCACACATATCCCAGGCGACCTGAACCAGACAGCCGATGCGCTCTCTCGTCAGTTGACGCCTCACGGAGAGTGGCGACTCCACCCCCGCGCAGTCCAGCTCATAGGGTACAGTTCGGGCAGGCTCAGGTAGACCCCTTCGCCTCCCTGGACACCACCCATTGCCCGCTAATGTACTCCCCGCCCGAGGCCCCCCTCGGCATGGATGCTCTAGCGCACAGCTGGCCGTGGGACAAGCGGAAGTACGCCTTCCCCCCAGTGAGCCTCATTGCACAGACCCTGTGCAAGGTCAGGGAAGAGGAGCATCAAGTGTACTAGTTGCGCCATACTGGCTCATCTGTGTTGTGTCCAGTACGCGCATTGCGCCTCTGCTTGGACCGCACGCAGAGCCACAGGAGCTCTGAGCAGCTGTTTTTTTGTTGTCTGTTTTGGAGATCAGCAGGGAGGGCTGTCTCAAACAAAGATTGGCACACTGGATCATGGATGCCATCACTATGGCGTACCTGTCCTAAGATCGCCTACGCCCACTGGGTGAGAGCTCTCTCCACATGGAGTACAGCCTCCTCGTGGGCACTGGCTCGAGGCGCCTCTCTGGTAGACATCTGCAGAGCTGCGGGTTGGGCTACACCCATCACCTTCGTGAGGTCCTACAGCCTCCGCGTAAAACCGGTATTGGCTCGAGTCTTGCAGGCATCAGGCAAGACTGGTGGCCGGTAGGGTGTACGCCTATGACAGTACCTTCCCCCCTTTCTCCTAAGGGGGTCAGCGTACTAACTAGCCTCCCTTCTTCCCCCACTGGGTGAAGAACAGGCACTCCATCCATCACTAGCAAGCACCTCCTGCGGGCGGGCTGGTCAGAGCAGCCCTGCCCCTTAGGCCGGGTACCAACTGAGTTATCCACAACATAGCTCTAACCGGACCTAGTGCTACCGGACGTTGCAACCCCCCAGCAGGGCGGTTCCGTCTGATGTATCTTCATGTTTGGTTCCCAAATTGGTAACCCATGACCTTCCCTAGGTGGACCTCCACCTCGCGGTTAACTCCTTCAGTCCGCACATTCTTCCCATGAGTTGTGAAAGGGCAATGGCGTTTTCCATAGGAACCTCATCTGTCGGCTCGACACAACGTCGAGAGACCGACAGAAAGGGAACGTCTTGGTTACAGATGTTACCTCAGTTCCCTGATGGAGGGAACGAGACGTTGTGTCCTTCTTGCCACAACACGTGCTGCCCACTGCAGCAGTCGTGAGAGGTCTCAGGCTCCTCAGAACTAAGGTGAATGAATGAGGCACGCCGTCTCCCTTTTATACCCGGATATCCGGGGGCGGAGTCCGGCATGCAAATTTCATTCGCCAATTTTCATTGGCCTTTTCTAAGAAGTCGGAAGCGATTGGTTCTCAGGGACGAACCCCATCTGTCGGCTCGACACAACATCTCGTTCCCTCCATCAGGGAACTGAGGTTACATCCGTAACCAAGATGTTTTATTTCACAATATTTCATTCATTCATAAGTTTCCTCCTATGTCACTCCGCCCAAGAATTCCCCAGGGTTCTAGAGCACATAGTGTCATGCGCACCTTTCAAAAAACAGCGCTTGTATTTTCTTAACAAACTAAAAGATGTCAAATTAAATTTGTATAGGCCTATACAGTATTTTGCAGAGGTGTAAAGAGTACCTGAAAAACACACTTAAGTAAAAGTACAGATACCTTGCAGTAAAAAAAATACTCCATTACAAGTTACAAGTCACCAATTCCAAAAGGACTTCTCTTAGAGTATCTGATTTTAACAGTACTTGAGTATTTTACTCATACTGAATGTAGGCTCAAAGAAGCACTACTCCTCAACACTTAAGAGACATGTCAGTGAAAAACAAGAAACAGTTTATTCGTGAGGAGAGCAATCGCATTTATTTTCTTAAATCATAATAAGACTGAACACATCAAAATTGCAACAAATCATAGCCGACACCATAACCTACGTCATTACAAACACCCAAGTCTCATTTAAAGGTCCAGTCAGTGAAATCTAGTGGCAAGGTTGCGAATTGCAACCAACCGCTCAATCCATCCCTCCCCCTCCCGTTCGAAACACGGCTGATGATCTGAAGAACATGGCGAATTATATGCAAGGGGACCCGCGGTGTATGTAGATAGAAATAGCTCATTCTAAAGTAATAAAAACTTAACGCTTTATTGTGTAAGCTCTTTATGCACCTCTGAAGACATAGTTATGTATATTATATTGCATTTCTGTCAATGGATCCTCCAAAATATTACACACTGGACCTTTAGGCTCAAAATAATGTTAAGTAAAAGTAAAAAGTCAAAGCAATTTTGCACTGGACATGCTGGTTTTGGCCTCATCGCCAGCTGCAGTCATGTCCTTATTTCACATATAAACCGCTAGCAATTGACAACTACCTGATACTGCACTCGTATTCACATAAAGATGCCATGTTGACAAGTTTAAGTAAACTAGGGCGAAATCCACAAGATCATAGCACCTTCAATGCAATAATATTGCACCATAAATGGCAATATTAATTCTTCTGTAGCAAAAATGAACTGCTCAAAAAAAAAGATGTAATGTGTAATTGCATTAGTCATTACAAATGTAGTGGAGTAAAGAGTACATATACTTTTTCAACAATGTAGTCAAGTAAAGTTGCTAATATCTTTAATACTGTAATTGTAGTACAACTACAAAGTAGCCAAAAAGATATTTACGTACAGTAATTAATTACATTTACTCCAATACTTTACACAATTGGTATTTCGAATGATGGATACAGAATGCACTGCATGTTGCATGCTTAGTTTGCTCAAAGGCATGATGCATGTAAGTCTACAGTACATGTCATAATAGAAAGGAACTATGCTTCTAAGCACAGTTCTAGACCTTTAGTTCCAACCACGCAACTTTGTGATGCTGCTTGCGATTGATCGTTGTAACGATTGTTTCGGGAAACATTTGAATTGTTGAACTGTGCTGGAACGACGGAACTTGCGACCATAGTTGCCTAATGATGCTTTTGGGAAACGCACCCCAGATTTGCAATGACATGAGAAAATGATGAAAGTAAATCATGAAAGAGCTTTTTTTAACATGCATATTAGAAAGACGGACGGACTGATAAACAAACATGTTTAAGACATGATCAAGATCTACAGAACAAAAACAACACAAGCAAACCATGGTCTCCTTGTCTTATATTGTCCTTGATTTATCCAGTGCAGCTTCACTCATTAGCAGTGATGTTGGATCTGTCGTGAAATGACAGTGTTGCACTAAATTCTTATATTTTTCCTATTTTTTCCCCTTAATGATTCCGAAAGCCGAGTCGGTCTGCCTCGGCAGACAAGCCCCCTCTGTGAGAGAGCACTTGATTAATGATCTGGAAAACACTTTGCCATTTCAGCTGATTAAATAAAATTGACTGGATTTTTGCATTTTATCATAAAGTGACCCTTGCATGCTTGAAATGACCCAGTAGAGAAAGCGCAGCCCTTTTTCTCTCTTGAGACAGAATCTATATTTTGTCCCTGGCAGATGTAAGGGTGAGATGTCTCCTCAAGCAGAAAAACACACTCTGTCACCAGCAGATGACAGTACCTGCACCTCTGTACGGAAATGCGAAGCCTCTGTACAGGAGCGCAGAAGTTTACTTTCAATTTCCCATCAGGTTATTGAGCAATGGGGCATTCTCGCTCTCTCCATTCATATGGAGATTGGGTTTTCAAGCTAAATCAATCATGATGTCGGCATGCTCGTCAGATTGACTTTGTTCTGTTACAGATCCTCATGTGTTTGTCGGCAGTGTTGTTTTTGTTATTTTGACTACTTAATAATTTTCTTGCATAACATATTTGCACAATTTGATGGGTGATATAAGTTGGATGCTTTTGCTAAAACAGAACTCCTTATCTGTGCAGATACACCAGATGTGTACATTGATTCACTGTAGCATTAAAACCTTTGTGCCTTGTAAAACCAACCCCTCACAAGACACGTTCGACTTGCTTTTACAATACCACTATCTTCTAGATCAAAACGCCGGTGGTGATATGATAAAACACAGAATTTTGGTCCATCTCTTTAGCCCCAGTCCCACTCGACAACACAAATAATTACCGTCCATTCCCAGCATCATCGATCATCCATAGTGCAGATCATTGCGCTTTCAAAGGAGGTCTCTCTTCATCAACATCAAACCCATTTGAGTGGAAAAACTGCAGTGTCCAAATGATGTTTACACTTGGGCTCTGATGTCTCTACTTAGTGATATACCCTGGGTAGCAGGCATACTTCCCTCACCAGGGCTGGAGGCAGCTTCATGGCCCATTGGGCACAGGGCTCCAATAGCATTATGTTCCATTTACAGAATGACTAAATAACCTGGCTGAAACGTTCATGATTTTCAGAGACACTATTGAGTTATTACAGGACGAGAAAGTTATGCCGGAATTGTACGTAAAAACATAAATCTTCAGTCATGGTGAATGTAAAGTATTAGTCAGACTGGCTTAAAAAACAAGGTTTGTTGTGTTTAGAGGAAACTAAAATGCTCAGAGGTTGCTTTTTTATAGCTCAGGAGATTTGACGAGTTCTCTGTTGTGTTAACACTGTTAAAAAACTGTAATATTCCAACAGTTTGGGCTCCAGAAAGAACATAAAATTGCATTTACATATAATAAAATGTACATTTTCATGCTATTTTACAGCCGTTTCTATTTCTGTAATTTTACATTTTATACAGCATT
Source organism: Triplophysa rosa (assembly GCF_024868665.1). NCBI lineage: Eukaryota > Metazoa > Chordata > Actinopteri > Cypriniformes > Nemacheilidae > Triplophysa > Triplophysa rosa. The sequence continues at coordinate 16,741,472 of NC_079891.1, read as the reverse complement.
TCAAAAATACACTAAATTTCTGTCATATTACAGTTTTTTACAGTGTGTGAACCTAGCTTGAGATGTTTCTCCTACAATAAAATGGCTGGGTCAGTTTGATGAGAAATGTTTGAATTTATATTGAAGTTTTCAAAAATATTGACTTTCAATTGAGTAGCTCTGAGCTTTTGTTCAGTTTGTAACATTGTTGAGATCTCTTCTGAACCTATTGGAGACTGTAGCAAAGCTCAATAAAACGGTTGAGGCGGGAACCGGCGAACATTCAAACACTTTAATCAAAAATAAATAAACAATAAACAGCAGTAAAAACAGGCCGGCAGCACCTCACGGACGACTGCCGGCCACACGAACATAAACGAAACTTAACATTTCCGCCCTGGTCCTCTCTCGTCGGCAGTACCGTCGCTCGTCATCTTATGCTCCCGAGCTCCCCTGTGAGGCATGCGGGACCGGTGCGCGTACAGCTGATACTCATGATCACTCACGCCACCGGCCCCGCCTTCCTGCCCCACGGCTCTCGTCCCGCCTTCCTCGCTACAGAGACATTTGTGAGATTTCTGACCCTTTTTCTCTGACTCAGGAAACATAAGCAAAAGTTTCATTAAATCTCATTAATGTCTAGGCGACATAATTAAGATATTAAAGAAATCTCGTCTGTGATTTTTCTTTCGGTTGTTATCGCAGACATAATACCTGACAGTGTGATCTTGTATCACACTGAAGGGGCTTATTTCGTGATAACAGCCGGCTGCTTGTACATTATCTTGCTTATTACACGGCTACTTGCCACATGAGAAAAAACTGGACATAAAATGTGATTTTGAAATATTTTATTAGCTCATTTTTACCGAATGCAGACCTTCCACAAGGAAAAGCCATTTACTTTCAGTTTTAAGGTAAGAAACGGCGTTCAAATGTCTCGAACATGCAATTTGGTTTAATCGTTTGTAAAAATAACATCATATATGTTATTAAAAGATATATTTATTTTTGGTGTAAAATTAAACTGTACCTGTCAAAATGATTTGCAGCATCCGGGTTACTGTGTGTTATTAGTTCTGAGCGGTTGTTATCTGGGAATAACAAACCTGCAAATGTCGGGACTGGCCAATCAGAATCAAGCATTCCAACGAGCTGTGAAGTAATATTGTGTACTCGGCATATGAATTGCATAATATAAATTATTGTGGAGTTCAGTATTATTAAAATTATTTACATTTCTTTTATGCTGTTTTTAATGAGCTGATCGTATTATTTTATGTACTATCGTGAAGTGAAGTTGGGATATGCAATGAAACCACCAGAAACAAGGTTATATTTCAAGTCTTACGAAGAAAATACAACAGCTTTGTGACAGAAAAGACTGACATTTAACTTGCTGTTATCATTTTCTCCTTCACTGCAGCTTTTAAATCTCATTCATGTTAGCGCATGTACAAAAATGGCCTGTCAAGAAGTCTCATGCCACGTTTGATGTCAATGATGCAAAAAAATCTCAATGTGCATATTCAAATCGCATGAATAATGTTTCAGACCTATAGTGCAATGGGTGATTTGTAAATCAATTTTGATGTCTTTTTTACATTATTTTATACAACTATTGTATTACTTGGAACAAAGTCACATTGGCTTGACATTTTTGGAGCTAGATAGCCTTTAGTTACTATTCACTTGTACAATGTCAACATTGTAAGATATGGGTTGACATAGACTAAACCATCCCTTTAAAGGCGCAGTTCTTGAAAATCAGCGGCCACTAGCGTTGTATTATAGTTTTGCAACGAATCTCTGAGTCATTTGCCCACCCCTCCCTTTCGAATTACGACGGTGGCCGCAACAGTATAAAAAGATGTCGTCTACTGTGACAGCGGATAGCAGTGATACATGCAGGTAAGGCAATATATTAACGTAATTAATCATTTAACATGTATTCTATTGCGAAAGTTACTGTTACAATTCTATAATTAGATATATTTCTTGCGTGCTATCTAGTACACGCTGAGAGTAGTGAAGTAACTAAAGTTAGCTAATCATAAATAGCAACGCTGTTCAAATCGTTTGATCTGACAGCGACATAGGCAGTTAGGTGTAAGTTAGTAGACGTTTGTCTACCCCTTTGTAAAGTCAGGAACAACCGGAATACGTACCGCAGGGACGGAAAAACATTATTATTCGGAGGTTATATGGCCATTTGTATAAAATGCTAATGTTTCCGTTTCAACAAAACAGTGGTTTGGTAAACATTGAAAAAGTGGAAACATTGAAAATGTTGAATTATCTTACCAGTCTAGCAGAAAACAGGCAACTTCGGCGTTGCCTTGAAAACATTTGTCTTTCAACAGTGCCTTCCATCTGGTAATAGATACACCGATGTTTATCCTGGATTTCTGCCGCCGTTTGTCTCTAATTCGTCTGGCAGCATCACGTTTGCGCTTCTTTGACGACGGAGATTCACGCTCTGTCGGCGCTTGTGCACAATACGCATGGTCCTCCATTTTATCAAAACTTCTAAGACAGAACAATCAATTGCTTCAGCTAGACGACGACGACTCCTTCTCTCCGTACTACGACTTACTACTTTGTGCGTCTTCAACTCAGTGATGACGCAAGCTGCGTCTAAAAACACACACGAAGACCAACATATACGAAACGCGCTCTGTAGAGCTGTTTGTCCGTTAGAGCTTACTGTACAAAACATGGCTGCGCAACATAACAAATTCCATGTAGATAGGCCCGCTCCCTATGTAGATACAACTGGTTTATTCTAAGGTAATAAAAACATAACTTTTCATTATGTAAGGTTTTTATACACATCTAAAGACACAGTTTTGTATGTTATATTGCATTTCTGTTAATAGATCATACAAAACATCCCGCACTGTAGCTTTAAGTTGATTCCCCAAATTTCAAGAAGCCAGTTTAAAAGCGCTCATAAAAGCATTGATCTGTAGTGAACTCGCTGTTGTACGAGCCCACCTGGACGTGGGCTTTATTTGCATATGTGTAATGATGGAGCAGGATGCTGCTCATGCTATGAGACGAGGGAATGCCGAGCTGCTAGCGGAGAGCTGCTGTGAGACACGGCTGCTTAATGGCATCCTGACAAACAGCTGGCAGTCTGTGGGCAAATATTTATCGAGTATGCAAACCTGACATCACCTGGGCTTATCACTACATAAACACTCTGTGTAAACAGGCACACGATGGCTTGTTTGTGATGGTTTAGAGAATACATTTCACAGAAACGCAGTGAAGCACATTTCCATTCTGTTCATTACTGTGAAGCTGTGCAGTAGCCCTGCTAAAGTGCATCCCCCCCATCCTTCTTTTATGTTCTTCTTCAGCTTAACCTTAAGAGGTCACCGAGAGGTCATGCCATTACACATAAGGCAGTTCTATAATTGACTTATCTTTTGATGCGCATGTTTAGATATTCAACTTACTAGATATTTAGTGTATATGTAAAATGAAATCAAATATCAGACAATTCATTTTCATTTAAAGCAGACTTTTATTGAAGTACAATGACTTGAAACTGGTTGAAACTGTAAATGCAACATGTTTATATACACAATAGGTTATGAAAACACAGCTTTATCATTTGTGTCTCGGAATAATTCTTGAATGTGTATCTCACTCAACAACCAGCACAGATGCTGCATTTCAGTCAAATGGCCTACAAAGCAACCAACACTCTAATCCTATGTGTAGCCAGCATTAAAAATTGGATTGGGTGCGGATGAGATTAGATTAGGTTTGCTGGATTTAAAAATGTTTAAAAGAAAAAACTCCATTTATGATGGAACATAATCTCCATTCTCTATGTGGGAGCATCAAGCCGCCCAACAGATGCCAGTCATGTATAGAGATATTCATCTTCTGCCGGTTCCACTTCTTTCTAATGACATTTTTATTATGATTATTGCATTTCTTTTCTATTCTTATTCATCTTGATTTTCCTAGTGTGTGCTTTTTTTCCTCCTGTTTCATCTTCAGATGGCTTCATCTTTGCAGAAGCGTTGTTTAAACCCTAATAGGCCAACCTGATGTCACCTAGAGTAAAAATTTTCCATCAATTGTTTCCGTTCTTCCAGCTTTTACAGTGATTTCTTCAAAGCTAGAAATCGGATTCATGTCCTCGGCTGTTACATCACCTTTATAACCAAATAATTCAGAGTGCTTTTAGGAAATTACAGTACCTCGGCCTGAGAGCTAATCCGTACTATGAAGCGCCTCCAGTCTGAAATATATAAAACAATGCACAATCCAGGAAGCAATCATATCAAGAGATTGGAATTATTTTTTATCTTATACTACAATCATTTTAGCAAAGAAATATTAGAAATAAAAATTAAAATATTTTTTGCTTTAAATAGCAATCATAGTAGATTTAAAAAAATTCCAAGGACTGATATGCAGCATTTTAAGAAAACTCTTTTTTTTAATACATTATAAATTCCCTCCAACTGTAACACCCTGTTAAAGTGCCCTGCTGGTAATGCTGTCCTGGCAGATCGCCCAGTATTGCCTGCCACCAGGTCTTTAGAATCATATACAGCCATGCCGGATTCACTCAAAGAGCTCTTGGGTTACATCTTAATCCCTCACATCCAATCTAGACAACATCTGCAACTCTGGAATCAGACTAATATGCCCATGGCACTCAATGACAGCTTAAACTGTCTACAGCTACCACCACACCCACAGACACCAACATTAAAGACAGAGATCATAATATCCATTGTACATGGATGGACACAAAAAGACAATCAGGATAGCTACCTACAGTATGCTTAAATTGACAGAGATGCTTCTTCATCAAATTAAAAGCCTTTCTCTCTTCAGCTCTTCTTCTGTCAGGGCTTCACTAATCTATATCGCCGTTTAGCTAACTTGCGATGGCACATGTATTTGGTCTCTGACATGAGGGGTCTGCCGCCTGTGAGGGCCAGCGGGGCCAGATGTCTGAGAGGAACTGGACCCCATAGGATCCACCTTCAACCATATGGCACTTATCCACATCTCAGCACTGGGGTCATGGGCACAGTGAGGGATCTGTTTTCAGGCGGCAACCCAGTCGAAAGCGCTGCAGGCTAACACCACTAATCTGTGCTGGAAACCCCAGTGTTTCCCTGGATTAAGAGCACATGAGGTTGGGGAGGGGGCTCATAAGAGCCTCTGGCACAATCTGACCTTTATCTCATTGATGTTAGAAAAGTCTATATCATTTGTATACAGACTGTCAATATGATGATTTGAAATAAGTGAAAATATAGAAGCCTGAAAATTTGGAAAAATTATGAGACACATTTTTAACTTTCCATCTATTCAGGGCTGTTATTGGTTGCTTTTTCTTCATTATTTGGTCCATTTAAAAAAAAAAAAATACAATTTTAGTTTTCTAATGAATGAAATTAATACGTTGGAACAATTATATATATATACATTTTTGTCTACAAAGTAATTTCAATTTAAGCATACACCTTTAGATGAAAAGATTTTTAAGATCATTAAAAACATTTTAGTCGAGCGTTTCCAAACTTTTGGTAGCGTATATGATTAGTTCACCCAAATATAGAAATCCTATAACAATTTACTTATACTTTGTTTTTTTTGTTTGTTTAAACATTTAGTTCTCTTCTTTATAGCTGGTGTTATTGATGTTTTTCTGGGTACTTTTGTAATATATAATTTTCTTTTGGAGCTTGACAGCCCAAGGTCACTACGAACTCTCGTTCTACAAAGATCTATAAGGGAAAAAAAATTGTTCAACATAGAAAAACATGACATGAGAGTAAGTAAGTTTTATTCTGGGTGCACTACTCCTTCCATTGTAAAGTTGAAACAGATGGCTATTGTCACTATACGTTTGCCTTTCAATTGATGAACAGATCCTGTCTATCTGATAGTCAAAGAAAGAGAATGGGATTACCAGGTGCATAGCAGTTCCACACCAGTGGCAGGAGAGGTAGTAGAATCTTATCATGATCCCGCACCTGCTGACGTAAGTTAGCTGACATTGCATGGAGAACATCGTCTCCTGTGAGCTTTGTTGTTATTCACTCAGACTCCTCAAGCTCTCATCACGTGTCTCTCAGACTGTCTACTTCACATTGGAGGACGCGGGTGTGTTGAATTGAGGCATGTCTGTTGAAAGATTACCTGAGCGTGGGGAGAAATTCTTGGCTACTGTTTTGAGATCAGTTATCTGCTGGTATTAAACGTATTGTTTTTTTATAAACTGATCTGAAACTTGTGCTTAGCCGTGACATCATTTCGTAAGGCTTCTTGATCTCCAAAAGTTGTAAATCTTGAGAACAAACAAAAGACATCATCTTAATAAGCCATCAACTGATTGATCAATATAATCAATCAAATTTAGATCAAACCACCTGGCCACCAACCAAAATTAGCTTCTCAACCCACATCCTGTGGTGATCTATACATCACCAGCCTAAACCAACCAGCATCAGCCAATCAAGTCAAATAGATCTTGTTCTCTACCCCGAGCGTGGAATTATGGGTGGGAGGACACAAAGCCCCCCTCAGGCAATAGGTAGCGGGACGGCTGCCACATCTTTGAAGCTGATATTGCACAGAGATTACCTTTAACAAAGAACATTAACCTGGTGTGATATAGCAATGCTGTTGTTGGTGCTTGTATTTTGACAGGACTATTCACCTGGGATTTCTTACAGTTGCTCAGTTATTCTGTGGGGATAATAGATGATCCACTCCGCAACTGTGTGTGTATGGATTACACCTGTAAAACTATACAAAACGGAACATATTGCTGATCACTTCAAGGGCAAACAAAGAGGAAACATCACACCAAAGATTAGTTCATGGAGGGATAATATTACAGATATAAGAAAAGGAGAGAGACAGGTATAGCCTTAATGCTTTTTCCATATGTTGGCAATTAAAAAGCAGAAGACAGTCAGTTCCTTTTATTATTTTGATCATTCCGTTTGCTAATCTTTTTTGTTTGAACGGTTGGTGGTGTTGATCCAAAGTAGATAAATGCTTTTGATGTGATAGTATTGAAAAAACTATTAAAATGAACCTCATCTTATACATGTGGCAACCATAAAATATATATAATCTTTCTCTCTTGACTATTTTATTTTATACCATTTCTATTTTATATATCACCAGAAAATGCAATGTGTATTATTGATACATGAATGTAGTATTTTATCATAAAATCTGTCAAATTGATAATATAAAACATTCAGTTTGCTTGTCAACCTCAGACGACACAAACACAACAGAATGCATGTTCTATGTGTAGACCACCTCTCTTCTACCCCTGACCTCCAACAGTAAAGCATCTTATTCTTCACTCCGAAGGAGAATATGGCTGAAAGGTATAGCGGCAGGTACCTTAGAGGTACTGTAACGGGTCTCTAGTGCCACCCTTTGGTTTCTTTGGTTACTGAGCTTTGTGGCCAAATCAGATCACTAATGAACAGACACCCTGAGAAGTCCCTATTCAGTTCTCTCCATGCAACGCTTAATTTCTTTAATTATACAGTTTATTAGTTTTCTTGGTTCAGCACCCACCAACACATCCTCCATGTGTTGTTGATTCGGAGTGTCAAGAACGGCAAACTCCAATCAAAGAAAATTCAATTCCATTAAACAGCATTCAGTGAAGCAATTTGAGTTCTTAATGAGAAAGCACACATGGGGAGCACTATAAATGTTGTGTGTTTGCGTTTTTTTTTCTTTCTTTAATTGTATGAGAATGCATTCGCTTTACTTGGTGAGCTAATTATGGATTAGACCTCGTCTCTTGCCTCACAGTGGGAAGAGCCGTAATTATAGACTTGAGCATTATTGGAAATGTGTCAACAAAGCCGCGTTCTGCAACATGTACACAAACAATTGTGGCAGTTTTCCCCCATTCTGTTTTCTAATTAGTTATTAACACTGTGAAGCTTTTTATTGGGGCAAGAACAGGCGATGCAGTTATTATATTGCATGTGGTTTATAGATTATGATTAGCGTATTATCTCAATGTCGTATAGTTTCCCAGCTTAACACATTACTTGTGTTTTACACAGCAGATTTCTTTATGGGGCAAAGCATCAGGATTTAGCTTCCATTAGTATTCCAATAGTAGCACTTAACAGATCCGTTTTTTACAGTAATGGAACTCCAGTAAACGTGGAAAAAACATGTTCTTTCCTCACGTGATTGATTGAATCTGTCAAACTGTAAACTATGAGCTTTCTATCCCAGCTTCTATGTGCTGTAACAGTTTTTGGCAGATTTTGAATGTCTAAATAAAGTTCCCAGATCTCTTGGATTGTGATACAAGGAAGCTACACCTTACTACAATTATCAGCCATGGTGCGAATTCTCTCAAGCGATGCAAAATGTTTCATTTAAAAAACAATTACACCTCCTAGCAGTCATCATAGCTTACAAAAGATAGGACTTTCTCGCAGCTATAAAGTTTTGTTTTTTTAAATGAAATAATAAATATTGTATGGCAAGTGGAACAGACCTTAATAACAGGCCTCGCTGACATCAACTGCAGCTTTTCCAAAAATGTCAGCTGAAATGGTTGGTTGTAGTATATTCATGAAGGACAGCCATCTTCCATAATAAAATCGCTTATGGCAGTGTAGCCATACTGTACTTTGGTCCTTTAGTGTCTGATGTATCATAGTCACACCACTGGAAAAGCCAATTAGCAGCGCTTTGCCCTGTGTTATAGCCCTTTACAGCCCTTCAGAGGTCTCTCGCTGACGCAGAGGTCAATTAAACCATATACATAATGAATCAAACGTGTTACTGCACATTCCCAGAATACTTTGTCTTCCCTTTAGTATGCTTCAGTAGACTCCGATAACAACCTTTCGGTAAGTGAGAGAGGGAACAGAGGAGTGATGAAGCCATTGGATTTATTCATCAGAAACACTTGCTTTAGTTCAAGATTGAACTGTTCTTGCATCTCTTGTTATTACCTTTCAGGTTTAGCCAGCTACTAAAACGACAAAATCATTCTTTCTGCCTATTTTGCCGACATTCCCGGCCAAGAGTCGTATTGATTGATTAACCACTCTGCCAATGAACTAACAAACGCTGACCTTTTGAAGTCCGTGGGGCGTTTGCCAAAAAAAGAGAAAAAAGTCTTTACCACATTGATTATTTAATGGAACCACAAAATGATGCTTATCACACGCCGTTTTGTCACTCATCTGAGATCAATAGGCCCTCGATACATTGACCTTTGTCTCTAAGCAAGTGATGTTCTAATGTATTTAAGTTCTGTTTACTGTAGTTGCTGTCATTTTAAACAAAAATCTGTGTTTTGAAAAATTGTGTGCAAATTGTCATTGATCAAAATGGTCTTTACGTTTGCCGGATCAGCCTACTGCCCAGTCTCAGCCGAGCTGAGAATCTACAAACTAATTGTGTCTATGTAAAACACAATTGGACAGCCTTATCTGGTAATTCTATAAGCACAGACATATACAGTGAGCTATGTTGTGCTATAGTCTGCAGGTCTTCCTTTAGCAATACAAGCGCATTTGTGACATTGATCTTCCTGTATAATTCCAAGCCTATAAGTAGCTGTTAAAGGCCGCAGACTGCCCCATCTGCTCTTTTTGTCAAGTCGACTGAATGCACAAAATAAAAGGAACAACAACGCGGCCGATTCATAAGTTTTTATTGTTGGCCGAATGGACCGAGGTACTGTATAAAAGCGTCTGGAGTACAACTACCTTTCTCAATAGACATCAGCCACATCGAGACAAATAGGAGATGACATGGAACATAATGCACCAACTAGATGCCACACAGGGCTGCAGTAATGGGTCAGAAATCCAGGAGCCTAAAGCAGAAGCTGTCAAAACCAAGCAGTGCATGAACGGCTAATGTTTTTCATTCATTTTACCTTGCAGCTAAATGCTGACGTCCAGAGCCAGGCCTTGTCACTAATGTCCCCCTACCTTTCCTTTTTCTAATCCACCCTGCAGTGTGAATCAGCCAGCCGTGATAAAAAAACGTTCGCTTTTTAATTAATAACCCTGAAACGATGGCCAGTCGCTAGCTCTACAAATTTAAATCGATGGCACAAGCCACGTCCCTGTCAATATTTTCCAAAGTGCAAAAAATGCTCAGAGTCACGGCCCGGTTTGACCTAATAATGCACCCTGAGGGGATGCTGGCACAATGGGGACTTCACCGACATACAGTACGTACACAGATAGACTTCATTGTCCCTGTTAGTTCAGGGTTGGCTACAGTGGAGTGCGACACATTCAGAACTCACAGAGGAAATTTTTGACCTACTGCGTGTGCTAAATCATGCACAGCTTAGCATCCTACCAAATAAAATGCAATGTCTTTATTAGTTTTATTTTTGGAAGTGAAAGCTTAAAGGGATATTTCATCCAATTAAAATCTCTGTCATCATTTATCCACCCTCATGTAGCTCGAAACCTCTATATGAATCTTTCTTTGGAACACAAAAGAAGATGTTTTGAGAAATGTCTCTGTGGTTTTGTGTCCATACACTGGAAGTCAATGGGGGTCAGTATTGTTTACCAATTTAAATGTTACTGTTCTACTTGTATTGTTTGCTTGTGTTTATGCTGTTGCTATTATGTTCTCTGTCACTTACAATTATTTTGTCATGTGGTGATTATTCATAGCTCATGTTTTTGTGTATTTTTTTGGATGTGTGTAATTGCTAAACTTCATGCTTGTTCAAAAGCATTGGATGTATGTTGTACCAAAGCTCACCTTTTACAAAATCTCTTTTTACATCAGGACAAACTGCAGCTGTAATATGGAAATGTGCTGTAAACTTCTGTATGCGGATCAAGTGTATGCAACCGAAAAGCCATATTCAATTATATTCTGCTATATGGTCATGAAAGCGATAATGTCCATACAAAGTTATCTCTTATGGTGCGTTTATCTTTTATTGACCTTGTCAAGCCAACAGCTGACAGCGATTGATTTCAGCTTGTTTTTCCTTGGAAATAGGATTCTTGTGGAGCATCATGGGAATAGTTCAGCTCCCTGATCAATGATGTGGGTACTAGTGAAGTCAAAGAGCATCAGACTGACATCGTGTATCATGGAGTCTTTGGAGTGTTTAGTGCTTCTTACCTCATCACCATAGCCTCCAGCAGTCTGACATGATCAGATCAAACAGATGACTGATGCGTAACAAATACATACCGCTATCATTATTGTAGATTTACTGCCCTAAGATCTACTACTAAAAATCTAAAGATATGATTCCCAAAATAAGTCTATTTTGAGAGCAGTTTGTAAAGGCTAAAATGTGGTCAAATGCTGCCATCTATAGGAAATACTTGGACACGTTGAATAAACCTGCTTTCATTCATTATTTATTTCTGATTTTATAATTGTTTTATTATTGATCTATTTGAAAGCTTGACTTTATGTAGTTGGTCTACATATTTGTTTAATTTTTATTCATTTTTTTCATTTTTCAATTTGTTGAATTTTTAATTGGTGGGATCTGAACATCTAAACTGCTAAGCCGTTTCCACAATGGCGCAGTTTATTGAGAAATAATTAAGACTTGCATTGAATGTTGTGGTGCTGAATGCATTTCAAAGCAAAAAATGCATTTGAGACAGTTGTTTTCAACTTTTGATTTTGTGAATGTGAGAGATATCTTTACAAAACCAGTTCATTTTTATTAAGTATTTTTATTAAGTATTAAAGATATTTCAGCATCTCTGTCAAAACAGTGAGGGATTCCTTTAAAGTCTTACATGACAATGTAAATAAAACACTTTTATAAATAATTAAAAACACTACAAGTTAATAAAAATAAAAGTTACTTAAGATGACAGAGGCAAATGCAGACCAGCACTGTTTAAATTATAAACACTAAAGATACGATTATGTCAATTGTTCAAAAAACAAAGCATTTTTCTTCTATAACAAAACCAGACATGTTTCATTTTATTGCTGCCAAGACGCAGCCAAAAATAACTCGCAGACTGTAATTATTTGGTTATGATCCCTCTGCATAATTACTAATTGGGAGACTGTAGTCAGTTTTAGATTTTGCATTTTGTTCCATAAACACATGTAAGTAGCAATTACTTGTTATGGGCAACCAATCTAAAGTAGTCATTAAATTTTAGTTTGAACTCACACAATTCATAAACAGATTAAAAAAGTAACATGGGGCGCTACAAGATTTTTTTTTTTAGAAAATTCTTAGATTGTCTGTCATTTCTGGTAAGGTTGAATAATTTGTACAAAGTGACTTCCTACTTTGTGTCTGATGAAATTTCAGCTCAATTACATTCATCGTCTTTTTGTATAATTTTTTCAATGCGATTACGGTTAGGAGTACACCAGTGGTTTCTGCTATCAACCACTAGGAGGTGGTCTTGAGTTGATCTTTCTCGGTTTTGAGAGTATGTGAGCAGTAAATTTGTGTTTCTGCTCTTCACGGATCATCACAACTATTTTTCCAAACTCTGGTCTTCCATATTTTTCCACTACCCTTTCTACAAAGTCTGATTGTCTCACAGGATTTTTAGACCAAACTTGCTGTTTGTTAAACTATTTTCATTAATGCTGCACTGAATTTGACTAAAGATACCAGTAAGATATTACAACAAGATGTACAATGTCTCTGCTCAAATACTGATGGGGTTGATGAATAATTGAGTTAAAATATATTTTGATACTAAATTGTTGAATGTTATTCTCAGGGGGCTAAGCCCACTATCCCTTCCAACCCAAGCAACGCCCCTGCCTGTAATGTCATCTTCTTAAGCATGACATCAGAAAAAACATTGAAGCTTACAGGAAATAACATATCGTGTCTGTATTTAGATGCTTTTGTTGCATTTGAGAACACTTTGTTTTCATTCAACATTGCTTTGAATTGTATAAATAAATTCTGCCATGACGTAATGCATACAAGTTACTGAGGTATATGCAATGGAGACATGACTAAAAAAGTATGTTCTTAATCATTGCTCAGTAAATGCTTTTGATAAGGCAATCCTGTGCATGTAATTTTGTGTAGTGTGGTCAGAATGTTGTTATTCCACAAGTAACACTAACGATTAGCCTTGAAACATATGTACAAACTACATGATGTTTCTTCCAGTGTATACAACAACACACTCAAAAAAGCTGTGAAATCAATGAAATATACCGCTTAATTTGAGTAGATATAAAGTAAAAAAAAAAGAAGTAAATCTGAGTAACTCAAATATTTCTATTAGAAGTCACCAAAATTATTACGTCGTAAATTTTAAGTTTTTATATATATATATATATATATATATATATATATAATTTGTTGATTAAATACTTATTTTTTATTTATTAATTAATTAAATAATGTATGTAAATTTTTAGAGAAATTAACTTCTGGATTTTTTTATCATTTTTGTAATATATCCCACTGAAAAAAATCACTCGACTGATTTTAAAAGATTTTATTAAATTAATAGAGCTGTTTATTTTTTGTGATATTCACTAAGCCACTGAATTATTTTTCGAGTGAACTGTACAAACACAACTTTATCACCAGGTGTCAGCATTTCATTCATGATTCAGCGAACCTGTTACGACAATAGTTATTATCATCAAGATCCCTTTTAACACTCTGGTAAATTATTTTTGAATAAATCTCGAGTCTTCTCAAAGTGTACAGTATACAAAAAATAAAGAAATACTCGTACGCTACACTCCAGATGATGACTGAAATGTTTGACTTTTTGTTATAGATGTCATTACAAAGCTTTATCTGTGCGTTTTCCACAACACTTCAGTAACTTTGCAGGTTGACCTAATTGTTTTTATATCTGAGGAACGAAGGACGTCATCGAAATATTCTAGTAATTAAGAAAACATTCAAATATTATTTAAATCCAAGAAGGTTAACATACACAAATAGCTAGTGTTATTGGGGGGGAATACAAGTGTCATTGGGAAAAAATACAAATGTGGATTTTGTTTTGGATACGTGTTTTTGAAACCAAGCAATTGATTGCGATTGACTCAGTGGACAACGTGAAACGGGCAAACACTGCAGCCAAGGAATCTGTTGTAATGATGCACTCATAGATCAGCCTATACTTGTCGTCCGGTTGGCTTATATTTTCTTTGACAGGTGAAAGTAAGAATTAACTTTTAGAGACGTTTAATTTTCCTTGGCATGAACTTAATCTAAATGATCATGCTTTGCTCAGAGTCAGACCTTTTGTACTTACACTAATCAGCAATGTTGGGTAAGTTACTCTCAAAAAGTAATGAATTACTAGTTACTAATTACATATTCAATAGTGTAATTAGATTACTGTACAAATTACTCTCTCCAAAAAGTATTTAGTTACTTATTACTAATTACTTTCTATATCCTATATCAACCTTGATTAGTTAAGTGATTCAAGTACATGAATGCCTGATGCCCAAGAATTGGATATGGTTTGCATATGGTTTTATTGACATAGGCTCCCCAAAGTTATTAAGACTTTAGTTCGCTATAATTAGGTTATAATTTATATTTGGACGCTGTAATTTAAGTGTCAACGGATAAACAAAGGACTATGGACTAAAATGGCTCAATGGTCTTAAAAGTTATATTTGAAATTACTCAAGTACTGTCTTCAAGGTCTACAGTCTTCCTCTAATTTGTGGGCGGTGTTTTGGTAAATACTACACCATGATTTATTTCTCTTTATTTGGTCGATTAGTGGTGCTCAGAATTCAATTAGCTATAGGTTGGTTCCCCAATTAGGTAATGCGTAATTGAAGCCATCCATGAGTGACCCTGATCTGACGTCAGTAAAATGTACGGTCGGTTAACAAATGTTTACTCCATTTGACATTTCATGTAAGAGACACATTTACTCAGGTCTGGTTTTGCAAAATGTAAACAGATTATGTCGCACGGCTGTTTTGTTTATTTATATTTACAATAACATTCGTTGTTGTTGTTTTTCAAGTAAACCCATTCTTTTATACTACAAGTCTACCTGACATTTCAAATCTTCTTGTGCGTAATTCATTTAAAACATATGAAGATAAATATTCTTCATGTATGTCGTTTAAAACACGAAATAGCCTATAGGCTACACGTAGATATACACATTCGTGTTCCTGCTTCTAGCCTTTTGTGGCTCAAGAGGTGGTCGTGGCAAACAGAAGAGGTCGCACGTGCACCTCCATCAAAGAGAGAGAAGGTTTCGCAGTCTCGCTTGTCTCACTTCTATGGAAATGAATTTTGGCTAGTCTGCCTCGCGCCACCGCCGTACGTAAATTGAAGGGGGTATGAATTCTGATCCCGGATGAAAACCGCAACACCTGTCTCTTCTAATAATAGTCTTTTTCGCTTTTATTCCCTAATCCATTGTCTTCTTATGCTAATCACTTTTCAACAGGAACCTTGTTTTAAATGAACACCATCTATAATCAGACCTGCACATGGTCTAGAAAGTTGTGACATTTCAAATGTGGGCTTTTGTCCCTCTCTGCGAAGATTTGTGGTGAATAGACTTCATCATCACTATACAGTTGGCTATTAATATTCTGTTGTAGCTATTCTTAGAGAGTCTATATCTAATCATGCACCCACCAATAACCCTTTGGTTAATATCAGTGCATCGAATACTTGGACTGACTGTCACGTGACGGTCTTAATACTTAGTTGATTATCTGTAGTCGCTATTTGGCTAATATTACATGTTGTATATTGGACTAGTCATAACAACATTTTATGCGCATAAAAGTGGGATATCAGGAAGGTATGATGCCGAACATCTTCAGACGTCTTGGTAACTCCCAACACAACGTCCTTTAAATGTATAAGTAGTTGGGATAGTTGAATGTCTCCTGCGAATATTCACCAGCCAGCAAAGCTCAGAAGTGATTTAAGGGCGAGAGAAAGTTTCAACCAGCTATGTCACCTGATTTAGATTGAAAGAACTTAGAAAAAGTCTTTCTCCCCACCCCCACAAAGAGGAAGACCGCCCACACCACAGACAGTCGGCCCGAGACCCCTTATACACTTAAAAAGAGGTGGCACTCTCAGAGCAGCATTCATTCAGCACTGCCTGAGTAAGAAGATTACTTTTGCGCTGCTCGTCCAAATACTCTATATCTCTTTAAACATGATAAGGATGCTAAAGCGTCACCAGCTCGACATGGGAATGATTTTATTACTCTTATGGCTCTGTTGTTTTATTGAAGAACAAAAAGTGCAAGGTAAGTGCACTTTTATTAGGCTATCTCTTTATGTTGAATTATTTCTTCACAATTATTCTTAATGTTCTTTGGGCATTTGCCTGGGGTATGAAAGAATTGATTTTCTCAGAGTGTTGAAATGAACCGAGGTGCTTAATTACAGCACAACTGTAAAGTTTTGTTCTGGTTTGCGCCTGTCTCGAGTGTTATCGAGACAGGTGCGTCCTTCCACGTACCTTAATATGCATCCGTTATTAAAATGAAAAACTGCCAGATTTGGTTGCCCTTAAGAGCTTAAAATGATCAGATAATGTTTTAATAGTTGTCGAATTGAAATGGCTAAGGTTGTCAAAAGTAAGCAACAGACTAGTACATGTAAAATATCAATTTCACTGTCTGAGATAAATGTATTCGCTTCTACATTCGTTTATTTAATTGCCACGGTAATAATGCATTAAAATGTTTCATTATATTGTTACGTACGTCTGCATTGAGCAGAACAATGAGCGTCTTGTACAAATATAAATTTGGCACAATCTTAAGGGAACCTGCAGTTCAATGACCCAGACATTCGACTGGGTTTTACTCAGAGTAGGTAACGTTTGTGAAATTGGACACTACCTACCTCGTCTGGCTTGCACAAATTCATGTCAGCAGACATAAAGAAACAAATATTTATCATTTTATGCATTTAATTACAGGGACACGGTAGTATGTGTCATCAAACGGCAAAACAAAGTTTGATGAGGATTGCGTGACTGTATGATTTAATTGGATTGTCTGGCGCACGGTTTCCCCGGCGCGAATGCCTAATTTAATAAAAGAACACGACTAATTCCCCCTAGAGTTGACCCGACAGTTAAATATACAGACTGCTCTGTCTGAACTATATTATAAGCACATATTTAATGCGTTTCTGTTGGTGAAAAAAGCAGCATTAGAGTCTGTAAGTCTGGTGAAACGTGATGAGCGCAGACAGTTGGCACAGAGCGCTCGAGGAACTGGAGTCTAGACTACCATGCACATTGTTTAAATAGGTATGAGGCTGTCAATCTGGCACTTACTTTAAGCCAGTAAATCTCTGCACGGCCAAAATATAATCGACGACAGAAAACCCGTATCCCGACCAGACAGAGGTCCCGTGAGTTGTCTGGGTGAAGGCATGCAAGCGTAAAACGGTCGCATTACGTTGGGAAAAATCAGACAAAATACAGCGGGGGAGGGGGAGCACGAGAGCTCCGGCTAATACAGACTGCACGTGTTGTGTCTGGGTCATTGGCTTCAGACTTTAATACGACAGGCATTTTCCTTTTTTGTTTACAGCTGGTAACTGCTGGCTACAGCAAGGGAAGAACGGGAGATGTCAGGTTCTCTACATGCCTGGGATGAGTCGGGAGGAATGTTGCCGAAGTGGGAGGCTCGGTACATCTTGGACTGAGGAAGATGTGCCAAACAGCACATTATTCAGGTGGATGATCTTCAATGGCGGTGCTCCCAACTGCATACCTTGTAAAGGTACAACCCCATGTTTGCCCCTACTGATGCAACAGTGTAACATATACTGTATATGTTACATGCACATATATATTATAATTTAAAACAATTTCCAGACCAATTTGATAACCAAACATTGATTTAACATTACATAAATTATCTTGGCTATCTGGGTTATTATAATCAAAGCAAATACATAATAAAATATATTACAAACACATGTACTACATATATATTACAACTTATATATTAGAGTAATTCATGAAGGTACAATGAAAATAAAATTCTGTGAAATATTTTCTGGTGTGACCTATTCTACTGAATTTTAGAGACGTGCGATAACGTTGACTGCGGCCCTGGGAAGAGATGTAAAATGAACAGGAGGAGCAAGCCGCGCTGCGTCTGTGCCCCAGACTGCTCCAACATCACCTGGAAGGGGCCGGTGTGCGGCTCGGATGGAAAAACATATAGAGACGAATGTGCCCTTTTAAAATCAAAATGCAAAGGGCATCCTGACCTGGAGGTGCAGTATCAAGGCAAATGCAAAAGTATGTAGCACACAGATTGCATACTAGCATAAACTCTTTATTTTGTACGTTTAGTTGTGCATGCAGTCTATAGAATTAAAATTGGAGTGTAGACCAAATCAATGTTACACATTGCAATACAGAAAATGACCGAGTGAATCTGAAGTAAAGGACATTTTGGGAAACTAGGTCAGGATGGACTAGAAAAAAAACAGATATGTAAAATTGCTCTCTGCTTCTCTTCCTCGCAGAGACGTGCCGTGACGTCCTGTGTCCTGGCAGTTCAACTTGCGTGGTGGACCAGACCAACAACGCATACTGCGTGACATGCAACCGTATCTGCCCAGAGGTTACGTCTCCCGAGCAGTACCTTTGTGGCAACGATGGGATTGTCTATGCCAGCGCGTGCCATTTAAGAAGAGCCACGTGTTTGCTTGGTAGATCCATCGGTGTGGCATACGAAGGGAAATGTGTCAGTAAGTATCCACAGAAAAACTAATAGTATTTCTAGACCTTAAAATTAATCTTAACATTCACCAAACTTTATTTTTAGTAAGCTGTCTGGGCTTTTAAAGGCTTTTTTGTAAATTTGCAGTTAGTATCAGCTCATGGTGCATATGCAACAATGGCACAATCCCAATACATTCTGTTCTTTTATAGTCTCTTATGACAATCCTGCTGTGATTATAATTTGCGAATGAAAGTCACTGGTGTCTAGTTGTTTCCTGATGTTGGCAACATTGCCTCGTCTCTTATAACAAACTGAGCATAACTAGCCGACGGCTCTTTGTGCATGCAACATCTACCTCCCAGGCTCTCAACAACAACAAATCAAGCATGGCGTTAGTTCTGGCAGGTCACATGAGTCAAGCTTGCACCAGCCGATCACATCAGGTGCAGCTAATCAACGTTAACCAATAGTCATACAACACATACTAGACTGCGTCCTATTTAAGTTGCATTTCTTTACTCCTTATCAGCTGCTTAATCGTGCTGCACTCAAAACCCACCTCCATCCCCAGCTCCTCCATTTCTGCTTGTATGTGTCGGATCATTTAATTTAATCCTGTTATTCATCATGAACTGTTCTGGTTCCCCAGTTGAGGGGGACATGTATTGCTGCGCTCCCGCTATGTCCATGCAAGGCTGCATGGACGGGCGGAGAGTTTGCCCAGAACAGTTTCATTCCGTCAACCTTAAATATACGCTATTGTTAAATATTTGACGACAGTGGTCCTGACAGAACCACATTTATGCTCGTCTGTATATGAAACCCCATTTTTTTCTTCAGTAGGAATCGAATCTGCTAAGGTTCCCGTCTTGTGTTTTCTTTTAGAGGCCAAGTCATGTGACGACATCCACTGTAGCGCAGGAAAGAAGTGTCTGTGGGACGCCAAGATGGGTCGCGGGCGCTGTGCGATTTGCGCGGACTCGTGCCCTGAAAGTCGCTCGGAGGAGGCGGTGTGCGCCAGCGACAACACCACGTATCCCAGCGAGTGTGCCATGAAGCAGGCCGCTTGCTCTTTGGGGGTTCTCCTGGAGGTTAAGCATTCTGGATCTTGCAACTGTAAGTAATACATATTAAAAGACAATCCAATGCTGCCCCCAGAAACCTGCCCCCAAACCCCCACCCTCTCCAAATAACGCCTCTTCAATACCTTCCTGCTGCTAAGATTTAATCTACAGAAAGGACTAAAGATTGGAAGTTCTTTGCATGTCCTCTTTGGCTGGCTTCATTCATTTTGCATTTTTGGGAAAAGAATATGGCGATATTCAAAAAAGATAAATCAAATGAAGATCCGTGTAAACAAATGTTTCAAAGAACTCTCTCTAGGAGTCCTTTTATACTAATTTTCTTCATTTAACTAACAAGAAAATATGTGCAGACTAACTTTTGCAGTTAGTGGAAGACGTCACACTTGAATTCTAGATCAGTTTGTAAGTGACCCGTTGAGGTTGCTGTTCGAGTTCATTTTCCCATTTGTTCTAGTGTAAATGTAGAGATATATATACAATCATATCAGCGTGTTGATTCCATTGTCACATAGCTATGTAAGTGTTTTTATGAATTGTTTTTTGTTTGATTTCTGCTTTTGGCTGTAATCAATGATTTTAAATGCACTATGACATAAATAGCTCTGCCGATCTGTCCGAGGGTTTGAAAAGAGACAAATTCTTACGCTCACATAAGGTGATTGTAACATTGGTGCCGTTGTTTTCGATTCAAAAAGAAATGTTATTGCTCAACTTGTAGACTACCTATTTTGACAGGGCTAGCTGTGCTGGAAACGTGACAGCAGCAATGAGGAGACATTCCAATTCGTGCTAGCAAATCAATCGAATGATCACTGTGAAGAAATCCTCATTTCTTACCTTGACTGCTTACCTTAATGTTATTGTGCCTTAAGGTACGTACATCATTTCAAGGGACCAACTTTAGGATCACCTCATGGTTTGAATGACTACAGCATTTTACAGTTTGCAGGACAAAAATACATTGTTTGTAGAGCAATGCTTTCTCGATTCTTCTCTGCTGTTAGACGGCTAACAATAGCAAGGTCAATTTGTGTATGCAGTGATTTTGTGTTGTCCTAAGAATTGTTCATTTGTTTGTGAGGGACTTGTTTCATTGCTTTGCCTGTGTCGTTTTTTCAATGTAGAAAAATATATTATATATACCTCAGAACTGTGCCATTGACCATGTAGCTACGGTCGGCGGATGCACAGGGTGTCGCCCTGCCAAGTAACAACTGTGCATCCAAAATAATGGATTTTGACACGAAACCAGAAAAAAAGCAGCCAGTCGTGGAATGCAAGAGCACTTTTTTGTCTCAATTCATGCCAAACAGACCTGAGCCTTTAAAGCCTCCCATCAGACTTCTTCTGTCACAGAACTGACTTCTTTGATTATGTAAATCTCATTGCATAATTTTGGTCAGACGCCAAGTAGCCTATACACACATAAACACGCAAAGCTAGAGTATGGCTTTCTCAGAGGCGTTGGGATAAAGACTATTACTCAAACATAAATTCTGCGCTGTTGTGGTCCATATTCATACAACAGCTACCATGTATTCTCCCATATAGCCATTACTGAAGACCAGGAGGATGATGACGACGAGGAAGACCAGGACTACATGGCTTATGTCCATTTATCACCAGTACTGGATGGATAAAGCGCCATCATCCGGTGGAACAGACCTAGGGCAAGGAATCATGTCCACACTGTACATATGTGTATGCTTATTTATTTTTCAGAGGAAAAAATAGAGGTATACATGTAGTTCAGTCTGCTCGATGTTTATTTATACATTGTTTTATAATTTATACATTTACAGTGTCTGGCTTACTGTCTTGTCATGTTGATTTGTTTTCCCTTTTCTTCTTCTTTTTTTATTATGACCGAGAAATATATTTGTCCAAAGAGAAGCAGTGTTATTTATTGTGAGGTAAAACGCTACCATGTAAAGTGTGAGTCATCGGCAAGCTGTAAATTGCATTTTCCCGAGCTGTATAAACGCTTATCAATGTCAATTCTGTATCACAGATGTTTATTTCACACATACTTGCATGTTAGCTTGTGTTTATTTATTGGGAAAAATGGAAACACGTAGGAAAAAATGTCACTCTTTAATGTACATGTATATTTCTGGTTTTGTTTACAGATTAGTGTAACTGACCAAAGGGATTTTAAAGTTTTGTGGTCCGACGCTGCAGGTTAACATTAAATGAGCCGTTTCTCATATAGGAAACCCCTGACAATTTGCTACAGCGTTATCATTGAACAGCAGCTAAAGCTCAACCTTTTGTCGAAAGTCGCAGCGGTTGATACTTTGAGAAAAGTGTGCCATTAAGCTTTTTTGTGTTGTTTGCCAATATTCTGCTCAACATTGTGCTCCATATTGCTCTTGCAGAGCTAACAAAAGGAAAAGATAGAGAACTGAGTATCAGTATATATAACGTTCACTTTTTCACTGTTTTCACTTTGTCAAAATGCATTTTTATTTTCAGACATCTCAAGATAAAAATACAATTCAGTTATAAATATATAGTTTTGTATTTTTTATGTAAATGTCATGTATGTATATACAAAGTTTGATGGTATTTGTACAGATATTAAGACTGAACTCAATAAAAAAATAATGCTGATCAGTTGGTAACTTGTTTTGATTTTATCTGGCAGTAGTCAAATACTATGTACCAATTCACAGAGACATTTATTACAATAACAAAATGTCTAGATTACAATTTAATTCTGTGTAAACGTCATCAAGGTGGAATTACATCATATACACTTTTACATATTATAGTTATTGAGGTTTGCTGTCATTTCAACTTTAAATAATTAAACTATATCTTCATATATATACACACATTAAAAAGACCCCCTGACTAAGTTATATGGTAATATATTTTGTTAAAAACAATTACATGAAAATGTTCTGGTAAGTACTGAACTGAAGTTAGTTCACCCAAAAATGAAAATTCTGTCATGCATTACTCATTCTCTAGTTGTTTCTTTGGTTGAACACAGAGAAAGATATTTAGACGAATGCTTGTAACAAAACAGTTCTTGGACCCCATTGACTACCATAGTAGTAGTAATTACAATGGTAGTCAAAAGTGCCCCAGAACGGTTTGCTGTCCTACATTCTTCAAAATATCTTCTTTTGTGTTCAACAGAACAAAAAAAGTAATTGTCCTACTCACTGGGGTCCAAGAACTGTTTAGTTACAAGCATTCTGCCAAATATCTTAATGATGACAGAATTTTTATTTTTGGGTGAACGATCCCTTTAAGTGCTTTCATCTGATAATCCTGTTGAAAAACAAACTCTGCCAGGCATCAGTTTTGTTGATGACTCCATCAGTATTCCCTGCACTCCACCATCCACAATATTTTGTTAAAAAACAGCAATCCACTAACATACAGTATACATCACTGTAGCTATGGCACCTTTTAAAGTCTGTGCAGCCTAAGACCTGAAATTACACTGAATTCTGTCTGAAAGGCTCTACCCTGACCTCATTTGACCACACAATATCACATCACAACTCTGGCTGGCTTTTCTCCTCTACACAGTGACTAGCTGACCCAAGTCTGAGATATACAAACATTATTTTGCAGGTCAATTCCTTATTAGGTTTATAAAAAATATAAAATAATAAAACATTGTCTAACATCAACATCATGTCAAAAGAATTCATTTTTGGACTTGTAATACTTACAGGAAAGCAAAAACCAAAAAGGTAACACTATGTGTAGTATCAGAGGTTGCGTTGAAATGACAAGGTGAATCGGCACTGCTTTTCTAATTTTACTTCATTGTGAGCAGGCAGGTGGTTCGGTCATCTCAGCTCTGCTCATCCCTGGAGAAAGATGGGAGTAAACATATCTAGCCGCATTCAGCCTTTTGAAGTTTGACATTTACCTCATCCTCCCATTTGAGAAACATTAACAGCCCTAAACTGTCTTCAAGAGAGCCGGATGGTGGAAAAACTAGCCACCTGACAAGAATAATTACATTCTGACGAAATAGAGATGAGAGTATTTAAACGCACATCAGTAACACACACACAATTTAGTACTCACAAATGATTAAATACTCATGAAATAATGTTTGCATAATAATTTTTCTTTTTGCATAAATGTGTAATTATCAATCATAACGAGTAAAATAAGATCCAGATATCATTTAAGAAGCACAAACGTAAGTGTTTAAAGTTTTAAAGAAAGAGGTTTTATTAGATACATATGTCATTTTTACAGGTCTATTAAAGATAAAAGACAGGGTGTCTATTTGGCCGATCTTCTAGTCCTTTTATCCCAGGAAAAGTTTGAACCATATGACTTCACTCTGGGCTTCTTCTCCCTCTTCTCTGTTATATCATAACTCCAACCTGTAAAAATAAACAGGCACAGAGCAATGCTTAGCCAAGTATATCTTACAGATAAGAGTTTGGGTGATGTCTGCTGTGGCTGATATGTAGTGTAAACATCAGGCTGGAGATGTCACAGCGAGGATAAATGCCAACCTTTATGACACAAACATGTTTCTTTTTCAAAACCATGGAGTTCTAGAGTCCAAACACCGGACGTGGCGCCATGCGACCGCGTCCGGTGTGGACAAAATTTAAAATTATAATGGGTTGTAATGCGTTCTATTCTCTTGTAGAGTTTATTTGCAAAAAACAAATGTACAAAAAAAATCAAGTTCTTTTTATTATGTTATCATGTTTTTATTTAAAATTATAATTATAATGGGTTCTAATGCGTTAGTTAGATGTATTTTTGAGTAATTATTACATAATAAAAACAACCCAACTGCAGTTTGATTAATTTTACTTGTAATGCACAAAAAAAACATGATTTTTAAAAAATCTGTTTTTGCAAACTCTTCAAATATAGATATGATGTTAGATACATGTTTAAATGGATTACCGTTCTTCTCTGCGAAAGCGATAGCATCCTCCTTGGTGCTAAATGTAAGAACCATGTTGGACAGAGGGTCTCCCCTAAAATTGGAGGGAGGAACATTTTTTAAAACACTTATTTTTTTTACTGATTTGAAGGTTGGTGTGGGTAAGACAATGAAGACTTCTACTTACGTGGAGGCCCAACCCATCAGTGAGTTCTCCCAGCGTTCCCTGGCGTCAAAATCCATCTTCCACTTCTGTGTGTTTTTGATGCCCGACTGCATGGTATTGCGGGCAGACACAAAGATACGGACCTTGCGGGTCTTAATGTGCTCCTCGGGAACGCCAGTGATAGTGGTGATGTCCTGAAATGTGATCATTAAATAAGACAAACCTGGTCATGTAAATTCAAGTAGTGTTTGTGTGATTGGCATCTCAAATATGTGCTTTTTACTGTTTGCACAATTCCCTAAAGGGCATGAAAGCCTAAATTAGCTTTTTTTTAATGTAGAAGCATACTTGTCTAGACAAGCTAATTTCTCACACTCTCAAAATGCCTCGAAACAGTCTATTGTGATCTTCACCGCATGTCTCGAGTCACAGGCCAGAAACCTGGGCTTTCAGGTGTGAAGGCAAAAAGAACGCCTCAAACTTGCACATAAGCTGAATAGTACATTAATTCTAAAGCGCTGTAAGTTGTTCAATAGAATATATAACTTTGAGCAGGTGAACTATTCGGAGATCAGTCTGTCTTCATTGCAGGATTAAACTGGTTTCTCCAATGAAAACACTTTGATTTGTTTAAAGGAAAGATTAATTGATTTAAAATATACAGGACACCAAATAATTGAACTGTGCTGATTGCTTTAGAACAAAAAAAATGCTTTATGTATGAAAACTAGCAACAATCTGCAACAACAAATTGTTTTAATAATGTTGTTACGTGTGTAAAAGGAATAGACTGGTGAGCTGGAGGAGGCTACTGAAAGCAAAGAGACTCCAATTCCTTTGGGAATTAGCGAGCAGCAATGGGAAGTCGGCAACAACACACAGACAAACCTCCCAGCAAGCAGCCACCCAAGGTTGTGAATCCTACAAGCAGCTCTCCTTTCAATGCAGGAACTTCACACATTTCAATGGCCATTACAACTTCAAAGAATCAAATTTTCATCATTGTCTGTCATCTGCCACTTCATTCAGAGAAAAAAAGAGGTTCTTTAGCATGACTACGATCAAAAGGCTGCCAACCATACCGACTAAGTTTTTAGTCTAGCCAACCGCAAAGAACATACACTAGCATATGGTAATGCTGGGCAGTATGACCAAAAATTAATATAACGGTGTTTTCCAGATTTATACCGGTTTCCCGGTACATGGCGTTATTTTTTAACCACATTTTCTACTGAAACAGTGCTGTTGATTGACTTAAAATGCCCTTTAATACTGTCATAGTGACAGTGATAGTATCCCCTATAATAACTGCAAAGTTTAGACTTCTTTAACAACTGAACAGCATGCGAAGGTAACTTGCAAACATAATATTTAAGCAAATAAATAGAGAACTAGGCTCGAAATTAACTTTTTTCCTTGGAAGCACTGGTGCTCCCAACTTCAAGAGTTAGGAGCATCCACCCAAAAATTAATAGTTGAATAGATGAAAACAAAATTGTAACAATTTACCATTAAAACATGCATGTGATGTCTGTTGTGTTTTACATAGTCACAATGGCTTCATGATGTCCTGAAATCATATTTTTTAATCATAAAACAAAGGCTTAAATTAGATATGTGAGAGGAAAGCGACCGCATCACGCTGTCAATCCTCCTTACTGACCCTTATTTCTCATCAAAGCATATAGAGAAACAGTTCAAACTAAAAACACATCATATTATATGCTTATATTGAGCAGATATGAGGGGAACACGGGGTTTTTTTTAAATGTTTGTTCGTGAGTATATTTAATATAACGTAATGCGAACTTGCAATTGCTACACTTGTGCTGCTGTTCAGCCGCGAGGTGCGCGCTCCCATTGCGACGGGAAAGAAATATGTAACGTCACCGCTCATGTGCGAGACGAACGCAAACATCCAAACGCCTCCATTTAGCGCATGTTTATATAGAAAATTTATGATAAAGTAGTGCCGCTGCATAGAAAGACGCAATCTGTGTGAATGGCCGGTCACAGTGCAACAGTGAAAAGGGACCCCGCTGAAACAGTGTCGCGCTTTGCCGCGTTCCGCACGTTGTTTAAGCGACATACACCGGTAATGCGGTATATTAAAAATTCATATCATAACAAAAATACACACCGGTGTTCGGTATATGAACCGGTATATCGCCCAGCACTAGCATATGGTCTATTTCATGTGAGAAAATTAATATAGAGGTAAAGCTGTAAGAACGAAATGAAGGTACATTTTGTGAAACATTATTTAAATTCTCATGCATCTTATAAACGCAGACCTGATCAAAAAATCTGTTGTCTTGAACATTTAGTGAAATGTCTCCAGTTAACCAAGACTTATGACAGTACATATAAAAGAATTCTCAAAATACTGAATACTTTCCATTGTCCTGCAAAATATGTGCAAAATAGAGAAAAAACTAGTCTAGACTTAAGACTTGCCTGCATACATTATGACAACAAAAACTACGAGGGTGATCTAAGCAACAGTCGAATGCACAATGGCCCACAGACAAAGCAAGCGACTGTGCCTTAAATATGGTGCTTGACGAAAAAAATTAGGGCAAAGAGTGGGGACCACAAAGAGACATACTGCACTTTTCTCTTTGCATGTACAGGAAGCAAAATGAGAACTATGAAGTTTGACACTATTCACAGAGCCTGTCAATACCTGTATGTGCAGACAAATGCCAGGCTTAAGACTGGGAGAGAAAAGCCTGGCAAAGTCTTCATCATGTGAAAGCGTGTCTATATTTCTGACACCTCTGGCTCTTCGGTGAATAAAGAGCATGGGAGCCCTTTCACAGCGGCAGACTGTGGGGCCGACGGCTTGAATGAGCTCTGCATGAAGCTCGGTAGAGCCAAGCATGGCCGAAGGGTTTCATAATCAAGTGTAAACAAGAAAGAATTCGCTATGCACCACAGCTACAGGAAAACGGTGATCCTGAGGTGAGCTAGTGCCATTTTAAGGTAAAAACAGGAGCGGACAAATTTAAATTCTTCATTTTAAATATGAACTTCTAGACGCTCAACATAACGTGTTGTATTCAAGACTGGTCTCAAGATCATCTTTTGAGGGTCTTTGCCTTCTTTTTAAGCCTTTTACAGCTTTATTTGGATAACCCGGGTTGCTCAAAGTGCTATATGGTGGCACACAGTCCACAGAACCAGAACCAGCGGTTCTTAATCCTGGTCCTCGCGACCCCCCAGTCGCCCCCCCCCTGCATATTTTGTCTCTGTTTTGTTTGACACACCTGATTTAAATCGCCAGCTCGTTAGAAGAGAGCTCAATGAATGAACTGCGTTCCAATTGACGTGCTCCCTGAACAGTGTTCACTGCTCTCTACTCCCTGCACACAGGAAATTGGCTGAAGTTTACTTAAGAACACGAATTTGCGCAACACGAGCATCCTCACACAGACAAAACTTACTACGGAAGTTTGAAAGGTTATTTAACCGTAATCTTGAGATTTGTGTAGTCACGCTTCTGCCCTTTGGACGGAAAATATACACCCATTTCGAACTGGAATTATGCCAGAATATCTAGTGATGTTTACTTTGCAGGGCTCTTAAGGGGCGTATTGAACAAACCTCCGAAGCGGTAAGAAAAGCGTACAAAATATTGCAGAGCAGGGGGTCACGAGGACCAGGATTAACAACCGCTGCACTAGACTGAATACAAAAAAATGAAAACACATTTTTTTTGTACGTTTTTGGCAATCAAAACATTTTAACATTTTTCTGAGTGATGCCACATATGGGTACTTGACGGACTAATATGCAAATTTGTCCTATAAGGTGATGTAAAAATGTTGAAAAAACTAACAATGAAGACAAATCTCTTTTATGCTATTTTATATGATAAATATTAATAATACACTGCCCGTCCAAAAAAGTCACACACATATTTCGTTGGACCGCCTTTAGCTTTGATTACGGCACGCATTCGCTGAGGCATCTTTTCAATAAGCTTCTGCAATGTCCAGAATGTCCTTTTATTTCGTCCAGAGTTGCATAAAGTTTTCGCCAAGATCTTGTATTGATGATGGGAAAGTGCGACCGCTGCGCAAAGTCTTCTCCAGCGCATCCCAAAGATTCTCAATGGGGTTAAGGTGTGGACTCTGAGGTGGCCAATTCATGCGTGAAAATGATGTCTCATACTCCCTGAACCACTCTTTCCCAATTTGAGCCTGATGAATCCTGGCATTGTCATCTTGGAATATGCCCGTGCCATCAGGGAAGAAAGAACCCATTGATGGAATAACCTGGTCATTCAGTATATTCAGGTAGTCAGGTGACCTCATTCTTTGGGCACATAACGTTGCTGAACCTAGACATCCAATCCAATGGGAGGCTCTTACCTATTTGCTTAGTTAAATCCAGGTGGTGACTTTTTTTGGACAGGCAGTGTATA
The DNA here is from genome assembly GCF_024868665.1 of Triplophysa rosa. Lineage (NCBI taxonomy): Eukaryota > Metazoa > Chordata > Actinopteri > Cypriniformes > Nemacheilidae > Triplophysa > Triplophysa rosa. Next base: position 16,712,217 of record NC_079891.1, on the reverse strand, counting down.
AAACAATGTAATATTAATATTTGTTTTCCAAATTTTGCTATGTCACACCATAGGACACATGTAGGATTTATCCGTCAACTACCCAGTACCCATATACACATCATGCATATAAATCCAGTGGCTTTCAGCATATGGACTTGAGATTCTTATGATGCTCTCTTACTGCACAAACTCTTCAGCATCTCTCTGCTTGAATTCACTTGGTGATTAATAACTAGAAAAAAACGATCAAGAGAATCATCAAGAAAATAATCTGCTCAGAGACATTTCCAAAGACATCTGAAATAGCACAGACATAAAAATGACTTTGAAAGTCATTACAGGCTTGTCTGTAAGGCCACCTGCATACAGATTCACTGTCTGGGTAAACTCATTTGGAGATCAATGACTGATGATCCACACACTGAACCCGCCAGACTATAAACATAAACATATCCAGTGTGGCTTCTAAATGATTTCTTTAATGAACACTTCAGTCAGTCAGTTAATTAATATCTTGAGATCCTTAAATGAGTGTAAATCGACCTCCCAGTAAAAACATTTTCCTTAAAGGACTGATCGGATGAGCACTTTCAACAAGTTGGTATGATTTATTAGGGTCTTCATGAAATGTCTGGAACATATTTTGCTTAAAAACACTCAATGGCTGTGTAAACCAAACCCTTTTTGCCTTGTCAAAAACAGCTATGCTCACAGCAAACCATTTTGGTGCATGTCTCTCTAAATTATAATGAGTCACAGCGCGCCCCACCCCCCTTCCCATCCGGCGAATCAACACAACACATGTGTAGTACTGCCATGGCAATGGTTTAGCTAAATTCTGTTTCCTGAACTCCTCTGCGGTTAGTTTAGTTTTAAACGTCTCAAATCATTCGTCCGGAGACTAAAAAATCCGTCACAGCAAACAGCACTCACGTTGTGCGTGTTTGCTTAACTCAAATCCACGGAATGCGCACCAGCAGATCTCAGCGGAATTAAGTGGATGTTAGCACTTGTCGTTGACAAGTTATAACATTACACACACAACGTGAGAGCATAACTAGTATGCTGTGACAGAGTTTTCAGCCTAAGGACGAATGATTTGAGATGTTTAAAACGAAACCTGTTCATTAGCAAAACAAACAGCTTGCCATAGCTGAACATTTTAACGCACATTGTACACAACGCACAAATGTATTAACATACATACAGCTAAACTCCAAGTGCCCATTTGCCAAATAACATAAATATAGAGTAAGTTTAACACTGGCTTTGAAGGTTCTATTTAGCCTGTGACTGACTTATCTCCCTTCGCTATCATATGCTAACGTTATCCTCCTATATATACGGTACATGTATGTCAATTCAGACTGTTGATAAATATGACTTAAATCGACAGCTTTGTCTCATTCAGTTAGTCTCGATACCTCTTGAGGAACAACTTTGAAGCTAATCCTGCTTGTACTGGCTTGAAGTGATTCGCGCAAACAAGCAGGTTTTTACTTATGGTTTCTGAGGGATTTCCACTAAAAATAAAATAAATCCACTCCTGTCTCTTCCGAGGTTAGGACTCTGTGCAGTGACTACATTGCATGTTGTCCACGAACTTTAGCCATGGCGTCACGTACACCGCTGTTGCTTGTGAAAACAACAATGGCGACAGCGCCGTGGGTGGAATTGTGTAGATTAAGGGGCGGTAATATTATAATAAGATCCTGCTTTTGTGTAACAACATGAGCGAAATCTGAACGGCTTGATTTCTCACATGCTTGCAGGGAAAGGCTCATCAAAACAAACTTACTGGGATCTTGTTTTTCACGTTTTCTGGGTTGCTAGATGCACCGGGGACCCAATTATAGCACTTAAACACATAAAAAATGTGGATTTTCATCCGATGACTCCTTTAAACTCAAGGAGACTTGTTGGTCGCTCTGTCAATGCGTAACACCTTTCGAGCGTGCTGGGTGTAAAGACTAGGCTAAATTCAGATGGAAAGCACAACTCACTGACAGAAATAAACTAAGAGTTGTGAAAGGGTGCAGCTTATAGGGTCAACACTCACATTACAGTTAGTAGTAGGATGGATAGAGGAGTATGCATTTTTAGGGTTGCTTGAAGGATCAGTCGACCAAGACTCCTTGCAAAAGATGACACAACCCTCATTGGGGGGCATTCAAAAAATGTTATTACATTTATTTGCCTGAGCCATTACTACAAACTCAGTACTATGACACGCCCAAGATTGCTAGCTATACACAAATCATAAGTTAAAAAAATTTAAGTTGGCAGTGAAACTCAAAAACAGTGCAAAACATGTCAGTGCGTGATGCAAGGTACCACAAAATAAAGCAAACTAAACAAACAGACACCCATCTAAAGATCATACAAATCATGGGAGTCATTCTCTTTTGACTTGAGTATCACCATCCAGAACACTGTAGCAACAGTAGCATGGTAAAATGACAAAGAACACCTTAGGCCCTAGAAACCACACAGAACACCCCAGCAATAACACATCAATTAGGGCCCAATGAAATCTGTTTTATTTATTCCATTTTCATTTTTCTGGACTGTGTTTGGTTCTGCAACCTAGCAGTTAACAAAAACATACAGGTGCCGGTTCAAATACTGCATCATGTTTCAGTCTGTCCTATAATCTACCCCGAATCCATTTTCCCCTCTCCCTTATATTTCCTGCTGTGAACAAAAGCAGCAAGTTTACTTCTGTCTTACCATCTAGTTTCTCAAGGTAAAGTCCAGACCTCCAGTTTGGTAAGATGTCTTGCCCCTTCTTCTGCTTGTAATCCTTGCATAGACTGCCACTCTTTCACTTGTCTTGTGTGTCATCAGCCTAGTTTCTACTCATTTCCCCAAGCGTAACACTTTTCACAAGTGAGTGACCACACCAGAACATAACTGGCAGATCAGACTATATGAGAATCTGACAACATCCCACAACTGCTGATTCAGAGACTCACTGGTTCATGCACCTGTGGTTTCAAGGAATGATGATTTCAAGAGGCACTCACCTAATATAATGGAAGACATATCATATAATATAATATATGACATAATAAGATCACATACCCTCTGCACAGACTGTGAAAGTTCTTTTTATTTTATTCAGTACTGCTCAGAACTATTGTCTTGCTTCTAAAATGTTTGCATTCAAACCATCATTAGAATTAATTCATCACAGCTGCTGCAGGTCACCTTCTCTGTCGCACAAAGGTGCTGTCAGGTACTTTAAATGTTATTTTCTTAAGTGTTAAGCTAATGAAATACCATTTAGCAAATAATACACAAAGCTTCCCTATAAGATCCTCATCAAAGCCCCATATCCTTTGACTTAGTTGCCGGCCTTGGGTTTATTTCCCTGGACAAGCACCTGGTACGAGAGGACAACTAGACAAAACAGATACTTGAGATGAACACTGAAGTGAAAAGGGGGAAGGGGAGGAAGATCATGGCTGGATCCTGCTTTCAGCCCACCTTGGACTTTACTGACTCCACACTTCCATACAAGGATATGTGCTTGACGGCAACTTTAACATGTTAATTCATTCACTCTAACCAACTGGTGCCATAGAAAACTTTAACAATTTAAATGAACAGGAACTTAATTAGGAAATATGAATGTATGTTCTTTAATTGAAGAACTGATACGAAATGATTGTTTCTAAATATGCCACTTGCAGTACAAAACTGCAACTTTATTTGTATTGTTGTTAAAAAAAACATAAGAGGCTTAATAAAAGAGCTTCTCAATTTTTCATTCAGAAACAGTCTAGGTTACAAGAGATCACTGGCCAGCCAGCCATGCAGCCTTTCTCATGGCCCATGATGCTTAATCAAACTGTAATTAACAAACGCAAGTCAGTGCAGGCACCAGAGTGAGAGAGCCAGTGCCGATCCTAGACGTCTGGGGGCCCTATGCGAACCTTTGTGATGGGCCCTTGTCATAATAGTTCAAATTAGATGAGCATAACTGTAAACTATAAGATATAAAATGATAAATCAATTAACACACTTAAACAAATTAAAACTGAAAGACAAACAACCTTAAACTGACATTAAGAACAATTAAGTATAAATTAAATTCACATTTTGATTCACATGTAAATAATCCTTTACCTAAAGTAACACATGGCTCTGGAACCATCTAGCTTTTTACTAATCAAATGAGTGATTAACAAAAATAAAATATGATAAATATAGTTTACTCAAGAAAGTTAAGCATTTGAAAACAAAACATATCAATTATTCTCTAAATGTGATGAAACAAAAATGACATATCATGGGCAAACGAAATACAGTGGTGTGCATTATAGCTGAGACTCACATGAACATTATACAGCTGGTTTTGTCATTCCCTGTATGCTATTTAAATTAGAATATTAATATGTATGTAACTTTGGAGACGGTCCCTAAATTCACGACTATCGAAAGTCCACAGTCAAACCAACTGTTTTGTAAATATGTACTTGTATAAGTTGACAAAACTAAATAAGACTTTAAAATAGTACAAAAACACATGCCTTCTAGATGCATCATCACATTATGCGCATGTCAATATCTGCGCACACTGCATTATGTCCGAGTATGTCACAGTAATTAAATAAATTAAGTATTAAAAAGGAAATTTCCAAATGATTCCTGTAAAGTTTGTAACAGAACACTCTGAAGGCAGAAAGTTGAGTCCGCGTCTTGTTAACATGTTTGTGTTTTTGATTCAGTACTCAAGGAGGCCCCCTGGTGGTGCAGGGTTTGTCTAGTAGGAAGAATTGGCTCTGGAGAGAGCGCCAAGACTTGGCCACAATCATGCAGGACTTTAATTACCATCATTAGCAATGCTAGACATTCGACTACACTGCAAATTGGGACATTTGCAAGCACTTTCACTAGAACTCGAGGGGCTCAAGGCTTTCTTTTCTTTCTCCATTTCAAAATTAGATATACAAAAATATCTTAGACAGTGATGCTATTATAGATTAATGTTCAAAGGCACTTGAGGTTTTAGATTAATTAGGTTCAAGATAAGTTACGCAAACAGTTTCCTTAAAAGAACACAACAGGCCAAAGTTACTTTAAATGCAATATTTCTTAAGTTCTCAAAACAGAATGCTGCTTAAAATAGTTGACAACTTTTAATTACTTTATGACTTTGTATTTACTGAGACTACACTTTTATATTTTATCCAAGTACAAAATAAAAAATGTTTATACATTAATGTATTTTGCAGAAGCTATTATACAAAACCACAATGCATTTTATCCTTACATGCATTCCCTGCGGAATGGAAGCACACTGCCCTACCAAGTGAGCAACAGGAACACTATTTTGCCACCGTCAATAAGGTGATAAAAGAATTAAAAAAGATAAATACACAGCCAAAAACACATATGCTTAGGTTTGCTGACACATAACTCAATAACAAAAAATAGCAAATACAAATATGTGTTGATAATAAAATAATTTTAAAAAATTTTTGTGAGTACCTGCAATTAACCTTTCCAATCACTCTCTTTAAAAATCATTATTGTAAAATTTGGTTTGAAGTGAAAGCTAAAATATCTTAGTAAAGCTCTGGTTGTGCTAAATCTGATGCTTCCCCCCTGCCCTTTTATCCTGGTCAACGTGTCTCCATGTTTCGGTGATAAATCTCAGGGTAAAGCATGAAAATTTGAGTTCCAAAGAAATGTCTTCTAGAATTTATATTAGGTCTAAGGAACGTGTTTTCTTGTTTGACCCTGAATAAATTCTACAAGACATTCTACGACCTCAGATCACTGACCATCTTCAGAAGTCACCAGCTTTTATTACACAGGAAAATTGTGAAAAAGCCAAAAATGTCAAAAAATTAAATTAAATCCTAGTTTTATTTTATTTTTTAAATAAAATAAAATAAATGTTTCCTTTAATAATAATTTTAAATGCTAAAGGTGCATTGCCCCTAATTCAAACTATTTGACTGAGAATCAAAATACTAACTTGAATTTTCCCTAAGCACAGCATGAACTACTTATTGAAGCAAACTGTAATTCAGAGAGACGAAGCAGTATACCAACATAACATTATTTAGGTCTCTAAAGGAAGAAAAAAATCATATAATTGGAAGAAACTCGAGTAGGTTTAAAATCGTTTTTTGAATAAAACAGGTAGTCAGAACCTTGCACAACCAAAGTTCTTGCTCAATGGGCGAAGCTCGCCTTTACTGACAGATCAACAATAAAAGCTCTGTGGCCAATTATAAAAGGACAGCCATCGTCTTCCTGTGTGTCTGCTACTGTCATACAATGTTCCCCCTCTTTCTTTCAACCTCCTCTTTTTGGGGCCCTCTTTTTGCAGCTTTACTTTAGAGTGGCCCCTACTATATTAAGGCGGGGTGTACTTGCCCACTCAGACACAATCAGATAGTCTGAGTCCACCCAAACACCCCACATTGCCAAACTCGTCCAACACATTTAAGCCAGCTAAACGTCTGAAGTCTGATAGGTACACAAGGTCATTATTGTCTTACCAAGGCAAGGACATAAAAATTTCGAAGATCTAACTTCAGAATAGATTTCTTTTGTAAAATATTATGTTAAACGAATTGAGAATTGTTATTGTATCACCCAAAGCAGCAGTCTTTGAGGCATACCAGTTTCTCATCCACAGTGATGAGCTGGGATCCCTGTCCTTGTTGATCTACCAGCCTCCATCCAGATGTGCTTACTGACCTGCAAAATAGCAAGAATATTTTTTTAAATAGAGATAACAAGTAGACAAAAACATGCAAAAACTGTTTTAAGTAAACAACCACAGAGTAGACAGCTCTCATCTTGGGCCCTATTAATTCTGCCTGCTGAGTTTCTGGCAAGCTCCAATATAAGCCAGTTAGCAAAAAACAGCCATTGGTGCCACCCAATCTACACTCACCGCCTCTATAAACGGAATGTGAATCTGAATAGTAAAGGGGGGCTAACTAATAGTCAAGGACATGTAAGAAAAACAAAGAGAAGCAGAAGAGAATACACACTGGAACACAACATTAACTTACAGAGACAACAATTAGACCACATAATTAAAATAGTTTAGGACAAACGCTAAAAAAACAAATCACCTAGGCATACGAGCATTTGACGCAATTTAATTGTCTTTGTATTGTGGTGAACAGAATTGTATGCATAGCCATAACCATCATAGACATTAATATGGGGCTTTTGGTGGTGGATCAATGTGCTTTGATTTAAATCAGATTATTTAACTTTTGCATTTAGACCTAATCTTGACAATTTGGTTAAACCGGTGTACCAGAATGCCACGTAAATGTTAAGTCTGCTTACTAAGGCTTATTAAATAAACATTTGTCTGAGCCTTATTTTGTTTAACCCTATTATGAGTAGGGTTGGGTACTATGTAGCGAATCAAAACGCAGATTTCGGTGCCACTTACATGCTGACTGAGCCGTTGATTGAGACATTTGCCTTCATTCATGTGAATGAAAGTTGGAAAGCTCAGATAATACAAATCCAACACATCTTATACAATAGTTAAACGGATCGCGAATGATCTGTGATCCGCACGGATCGGAACGCGTATGGTCCGTGGATTCATCATAGTGAAAGACAGTTGTAATGCGCGCTCTCATCTCTCCTTCATCACAGGGCGCAGTCTTTAACTTCAACCGCCGCATAAGGCAAGTTTTAAAGTGAAAGTAACGTTAATTCGAAACGCACATGCGTAGCGATCACAATGAAGCTGTTGCGCGCGTTTAAAATCAATGAAGCGCATGCTGCGTGCCGTGGAACTCGTTCTTAACACAGTAACGCATTTGACAAGAAAGACAAGCGAGATACAGCAGTGAAAGTGCTAAAACCTTATATCATCACCTGTTAGTCTGATCTCTAGACATGCAGTCTGTCAAGCTCTTCACTCTGACTGCATGTATAGGCAAATAATTATACTTATTCATTATACATACTGTCTGTTTTTAAAATAATGCACATATAATGTAGCCAAGAAGGCTCTTTGTAAATGGACTTCATCTGTTGATATATTCAACGCATTTTCTGCCCATATTTAATACAACTTTGGCAAGCATTTAGTTGCAGCTGGAGGGTAAACAAGGTAAACAGTAAACGCTATAACAACTTTCTCGCAATGTTAGTGTCTAGCAATGTTAATGTCCATGCTCATTGCACATTCACTTAAAACTTTAATTGTGAATTTGTTGTGTTTTTTATTTTTTTATTTAATCAATATTTTTTAATTGAACATTTTGTTCTTTAATGTCATCCACCAGTGTTTTGTGGCTCTTTTTTGATTATTGGTCAAATTGGTTTTGATTATTGGAGTATTGATTAAGGCACGGTACCGTTTTAAAAGTGTCGATTTGGCACCGGTATCGGAAAAAACCCAAAGGATACACAACCCTAATTATGAGTTAAGGATGAGCAGTCTGACTAATAGACGTGTACAAGTAGGATGTGACCACAGACAATAATCTATTACTGAGCCAGACAACTGAATATAAAATTGAGAGAAAATACACAACTACAGTAAAAAAATAAGCACACAATTTAAAACTGCATTTGGGTTTAATGGAACTGGTGTAACCAACAGTGCGTAAACCGTTATGCGCACCTAAAACATTATACAAAAATGGCCAAAATAACAAATACTTGCCAAGTTGTCAACGTCAGGACTGATTAAAACTTGAATTATAATACTGCCATGACACACGAGTGACCCTGTGTGAACGAACTGTATAATATTCTCTTTACCATTAAACAAACAGAACTGTAACAGTTACGTTAGCCTTCATAAAAAAATCACATATCGGTAAGTTACATATGAAAATCACACTCTGACAGGTATCTTAATATAAATCAATTCCCATGCACAAAGGGTTCATAATGTTATTTATTACTAATATAACATTAATTCAGACTCCCTGTTATTGATCGATATTATCCTAAATGACAGGAGGGCATTGCATGTTCTTAAGATATGTTTGTTAGTATGCTAACATAACACGTTACATTAGTAACTTCAAAGTATTGTCCACGTTCGGAATGTTTTCCAGTGTTTCGTACTTCTAAAACAGAAGCATTTTGACTAACGTTAACAAATGTCACATTGTTTTGTTTAGTCAGCTAACCGGCTAACTGTGGCATTTAGACGTACTAAAAAGCCACGTAAGCCACGTCGACATGCATTTTTTTCCTACACAAACACAGAACAATTGTTTAAATTGTTAGTTATTACCTTGCAGGGTTCACAAATGTTTTTGTGACTGATGTAAGAGAGATAAATCGGCTTAAACCAAAGAGTGACATTGAGGACGCCATGTTGACATCGTATGTGAGCTGTACGGCAACACAACGGGTCCAAACCTACGCGATTCGTATTTCACACATTGATAACAAGCAAGTGCNTGTGGGTGGAATTGTGTAGATTAAGGGGTGGTAATATTATAATAAGGACCTGCTTTTACATCACAACAGGAGCGAAATCTGAACGGCTTGATTTCTCACATGCTTGCAGGGAAAGGCTCATCAAAACAAACTTACTGGGATCTTGTTTTTCACGTTTTCTGGGTTGCTAGATGCACCGGGGACCCAATTATAGCACTTAAACACATAAAAAATGTGGATTTTCATCCGATGACTCCTTTAAACTCAAGGAGACTTGTTGGTCGCTCTGTCAATGCGTAACACCTTTCGAGCGTGCTGGGTGTAAAGACTAGGCTAAATTCAGATGGAAAGCACAACTCACTGACAGAAATAAACTAAGAGTTGTGAAAGGGTGCAGCTTATAGGGTCAACACTCACATTACAGTTAGTAGTAGGATGGATAGAGGAGTATGCTTTTTTAGGGTTGCTTGAAGGATCAGTCGACCAAGACTCCTTGCAAAAGATGACACAACCCTCATTGGGGGGCATTCAAAAAATGTTATTACATTTATTTGCCTGAGCCATTACTACAAACTCAGTACTATGACACGCCCAAGATTGCTAGCTATACACAAATCATAAGTTAAAAAAATTTAAGTTGGCAGTGAAACTCAAAAACAGTGCAAAACATGTCAGTGCGTGATGCAAGGTACCACAAAATAAAGCAAACTAAACAAACAGACACCCATCTAAAGATCATACAAATCATGGGAGTCATTCTCTTTTGACTTGAGTATCACCATCCAGAACACTGTAGCAACAGTAGCATGGTAAAATGACAAAGAACACCTTAGGCCCTAGAAACCACACAGAACACCCCAGCAATAACACATCAATTAGGGCCCAATGAAATCTGTTTTATTTATTCCATTTTCATTTTTCTGGACTGTGTTTGGTTCTGCAACCTAGCAGTTAACAAAAACATACAGGTGCCGGTTCAAATACTGCATCATGTTTCAGTCTGTCCTATAATCTACCCCGAATCCATTTTCCCCTCTCCCTTATATTTCCTGCTGTGAACAAAAGCAGCAAGTTTACTTCTGTCTTACCATCTAGTTTCTCAAGGTAAAGTCCAGACCTCCAGTTTGGTAAGATGTCTTGCCCCTTCTTCTGCTTGTAATCCTTGCATAGACTGCCACTCTTTCACTTGTCTTGTGTGTCATCAGCCTAGTTTCTACTCATTTCCCCAAGCGTAACACTTTTCACAAGTGAGTGACCACACCAGAACATAACTGGCAGATCAGACTATATGAGAATCTGACAACATCCCACAACTGCTGATTCAGAGACTCACTGGTTCATGCACCTGTGGTTTCAAGGAATGATGATTTCAAGAGGCACTCACCTAATATAATGGAAGACATATCATATAATATAATATATGACATAATAAGATCACATACCCTCTGCACAGACTGTGAAAGTTCTTTTTATTTTATTCAGTACTGCTCAGAACTATTGTCTTGCTTCTAAAATGTTTGCATTCAAACCATCATTAGAATTAATTCATCACAGCTGCTGCAGGTCACCTTCTCTGTCGCACAAAGGTGCTGTCAGGTACTTTAAATGTTATTTTCTTAAGTGTTAAGCTAATGAAATACCATTTAGCAAATAATACACAAAGCTTCCCTATAAGATCCTCATCAAAGCCCCATATCCTTTGACTTAGTTGCCGGCCTTGGGTTTATTTCCCTGGACAAGCACCTGGTACGAGAGGACAACTAGACAAAACAGATACTTGAGATGAACACTGAAGTGAAAAGGGGGAAGGGGAGGAAGATCATGGCTGGATCCTGCTTTCAGCCCACCTTGGACTTTACTGACTCCACACTTCCATACAAGGATATGTGCTTGACGGCAACTTTAACATGTTAATTCATTCACTCTAACCAACTGGTGCCATAGAAAACTTTAACAATTTAAATGAACAGGAACTTAATTAGGAAATATGAATGTATGTTCTTTAATTGAAGAACTGATACGAAATGATTGTTTCTAAATATGCCACTTGCAGTACAAAACTGCAACTTTATTTGTATTGTTGTTAAAAAAAACATAAGAGGCTTAATAAAAGAGCTTCTCAATTTTTCATTCAGAAACAGTCTAGGTTACAAGAGATCACTGGCCAGCCAGCCATGCAGCCTTTCTCATGGCCCATGATGCTTAATCAAACTGTAATTAACAAACGCAAGTCAGTGCAGGCACCAGAGTGAGAGAGCCAGTGCCGATCCTAGACGTCTGGGGGCCCTATGCGAACCTTTGTGATGGGCCCTTGTCATAATAGTTCAAATTAGATGAGCATAACTGTAAACTATAAGATATAAAATGATAAATCAATTAACACACTTAAACAAATTAAAACTGAAAGACAAACAACCTTAAACTGACATTAAGAACAATTAAGTATAAATTAAATTCACATTTTGATTCACATGTAAATAATCCTTTACCTAAAGTAACACATGGCTCTGGAACCATCTAGCTTTTTACTAATCAAATGAGTGATTAACAAAAATAAAATATGATAAATATAGTTTACTCAAGAAAGTTAAGCATTTGAAAACAAAACATATCAATTATTCTCTAAATGTGATGAAACAAAAATGACATATCATGGGCAAACGAAATACAGTGGTGTGCATTATAGCTGAGACTCACATGAACATTATACAGCTGGTTTTGTCATTCCCTGTATGCTATTTAAATTAGAATATTAATATGTATGTAACTTTGGAGACGGTCCCTAAATTCACGACTATCGAAAGTCCACAGTCAAACCAACTGTTTTGTAAATATGTACTTGTATAAGTTGACAAAACTAAATAAGACTTTAAAATAGTACAAAAACACATGCCTTCTAGATGCATCATCACATTATGCGCATGTCAATATCTGCGCACACTGCATTATGTCCGAGTATGTCACAGTAATTAAATAAATTAAGTATTAAAAAGGAAATTTCCAAATGATTCCTGTAAAGTTTGTAACAGAACACTCTGAAGGCAGAAAGTTGAGTCCGCGTCTTGTTAACATGTTTGTGTTTTTGATTCAGTACTCAAGGAGGCCCCCTGGTGGTGCAGGGTTTGTCTAGTAGGAAGAATTGGCTCTGGAGAGAGCGCCAAGACTTGGCCACAATCATGCAGGACTTTAATTACCATCATTAGCAATGCTAGACATTCGACTACACTGCAAATTGGGACATTTGCAAGCACTTTCACTAGAACTCGAGGGGCTCAAGGCTTTCTTTTCTTTCTCCATTTCAAAATTAGATATACAAAAATATCTTAGACAGTGATGCTATTATAGATTAATGTTCAAAGGCACTTGAGGTTTTAGATTAATTAGGTTCAAGATAAGTTACGCAAACAGTTTCCTTAAAAGAACACAACAGGCCAAAGTTACTTTAAATGCAATATTTCTTAAGTTCTCAAAACAGAATGCTGCTTAAAATAGTTGACAACTTTTAATTACTTTATGACTTTGTATTTACTGAGACTACACTTTTATATTTTATCCAAGTACAAAATAAAAAATGTTTATACATTAATGTATTTTGCAGAAGCTATTATACAAAACCACAATGCATTTTATCCTTACATGCATTCCCTGCGGAATGGAAGCACACTGCCCTACCAAGTGAGCAACAGGAACACTATTTTGCCACCGTCAATAAGGTGATAAAAGAATTAAAAAAGATAAATACACAGCCAAAAACACATATGCTTAGGTTTGCTGACACATAACTCAATAACAAAAAATAGCAAATACAAATATGTGTTGATAATAAAATAATTTTAAAAAATTTTTGTGAGTACCTGCAATTAACCTTTCCAATCACTCTCTTTAAAAATCATTATTGTAAAATTTGGTTTGAAGTGAAAGCTAAAATATCTTAGTAAAGCTCTGGTTGTGCTAAATCTGATGCTTCCCCCCTGCCCTTTTATCCTGGTCAACGTGTCTCCATGTTTCGGTGATAAATCTCAGGGTAAAGCATGAAAATTTGAGTTCCAAAGAAATGTCTTCTAGAATTTATATTAGGTCTAAGGAACGTGTTTTCTTGTTTGACCCTGAATAAATTCTACAAGACATTCTACGACCTCAGATCACTGACCATCTTCAGAAGTCACCAGCTTTTATTACACAGGAAAATTGTGAAAAAGCCAAAAATGTCAAAAAATTAAATTAAATCCTAGTTTTATTTTATTTTTTAAATAAAATAAAATAAATGTTTCCTTTAATAATAATTTTAAATGCTAAAGGTGCATTGCCCCTAATTCAAACTATTTGACTGAGAATCAAAATACTAACTTGAATTTTCCCTAAGCACAGCATGAACTACTTATTGAAGCAAACTGTAATTCAGAGAGACGAAGCAGTATACCAACATAACATTATTTAGGTCTCTAAAGGAAGAAAAAAATCATATAATTGGAAGAAACTCGAGTAGGTTTAAAATCGTTTTTTGAATAAAACAGGTAGTCAGAACCTTGCACAACCAAAGTTCTTGCTCAATGGGCGAAGCTCGCCTTTACTGACAGATCAACAATAAAAGCTCTGTGGCCAATTATAAAAGGACAGCCATCGTCTTCCTGTGTGTCTGCTACTGTCATACAATGTTCCCCCTCTTTCTTTCAACCTCCTCTTTTTGGGGCCCTCTTTTTGCAGCTTTACTTTAGAGTGGCCCCTACTATATTAAGGCGGGGTGTACTTGCCCACTCAGACACAATCAGATAGTCTGAGTCCACCCAAACACCCCACATTGCCAAACTCGTCCAACACATTTAAGCCAGCTAAACGTCTGAAGTCTGATAGGTACACAAGGTCATTATTGTCTTACCAAGGCAAGGACATAAAAATTTCGAAGATCTAACTTCAGAATAGATTTCTTTTGTAAAATATTATGTTAAACGAATTGAGAATTGTTATTGTATCACCCAAAGCAGCAGTCTTTGAGGCATACCAGTTTCTCATCCACAGTGATGAGCTGGGATCCCTGTCCTTGTTGATCTACCAGCCTCCATCCAGATGTGCTTACTGACCTGCAAAATAGCAAGAATATTTTTTTAAATAGAGATAACAAGTAGACAAAAACATGCAAAAACTGTTTTAAGTAAACAACCACAGAGTAGACAGCTCTCATCTTGGGCCCTATTAATTCTGCCTGCTGAGTTTCTGGCAAGCTCCAATATAAGCCAGTTAGCAAAAAACAGCCATTGGTGCCACCCAATCTACACTCACCGCCTCTATAAACGGAATGTGAATCTGAATAGTAAAGGGGGGCTAACTAATAGTCAAGGACATGTAAGAAAAACAAAGAGAAGCAGAAGAGAATACACACTGGAACACAACATTAACTTACAGAGACAACAATTAGACCACATAATTAAAATAGTTTAGGACAAACGCTAAAAAAACAAATCACCTAGGCATACGAGCATTTGACGCAATTTAATTGTCTTTGTATTGTGGTGAACAGAATTGTATGCATAGCCATAACCATCATAGACATTAATATGGGGCTTTTGGTGGTGGATCAATGTGCTTTGATTTAAATCAGATTATTTAACTTTTGCATTTAGACCTAATCTTGACAATTTGGTTAAACCGGTGTACCAGAATGCCACGTAAATGTTAAGTCTGCTTACTAAGGCTTATTAAATAAACATTTGTCTGAGCCTTATTTTGTTTAACCCTATTATGAGTAGGGTTGGGTACTATGTAGCGAATCAAAACGCAGATTTCGGTGCCACTTACATGCTGACTGAGCCGTTGATTGAGACATTTGCCTTCATTCATGTGAATGAAAGTTGGAAAGCTCAGATAATACAAATCCAACACATCTTATACAATAGTTAAACGGATCGCGAATGATCTGTGATCCGCACGGATCGGAACGCGTATGGTCCGTGGATTCATCATAGTGAAAGACAGTTGTAATGCGCGCTCTCATCTCTCCTTCATCACAGGGCGCAGTCTTTAACTTCAACCGCCGCATAAGGCAAGTTTTAAAGTGAAAGTAACGTTAATTCGAAACGCACATGCGTAGCGATCACAATGAAGCTGTTGCGCGCGTTTAAAATCAATGAAGCGCATGCTGCGTGCCGTGGAACTCGTTCTTAACACAGTAACGCATTTGACAAGAAAGACAAGCGAGATACAGCAGTGAAAGTGCTAAAACCTTATATCATCACCTGTTAGTCTGATCTCTAGACATGCAGTCTGTCAAGCTCTTCACTCTGACTGCATGTATAGGCAAATAATTATACTTATTCATTATACATACTGTCTGTTTTTAAAATAATGCACATATAATGTAGCCAAGAAGGCTCTTTGTAAATGGACTTCATCTGTTGATATATTCAACGCATTTTCTGCCCATATTTAATACAACTTTGGCAAGCATTTAGTTGCAGCTGGAGGGTAAACAAGGTAAACAGTAAACGCTATAACAACTTTCTCGCAATGTTAGTGTCTAGCAATGTTAATGTCCATGCTCATTGCACATTCACTTAAAACTTTAATTGTGAATTTGTTGTGTTTTTTATTTTTTTATTTAATCAATATTTTTTAATTGAACATTTTGTTCTTTAATGTCATCCACCAGTGTTTTGTGGCTCTTTTTTGATTATTGGTCAAATTGGTTTTGATTATTGGAGTATTGATTAAGGCACGGTACCGTTTTAAAAGTGTCGATTTGGCACCGGTATCGGAAAAAACCCAAAGGATACACAACCCTAATTATGAGTTAAGGATGAGCAGTCTGACTAATAGACGTGTACAAGTAGGATGTGACCACAGACAATAATCTATTACTGAGCCAGACAACTGAATATAAAATTGAGAGAAAATACACAACTACAGTAAAAAAATAAGCACACAATTTAAAACTGCATTTGGGTTTAATGGAACTGGTGTAACCAACAGTGCGTAAACCGTTATGCGCACCTAAAACATTATACAAAAATGGCCAAAATAACAAATACTTGCCAAGTTGTCAACGTCAGGACTGATTAAAACTTGAATTATAATACTGCCATGACACACGAGTGACCCTGTGTGAACGAACTGTATAATATTCTCTTTACCATTAAACAAACAGAACTGTAACAGTTACGTTAGCCTTCATAAAAAAATCACATATCGGTAAGTTACATATGAAAATCACACTCTGACAGGTATCTTAATATAAATCAATTCCCATGCACAAAGGGTTCATAATGTTATTTATTACTAATATAACATTAATTCAGACTCCCTGTTATTGATCGATATTATCCTAAATGACAGGAGGGCATTGCATGTTCTTAAGATATGTTTGTTAGTATGCTAACATAACACGTTACATTAGTAACTTCAAAGTATTGTCCACGTTCGGAATGTTTTCCAGTGTTTCGTACTTCTAAAACAGAAGCATTTTGACTAACGTTAACAAATGTCACATTGTTTTGTTTAGTCAGCTAACCGGCTAACTGTGGCATTTAGACGTACTAAAAAGCCACGTAAGCCACGTCGACATGCATTTTTTTCCTACACAAACACAGAACAATTGTTTAAATTGTTAGTTATTACCTTGCAGGGTTCACAAATGTTTTTGTGACTGATGTAAGAGAGATAAATCGGCTTAAACCAAAGAGTGACATTGAGGACGCCATGTTGACATCGTATGTGAGCTGTACGGCAACACAACGGGTCCAAACCTACGCGATTCGTATTTCACACATTGATAACAAGCAAGTGCGAACTTTGAAGCGTTTTGACGTGTGTCCAGCTAAGAACTAATAAGATGACAGTTGTGTTTGTATGAAGTGATATTATATTTATGTATAACAAAAAAATATAAAGAAAAAACATTACACGGAAAAAACTGGGTGGCTTTACAACAATAACTAAAGTCATTAAACATCTTTAAAAAGTATATCTTGTTAAAGAACTCTTGAATAATTTAATATTGAATAACACATCAAATGAAAACAAAATGTCTTTCACCTGTTTGTCAGATAAAAAGTAAAATTGAATTATTTGACAAATATAGGCTAGCCATCCTCCATACCCCCACCAATAGTAAAAGGCTCTTACAAAAAGGAAAAAAGAAACAGAAGAAAGAATCCATGGCATGTCTCTTAATTTGAGTTCAGGTCTCTTCAAAGGCTCATTTTAGACGGGTCGATTTCTTTTTCAGTTCTCAGGACTAGACTGAAGCAAAGGAGCCCTCTCTTGGGACTTGAGGCATGCCACAGCATAACACACTCATTTTCCGCTATTTATCACCCGTGATGCTTCTTTTACTTTTATTTCACCATTCATAGTCATTAGGTAATATATGAGGCTGGGGAATCTTCTTTAAGATCAAAGTACCAACTGATCAGTAAAAGAAGTGAGGGGTCCGAGGACCATCCCCACATTTCAGTGCTGGAATACCCTTTCATAATTTGCCACATAAGGTGTGGTTGAGGCTGTCCTGTGCTGTTTTGATAATTTTGTAATGTTTCAGAATATTATCTTCTGACATTATTTTTAACTGCATAGTGATAAAAAGCATTCAGAGCAAACTTTTCAAAGCAGACATCAAACCAGTTAAGAAACTGATCAGCATTACTCTTTAAGAGGTAATCTATGGGAAAGAAAAAGAAGAAAAAACAGAGTGAATTCTCTCCATTTTCCCTCCCTCTCCCTCTCTCCTGTCCCATTTGAAGGAGATGCGAGTTGGCAGCACAGGAGAAGCTTGAAGATTAATGGTGTAAAGGGGGGCTCTGACAGCCTTTCCGCTGGTTGCAGTTCTCCTGGGTGGCCCGATTGGTCTTGGATGTCACTTTTGCTACTTAATCTTGTGTATGTGAAACAGCCTGACATGCTTGAAGAATTCAGTCTGTCCATGTCTGTATAGACATCAACCTGTGAGACAGTTAGAGGGAATCCTTGATAGCAGTGTCCCTTCACCTCAGCTCTATTCTGATTTTGAACAAGACAATTTTAGACCATATAATTATCAATTATAGATCAATTATAGATATCAATAATAATTTTATGACATTGGACTCAATTTTGTTACCTTAACGTCATGTGTAAAATTGTCTGATGCAAATACTGTAATCATAATCGCTGTTGTTATTTCCTATTTGTAATGTTAAGGTGTTATTAGACCTTCATTAAACACATTTCTACCTGTGTCATAACCTAACTGTAAATGACAATGTAAAAGTAACAAGTCAAAACTATAGCACAGATTGTTAGGCAGCTGAGTTTGATTACGTATTGAAGGGAAACAATGACTTGCCACACAGAAATATAACTTGTAATGATATCAAACTAATTTAGTTTTGTACATATTTAAAGCTACACTATTACCAGATTTTTACTGGTATTTTTTACAGATTTTTCACGGATAATGTCCAAAAACTGTCATTTTTTATACTGTTTAATTAACAGATGGTTCACATATTTTTGAAATACAGGGAAAAGACTGCACATTTACAAGAAAAACTGTTATTTTTACGGTACATTTCTGGTGCCTCAAATCCCGTTTCATTACTCATTTTTTCTGCAGTCTATTTTACGGTCAAAAACCATCAGAAATTACAGAAAAAGACCGCAAATTTGCAAGAAAAACAGAATCTTTTTTATTTTTTTATTTACCGTGTATAATTTTTAGATTTGTTTAGTCAGATTTTATATCCTGAATGTAAAGAAGCTCCTCGGGGTCCATGCATTAGATGGACAGAAGTTCTGCTTCTGTCAGTGAATGGGTTCCATCATTAGATTTGTTTGAATATTTCATTAAGCCAAAACATATCAAACAGGCAGCTGTTTGATGTGTAAATATGTATGCTGTTAATGTCTTAGACATCTTTTCCCATGCCTTCACTCAGTATTTTAGGCATCAGAAGAGTGGGTGTGAACTGGTTTCTTATTTGACCTTTTCTGGCTCTTAACCCTAATCTTATCCCCCTTAAGACCCCCATTCTGTCTATCACCCTGGGCCTGTTTTCATCATCTATTGCCTCTCTCTAGAAAGTGAATGAAAAACTACTGTATTTTCCTAGTGAATGTACCTCATCCTCTATTACATGCTTCAAAACACCTCATTTCTTTTAACCTACTTTTACAAACACCTGCTGTGGCCTCAGTCACTTTCATTTCAAAACATGTTTTGAGAACTTCCTGTTCACTGCCAGTTGAGTCACCAATGCAAAATCTGACCTGCTATATCCCTAATATATTTTGATCATTCTCAAAGCCTCGGTTTACTTTGTAAAGCACAGGTGTCTCCTGTCCCTGGACATTGCGTGTTTACTAGATTGCGATGTAGATTAAGAAGTCACATTTTCTTTAAACCACATGCTTCATTTGTATTTGTGAGCTATAAGCTGCCCACATAGTGTCATAAGTGAGGCTGCAGCCTGGTGTAAACTGTTTGGATAAAATGAAATAATCCACCTACGGTGCTTGGAACAGAGCCTTGGAGGACATCAAACAGACAATTTGAATTGGGGTAATCAAATATTTACAACATGATAAGGACTGATAAACTGAGTGTCCCGTGGTAAGATTCACATTCTGTGCTTTATTGCCTAGAGGTTATTTGCTATCTCTCTGTCCATGTAATTGCGGGTTTCATGTTATTGTCTATATTGTTGTAATTATTGATTTAACGATTAAGTCATTAGTGATAATAATCACTTAAACACGTACTAAAATAAGACAAATAAACTGACGATTCTGTAAATAACAGCAGATAACCTCATCTGGCTACGCAATATATCAAAATATATCAAAAATGTTTTTTGGAAAAGAAACATTTTCTTAGAAGAACTAAATATTTAGACATATCAGAAAACCCTAAAGTGTTGCTCATACTCATTAGGTAGTCACATCTTCTGAAGAACTCCAGGCCTCTCAACTTTGTAACACGAACAATTGCAGTGTTGCGTCTGGACGTCTAAATCTCAGTATACATCTAAAGGGGGAGTTTGTCCAAAGTGAGGTCAGTTGGACACATTGGATTGTCTCTTCCATTCATGATAGAAGCACAATGGCTGAAGTGACCACCACTGGATGACCTTTTCAACAGACCTCATGGCCTTGTTTGATTGACATTTCTCTTTGACGGCAGGGGGCGGAGACGGCTTTTGGTGGGCAATGGGGAGGGCAGATTCTCTGGGGTAAATCCTCATCCACATCTCTTCCTTTGGGCAACAAAGAGTTTGATGTTTTTGTCTGAAATAAGGAGCCAGATCCCTTGTTGTTTTGATGAGTGGGCCACCTGGGACACACATCTCCATCATAGTGTCAAAAGATGAGAGGAAGAAAAGATGGGAAGAGAGAAGTACGGAAGAGAAAGAAATCCTCTAAAGCAGCACAAACAGCTTGAATGACAAGCTCAATGGAGAATGTTTAGCGAAGTGACCAAACCTCTTGTCCGTGTCATTAGACACAGAATCGTGCGAACCAGCCCAAAAGAGCAGACATTTAGACTCAAACTGTAGTCCATGGATCACTAGTGGTCTGTAAAATATTTTATATAATATAAAAATATATATATATTGGGGAAAAAGCACACATATTAGCTACTCATAACAATGAATTAACTGATTGTGTTAATTTTCATTAATTAATTACCTTAAATTTATTCAGAAGTGTTGTTGTCTTACTTCAATAGCATAATAAACGTAAACGTGTTCAAATAAGCTTCTCAGGAAACTCTTTTTTGTTCAAAAGTTTTAAAAGTGGCACTTCAATTTCAATAAAAAAGAACAAAACAGAAGTCTGAAAAATATTTAAAAACTGTAGATTACTGTTTAGGTGGTTTTCAATTTTTCTTTATTGTTGCAATGGCCCACCACCTAACAAAGGGTTCAATAAGATTTAAAGCTGAGGAGGAAGACAGATTATTTACCTCTGCAAAGAGTAATATTTTGCTCTTATCTGGGTTTCCCACCACAGCTGATATCATTAATAGCTCACACATGTTGTTTGCTTTACCGAGAACGTGTGTGGTGCCATGCTGAGAACCCTGACATGTACAGGAAAACATCTTTAAATTAACCCCGGTCGAATGTCACTTTCCTCCCCTCATCAAAACATAAATAGGGGAACACAAACAAAAACCCGCTGGCTGGCTTTTGTTCCCAGTCCTGTTGTCAAGACTAACTCGGGGTGAGAGAGACTACTGTGTTTATTTTTAATCCTGGGACGTTGAGAAAACCCACCGGTGGCACAGTGTCCTGGTCATGCATAAAGCATAGGATATTGGCCCCCTGACTGGGGACAAGCTAAAACTGTTAAGAAAAAGAATAGCCCTTCACAGTGTGGCACAGTATTGGATCACCAGGACCAGATGGATGTCGAGGGAACATCTGTTGCATTTCTACAGGGGCAAGCCCCTTCAACAGGTTGTGAAAGCTTGAGATTGTTTGGCCGTTTGAACGGAGGGAGACCAAAACATTCGCCACTTAAAGAAAACACGCTCTTTTAGAGCCCGATGCGCTTTGTTTTCCTTGTAAACAAAACAAGGTTTCCCGAAGAGTCATGCATTACAATTTTAGATTCAGGCTCGACTGAGGGGACTTAAATGATGAGGCAAACTTTGGTGAGTGAACACAACTGGGAAAATATTTTAAAGAGGATATCATCCCCCACCCCCCTTTTCAAAAGTCATTATAACAAAGATCACTACACTGTGTTCCAAGTCTTTGTCTGTAGCTGGTGAATTCCTGCGAAGGAACTAAAAATAATCTCTGTCTAGACACCAGCAAGTGTGAAACAGAGCCAAGCGAGAAAAATGATATGCAAATGTAGTTAAGGCTGGTATTATAAAAGACATCCCATGTGGGAGGGTTTTCAAAATGCTCAGCGGAGTAAACACAGCCAAAAATCTGCAACGCCAACCATTCAAAACAATCTTAAAGCTTGGATGCGTTTGTCCCAACATGTGACGTAATCCGGCGTGTATCTAATTATATTACCGAGGTTTGGATAATGTCACGTGACGCACAGGAATGGGCCATCTAATAAGTTGGTGGCCCTAGGGTCTATGGAATCACTGTGTAGGCCTCTCTGGAGTGGAGACAGATGCTCAACTCACAATTCCAAAAGGCCAAACTGGTTTTCGGCAGCGGTTCTGCGTTGAGGGTGGGCTCCATTAGCGTGACCAAAGGGAAGCAGAGCGACCCAGAAAGAAGGGGCAAAGGGCTTTCTCTGAGAGTGGCTAGACAAGAGGGCAGCAGACTAGAGCGTCAGATGCAGACAGAGGAAGACCAGATCAAAGAATCGCAGGGGCAACCTGCGTGACAGACAATGTATTAAAGCAACGTGGGTAGTATGAAAGGATGAAAAGAAAAAAATAAACCTGGCCGAGGGATGATACATCAGGAGAAATGTTGACTTCCTTTTTTTATCTACATCAGATGGTAAGCGCATGAAATTTGTGTTAGAGACAGAGATTAGATGGGGAAGCAATGATACGATGGACAGTTTGATAATGTTACTGTGTAGCTTTGATTTTGCAGTGCAGCGGCAAGAATAAGATGATACGTCTGCCTGGAACATGGAAACGAATCAACAGCAGTAAAAATAAGTTTTTCAAAAATAAGACGAAGGACCACCACCTGCAGCTGAAACTTGCAAAAACAGAACTGCTTGTAATCCTGGCTGACCCAAAGATTCATCACAACCTCTCCATTCAACTAGGCTCATGGACCACCACACCTTTCAGTACGGCCAGAAACCTGGGAGTGGTAATCCATGATCATCTTAATTTAATGGATCATGTTGCCAGCACCACCCAGTCCTGTAGATTCATCCTCTACACTCTAAAAAAAAGCCGTAAAAATAGGGCACAATATACTGTATTAATATGAAGGAATTTTCCGTGTTCATTTTTACAGTTGTTTTACCTGTATTTTACATTTTGCACTGCATTCATTTGCATTTTAGCATTAATGGAAATGTCCGTAAAATAAAGGAAAATGTACTGGTAATTTTCTGCCAGTACTTTATCTGTTTTTTACGGGATTTTTTTTTACAGTGTACAACATTAGGAAAATTAGACCTTTCCTGTCCGAGCATGCTACGCAAGTCCTAGTCCAGGCTGTTGTCCTGTCCAGACTGGACTATTGCAATGCGCTACTGGCTGGACTTCCAGCCTGCACCACCAAACCTCTACAGATGATCCAGAATGCAGCGGCAAGAGTGGTCTTCAATGAACCGAAGAGAGTACACGTCACTCCTCTCTTCATTAAGTTACATTGGCTCCCTATAGTCGCTCGCATCAAATTCAAAGCTCTGCTATTGGCCTACAAGACCACCACTGGTTCGGCACCCCCATATCTTCACTCGCTAATACAGACTTATGTACCTGCCAGATCCCTACGCTCTGAAAACGAACAACGTCTTGTGGTGCCATCCCAAAAAGGGGAAAAAAACATTCTCACGCACCTTCTCTGGATCTGTTCCACATTTGTGGAATGATCTGCTCGCTGCTACAAGATCAGCAGATTCTGTAGCCATCTTTAAGAATTGGCTGAAAACACATCTCTTCCGTCAGCACCTGACCGATTAGTTCTGACTTCTATCTCTTTTCTACTCTTTCTATCCTTATACAAAAACCTATAAAAAAAACCTAACCTACCACAGTAGGCTATTCAAAGCTGAGTTTTTTTTTATTTTATTTCTTTTGACCAGTTTTACTGCGCTTATACTTTTTGTTGTCCTTATGTTGTGCCAGTTGCTTCTATTGTTTACCTCATTTGTAAGTCACTTTGGATAAAAGCGTCTGCTAAATGACTAAATGTAAATATGTTTTTCAAAAATAAGACATCAAGTGCAATTGGCGGGCAAAATATAAAACAGTTAACACTATAAATACACAGAACAGCATGTGTGTCTCAAATGAAGCACCTAAACTACTCAGATAGTTTGAAGACACCTGTGAGACATAAAATATCACACATCAGAGAGGTGCGCAGTCAGGAATCTAAATTTGTGGATAGGAATTTGGATAATACCAGCAGGAAGCAGTGGGTGAGACTGTAGAGAGTGGCTGAGAGAGTGAGGTGGCAGACAGGGAGAGTCTTCGCAGACAGTTGGAGGGCTTAGGCCTGGCGGACAGGGACTTGTCAAATGCAGCTGTTCTGGACACTGATTAATAGAGTCTGTATTCCTGGCCAAACCTGAAACAGCTCACGCAGTGCCATGCAAAGGGGTGTGTCGCCTTTTCAAACTACAAAATTAACAAAATAATCTGAAAATAGTAAATGGAACATAGTAGTATGCAGTATAAGCAGTATAACAAAACTCAAACATTTTGTTTTGGAAAACATTCCAATCACGTATCAACTATGATGTGGGTACGCAAGACTAGAGATTTCTAAGACTAAGAAATGGCCTTTTTAACAAATTGGAAAATGGCTTTATAATCAGAAAGCACTTTATCATTTGAATTGAATTGAATATTACATTAACCTTTAGATTTTTCATGAATTGTTCTTGAAATGTCTTATTCATGATTTAAATTTTAATATTTTTCATGACTTTTGGAAATTGCAATTTTTTTACATTTTCAGCTTTACCATGACTGTGGGAACTTTGTAATATTTATATGTGCATTTGTGTGCGACTCTTTATAAATCTGTAAATTCATCATGAATATTCATATGCTGAGCCATAATTAAAATGTCATATAAAAAAGCTTATAAGATCATTAATATATATATATATATATATATATATATATTTCACACCACATTGAAAAACAGTCCCAAAAGCTTATTACTATTACAAACAATGGTAAAAATCTGATATCCTTAAAGGACTATGGTTCACCTGCTCCCAAGGTAGCATATGTGTGACCCTTAACCTAAGGGTTACAAATATGTCTGTTAAGTCATCAAAACATGCGTCTATGTCTCCAGTGGGTTATAAAACTTCTACGAGTGAGAGGTCCAAAAAAATTCCTTAGCAAACAACACTTCAAACCCACTTTCCACTTTGAAGTTTGACTGAATCATATCCTGCTAGGTTGCACCTCCTCTTCCAAAAGGCAGATGAGTTGACTGAAACTCTCCTTCACTGCCTCCATGTTGCTTGTTGTGCTGCCGGTGAGTATCAATCTCCTCCCTCGTGCCAGAGGCTGCAATTCAAAGTACTCCTGTATCTGGAAAAAAAGAATAATTGTTTAATTATGAATGTTCTCTAAACGTGGAAATTAACAAAATTGCAAAACTGCTTGCAATGATGGGAGAGTTTACCCGAAAATGAAAATTCTGTCATCGTTTACGTCTTACTCTTGTCATTTCAAACCCATTTGACTTACTTTCTTTTGCAGAACACAAAAGAAGATATTTTGAAATATGTTGGTAACCGAACAACGAACAACAAAACCAATGCAAGTCAATGGGTACAGCCATTGTTTGGTTACCAACATTCTTCTAAATATCTTCTTTTGTGCTCTGCAGAAGAAAGAAAATCAAACAGATTTGAAATGACCAGAGGATGAGTAAATGATGACAGAATTTTCATTTTTGGGTGAACTATACCCTTAAAATATTTTACAGATGTAAGGTTTCATGTAGAAGAGTATGCACACATTTATGTTTAAAAACAGTACATAAGTATATAATAATAAAATAAATTATTATAGAATAAAATAACTGATAATGCTTTCCAACCCATACAGAATTTCCATATGAATTAATTTAATCTTGAATGTCCACATTTACTCTATTGCAGCATGAATCCACTTAGACTCTATAGACACATGACCAGTAATAGACCTATTTATATGTTTACAGACTTAATTTTATGGAAATTAAAATATGAATCATATTAACCATTGGAAAATACTGATACAGTACATACAACTAATTAGGGGCCAAGCCTGCTTCTGTTGATATTCTTCTTCTTCCCCAATGGGAGTCTATGGCAGCCCTATGAACCCTACGTAGGAAAATTATCCTCATTAGTCATGTGACCAAGGTTGGGGTCTCTAGCACTCACTCTACAGCACCACCAGCAGTTCAAAATTTCACTTTTCAAACGGCTGTAACTTTTGAACCCATTGACCTAAAGAAATTCTACTTTGCACATGACATTCACTCGTCACACTTATCGTTACATTAAGACTCCGCCCATAACAGTAGCGGCCATCTTGAAAAGTACAGTATTGCGTTTATTCGCTACTAGTCCTAGAAATTGAAAATTGGCTCAGACGATCTTTGGACTGAGCCACACAGACGTGATGCTCCGGAATTTTGATTTTCGACGTTTTTCAAAAGTTATGAGGTCACAAACTTTTTGAAGTTGACCCAAAAATGTATTGGCGGCTGAAACACAGCCAATCTTTTATTCATCAATACGAAACTTGGTACATGTCATCAACACCTATCTTTGGATATGATTGTCCAAAAATCGTGATCTCGGTGTCTACATGTTCCTTGGGTCATGCCGGATTGTTTTATTACAATTCTGTCACGATTGTATGAATGGCCTTTCCGCCATTTTGAATTATGTCATAAATCGTAATATCTTTTGAATCATATGATATAGCCAAATTTGGTACGCGCCATTAAATTGCAGTCCCGGATATACACGTGGCGTTTCAAGACAGTGTCATGAGATAATATAATTGCTTATAACTCTTGAACGCTTTGTCTGAAGTTCGTTTTTTCAAGGTCATTATTTTTCCTTGTTCGTGTCGATTCCATTGATGCCTCGTTTGTCATTTTCTAACATTCGGTTCGTAACTTATTGTAAAGCACATGAAAAACTTATTTGACAAATGTGTCCTATTTCTTTCCAAGCTCCGCTCATATGATCTTTGGACCGAGCTGCACAGAAATGGCAGAATTATCTTTCTTTTGTTGGGCCATTTTTCGAGAAATACCTCTGCAAAGTTGATTGTGCCTGTGACATTGTCTCTTTCTCGTATTGAACTATACTGACCGTATGTAACGTGTTGTGCATTACTATACAAAATTATATTCTTGCACTTCTGATATCTGTTTCTCTTGTACATTGTATTTCTGTTATTTTTGCTCTACGCTCTCGTTTCAGCTCCTTCGGGGATTGGCCCATGTCAATGTTTGAAGCTCTGAAAGCTCTCCTCGGGATCCTAGGTCAAGCACGTCAACTGAGTGCACAACCAGGTTAACCGCAAGCTTCTGGTCCAAGAGGTACTGGATTGGAATCTCATGTTGTTCATTTCTATACAAAATAATATTCTTGCTTTCATTGTCACCTCTGACATCTGTTTGTCCAGTACACTGTATTTGTGCTACTTTTGCTCTACTGTCTAATTTCAGCCCCTTCTGGGATTGGCCTTTATCGATGCTTGAAGCTCAGAAAGCTGTCCTCGGCAGGCAGGTTACACTAAGTCAGCTGAGTGGCTCAACCTAATAAGAGCACGCTTCAAGACGGCAAGGTTGCTGGTTCGAATCCTGAGAGTCATGTGTGTTGCTTGTATATATAATGTGTGCATTGTTATTCATTCTCGACTTTTTTTTAAATGATCCGTTATTCACGTATATATTGTTCTTGTTCTTTGCACTGTCATAGCTGCAACATAGCTGGTTATTGTTACATATCACTACTTACACCTCTATCAGCTTTGCTCTGCAGCCCTGTTGTGGGATGTCGGCTCAGTGGCGGGAATCGCTAAGTCACTAACGTGAAGTCTTTGAGGTCAGAGGTTCGAATCTGGCTGTGGGCTTGTGTGTAAATTGTGCGCTTTGAGGTTGTTTTCACCTATTCTTTTTTATGTGTCCCTTTTTCATCAAAGATTTTCCTTTTTTTGCTCTTGTTGCTCTGCGCCGGCGCAGCTCCGCGCTGCGCTTGCGCCGCCTTCGGGGGCTTGGCTCCATATCGCTGCTTGCATCTATATTTGTAACTGTAAAGTTAAAGTGATTAAATCTTTCAATTGACAGCCCTAATTATATGACAATAAAGACTCTTTCATTATAAATAGTTTGCCCTTATTAGTTTTTTTATGTTCACCAAAAGTCAAAGGTTTGTTATCTGCTCATTAGGCCACAATGTTTCTCACAGAACAGCAGAGCAAATGTCTATAATATGAGGTCCATGTGCGGCAGGGAAACTATGCAGATTTCGTTAACATGTTCTTGGCATCCTCAAAACTGTTAGTAATGCCCGATTAAGAAGATCATATGTCAAAGCCTTGTACTCTGTGCTTGATTACACTTTTTTGTCAGCACCTCATTATTACCACAAGCAGATCAGAACCATCTGTTAAATTGAATCTGTTGGAGCAATTTCATACACTTCGGCTCAACAGACACAATACAATCTGTGATAAGTGACAAGTCAATTTTTTTGTCATTTGTGATAAGAACTATTTAGGAAATTATTTTTCGCATATGACCAAAAATTACAATTGCATTTACAGAGTAACCACATACAGTAGTTAAACTCATTCTGATCTTTAGATAATTCACTAAAGAAACCCAAGTACGTCACATTGAAACATCACATTGAGTATATTTTTACCTGATAGATAACATATGATCTGAGATATCCACATCCACATAGATACTCATCGATCGTCGACCAATTAACTTCCTCAAAGCAAAATAAATAGAGCATCATGTCTCTAACCAAATGAGATAATACGCAAAGCGTTCATTGATAATGGCACAGACAAAGAACAACAGTCTATGAGGCAGATAATGACAGACCAAACATTCAGTTGTTATGAAACAGATGAAAATACACTGTGTCAAAATCTGTTAGCATAATTGACACTCACTGATAATCACATTATAACACGTCTAGCAACACCAAAATGTTACAAAATCGAATCAAACTCTTTAATATAATTAGTATTTTGACTATTGGAGTCATGCCACAATAACAGTCACAGTTTAAAGATTTGCTATTGCATGTAAAGCAGGAATATAACTGTGCCATGTTGGGATTTATTAGTGTCTGCTGTTTCTTGACGGCCTACTTCACTGAGTCAAAAGATTGTGTCTCTTCTTTCCTCCTGCCGAGTCTTTAGGGGGCATTGAGCTGTGGCTCGATCGCAGTGTAACAGGAGTTTTATGACAGATTAGGTCACATCAGCGGGTGTTAGCCCTGAGGCCTGATCGACCCAAACAGTGTTAACAAATCCGACTTGGTTAAAGGAGCTGCCCCAGGCCTGCACCGAGACAGTCTGCCTGCTGGCTCGCCAGTCTGCCCTTCTGTCTGAGGCAGACCTCCTTCTGGAGAATACCAGGTTTGCAATTCTTGAAAAACCACACTGGTGTATCTTCTAGGTCACAAACAACAGTGCAGTGAAGCACAATGCCATCTAATTTTTTCTTTTAAAATTTTCTTCTGTAAGGCAACTTTGAGTGCTATGAAAATACAGTACATTTGAATTGAATAAACAAATAACATTACATGACTGGTGGTACACTAGCCTACAGGAAGATGTATGCTTTTCTTAGTACAATAAATATTAGTACATATTTTCACAAGTTAGGCAATTAGGCACATTCCCACAAAACCCGTCTTTGCATGTAAAAACGTGAGATGCAGTGCTTAGAAAGGGTCTCAATATGCGCTTTTGAGACAAGTAATAACAGAAATAATACAAATTGTAAACAAAAGCAACACTTGCCTCACATCAAGTGGCTTATATTTGGTCAACTGAACCGACATTGATGAGCGCAGTTGCGTCTAAATGTTACGTCTAAGAAATTATTTTAACTTGACACAGCATCTTAAAGGGACACTCCACCCACAAATTAAGATTCTGTCATCATTTACTCACCCTCAAGTTGTTCCAAACCTGTATAAATTTCTTTGTTCTGATGAACACAAAGAAAGATGTTTGGAAAAATGTTAGCAACTGGGACATCATTGACTACCATAGTAGAAAAAGAAATGTTTAGTTGAACCCAAAATAAGATATTTTGAAGAATTTAGGTAAGCAAATATTT
This sequence comes from Triplophysa rosa, assembly GCF_024868665.1. Taxonomy (NCBI): domain Eukaryota; kingdom Metazoa; phylum Chordata; class Actinopteri; order Cypriniformes; family Nemacheilidae; genus Triplophysa; species Triplophysa rosa. Next base: position 16,681,861 of record NC_079891.1, on the reverse strand, counting down.
CTAGGGCACCTTTGACTACTATTTAAAATTTCCCTACTATTGTAGTCAATGGTGCCTCACAAATTTTGCTAACATTTTTCCAAAAAATTTATACAGGTTTGGAACAACTTGGGGGAGTTGTAGAGGGGGGGGGGGTGCAGGCACGTGCAGAGGGGGGGCTTTGAGGGCTTGAGCCCAGGCTCATTTTCTTCCTCTTGAGAAAGTGCCCTTTTTCTGGGATTTTTTGATAAATTTTATAAATGGATATATGAATGTGCACGCGTATGTGTTTCTGTTTGCGCACGGCTTTCCTTGTCAAACAATTAGAAAATGTCAGGTCAGGTCGGGAAACGTTGAGAGTTCCGATGCCTTTCTCCCATCCGCGTATCCGCGCAGGCGCACAGCCGCACATAGTGCGCATGCGCAGCACAGCTGTGTGTGTAGCACGTTTGGCACATCAGGCAGAGAGCCACAGAAGTGAAGACCTCCCTCCTTGCCAGTAGCGTTTGTCTTGGTGTGGAGGTGAGTGGTGATGAACAGACTAGCTACATGTGCTTTCGAATTAGGGCTGTGCCGATAAACGATATCATATCGAATCGCGATAGAATGTATTTCAAAAACTATGATAAGCTATTGGCATTTTGACTCGATATGGATTAATCTTACAGTCTAACAGAACGCAGAAATAAACGCAACAACAGTCAGTCAGCGTGCAGTTTTTATCATGCGCGTCAAAGTACAAAGTCCATTTCATACTGCACTTGGCAAAGAAAACTCGACATGAGGAGGAAAACATGACTGGAAGCGGAAACAAAGGTGAAACTAACCTCGAGTTGTCATCACGCGGTTTATCAAGCGTCTTATTTTTTTCGCAGTCGCCGGTTAAACAAAACAAAATTGAGGTGCAATCGCAAGTGAGTTACTTCGAAACTCAAGCACAAACGTTTTTATATCCATCGTTAACATATCTGGTAACATGAGCTGGTGCATATGAAACAAACCAGTGCTGCCCTGGACAGATTAGAGATGTAATGAAGTGAGTTTGTGCGCACATTAAAATATTGAACCTTGTATGTAAGATGCTTGCATGATTAAAGAAATGTACTACAGTTTATGTGAGATGCCTTTTTGAAAGACTAAGGTTCACTGAATGCATTGAATGAATCCCACCACTCGGTCAAGACTATAGGCTTGTTCGACTTGATGCGGCGCCGCAAGATCCGACAAGCGGATGACATCAAAGTACCGCAAGAGCGATTCGAAAGCAAACTTTTTATCGTTTTTCGAATCGCTCTCGCGGTCCTTTATGTCATCCGCCTGTCGGATCTTGCGGCACCGCATCAAGTCGAACAAGCCTATTATTGCAGCGTTATGTATGTGCGCAGGTGCTGAGCCAATAGCATTCGAATGTACACAGTAACGGAGCCCTTTCATTGGTTGAATGTACTGAATGAACACTTCCTTTACTTAACGAGTCAGTTGAGTCAAAATGAGACTAAATGAACTGGTACATGTTGTTTATGGCCTAATATCCTCTGTGTTGCAACAGTGCATTAATTTAATTGAATTTTAACTGGTTAAAGGTTAACTTTTGTTAATAAACTGTATTTAAAATAAATTATTTTAAATACAGTTTTTAATTAAATATATATCGAAATAAATATCGTTATCGATCAATATAGAAAAAAACAATCAAGTTTACTTTTTTGCCATATCGCCAGCCCTATTTCGAATTCGCACCTAATTATCCAAAAGACAAACTGCAAATATTTTTTGCTAACATCCATCACTTATGAGCTAATGAGTAAGCTAAAGTTTCGCTAAGGCACTATATCATTGGCATACATGCTAACTTGATGGAGAAACGACAGCTGAACACAGTCAAATTAATAACGTCATCAGAATCGCCTCATTGATATGTAAACCAGGCATTAAGTAATTATAATGTGCAAACTTGCATACATTTGTCAGGCAATTAAGATGAATAGGATAAACAAAATAACTGAAGCATACCACCAGTTATTAGTTAATATGACTTACATCAAGAGTCTTTTCCCTTAAAATGTTATGTTTACGTATGCAGATATATATGCAGCTTGTTTTGGATAATTTAGCAGAAATCTACAGAAGCAAACAAACGAGGAAGGCTTAAAACAAACAACTTTATGTGTATTTTGGAAATTTCCTTTCCATTAGAGCAAAAGAAGACATGAAAGCAAAATAGACCAACATCTCAAAATTGAACAGTACATTAAGTGTCCTGCCTTAAACAATAACTTGATAAGTTTGATATCAGACTCCTCATCTAATAACTATCCATTTATATGTTGTGTATGCTGATAGATCTAAACCGCCCTCCCTCAAATGTGAAACAAAGTTCTTGTCACCATTAGTGTGTGTGCGCGTGCGTGGCACAGTAAGTGTAATTATAGCAACAATAATAGTATTAATTATAATAATAATTAGTTAAGCTGCTGTATTTTTGTATTTTGTCAATCATTTTTTTCAGTGTGTTTTAATTATTTTTGCAGGTTTTTGTCCTGTAAAATAACAAATTAGCACCTACTGCCTTTTTCAGTTTAGTGTGAAGTTCATTGTTGGTCTCCCAATAACACCAAAATAATTAAAACAGTTTATTGGCTTGTGCAAAATAAATTATATTATATATATATATAAATTATTAGTGAAAATATGTCATTTTCCTTTGTGCAGTCATTTATCCTAAATATATACTTGAAACTTTAGCATAGAAAACATACCCTGTCATGGTTGACAAAGCTGAGAGAGACCCAAATGCGGGAAAAAGCTTTATTAGTAAATGGTAACAGTCAATAATCCAAACAGCCACGGGAAGAAGAAAGATACACCACCGGAACGGGAGAGAACTCCGAAGAGCGTCGAGAATCCCCCGCCGGGGTAAGGGGTCAGTAGTTGGGGTTCGAGGGTCTTCCTCGAACCAACTCTCAGGAGGAGAGAGAAGTGGTAGCTCGTGGCGAAGATCGCGCCCCTGATGCGACTGTTGTTAGGTCGGGTGTGGAGCGAGGCCGCCGGCCGGGACGCCAACGGATACTGCGTAGACAGAGAGCAGACCTGGGACGTGATGGGAGAGAGGTGAGAATACACTTGAAAAGCTATGGAAAACAGAGTCAAGTGAAGCACATTCGTGAAGGCAAAATGACTAGAGGAGCTAGGACTAAGGCTATGACTAGGACTGTGGCAAGGCTAAGGCTAAGGCTAAGAAATCCAAGAGGATATTGAGATGCTATAGGTGAGCCGCAGCAGCACCTAGGTCAGTCTGTAGTGAAAAACACACAACGGTCAGACACAGGACAAGAAACATCAAGGGATTATAAAGGAAACCTAGATGGGCTGGAATAGTCAACAGGTGTGGTACAATTGCGGGAACAAGCGGGCTTAATGAGGGAAGTGAGAACAGGGGTGTGAGAGCTGAGTGGAAAAACACCAGTGCAAGGAAAACCCTAACGGAGACACGAGGGCGGGAACAGTGACGCAGACTCCGAGCACGTGGTCAGCCGTCAGTAGACAGATTCCACGTGCTCGACAAAAACAAGACCATTCCCGTGCAGACAATTACCCCGACCTGACCTGGGTCGTAACAGTACCCCCCCCACCAGCGCCCCTAGGCGCTAGGGGAGGGGTCTCACCTCGTCTCCGGTGGAAGTCCACGATCAACGACCGGTCCAGCACATCCCGAGAAGGTATCCACGACCTCTCCTCTGCGCCATAACCCTCCCAGTCAACCAAGTACTGGAAGCCTCTGCTGTGGCGGCGAACGTCCAGTAGTCTCTTAACAGTATACACGGGAATCCCATCCACAAGCCGCGGGGGAGGGGGGGTGGGCCGAGAACTGGCAGGGTTAAGATGGGACATGACTACGGGCTTGACCCTGGACACATGAAATACAGGGTGAACTCGACCAAGAGTAGGAGGAAGCTTGAGCCGCACGGCCACTGGATTGACCACCTTGGCGATACGGAATGGCCCAATGAACCTGGGAGCCAGCTTGCGTGAAGGCACCCGGAGAGGCAGGTCCTTGGTGGAAAGCCATACCCGTTGACCGCACACATAGGCGGGGGGAGGAGTGGCGGGGAGGAGCGGCTGCCGCTGCTTTGGTCCTCAGAGAGGTTCGAGCCAAAACCTCTCTGGCCCTTGTCCAAGTCCGGTGGCACTGTCGGACAAAGGCGAGAGCTGAGGGAACCGCAGCATCGAGTTCCTGAAGGGGAAACAGAGGGGGTTGAAATCCAAGAGAGCATTCAAATGGAGACATACCTGTGGCAGAGACGCGAAGGGAGTTGTGAGCGTATTCCACCCATGAGAGCTGTTGGCTCCAGGAGCCGGGGTTGTTGGATGTCAGACAGCGGAGTCTCCGTCCGAGTTTCTGGTTGGCTCGCTCACACTGTCCATTGGTCTGAGGATGGAAACCTGAGGACAGACTCGTAGAGGCGCCTATCTGCCTACAGAACTCTTTCCAGAACCGGGAGGTGAACTGAGGACCCCTATCGGACACAACGTCGAAGACCGTTGGAGCTGGAAGACGTGGTCCACCATCAGCTGGGACATCTCCCGGGCAGAGGGAAGCTTGGGAAGAGGAATAAAATGGGCCGCCTTGGAGAACCGGTCCACCACCGTAAGAATAACGGTATTGCCTCTAGACAGGGGAAGGCCAGTGACAAAGTCCAGGGCAATGTGTGACTAGGGTCGGGAGGGAATGGGAAGGGGCCGGAGAAGACCTGCAGGTGGACGGCAAGCCAACACGAACTGTCTGACATCATCGGGAGCCGACGGCCACCAAAACCGTTGACGTATGCACGCCATGGTTCCCTTGACCCCTGGATGGCCCACCAGCCTGGAAGAATGACACCACTGGAGGACCTCCGAGCTCAGCCGAGGAAGAACAAACAACCGACCCGCTGGGCATCCCCTTGGCACTTGCACCCTGCGACCGGCTTCTGCCACCCGCTGCTCGATCTCCCAGGCAAGAGCACCGACCACTCTATCCCTAGGAAGAATAGAGTCGACAGGTTCCTCCCTGCCCGGGCTCTCGAACAGACGGGAAAGGGTGTCAGGCTTAATATTCTTGGAACCTGGCCGGTACGACAGGGTGAAGTTGAACCTGCCGAAAAACAGTGCCCAGCGGGCCTGCCGAGAGTTCTTATGGTCCGTCCAGACCAAGAACGGCTGCGTCGAACCCTCCAACCAGTGACGCCACTCACCCAAGGGTAGACGAACCGCCAGCAGCTCTCTGTTGCCGATATCGTAATTCCGTTCCGCAGGGCTCAGGCGATGAGAAAAGAAAGCGCATGGATGCACCTTCTCATCATGACTGGCACGCTGGGACAAGACTGCACCTACCCCGACATCAGAAGCATCTACCTCGACAATAAACTGACGTTCCGGATCTGGAAAACAGAGCACAGGAGAAGAGACAACCGGGACTTAAGTTTCTCAAAGGCTACCTGAGCGAGGGAGTTCCAGGAGAACGAGACCTTGGTGGAGGTCAACGCTGTGAGCGGTGTGGCCACCTGGCCGAAACCCCAGATGAACCGCCTGTAAAAGTTGGCGAACCCCAGGAACCGCTGCAGAGCCTTACGAGAGTAGGGAATGGGCCATGTGGCGACAGCCTTAATCTTGGCGTCATCCGGTCCCACGCCTCGGGGTGAAATCAGGTGGCCAAGGAACGAAACGGTATCGGAGTGGAATTCGCACTTCTCCGCCTTGACGAATAACTGATTCTCAAGAAGGCGCCGGAGAACCCCTCTGACATGTTGGGTGTGTTCCTGGAGAGAAGGGGAAAAAATGAGGATATCATCCAGGTACACAAAGACAAATCGGTTAATCATGTCACCCAACACGTCATTGATGAGGCTCTGGAAGACGGCAGGAGCATTAGTGAGAACGGAAGAACCAAATACTCGTAATGTCTCGATGGTGTATTAAATGCTGTCTTCCACTCGTCCCCCTCGCGAATGCGGACCAGATGATAGGCGTTGCGGAGGTCTAATTTAGTGAAGACCCGGGCTCCCTGTAAAAGTTCGAAGGCAGACGACATTAAAGGCAAGGGGTATTTATTCTTAACAGTAATCTCGTTCAAACCTCTATAGTCCATTCAGGGCGAAGGGAGCCATCCTTCTTCTGCACGAAGAAGAAACCCGCACCAGCCGGCGAGGAGGAGGGGCGAATGAGCCCGGCGTTAACACATTCACGAATATACTTGTCCATGGCCTCTCTTTCAGGACCCGAAAGGGAAAATAACCGACCCCTAGGCGGAGAAGTGCCCGGGAGTAGGTCGATGACGCAGCCGTAGGGCCGATGAGGAGGAAGGGATGTGGCCCGGGACTTGCTAAACACGGATCGCAGATCGTGGTAATCCCCCGGGGACCCCGGCCAAATCGGCGTCACTAACCTGCAACACAGGAGACACAGAGACAGGAGAGGGAGCAGGACCAAGACAAGACACATGACAAGCAGGGCTCCACGCTAAGACAGAAGTGTTCACCCAATCAATGTGAGGATTATGCTGTGACAACCACGGATGCCCTAATACCAGAGGGTTTGTGGGGGAATCGAGGATGTACAGCCTAATCTTCTCGCAGTGATTACCAGACAGAAAAAGGCTTACATGAGAGGTGACGTGGGTGACGGTGGATAGAGGCAGTCCCGCCAGCGTCACGGCTGAGATCGGCGGATCTATGGAGTGAATAGGAATGCCCCACTTCCGAGCCGTGGCCCCGTCCAGGAAATTGCCTTCAGCCCCGGAGTCGATCAGAGCCAAACCAGAGTGGGTCGTAAGGCCGAAGGTGAGGTGAAATGGCAGCAAGGTGCGTGAGTTCGGAGAGGAAACATAGATGGCGCCCACCCGTATTCTCCGTTCTACGGGTGGGCGTCTGCTTTTGCCGGACAGTGAATTATTAAATGGCCCGCCTTGCCACAATAAAAACAAAGACCGTCCATGAGTCGCTGGTGCTTCTGGGCCGGTGTTAGGCGTGACCCCCTGATCTGCATGGGCTCCGAGTCCGGCTGAGGAAGGTGGGTGGGGTTGGCATCCCAGCTGGCCTCCCGGACGGTGTCCCGGCTGGACTCACTGCGTCACCAGGAGGGTGGAGAGGAGCGGCGCCAGCGACGGACAGTTATCTGACTCTCGACTCGGAGGCAGAGGTTGATCAGCTCCGCCAAATCACGAGGAGAATCCAGTGCTGCGATATCATCAGCGATATTGGGGTTAAGGCCATCGAGAAAGTGTGCGCGCAGCGCCCCTGCATTCCAGTCACAAGCCGCGGATAATGTCTTGAAGCGAATAGCATAGTCCGTAATCGTGCCTCTTCCCTGGACAACACGTGAGAGCTGTGCCGCCGCCTCATCACCACGAACCGACCTGTCGAACAGGCTAGTCATCTCCTCCCGGAACTCTCGAAAAGAACGGCAACAAGGGTCCTGAGCCTCCCACACCGCGACCCCCCATTGGCTTGCTCGTCCAGTCAACAAGGTGAGTATGAACGCAATCCTGGTTTCCTCTGTCGAATAACGGCATGGTTGGAGGGCGAACACCAGAGAGCACTGTGATAGAAACGCCCGACAGGAGTTGGGATCCCCGTCGTAAAGTGGGGGACTGTTGGCATATATTTAATATTTTGTTTGGAAAAAATTAAACCAAATATGAGAAGTGCCCTTTTTTCCACTTGAGCCCATGCCCCTCAAAATGTCTGTGCCCGTCCCTGTGGGGGAGTAATTCATGACAGAATTTACAGTTAGAGTGAACAACAATCATTAACATTTTAGCTGGGCTTGTTGTCTTAACAGCCAGCTGATGCAACAAAATGCTAATCTGTCAAGATGCTAATGTACAGATGATTTTAAAAAATGCTTGTTCTAGGCTGGTGACTACATATGGGGCGAGAAGTCAGCAGGGGTCGAGAAATTTCTCCTCAGGAAACACAACACTGATATCACTAGATTCTTTATTGTGAAACACCAAAAAATGCACAAATACACAGCCTGAGATGAAAAGCATACACGGTTACACAAGCTAGATCTTTCTGTCCCATCTATAGGCTGATATGACACAATTGGTGGTCATGTGAGAGCAGCGCATTGATTGTCTGTCTGGGGAGCCAGACATGGCATGAGCTGAATGGGGCGGCTGGGCTGCACAAATGGGCTTATGGCCAGCAGCCGAACTATAATTCCCCATGTTGCTACCGAGCCAGGGGGAGCTGCACTGGATCTCATCCTGCACTGGAATGCACATGAACACGAATTACATTCTCACCATTATTTATGCATTTAACACTCAGCTGCAGATATGAATGTCGTTTCATATCCATTCTTGAAGTCGCGGCTTTACCAAGGCATTTCAGGTTACAAGGCATTCTCTTGGGCGCGATGGATAAATTCCACGTGGGTTTTGCAGACCGCAAAACTCTCTGGTTACTTGCCCAAGCAAACAGCCACTAGACCATTTCATAGCATCAGTCAGAGTTAAATGAACATAAATGGGTTCATATGTTGTGCTGTGTTTGGATAGGACTGCACGGTATTGTAGATTAGACTAAAACGACTGGGGCCATAAAACTGCCAGAGGAAAATGAATATCTGTTAAATATCACACCTTGAAAATGAATAATGGATATGTCAGCTTGAAAAATATCATGTTAAATTAAATGATCAAAAATGGTTTTGTTCTTTTTCAAATTCTGACAAATATCAGTCAGTTTCTCCAATTTATTGAAGCCCATAAAGGGCTTAAAAACGGTCATTCGAAACAAGTGTTTGTACTGCGTCTGTGTGGTTAGACAGCACTCTGCGATTGTTACATTACGTATACATATAAGGGCGTGCTCAGATATCAGAAAAAGCCAATTACTCTGGATGACAAGTTTTCCCCTGCAGATATCAGTCAGCTGTGGAGAACACACTTGAAAGAAATGTCTAGATATCGCCAGATGCACTTACCATGAAATTGAGCCGGTCTCACTTGTTTTTTCAATGTCTAAAGAGCCTGCAGTTCTGTATGGCAATGCACACATCTTTCAAAAAGGTCCCGCAAAATATCGCTTATATCTAATGCGTTGGGTGCATTTAAAACGAAACAAATACCTGAAACTTGGAGGAAGATCTCCTATTCTTAGGTCTGTTCTTTTTTCAAGGTTAACATGTAAAAACACTTTACATAGAATGTATACAAACTGGCCCACTTTCTACACATTGTCTGTGGGTAACTAATTAGGGATGCAGCGATTACCGAGGTTCACTATTAAACGCGCTTAAAAACGTAACGGTTAATTAATCGTAAAGGCTCCATTACACCGCATGTTTCTGTTGCATGGAACGGAAACGTAGCAACTTCCACAAAACGAAAACAAAGTTACACCAGCGGTGCACCATCTTAAAGAGCCGTGCTTATCAGAGACATGGAGGCCACGACACACACTAGATTAACTATGGCAGAGAGACCAAACAGCCAATCTTACATGTACATTCACAATCAAGGCTGTAGCGGTGATGGTTGAGCTTTCAGTGCAACGTAAACAAACAAAGCGGCATGTAAATTAACGGAGTAGCACACTGGACAAGAAGCGTCGCGCCGAGGACGGCTCATAGGATGCGTACATTCTGTATGGACAAGCTCAAATTCAAAGTCTACTCCTGATGTAAGTTAAACCAATTTAACTTATTTTATTTTATTATTTAGCGAATAGGTTCTATATCACGTTGATAAATACATTATAGTTTGCTGTAAACAAAAACAGTGGGAAAATAAAAAGCATGTGCGCGCTAGCTCTTAAAGGGACAGCAGCATAATAAAAATATATTTTTTAATGCTCATCAAACAACAAAAAATGAAGACAAAACAGACTCACTGCTCCTGACTGATCAACTTTAATAACTTGAATATGGTTTGATCTATATTTCAGTATACTGTGAACAGTGTGAAGACTATGAAGTGTTATTTTACATTTGACTCCTTTATTCAGTTTCTGTACCTAATAACCACAGTTAGACCAACCAGAAACACCTAAAAAGAACTGTTAATTGTATTTGTGTGTTTGCTTTATTACATTTATTTGTGCTATTGCTCATAATTTGATCATTTGTTCTAATTTTATTACTAACTGATTGACTATTAATATTATCGTTTTATGGTATTATGAGCTAGTTCATTGGGGTTATGGTCATAACCGTGCAACCTTGATTATTCCTCAGACTATAATCGTACCAACAAAATCTATAATCGTTGCATCCCTATAACTAATACATTGACCCTGAATATGCTGTTGCATTCAATAACATCCTGCTTACAAATAAGACACAGTTACACATAGGCCTACATAAACATACATGCTCGGGAACTGTTGCTCATACGAAGTGCTAAAAAAAGTCAACCTGAATTTAGTTTGCTCTTCCTTGTAAATGAGTCTACTCATTTTGGTCATTTCAAAACTCACAATAAGCCCACCAGACAGAGAAGAGCAATTCAAACAGTCTGCACTAAGGTCCTGTTTACACTGATCTGATCACAAGTGGTCAGGAAAGAAGGTTACTATTTACACCTGGTATCAAATGTGTCCCCTGTGACCACTTGTGATTTTAAGGGGTCTGTCAGACTATGTTCACATTGACTACGTTTACATGCGCACCAATAATGTGATTATTTCCAATAATCAGAGTAAGGACTTAATCGCAGTTACATGTTTACCTGACCTGAGCAAACCTCTTTACTTCTGTTTATGAATGTTTTTTTAGTCTGAGTATTTGTTATAATATGCAGCACAAACCACAATCTCAGATGCAGTGTTACTGGCTATAGTTTTAATATATTCACGTTAAATGCAAAACACTGTTATGTGGATATAATTTATGGTTATTGAGCACCATGATGAATATAGAAATATGAAAAAAGTGGACCTTTCTGTCACTGCTTTATTTGAGAAAGTAGTCCAGCTCTGTGACTATGTGTTGTCATTTTGTAAAACAACACAGCAAACTCCTTCATGTTGTTTTTAGAGTAGACCTACCAATGCAACGTCATCGCCATTAAAACCAACACAGATATTCCTGAAAATGACAGTGCCACAAGGCAAATCTGATCTAAACAGTTGCGAAACAGTGTGGACAGTCAGTCGATGAGATTCCACCGAATACACAAATAATCAGATAGTGAGAACATAGTCTATTTTTATACATACAACATACATACATGACTCAGACAACATGCATTATTCAGGATGTAAGTATGTTATTGCTTGTTACTATGTAAAGATATACTATACAGTTGGCAAAAAGCAATATGTGACCTTGGACCACAAAACCAGTCATAAGGGTCAATCTTTCAAAATTGAGATTTATACATCATATCATCTGAAAGGTAAATAACTAAGCTTTCCGTTGATATATGGTTTGTTAGGATAGGACAATATTTGGCTGAGATACATCTTTTAAAAATCTGGAATCTGAGGGTGCAAAAAATCAAAATATTGAGAAAATCGAGTTTAAAGTTGTCCATTAGAGCTGCCGTTGCTAAGAAAAAAAAACAGGTTTATTTTAACGCTCTCCATTGGCTTACCGCTGTCATGACGTTGTAGAGAGTAGATGAACCCAAAAGCAGAAATTCTAAGCGTTACATATACCAAACTTGAGTAGGTAATTCCCTAAGTACGGGCAGCAGCGAGCGAAGTTTATAGGCGTGTTTCCCACCCTTTTGCTGCATCCACTCACAAAACTAATGTTTTATATATTTATGGTAGGAAATTTACAAAATATGTGGAACGTGATTTTTACTTGATGTCCTAATGATTTTTGGCATAAAAGAAAAATCGACAATTTTGACCCATAGCCTACAGTGACCACGTTTACATGGACATCAGTAGGCTAATCGAATTATTTGCCTTATTCCGAGTAAGCTAATATTACGATTAAGGTGTTTACATGAGTTGCTTTAAGAATATATCTTTCATGTTCCCGTTTTACATGTTACACTACATAGTTCGATTAATGGCATACGTCTAGGGCTGCAACATCTAATCGATAAAATCGATAATGAAATTCGTTGTCAACGAATTTCATTATCGATTAGTTGGTCTGTGACGTCACTTGCGAGCTGCGCAGTTATAAATCAAGCTAATCTTCTTCCCTTTTAAAATTACCGTTTTAGATGTGTCTCTCCGTAGCACGAGCTGCGCAGTTTTAAAGTCAGACGTGGTTCTCCGTGGATGCCTCTCTTCGTGCAGCGCGAGTTGCGCAGTTTTAAAGTCACACGTGTCTCTCCGTGCTGCGCGAGGTGTGCAGTTTTAAAGTCACACGTGTCTCTTCGTGCTGCGCGAGGTGCGCAGTTTTAAAGTCACACGTGTCTCTCCGTGCTGCGCGAGGTGCGCAGTTTTAAAGTCACACGTGTCTCTCCGTGCTGCGCGAGGTGCGCAGTTTTAAAGTCACACTTGTCTCTCCGTGCAGCGCGAGGTGCGCAGTTTTAAAGTCACACGTGTCTCTCCGTGGATGCGTCTCTCCCTGCAGCGCGAGGTGCGCAGTTTTAAAGTCACACGCGTCTCTCCGTGGATGCGTCTCTCCGTGCAGCACAAGTTGTGCTGTTTTAAAGTCACACGTGTCTCTCCGTGGATGCGTCTCTCCGTGCAGCGCGAGGTGCGCAGTTTTAAAGTCAGACGTGTTTTGCATGCATCTCTTCAAGCTGCGCAGTTTTAAAATTTAAAGGGGAGAGGTGTTTTAAATGACAAAATTAAAGATTATATTAGTAAAATCCAATTTGTGGCGTTTGCAATTCGCAAAGTACATAATAGGCTAAATACCCTGATTTGGTGGTTTATTTAGTTCAGAGGTGGGTAACGAAGTACATTTACTTGAGAACTGTACTTAAGTACACTTTTTGAGTATTTGTACTTAAGTATTACTTTTTCTGTTTACTTTTTACTGTACTTCACTACATTTGAATGACAAATATCTCACTTTTCATGGCACAAAAAAATTATTTCCTTGGCCGACCCTCCCCTCGCTCCCACGTTTGGGAGAGACTATTGCCAGTTGCTTCTAATATGACACACCTGAATCAACTCACCAGGTGTATTAATTATGGAGACATTCACAACATTTTGGGAGAAGGCTAATGAGATCAGTTGTGTATACTTGTCCCATATCTGATTTACTTATTATAAGCTAAATATGTAATTACATTTTATCCGATTAATCGAAAAAATAATCGGCCAACTAATCGATTATCAAAATAATCGTTAGTTGCAGCCCTACATACGTCATTACGTCCCTAAGTGACGCCGTTCGACGTTCCCTCCATAATTTCATGTATCAACAAACAGTTCGTCTTCGCCATGGTACCACATACAGTTTTTGGTGTTTCATTTATTTTCTAGAATTGTTGGCATCTTTCTTGTTTCCCGTTCGGACCAAAAATGTGCTTTCTTGCTTGAAGCCATGTTGTTTGCCGTAAAACGAAACGGCTGTCCACTGCCGTGCATGTGTGTAACCTGTCGCAAAGTAGGGCTGTGTATTGGCAAGTGCCTCCTGATACGATACATGGGTCAGGATACAATATATTGCTATGTATTTCGATACGATACACATTTGCGAAATATAACAATACTTTAAATAGAAAATGTAAAAAGTAGAGCTATAAATACAACATGCTGTACACCACCGGGGATTTTCTGTAAGGATAAGTGTAAAAACATCCCTTACCTCTGCAGAGTGGCCATGTTGTGTGATGCATGGACCTTTAGATCAGAGGTTTGGGTTCTCAAACTGTGGATTGCGCCCCTCAAGTGGGTAGCACAGGGGAATAAGGTGGGTCACGCAAGTCACTTGGCTGTTGTGGTCAGAGGTGGGTAGTAACGCGCTACATTTACTTCGTTACATTTACTTGAGTAACATTTTGGAAAATATGTACTTTTTAAGTAAAATTAAAAGTGTGTACTTTTACTCTTACTTGAGTAAATTTGTAATAGAAAATCTGTACTTTTACTTCGTTACATAACTTACATTGCGTGACGTTCCTTCATTTTAAAATATGCTTTTTAAAACGCGTTGTTTATTTCAAGGTTGTCGTCTCTTTTTACGGGCATTCCCGAGTGATCGATTCTTTTGAGTCGATTCTTTTGAAAGCATTAATTGAACAATGGGCAAAACCACTTGAATAGGCTAATGAATCAGTTCAAATGATTTGTTCAGTTCGCAGCACGATCTGAATCATCTGAAGCAGGATTACTCACTCCTCGTAGCGCGAAACTTAAGAACACGCAGAACACAAAGAGCGTTGGATGAAGTGGATATTAATCTATATCTATACAATCAAAACTGCAAATGTGTCATATTGTTTGCCAGCAATGATAAATGCCCGCCATTTGCGCGCACCCGCGCGACCTGTTCGTCAGACACAGCAACATGCGCGTTACCTGTCAGACACAGAGACGTGGGCTTGCAGAAATATACATTTGAAGAACAGAAGGAAGAAAACTTGTTGATGGGCGTGTGGTTCACTGTTTACTGTTTGTTTACAAGTAAGAGCGTTTCACAACACACACGTGACACAACACGAGAAAACATGAGCTTTGTTCAAAAATGTGTATTTCATTTAAGAGAGCACTGCAGATGTTCTAGATCATCTTAGGAAATGCTCTGAGTTTAGTTCATGCTTTAGTTTGACATGGTCTATTATTCTAAATAAGTTGTGTAAACTACATTGACATCAGGACTAGATGAAATTTACAGAAATGCTTGTCTCTTCTGTGTTTGTTTATTCTTTAGTCTCTCTAGTATATTGCAAAGATATCTGCTTATGATAATTAAAAATATTGATTAAAATGTAATATTAAAATATTGGCGTTAATATTAATTTTATGTAGTAGGCCTATATAATCAGATACAAAGTAACTAAGTAACTAGCTACTTGAGTAGTTTTTTCATTGCATACTTTTTTACTTTTACTCAAGTAATTTTTAAATAGTGACTTTTACTTTTACTTGAGTAACAATTTCTCTAGTTACTTGTACTTTTACTTGAGTAAAGATTTTGGCTACTCTACCCACCTCTGGTTTGTGGTGCATTATAGTTAAAACAATGAACATGGGCAGTATAAAACCTCTGGTTCATCCGTGCTGTAAATGTGCTGGTGTCACATCCGTGAAAGCACAATAAATGTCATTGTTACTTTTCTTAATAAACTTTTTGTCTAATGCACTGCAGTAGCCAAGTGACTTCAAACAGCATTATTTTATATAACTCATTACTCCATGACTTATTTTGAAAACCAAAGCACACCCACACATCAGCTCTGAGAGCTCCAAGCGTTCTTATATTTTTCGCCATGCTCGCTTCCACTTACTTTTGGCCGTATGTACACTCACCTAAAGGATTATTAGGAACACCTGTTCAATTTCTCATTAATGCAATTATCTAATCAACCAATCACATGGCAGTTGCTTCAATGCATTTAGGGGTGTGGTCCTGGTCAAGACAATCTCCTGAACTCCAAACTGAATGTCAGAATGGGAAAGAAAGGTGATTTAAGCAATTTTGAGCGTGGCATGGTTGTTGGTGCCAGACGGGCCGGTCTGAGTATTTCACAATCTGCTCAGTTACTGGGATTTTCACGCACAACCATTTCTAGGGTTTACAAAGAATGGTGTGAAAAGGGAAAAACATCCAGTATGCGGCAGTCCTGTGGGCGAAAATGCCTTGTTGATGCTAGAGGTCAGAGGAGAATGGGCCGACTGATTCAAGCTGATAGAAGAGCAACTTTGACTGAAATAACCACTCGTTACAACCGAGGTATGCAGCAAAGCATTTGTGAAGCCACAACACGCACAACCTTGAGGCAGATGGGCTACAACAGCAGAAGACCCCACCGGGTACCACTCATCTCCACTACAAATAGGAAAAAGAGGCTACAATTTGCACGAGCTCACCAAAATTGGACAGTTGAAGACTGGAAAAATGTTGCCTGGTCTGATGAGTCTCGATTTCTGTTGAGACATTCAAATGGTAGAGTCAGAATTTGGCGTAAACAGAATGAGAACATGGATCCATCATGCCTTGTTACCACTGTGCAGGCTGGTGGTGGTGGTGTAATGGTGTGGGGGATGTTTTCTTGGCACACTTTAGGCCCCTTAGTGCCAATTGGGCATCGTTTAAATGCCACGGCCTACCTGAGCATTGTTTCTGACCATGTCCATCCCTTTATGACCACCATGTACCCATCCTCTAATGGCTACTTCCAGCAGGATAATGCACCATGTCACAAAGCTCGAATCATTTCAAATTGGTTTCTTGAACATGACAATGAGTTCACTGTACTAGAATGGCCCCCACAGTCACCAGATCTCAACCCGATAGAACATCTTTGGGATGTGGTGGAACGGGAGCTTCGTGCCCTGGATGTGCATCCCACAAATCTCCATCAACTGCAAGATGCTATCCTATCAATATGGGCCAACATTTCTAAAGAATGTTTTCAGCACCTTGTTGAATCAATGCCACGTAGAATTAAGGCAGTTCTGAAGGCGAAAGGGGGTCAAACACCGTATTAGTATGGTGTTCCTAATAATCCTTTAGGTGAGTGTATATGACATGATTAAAAAAAAATTGATAGTAGAGGTATCACTATCGATACAATATTGAAAAAAAAATATTGCGATTGTTACATGTATCAATATTTTTGCACAGCCCTATCACAAAGTGCCGCGAAAGTTCCATCGCGCCGGTAATAGTGCGATTAAGCTGTGTACATGTCTATTACCGCACTTACCGATAATGCGACTAAAATAGGAGTACTCCACCCATCTTAATTCGATTTGTGTTTACTATGATTATGAGTTTAGACGGATTAATTCAATTTTATTTATATAGCGCTTTTCACAATGTGCATTGTTCCAAAGCAGCTTTACAGGAGAAAATAAGAAAAACTGAAAAACACAAAAAAAGGTAAAACACAGCACAGTGCATGGTGTTTATAGAACAAGCAAGATTATTCTAGTAAATAATGTCTAATAAATGCAGTATTTAGCATATTTTGCATTAAGTGAAAGCTTGGCTGAAAAGATGTGTTTTTAATCTAGATTTAAATTGGGAGAGTGTGTCTGACCCTCGAATAGTATCGGGAAGGCTATTCCAGAGTTTAGGTGCTACGTATGAGAAAGCTCCGCCCCCTTTGGTGGATTTAGTTATTCTAGGTGTTATAAAAAGTCTGGAGTTTTGAGATCTTAGAGAGCGTGATGGGTTGTAGTGTGGTAGAAGCTCTGTTATGTAGGTAGGGGCTAAACCGTTTAAGGCTTTATAAGTAATTAAAAGAAATTTAAAGTCAATACGATACTTAATGGGTAACCAGTGAAGGGTTGATAACATTGGGGTTATGTGATGGTATTTTCTGGACCTGGTTAGAACTCTGGCAGCTGCATTCTGAACTAACTGTAGTTTGCTAATTGATGATGCAGGACAACCACTAAGTTGTGCATTATAGTAGTCAAGTCTTGAGGTCACGAATGCATGAATAAGCTTCTCTGCGTCAGCAACACATGAAATATTTCGTAATTTGGCAACATTTCTAAGGTGGAAGAAGGCTGTTTTTGTGACATTTGAGATATGATTTTTAAATAACAGGTTGCTGTCTAATATAACGCCTAGGTCTTTAACTGTATTTGTTGGAGTAACAGTGCAGCCTTCAATTTGCAGGTTATAATCCGAAATATTCTGCTCACATGTCTTTGGTCCGATAAGTATTATTTCTGTTTTATTAGAATTTAAAAGAAGGAAATTACAAGTCATCCAATGTTTTATATCTTCGATGCACTCTGCCAATTTGGATAGCTGGAAGGAATCATCTGGTCTTGATGAGATATATAGCTGAGTATCATCTGCATAACAGTGGAAGCTAATTCCATGTTTTCTAATAATGTTTCCAAGGGGCAGCATGTATTTGGAGAATAGCAAGGGTCCTAAAACCAATCCCTGAGGTAATCCATAATTTACTTGCGTTAGATTTGATGATTCCCCATTTAAATGGACAAATTGATGTCGGTCTGATAAGTAAGATCTGAACCATTGTAGTGCCTGTCCCTGAATACCGGTATAATTGTGTAAGTGATCTAGAAGTATTTTATGGTCTACAGTATCGAACGCAGCACTAAGGTCGAGCAGGACTAGGAGTGAGATGTTACCTTTATCTGATGCTATAAACAGGTCGTTTGTAATTTTAACGAGCGCAGTTTCAGTACTATGATGCGGTCTAAAAACTGACTGAAATTTTTCGTGTATGTCATTATTTTGTAAAAAAGAGCACAACTGAGTGGACACTACTTTTTCTAGTATTTTAGACAGGTAAGGTCCTAGTTCATTGGGGTCTAAGTTTGGTTTCTTGATAAGAGGCTAAATGACGGCCATCTTAAAGGGTCCTGGGACATGGCCTAGATTAATTGACGAGTTGATAATGTTATAAATGGGCTCAATTGCAACGGGTAATAACTCTTAATAATTTTAAGCTAATCAAAAAGCTCTGTTTACATGGTCCATTCTTAATCAGAGTATTGTCTTAATCATGTTAATATCGGATTATTGTTGTCCATGTAAACGTGGTCAATGTTTTGATGGCTATTGCTAAAAATATAACAGGGTCACATGTCAGATCAGTTTTTTTATATGCAGTCTTCATGCATTTGTCTAACACACTTTTGCATACCTAAGAACATCGTTTTTTAATGTTAATTTTTTTGACGGTTCTCCATCAAACACAATTCCCCAAAAGCATGGGAATTGGATGCAGCTTTATAAATTTGATGGGATGCCTAGATAGGTCCCAAAATCCCAGCAAGAGGAGAGTAAGCAGCCCTAGCCAAGACCAATAAGCTCCGAAGCTGCATTGGAACATTGCCAGGGTCTTGCTGGGCAACAAATGAAGACTTTAAGCAGCGCTGTGCCGTCCTGGCTGGAGATTTACTGTCTTGTGCCGCTCAGACTGGAGAGCAGATTCCCAAAAAGCACAGCCCTGTCAAAGAGTTCAAAGGAGACCGATTCTCCCCTCACTCTCTTCTAAAAGCCAACTGACCAGTGCCAGATCAGAGGCGTCCTCCTGAGCATCATAAATCCACACGGCACAGGGACACTCACCGCTGTCATTTCCAAGCCTTCGGAACAATGCTATTGCACTTAAAACCCAGGGACTGTGATAATGTACTTTCCATATAGGCAGGAACTACAAATGCATAAAAGATGTCTTCGATATATTCCCACTTGGACAGAGAAAAGCTTGACCTCTCTTTCTTTATTTTTACAACCTTAATGTTTTTATTTATCTTTTCAGCTTTGTTTTCAGTTGGACCGAATGGAAGCCACCGGCTGCTGTTTTAGTGAACTAACAGATTTCACTTGTTTCAAAGACATCGGAGGACCACCAATAATTATATAAAATAAGCTGTACATAAAAACTAAAAACGTTAACCACTACATCCAGGGCAATGTGTTCTTTTCCAATGATGGACATCCACATCAGTCTGTGATCTGTTGTCGCCGCAACTAAACCGTTATAAAAGTGAAATAATGCTGGGCAAACACACTCTGTGTGTATAAGCGGAAACCCTCTCAGACTGGATTAGCAAATAATTGTCAGGACCAATGACTGGGCCTCAATCCTCAACCCCAGCACCATTTATGAACACCCAGAAGGGAAACGCAGGGCACGACTATGTGTGTCTGGACATACTACAGATTTACAGTAACTCAATTCATTAAGGGCTCGGAAAGCTCCCCAATAGCTAACATCTGGATCGAGCGGTCTGAATGGGCAAGTTGGCAGCCTCCCTAAGCCATCACATCCAGAATCAATGTGCGTGCACCATCCACAAACCAGCCCTCTCCCTCGGAGGCTGAAGGAGGTCTGGTGCGGTGGCACAGCAGACCACACAGTGGGGCTCAGGGGCCTGTTAAGGGAGCGAAACACCTCCCACCGAGAATCTCCCCATTCCCTTTCCTAGGCTACCAATTTTTACTTTCCCAGCTCTGACAGGTGAACCACAAGAGAGGAACAGCAGAGTGCCTCTCAACACACACAGCAAGTAGAGAATCAAAGAGACCCCTCTCAAAATGATTTAAAACACATTCTGAGATCAGGCTCCCACCCTTTTCCTGTACCTAGTGTCCTGGGACCTCAATCTCATTTTTTTAGGGGGGTGAAATGTTTCTCTCCTCGCATGCCCTCACTGTAGTCCATGCCATGACAAAGTCAAGAGAGAGACGTAAGGAGAAGCAGAGATGGGGGGGGGGTGGATGGGTAAATTGAAAACAGAAGTAGTGAGTAGTGAGTACATGGATATTGAATAAGAACGCAAAAAAACGCCTTTTCTCTCAATAATTCAAATCAGATCTAATTGTGGATTTCATATATGATTATGTTCCAGAAACACTGGGAAGCTGAGGACTGATTTATGTCACATAGTGAGGGACCATCACAACCTGTTTATATTGTTTTCCAGAACATATTAAGTCACTTCATCTACACTTAAGCCCTGAAGCCAAGTATAAGCATCTCATCTTCCATCTATGCTTCTGAGGTCTGTTTCTGGTTTGTAAATTTGTCATATCTGTGCGCTGGGTCAAAAACACAAGTTGTCAACACATACCAAGTTATTGAAACCATACCACATGACATAACTATACTTTGGTCACAAAGAAGCAGACCGACAAGGCAAATCACACAGTTTACATTTATTCATTTTTCATTTAGCAGACACTTTTATCCAAAGCGATTTACAAATGAGGAAGCATTTAACAGTTTGCCTCAAGACCATACAATAAGCACAGTATACAAATTTACAGGAAGTCATGTTCTGGGACATTGCATTAGCAGTGCAAAATGTGTTGAGAGTTTGATTCCCATTAAACACTGATCAAATGTACTGCTTGAAGTTGCTTGCCATAAAGATACACTGTAAAAAAAACTGTAAAAAAACGGATAAAGTACTGGCAGAAAATTACCAGCACATTTTCCTTTATTTTACGGACATT
This sequence comes from Triplophysa rosa, assembly GCF_024868665.1. Classification (NCBI taxonomy): domain Eukaryota; kingdom Metazoa; phylum Chordata; class Actinopteri; order Cypriniformes; family Nemacheilidae; genus Triplophysa; species Triplophysa rosa. The sequence goes on along the minus strand of NC_079891.1, from coordinate 16,660,855 downwards.
TCTGTCAATGCTAAAATGCAATTTAATGCAGTGCAAAATATAGAATGCAGGTAAAACAACTGTAAAAATGACTACGGAAAATTCCTTCATATTAATACAGTATACTGTGACCTATATTTAAGGATTTTTTTAGAGTGTACATACATGTAATGTTTTGTTGTTGTTGTTTAGTTTTACTTTAGTTTTGACTGACAAAACAACCTGGTTACAACTTTTTATTTCAATTTTTATTATGTGGTCATAATTTAATGAATGCACTCAATGCACGCGTTTACACTCACAAAACACATCCGCTGCCCCACTGGAAGCCATTCATCTCTACCTAGAGCTGTGAACATGACAGAGGAGAAGATGAATATTTGTACTCGCTGCTTACACAAAGTTTGCCGGATTACAATAATCCTTTTAAAGGGTATAAATATTGTTTAAATACTGAATCGGTTTTTAATTTGTTGTGTTACACAATTCACCTTAAGTTGATGACATTGATTTTTTTAATAGATTATAACGTTCTCACTTACCTCCCATTGTTATGTTACGAGTGTGATTTTCACATCATTAATACTAGGCAATATGTATTTTCTCAGCTCCCAGTCAGAATCAGATGACAGGAGATCAGGGAGAGGATGACATGTTTCAGAATTATGATGAAGTCAGAGAAGACACAAAGTTTAGGAGCAGGACACACCAAAGGATAGCTGTGACCTAAAGCTTCAATTTATTGTTTAAATTTTGTGAAGTTTTCCAAAGATCACAGACAAAGTCGTACTGTTAACCACAAGAAATATGGATAACATAAGAAGAACAAGGACATCTTTTGAAATAGTAGTGAGCATTTTACTGTGTATTGTGAGAATTTCACATAGTCCATTCATTTTAATCATTTTAAATAGTTTACTTTACAATATTCCAATATGAAACCTTATTTAAATCAAAAGTATTTGTTTGAAGTAATTAAATAGTTTTTGTATTTGCATTTTACTTGACAATTTCTCTGTATCAGTTATTATATACAAGCTTACATTAATGGATTACATTTTGATAATAGAATATCTTTATTGTCACGTCACAGCTGCATACACTAAGAACTAAGATATGGATGACTGACGGAACCACAGTCACGTGTGTATTTATACGCTGCAGGTCATGACTAAACTAAAGTTTTGTATTATAGCACCATTACATGTTTAATATATAGTATTTTAATAATACGATGTATTTCACTAATCTATATTACACGTTAATTCCCCCCAAAACGAGCGTTGGTAAAGCACATTTGCTATGGGTGAATACAACCCGGAAGCTTTCCCGCCCCCTGAGACTTTACCGGAAATACGTAGGCAGCACTCCATGCATTGAGTGTATTGGCAATTGGCTCCTTAATATTTATATTATAGGAACGGTTCAACCAGAAATAAACATTCTGTCTTCACTTACTCACCCATGAGTTGTTTTAAATCTGTATAAATTTCTTTGTTCTGATGGACACAGAGAAAGATATTTGGAAGAATGCTTGTAACCAAACCGTTCTTGGCCATTGACTACCATAGTAGGAAAAATGCTTTAGAAATGTCTTTGTTCTGTTGAACACAAAATAAGATATTTCGAAGAATGTAGGAAAGCTAACTGTTCTGAGGCACTTTTGACTACCATTGTCATTTTTCCTACAAGTCAATGGTGACCAAGAGCTCTGTGTTCATCAGAACAAAGCATTTATACAGATTTGGAACAACTTGAGGGTGAGTAAATGATGACATACTTTAAGCTGTGTTTTACAATATTTAAAATATGAAGTAACAGCCTTTGTGGACTATCTTTAAATCATTTGCGTGCCTGTATAATACCTGCAAATCCAAATTTAAGCTCAGACATGCTACTACAAGGGTTGAATTAACCCTAAAGCCATTAATGTGCACTTAAAAGGGGTGATTTAAATCAGTTTACACCTCACAAGCAGCCAGTGAAGTTATCTCTAATATCCTCTTCAACCTTATTCACTCCAATTCAGGCATTTAGCAGTATACAAAAAGGCCACGGCGATGCCTTTTGAAACCATCCACTATTCAGACTCACAAAAAAAATCATTTGCATTTTAAGCACCCCCATGCCCAACAGAAACAAATGCTTCCCTTAAAAATATAATTTGTCACTTTGGTTGCTCTTCAAACAGAAAATAACCAATAGAAAATCTGGGAGAGAGCCCAGATTCCCAGCTTTGATCCCCATGACTCAGCAGTAAACTGGGGGTCAGGTCAGACGTGAATGGGCTTCCGGAAGTCTTGCCGTACCGTGCAGCAGCCAGTCTTCTGACCTCGCCTGCCGGCTGGACAATGAAAAGGCGTTGACCACAATGTGTGCCCGGCTTTTAAATACAGGCGCGGCACTGAATAGAAATCGTTGACTGAATGGAGTCTCTTCCCACCGTGGTGAGGACCTTGATGGGTCAAGGTTCATCCGCATCCAACGTAGACGTGTGGGAAAAGCAAGTCGAGATGCCCACACAGCTTGCTAGGTGCCCCTTGTGATAAGACCTAACCCAGAGGTGGGCTGACCAGTAACCAAATATGACAAAAGGTTGACAAAAGGATGGCTGGCTGAAAACCCCCAAAAGAAAAACAAAGCTATATCAGACCTGTATTAAGATCTGTAGAAAGCAATGCTATAATGAAAGATGGCACACACCTTATTATACAGAATTAAGCTATCAAACCATGAAAATGTGTTGCAGTGGGCCAGAGATGAAAATGCAACTTTTGATTTAATTTAGTGTTTTAGGGTAAAGGTGAAAAAAGTACTGTATAATGCATTGTCTACTGCATATACTGTAGTGTTCAAAAGTGATGTCAAACTTGAGGTCTCCTCTGTTTATTCAAAAATATGATTAAAGATGCATTAAAAACTCTGCATGCATGTTGCATAGTTGTGTTTGGAGTGTAAACTGAAGCTCAGGTTGGAGAATACAAGGAGGCATGGCAGAAAACACACAGCATATGTACAAATTTTACAGAGTCAAGGCCTAGTATTACAGCTAAAAGAGTGGATCAAAAAAAATTAATTACTGATAAAACTGTAGTCAATTAATGATTTATTTCCTGTTAGATGTTTTCTTTTGTATTTTTGAGAAAAAAAGTACTTTTGCCTTTTTGCCAAATAATTTTTAGATTTGAAATAAAAAACATTTCAGTTCCTGTATTATAATGGAATATTGCCATGTTTATTATAAATTGTTTATTAGTGTGTGGGTCATTGCATTTTAATTATGTGCCCTCAATCTCTATTCTAAATCTGAAAATCTACTTCCACCCCCTATAGCAATCCTTCTCAGATGACACTATTTTGACTGCTTGGGCTGAACCAGAGCCATTGAAAGAGAGAATCACGTGAACTCCGTTGACCCCAATGGAACAGTTTTTTTCACAGCAATGGCAGTTCATGAAGCCCCTCAATAGTTCGAGGAAGTTATTAGTAACTCATGGAGCTTCGGCTAAACAAACCAATTGGGGTAAACTTTTAACATATTTAAAGACATAAGCATGGGTTAAAGCCAAAACAAATCCTGAGCCTAGGTTATTATAAAATCCATATGCAGGGTTATTTGTCAAACAAAAAAGAATATTATTGGAAAATTATTTCACCTGAAACTAACTAGTAACATGCAGTTTTTGAGCTTCTCAGACAGACGTTTCTCAAAAATTCACAGAATGACTCGAAAGAAGTGGGCATATTCAACCGAATTCATCATAATAAAAATCCTACTTAAAAAAAAAAATTGTCCTATTGTGGGTGGCATTATTGTCCTACTGTGAGTGGCCTTTCGAGAGGAAAATAAAGTGACTAAATCTATGATGAATTTTGTACTCTTGTAAACTATTTTGTGCTCTAGTAGTAATTTAATCATTCGTTTTATAGTATTAATGGTGATGATAGGGCACAAGTCACATCCACAACACATAGTAATAAGATCACAGTTGGTCAAAACAGGCAGCATAAACAAGTGATAACCTTTTTGATCTTGTTTATTTTTTATAATAATTATTGGATGCAGATTTATTATGAGTTTTTAAACTCTTATCCGGCTGCCTGGGGGGAGGCAAATTCATGTGTATGTAATAATAACGTTACATTTTAATGGTTATATCCTGACCATACAAAATATGATAGAAAACTAATGTTATACACGCTTTAAATAAACTTCTGGGTATTTGCTGGGGGCCCCCTGGTTTCCTGGGGCCCTAAGCGGCTGCTTACCTCACTTATTGGTTAAAGGCGGGGTGTTTCTCTTAGCCGTTGTTTATGTTCAAATCACCGAAACAAACACCCCCATCTGTCGCTTTCAGCAGCGCTCGGCTTGGCTAATGTCCGTCCTGTGCACTGTGCACCTTACTGCTGATTGGCTACAAGGTTGTTTTGGTACTCGGCCCGACTCAGTTGTCTAAAGCGTAATTTGGAAATCGGTTACCCCGTCTTTAAGTCTGTTTGTTTGTTTGGTTGAGAGGGATAGCTGAGTTCCTCTCATACCATTGGTAGGCGAACTTATGAACTCAAACTTATATCAAGAAGCTTTTTTTAAATGTAATCTTTCTAGTAAGTAAATATTTTTTTCCGCATCCAAATGGCGTAAAACAAGTGCCGGAAAACTTTAAGCCCTGCATTAGTCGTTTAATGAACAAAAACAATTAATAAAGAAAAATAAAGAATTAAAAGAAAAAGCATAACTTCATGGAACTCTTTGAAGGCTCCATGAATCACTTGACGGTCAAAAAATTTGAACTTCCATTTTTGCGACTCTGTCTCTCAATGTCTCTTGGTTGAACAGAGACATTAATTACACCCCCAGTGAAAAGCACAAGCCACACCCTCTATTTTTGTCATTCATTATTCCGTTTCACTCAGTTTTCTGGTTTTTTTTGTCCATTTTGTTCCACATACCTCAAATATTTGTTTCCTATACCTTATATCTCATATTTGATGGTTTAATCTAACCTGAAGTGTCATTAAAAGCAACATTTGGCCACTACTTTACATACAGTCAATAAAAAATATTTTGATTCAAGTAGAATCTGACAACTTGTCTCACTACTCCTTCACTGCAAGTTAAATAAATTTAAGTGTCTTGTTGTGGTTGCTACTGTATATGCCTATTATTAGGGAAGATAGTCTACAACTAACTTGTCTTAGGTTGTCCATGTAAGAATAAGACCTTATCCCCAGGATTTGCATTAGTGTCTCCTCCTGCTGCTGACTGTGAAGCACATGACTCAATGGTTTTCTGGGTGTCCCACTTCTAAACACGAATGCAAGAGCTAGACAAAAGCCAAACCAGTCAGTCTACATGCAAAATGTATAATGTATATTCTCTCGCCCATCATGGCCTTTTGTCAGTCTTCTGTAAGACCTTATTGTATTCCAGGTGAGCAAATGGTGTTTAATAGGCACTTGACTTTTAGCATGAATTGAGGGTGTGCATGGTCATATTATGTGTATGTCATCATACACTATATTTGTATCTACTGTACAGTAAAGCTGTTATCTTGTATTTAAAGGAAGTATCTGCTGTATACGTGTCAGTCTAGGGGTTATGCACACTTGCCAGAACCTGCCTTGACATGCTTTGTTCTTACGGGCACAACATTAATATACCTTTAAATGAATGTGTTAAGACACCTCTTAAAACCACTACTTCCGCTCAAACAGGTAATGCTTTAGATGCAAACCGACCCATGAGCTGTCACATTTAATGAACCAACAGCAGGGACCTGGACGTGGTTGCACCAGCGCTTTGGACTCTGTGTCTTTAATCTCATCACCTTGTTTGACCGCTGCCAAAAATATGGCTTAATAGGCCAATCCATCAAGCCATCTATGGGTGAAGAGGCTTTGTTGAGTCAGACATGAGGTTTAATTGTCTGGGAAATCTCACAAACACAACTTCATGTTGAATGAACGTGCGGCAGTTGAGCAAATAACACTCCAGAATACGTTTTGTGGAACTGCCACAATCGTCCCCATAAAAAACACATCAAACAAACAGCAGTTCTGTGGTACATGCTTAAAGCACGCTGACAGCAAAACTGCGGTCATGTTAATAGAGCTCACTCATTTAAGAGTCTAACACCTTATTAAAAGATGCAAACATCCGAGACCACTAAAACAGGAAACAGGCTGGCTACGCTCTTGTATGTGTATAATGCGTGTTTTCAAAACAAACAAATCTGATAAAGAGGTAAAAATACAGTCTCTTTACATTTTTCTTTAATTAATTCTTTATAAAAACTGTTTATGTGACTCAACTGGTAGAATCAAGATCATGGGTTTCAGTCCCAAACAAAACACAATGTTGTAAAAAATGTATACCTGTATACTGAATACACTTTTTTGACACACTTTTGTCTGCCAAATGCATGACTAAATGTTAAATCTAAATTTACACACCCAAGATATTGAGTAACTATTCAATCTTGCATTTATGAAGCATACGTTCATTCATTCTCTTTAGCAACTACTGAGATTCGGTCATCATTTTTTCACCCTCATGTAGCTCAAAAGCTGTACATGATTTTTCTTATGTGGAACAAAAAAGAAGATATTTTGACAAATGTCTCAGTGTTTTTTGTCCACACAAGTGCATTGCCTTTCTCTTGCTTCAAGCAGATGATATTTATTTCAATTATGTACACAGTAAAAAAAATGTTTACAGAAATTTACGGTTTTATTTTACAGAAATAAAGTGAAACAAGAGCTGCAAGCAGCACCACCGGGGCCAAGCCCACACTTTGCCCAGCGTACCCACACTTTACCCAGTGTACCCACAGCATGCCCACACTTCCCCAGTATGCCCACAGCATGCCCACACTTCTCCCAGTGTACCCACAGCACGCCCACACCCATCCCACACTTCCCCCAGTATGCCCACACTTCCCCCAGTGTACCCACAGTTCTCCCAGTATGCCCACACTTCTCCCAGTGTACTCACACCCAGCCCACACTTCCCCCATTATGCCCACACTTCCCCCGCATGCCCACACTTCCCCCACATGCCCACACACGTTCCCCAGTGTACCCACAGCATGCCCAAACCCAGCCCACACTTCCCCCAGCATACCCACAGCATGCCCACACAGGTCGAGAAGAATAGGTGACAACAAAGTAAAACCGCACAATTTACATAAAAGTATGGAGTACGGCCACAGCATGCAAAGACTCCATGCCGGTGATCCCACAACCAGACTGCTGAGCAAAGCTGATAGAGGTGTAAGTAGCGATACGTAACAATAACCAAAGTTGCAGCTATGAGAGCACACAGCCACAAGAACAATATGTACGTGAAACACGGATATGTTTAAACAACAGCCGAGACCGTAATCACAACGTACACTTCATATATACAAGCACCACGCATATCTCTTGGGGTTCGAACCCACGACCTTGCAGTCCCGAGGCGTGTGTTTTATTTGATGAGCCACTCAGTTGACATGACAAACTCTGCTTGCCATCCCTGACGCGACTGAAATGAGATAGTAGAGCAAAGTAACAGAAATACAGTGTACAGGGGACAATGAAAGAAAAAATTTCATTTTGTACTTACCTTATTTCTGTTTTTATATATTTACGTGTATTATAAACTGCTTTAAGTTGCACTACATACATCGCACTTAATTTTATTTCATTACTAAAATGACATTAAATTTCATTTGTTTACATACTTGCACTATTTTTGCACATACTTGCAAATTGAAATGTGTAAATGCACAACACGAGGTTCAAACCAGTGCCCTCTTGCACCCGAGACTTGCAATTTATCAGGTGTGCCACTCAGTTGGCGTTCTAGATCCAGCAGCGTTCAAGGGTTATAAGCTATTGAAGCATAATATCTCATGAACGCTAGGTGGCGCTGTCTTGAAACTTTAAGGGTACGTTTGGGACTGTAATTTGGTGACGTGTGTCAAATTTGGTGCCGATATATCATACGGTTCCAAAAGATATCACGATTGATGACAAATTTCAAAATAGCGGACAGGCCGATCATCCAATCATTATAGACTCTTAATCGCACGATCCGGCATGACACGAGGAATCCTTAGACACAGAGATCTCGGTTTTCTGACAAACATTTCAAAAGTTACGAGCAAAAATGGCCATTTTTCAAATCTCGCGACCCATAGGTGGTGCTGTTCCTCATTGTGGCAAGGACCCCCAGTCCGAGGTGTCGATGAAGCATACCAAGTTTCTTACCGATAGATCGATAAATGTTTGAGATACAGCCTAAGATCCGTTTTTGGGTCAACTTTTAAAAGTTTGCGGCATCGTGACTTTTGAGCAACACCGAAAATCTCCATTCCGGAGCATCTCTTCTATGCGGCTCAGTCCAAAGATCGTCTCAGCCAATTTCCTTGACAATCGGTCACAATTTCTAGGACTAGTAGCGAAAAAACACAATACTGTACTTTTCAAGATGACCGCTACTGTAATGGGTGGAGTCTTCGTGTAAGGAATGGAATGCGATGAACGTGACGAGTGCGTGACGTGTTTTAAAATAAACAAGTTATTTTATATTTTTTCTGCACCCTCCCCCCCAGCTACTGGGACATTGCCAGTTTTTACACTTTTTTACAGTGTAGATACAGTATTTGATGTAAAAGGTTGTCTCTTGACTGATCAAAAATGATCAAAATGTAACTATTTTAAATGGTATTTTAAGGTGGTAATGATGAATGAATTTACAGTACACAGTGTGAATCATACAAAATGTATGTTTATTAGAAAGAGCATCAATGAAGCCCCAACCCTAAACTCGAAAGCAGATACAAATTAACCACCTTGTAAAAAAGGTATGAATTGCCATGACATGGTGTTGGAATGTGACACACAGCTACAATGGAAAAATAACATAACACTTTGATTAGCAATGTTGTAGCTATTTTGGCAGCGGTAGCAAATAGAATTTAATGTGGCTTTTAATGTGGGTGTGGTGTAGGCCTACTTGGTATGATAGACATGATTGACTGGATTACCTAATGCACTCTTTCCCGTATTTCCATTGGCTGAGGCCCGACCTATTTGAGAGTGTTTTGTTATTGAACAATGACCTCATTCAAAAATGGCTGCCAAAATACCTTTTTGGAAAATATCTTAATTATAGAGAGAGACCAACTTGGCTGCGAGCTCATCTTAGAGCACGTCCCGATGCAGTCTCGCAGAGAAACGCTCCGTGCAACAGCGTACTGACATCTGCTGAATTACTTTGTACAATTTCAATAACTTCAATTTGGCAGCCCGCTCCAACAGTTTGAAGCCGCTGACTTAATTCTGTCGATTCAGCCCTCATAAAAATCCCAACACACTTCTCAATGCTCCATCATGTTGAAGACGGAACTCACCAAGTTGTCGCTGGTGTTAAACAACATTGGTGCTTTGCACGATCTCACTGTTTACAGAGAATCAAAGCTGGCCAACCTCTTTTCCCAGGACACGAAAAAAATCACGGCACTTTCCTTCCATGAAAACAGTCTGTACAAACAAAACAATCTGGAGAGGATAACGACTGTAGCCCACCATGCTATGGACCATCTCTGAGACACTTGCAGAACCAGGTAGTCCTTAGAGAACTGATTTGTTTAATGTCTTGTTTTCTTTTTTCATACCCCTGTCTTTCTAGTAAAAACACACATAATGAACAACCCACACAATGATACTCATCCTCCAAACATATTTACTCTTGGTGCTAATAGCACAAAGAGACTGTCTAAAAAGAGCCATGGACTAAGGAGAAGAATTTTCAATGTTTAGTTTCTGTTTGTTTGCAAAGAGCTATATCGGTCAGCGTACAGAGAAAGAGCCATTAGTCAGCTTCACACACATGGCCCTGGTTCCGAGTGATCGCCATAAATTCTGTGAACAGTCTATTTAAAAAAATTACCTCAGACCTCTTTTGTCAATAAGCAGGAGAGGAAAGAACGAAACAGAGAACCAAATGATTTTTTAACTTGTTGAAGTAAAACCATTAGGGACTAATTCACAGAAACTTTATCACAATGTTAATTTTGCTCAGAAACACATAACACTTCCTATATAATTCAATCAAATAATTATTGTAGAGTAAAAATGGCAAGAAATAGTTTTTTCCCCAATTTTTCATTCAATATATCATTTTCTTTCTGCAGTTAGATATCAGTAGAATTTCAAAGATGCTTTTCTGTATAATTACCTATAATTAGTTAAATGAATAACAACACTGTAGCTGTTTAAACCACTTTCCTATAAATTTAATATTGACATGGAAAATATATAAGGATATAAATGATATAAAGTATATGGAAAATACAGTGCTGGATTTACAAGAGTTCCATTTTCAATGTATAAATAATTCTTTATTCCAAATCTTAATCTTTTTTGTATTTAATAAAATGTAGTTCACCTATTTCACTACATGTAATCTAACAATAATTTAAATAATAATTTAATTAAATACAGTAATGTATATAGTGCTATTTTTTCGGTGTCAGACAAAACAAATTTTAAACAGCACAAATTAATTCAAATTTAATTTAATGCATTCATATAAAGATTCTATAGACCACTTTGGATGACGTAAACAACGCTGGTTTAATGCTGGTCCAACAGAACTTCCTGTTTCACTACACAAACGTCTGCACAAAATATAACCAACAGAATATTTGTAAACCATTTAAAAAGTTTAACAAATATCTTTAATATGTAAGGTTTAAAATACTAAAAACAATAAATAAATAAAAACTGAAACCGGAAGTGCTTCTGGACCAGTGTTTACATCTTGCAAAGTTGTCTATAAGTAGAAAATAAAATAAAACTCTATATTGCATTCACTACGACATTTAGACTGGTTTCTCTAAACAATCCATGAATAATGACTAGATACAAAATCTGAGAATTAGAAAATATTATTCATTTACGGGTCACTACCTGCCTCATGTCCAACACGTCCCACCCACCCAAAGAGTGAGTGAGGACCACTAGCGTCACATCTGACACTGACACACACAACGTGCAAGACGACTGACGGAACTTTGATGGCTTTTTTGAAATCTGTGTGTTTTATGAGTAAGTGAGTACAATCACCTCACACGCTACAAGAAAGTTCAGAGTGTGCAGAACGGAAACAAATTACTAAATGACAATCACTCCATGAATCAACAAGTTGCCCCCGCAATGATAATAGTTAAGCTATTATCATAGGCTACATCTGTTTACAGAAAACTAATACTCCTAGATTACATTATAAAAATATTTATTTTGTCCGTATATTCATAGAATTGTATAATTTAGTCAATTTTACCATTGCTAAAATTATGAGGTGCACTTAACCCAACAATTGTTCAGTTTGCTGGGACTGAATCTGACCTGAATATTTCCCAATCCTGTTCCCTTTGCTTTCCCCAATTTTCTATTACAGTATGCCTGTACTGTCAAATAAAACACTTTCATTGTTTTTATGAAGCAACGTTATGGTAAAGAACACCAATGTATCATAAACCCTTTCATTATTGTTAAAGGGGTCATATGGCGCAAATACGTGTTTTTCTGTGTCTTTGGTGTGTTATAAGCTGCCCATGCATGTATAAGACACGTAAAATTGCAAAAATTAAAGTGTCATTAAAAGATGCATTCTATCTAAAAGCGAATGCTCACCCAGACCTGTTTGAAATGTCTCGAACCACACCCCCACAAATCAACGTCGTTTCTGGTATGATTTGACTAAGACCGCCCAAATTTATATGCAAGTAAGGTGGGCATACCTGTCAGTCAGTACAATTGCTTTAGAACCTGATGTTCCAAATATGGTAAGAGGCATTTCATTTCCCTCACACGCTTGCAGTATTCGACCAATCACTACGCATTGGTTAAAGTTCAGTTTATGCTCGTGCGTAGGTCCTACGCCGTAGCGTATGCAGAGCCGCGTACCCTATGCCGTAGCCTGACACGCACCTCTCCAAAAATGTAATCGTAAAAATGTAAACTCAACGCAGACCCTACGCTTTACTTGCCGCTATCACTGCTAATGCTTCTCAAACAAGCTGCTTCTTCTTCGGCTCTCGTCTTGCTTACACAACCAACACGCGCGTGGACACTGACGCCTAGTGGTCATTGCTAGGGATGCACCGAATGTTTGGCCACCGAAAATGTTCGGCCGAAAATAGCAAAAAAGACGCGTGCGCTTTATTACTGTCGCAAAGTGCAGTGCGTGTGCGTGTGTGTGCGTGTGTGTGACCATTTTAAAGTGTCAGAGAAAGACACAGCACGGAAGTAAATTTCCGAATGAAAGCGTCTTTACCTGTCGGTACCGCTCGAGACATCCTTTGACATCATACAGTGGTCGCGTGCACACAGTTCCCTGTACTAAACAACTTCTCAAAGTATGTTCTGTGCATCCCGGACACGAGTGCACCTTCTGAGAGAACAGTCAGCTTTTGTGGGCGGAGTTTGGAGGAGAGACGTGAACTGAAATGGTTGTCAGTCAGCATCAGTCAGAATTGCTTGCAAAGAATTTGCACGTTTCAGAGAGGCGGGGCAAAGAGGAGATACAAACATGCACGGTATGTGGAAAATACAGTGTTTTTAAACCTTAAATCGTGTAAACACATTGCATTACATCTAAAACAAACGATAATATTAGTTTTTGCCATGTAATATGACCCCTTTAATAACCAGAAACAAACAACAGTGGTGTATTAATATAGAATGTACACACAAGGATTTACATTTAGCAGCACTTTATAGATTCAAGCGTGGCTCAACCAATCAGAATCAACAATCTGAATGGTCTTCATAGTCATCATCATCATGAGAGAACTCTTGAGAGAAAGGAAAGCCTATTAGCGCAAAGCAACATGCGAGAACTCAGAATCATGCTGTGAACACTAAAGATGCCTGCCACTCAACCCCACTCAAAATGGCTCTGACAAAAGGACCTGTTCACGCAGGCCTGGGATGAGAAAACGATAACCTACGAGAGCTGGAGGCCAGGGCGACATAGACAAAACAAAGCCATCCGATTTGGCGGCATTCAACTCAAAAGGTCTTTTCCTTCCCTGAAGATGATCATTGAGACTTGAAAAAGGAACACTTTGGTCGTCGGGAAAGAGAAAAACCCTGAGGCCCGGATGCATGTCGCTCCGAATGTTCCCTACTGAGTGCATACGAATGTGTTAAGAGCTGGGAAAACAGGATTTAATCCCCCTGTTGAAAAAACCACAAAGTTCTCCTTAGACATTTAAGCCAGTATATTTAGAGCATGAGAAACAGTTCAATAGCAAACGAGAGCATCACGAGCAGACGTGTGACTGGTTTGCTGTAAAATGACAATTCCCTTTTTAAGATTTAAAAATGTGCCCATGAGTTGCATGTGATATACTGTATATACAGCCACGGAAAAAAATAAGAGACCATTACAAATTTTCATTTAATCAGCATTTCTGGATGTATTGTGGTAATTTCAGTCCAGTGTCTGTTAAATTTCAACAAAAGTAGCAACAAAGTCGTCCAACAGCAATGTGAAAGACTGACAGCATGACAAGACACAAAAACTGTGAGGTTATAACAAAAATAATTTTTGAACTTTTGTACAAGTATTACTGTTGTATTGCTTAAAAGTGGATATGAGCTTGCTTTCTTTGCAGTAGGCTATTTGAGGTCTGAAAAATAGCATCTTTTCTGTTTCTTACCTGTTTCTCCCAGTATTCATTTTCTGCAAATAAATGCAAAGAGAAACAATATTTATATTTGAAAGTTGAGATAAATATTGTTAGTAATTCACAGAATGAAAACAAAATGATCATTTTACCTAAACACATACCAGAAAAACTGAAAATAATTTTGAAACGGTCTCTTTTCTCCACGGCTGTGTATATATTCATTTCAAGATTTCAAGATACGTATGTACAATACTCAAGCATATAAGAAAAACATCTGCCTGTAATATCATCTGTGGTTGTTAAAGTGATTTTATTCTCTCAGACTAAAAAAATGAACATTATATGTGCCCCAGAGAAAAGGCGATTCTAATTACAGGTAATTCTACACTAAAGTGAATGGCAATCAACAGAAAACCAACAGGATAAATGAGCAAACGCTCAGTTCAAGAAAAATCATTTCTAGTACTTTGGTGCGGCACGTGCTAAGGGAACCTGAATAGTTTATGTTGTCTAAACGTACATAAAGCAGAAAAACAAACACAAGGTGGCTGAAGGAAAAAGCTTTGTTGAGTGTCTGCTCTTACCCTAGCAAATACTTCATTAGACATGTTTTGATTTGATGATTTCGACTGGGCGATAAGATATACACACCGTCCTGTGGCCTAGTTACAGTTAGAACAACAAAACAGAAGATGGAGACGATACTCAAGTCAATAGCACGCTCACTCTGAAACGCGGCCTCCAAAGGTGTAGCTGACTGATATGTTGCTTTTTTTATCAAATAATTGGCCTGCAGGGTACAATGTCAGAACATCCTTTATTGCACAATAGCAGCCTTCATCCTCCTTGTATTGCTTGCACTGTGCCTAAATTACACGCGGTCATAACATCTTAAATTTTCTGCAAAACAGACAATTGCCAGGATGTATAATATTACAAGTACTATTGTGGAAGGGAAACTCAACTTTCCTTTGAGTGAAAGCACCTGGAAGTACACATGCTCCGTCCCAGAAAGCGCATGTTCTGACCAGCCTTTGCCAAACACAGAGAAGCTCACATTAAACAAAGCGCAAATAGTTTAAGACACTAAATATTTAAAAATGTACACATATTCAACAGCACTTTGGCTCTCGGAGGCATATTATCATACCTCAGCCTTTCTGCGTGTCAGTAACAAAGAAAACTTTTTGTTGTGAGTAATACACTGTGAACTTTAACAGCTGCTTTCAAGCACTGAGTGATTGAATACACTCTAATCGAATCTGGAGAGATCAACGAAACACACTGTTCTTCGGGTGCATGTCACAATTGCGTCTGGGTGGCCAGTCGCACACGTTGCCGGACGGACATTAAGTTTAGATCAAGTTCAATCAATCAGGGTCTACAGGTATACCCTCACTATGAATGTCAAATCTATTGGGAGAGAAACAAGTGACCTCAAAAAAAGTTTGATAAACAGCATATTTCTAAAGGACAGATCAAACATATACTGCTCTAAATGCAATAGTCTTAGACAGCAGGTAAATGACATCACCATTTCACAACAGCACTACCCCTCTCTTCAACACAGCCTCTTGTGGAATAGAAGAACACATTACAACATCCCACAGTCCCGTCTGCGTGAGGACAGAAACACTCCATGAGTAAGCAGAAGACCATCATCATCGCAAAGGACAGGATGTGCAACAAATGTGTCACAAAACAAACCGCATCCCCTCCAGTCAGCCCGACTCCTGCTGCCCAGCCCCTCTGCACCTAAAATTATTATAAGGAAACTAAAACCTCAATGAATGTGTAAAATGATGAGTTTGAAACATTTACTTATCAGAATTGCTCGCCGTTTTAACATTGATTGGATATTTTACATTTGTGAGGCAGGAATGGAGAACTGAATCAACCTAGACAGGTGAGAACCAAGATGGATGGCAAGAATGTGAACTTGATTGAGTTTTTGTCACAGAGATAAAGGAGGACCCAAAAGCAACAGCAGATGAATGCAACAGTTTATTGAAAGGCGCAGGCGGTGCAGAGCTGGAAGGAACGCAGGAGGCAAAGGCAGTCTCTCTAGTGTGTAGACCAGCAGCACGGGCAGCAGACGGGTGGAGTGAAGCGAGCACTAATCCCAGCCAGCAGACTCTCTCTCGTTCACTGCGACAGGACTAGGCACCCACAGGCAGCAGGGCGACCGGACAGAGAACAGATCTGAAGCCACAGACACGGCTGGCCTAAACTAGACAGGATAAATAACTAAGACTCTGGCAGAACTGAACAGCATTCCGCAACAATGTAACAATAATCTGTCAAAGAAACTGCGGGAACAGCAGAGTAAAGTAGCACAGAAAATCAAGGTAAAGAGAACAGGTGCGAGATGATTTAGCGCCAATGGCGATAGGGAACAGCTGAGTCTAAGTAACTAAATGAAGGAAATCAAACCCGGCTCTTGACAGTTTTGTGGAGACTAAGGTCACTTTGTCAGACGGGCAGTAGTTTGAATAACGATTAGCTATAATCTGCCCAACCCATTAAACACACGCGTCAAAAACTCACAAAGAACACAAAAGCGTGAAAAAGTAAAACACTTTTTGAGTCTTAGAAATGTAGTAAGCTGTAATGTAGACCTATTCAGTTAAGCAATTTTCTTTCTTGCTTTTTAATTTGTGTTGTTCTTCCTTCCTTTTCAAAAATAATGAGTAAATTGTCAGTCATTAAAAAATCAGGTATGATGGATAGTGATTTGATAATGACTGTACTATTTGTGGCAAGAGTACTTAAATTCACTAAAGTGGTCCAACTAATGGCATGCTGAGCAAACCCAAACAAACACAACTGAGAACCGGATGAATAAAAAAAAAACAATAGTCAGATCTCACTGCAAAATAATTAAATCTCAGGAAAGCCTGAACGAATCGTACATTTGTCGATAGAGATATCGATTTACACTTTGCTCAGTAACATCTGTGCTAATATTTAACAATACATGTCTCAACACTACTACCATAGTATTACTTCTAGAAATGTCAAAATATGTATAACATGTATAGTAAATGTATCCGTTCTATTCAGGTTCTGTTTTCAATTGACCCTTCGTGTGGAGTTTGATTGACAGGTGACCGGACCCTTGTTGCTAATCGCCATTCTGTTTAATCTATCAAACCATAGAGTTTAACTGGCTGCGCATTATGCGGTTTAAAAAAGTCCTTCGCGATTGTTGCTGGCCGTCACACTGTACGAACATGATCCCAGCTAAAAGTCATGTCACTGTGGAATCTTAGTTGTCATAAGGTACAACAATAAAAAGAGACTTACACAAGAAAACTTGTTCAGAGTTTTACCCTATAGACTAAAGGCAGAAGTATGGTCCGTCCAATGAGCGAAAAAGTGCCCTAGTCCACTAGGGGTCAATACACACACAGAAAGTGTGCAGTGTGTCCTTGTCGAAGAAGAATGATACAAAACCATCACGCTGAAACCAAGAACAGTCAGCTTAGAAGCATATCCTTCTCCATACTGTTTGGTTGTTGTTCTTATTGTCTTTCTGTTTGCTCGGATTGTTTGCAATGGCGAAAACACTTCCTCAATCATTAATTTGCAGTGATGTCGGACATAGCAAAAGGGGGCGGGTTTTGCGAGGGTCAATTATTCCATTAACATTAACAGTACATAAGACTGTGATCTCTTCACTTAAACAAACTCACATGTTTAATGTGAATGTTGACATTCAATTCAAATCCGGTGGGATTTTTTTCTTCTGCAGCTTTTAAAGGGATAGTTCACTCAAAATTTTTAATTCTGTCACACTCAAGTTGTTGCGAATCTGTATAAATGTCTTTGTTCTGTTGAACACAAAGAAAGATAGTTGGAAGAATGTTTGCAACTGACAGTTCTGGGACATCATTGACTACCATAGTAGCAAAAAATACTGTACTTTTTTTGTTCTGTTGAACACAAAAGAAGATATTTTGAAAAATGTAGGAAAGCAAAAAGTTCCGGGGCACCTTTGACTAGCATTTAGATTTTTTCTGCTATTCTAATCAATGATGTCCTAGAATTGTCAGTTCCTAAAATTCTTCCAAAAATCATTGTCTGTGTTCAAACGAACAAAGAAATGTTTATAGGTTTGGAACAACTTGATGGTGAGTAAATAATCACTTCGATCAATTTTTGGGTGAACTGTCCCTTTAAATGGAAACAAGTTTTGTGTTCCATCAACCAAACTCATTGGATTTAAAATCATTTAAGCTTCTCCAACACACAAATTTAATAACTACCATCTAATACATTAAAGTCATCAGTCTATTAACAGAGGACTGCTTTCAAACAGTTTTTTTCTATAATTACCCCGGCAGATGGAAGAATCATCTCCAACATGAGAGTTCCAGATGTTCATGCATGAATTGAAAAATAGACCTCAATGTTTGGGTTCATCAACTTGGAAGAGTTTTAGTGGGACTTCCAAATGTTTGCTCTAAATAACATCTCTCCTCTGATGTGTGGTTGTGTTTGTATAAGGCATTATACAGGGATTCAGGTGTGGGCCCCCAGGCATCTATTTATCTCGCTAAAGAACTCGTCGCATTCAACCATGTAATCAGGCATGCACCCAGAGCCAGGCTTACTGATACCGACTGTTTACCGGCATCTGCTTTGGATACCTGGTATTGACGTAACCGCACAAGGTCTTGGAGGGAGGGGCAGCGTGGGCTGACATCGTAGCCTGTCAACCAATAGTCTGTTATAGAGAGAAACAAAATGATAATGAAATCCTTGTCTTGATAGATTAGTGGTATTTACAGGAGAAAGGGTTTTAAGATACAATTACTTGAAAAAGGATGCGGTTAAATCATTTGAGAGTGCTGACGGCCTGAAGGAACAGACAATGTATTTCCACTGCTTAACGGATTTCCCTTTAGTGCGCTTACAGTGAGTTAGTGTACTGAAGATAAAAGATGGAGTGATATACAAAGGTTACAAACCATAATGGGTATAACAGACATTTAATCTGTCTGTTTAACACAAATTAGTGTTCATTTGCAGGTGTTGATTTTTCAAGACAGATCTATTTAGATCCGGCTCATGGGTGGGATGGGAATAAATCAAAGGATGTGTCTGCACAATATCACACACTGTCTTTTGAACTGCTTTGGCTGTTGTAAAAACTAGTTTTGCTGACGTTATAATAGATGCCACTTTTGTATGACACCTGAAACACAACCTGATTGGCTTGTTTATATTTTCAATGTGCCAGCTGAACAAAATTGTAATTAAAATGTCTGGTCAAGGTCGACTGGATCAAAATGTCTAACAGACCTTAGTTTACAGTCTTGCGTTCATAAAAAAAATGTAATACGAGGTCTACTAAATTCAACTGAATTGAAGATTCATTTAAATAAACAGATTTACAAGCAGAGTGAGCATGATGTTTTATATCTATTTTTCCATTGAATGTGTGTGGGACACAATCCTCCAGGTGTGTGACGCCTGCTTATTCATTTGGTAAATAAACTGAACATAATGCACTACAAAGATTAAAATATCGTAAAATATGACAGCTGAAAGAGGCAAGACGTCCACTGAAAGTGAAAAATGCCTCTGATATTTAAAACAAGGGGGCAAAATAATGATTTTGTAGTTAACTTTGTTGTTTATCAGCTACCTAAGATTTAATATAGATATAATAGCTCTATGGGTTTAATACCAAAACATGACACCTATAGCTGTCAGATATCTGTAAGGTTAGGTGTGAGGTTATTGTTGGGGAATGTGTAGCTAATGTTTTACATATTAATAAAATCAACAATAAAAACACTGAATATAAAACCCCAAACTAGTAATGTTTATTTTTATTGAATATAATAAAAATAGCATAGTCAAAAAACAGTTTTGCTGTGCTTGCTAAAAACAACAACAACATGGTCTTATGAAGGAAGAAAAATCTCCTAAAAAAAACCTTAGAGGTGAAAATAATAAAAATAATCTGATACTTGTGTGGTAAAACCAACAACAACAAAAGCCTTTCTAAAAATTAAGTTTTAATAATGCAATATTTGCAAATACACTCTTAAAATGGATGTGTTAATTTTATTTTATTTAAAACATTATGTGTTACTTTCAACACGCATTGTATTGATTTTCTGTCCCAAGAAATAACACAGAGATGTGTTCAGTTATGTGTTTTCCTTAACTGAACACAAAATGTGTTGTTGTTTTAACACAACTGTTTTCAGAGTGTATGATCATTGGCTATTTTTACCCATGTAATTCTTCCTTTCTATTTCTTAAACTGGAATAAATGCCAAACTGAACAAATGACATATGCCCACTTTTCATTCAGTCAGCAGATCCTGCTATTGCAAACATGATGTCACACGTACCATCATTAACTGACAGATTGTTAAGAAACAATTTGACCCAGTTCATTTATGAACACAACCAAGAACATTCACACCCCTACTGTACATAGAGTTTATACTGATAGCCACAGTGAGGTAAAGATCAGCTGAAATGTATATATGACTATAGCGTGTACATAAAATTAGGCATAAGAAATTTGTCCAATATATCAATATTTGTCCAATATGTTGTTTCATTGTAAAGTTGCATTGCAAAATCAAAACAACTTGGGAAAAACAAGAGAATAAAAAAAGGCCTATACAAGGTCAAATCTGCTGATGACATACTTAATTTACCCATAGCAGTGAAGACGGTGATCAGATAATGCTTATAACACTTAACTATTTAAATAACTTATATAAAGCCATTATAGCATTTATCAATCAAAATTATTCTTACAATTGCTTAAAGGCAGAGTAGATCATTTGGAAAATGCTAACGTTTGCTTGCTAGCAGTGCAATCATACGATCCCTCCCTCTCGTGAATCACCATCCAAAGCCACGCCTCCTCCAAAACATATGGGCGCGCGCGCACAGACCAGAAGCTATTGGATCGGTTCCAGTGAAGTCATGTCACATTCACCGGGGAGAAAACATAACATTACAAAGTGAATTACATTACTACAATAACGAACATCTCCAGGTACCTGCTCTCTGTCTGCCATTGTCCCGCTGTCTGCACATCGCAGCGCGCTGATGACGTATGATGTCTGCGTGAACAGGGTGCGCAGTGGGATGCAAAATACGTTGACTGAAAATGTACACATGACTTATCATTGCCTCGGACCGAGGGCAGTAATTGGTCCAACGTTTTTTGACCCTACGCCTTTCACAGAATATATATAATTATAAAAATACCAATGTTTCGCTTTACTTATTGATTGCTATCAGGATGTTGAGAGACTTCCAACCAGCATGAGAAAAAAAATTCTGGACAGGATTGCCTACTCAGCCTTTAAGCAGTTCATTATATTCATCTCTAATAAATCTACATTTTGTGAACAGGATATTGGAAAACCTGTGTGTAAGGGACCATGTGAAAAGTACACATATTATGTTTAAACAAACACATTTTGATTTCATGATGACACAAAACACGACTGTATTCTTTTATTACGCAGCATTTTTCGTTTTGTTTTGCTGTCTCCTCGGTGCTGCCGCTTTCATCATCGGAACTTACGACACGCCTGCGTCATTTGCCGGAACGCCATCCTCTCATGCACGCGCAGCCGAGGGATAAGGGAAGTTAGACATTACAGTTTATAAAGTTGTAAATGTGGATATTTCTTTTAAACAAATGCATCAATTTGCTTCAGCAGGCCTTTATTAACCCCATGGAGCATCGATGGATGCACTTTGTGAATCTTTAAAATCTCATCCTCAATTCATCTTTGAAACTTGATATAGACGGTTCCATCAGACGCACACGCTGGCCCAAAGTTAACTTCCAGTCTGTCTTACAATATAGGTTAAAATATAACATTTTATTTTTGATTTAATTATTTAGTTAATTTTATAGTTAATTTATATTAATATTTTATTGAATATTAATTATATAAAATTTATTTAAAACTACTAATCATTTATTGTGGTGGCCTACCGGAAGTTAAGTTTGGGCCACATAACATTTGTTTATGTTGTTGCCATCCATAGTAGCACAGCCGGCATCCAATTGATCATAAACACCACATAATTGCTCATCTGTTTCAAACTTCCTTCTACCACTGAACAAATAATAAAGAACTTTGCCATGAGTATACCAGAATATCTTAAAGGTAAAATCTGGCTTGAGACAGCATCTGAATTCCCACGAGAAGTCTAGCCGTCCAGACAAGTCCAGACATATCTCCTGGGCAGTGCCACTCCAGAACACTGTGGCGTAATTCTGAGAGTGAAGTGCTCTGAACAAAACATCAGTCCTTCTCAATGTTTACTCGCTGACATGAGCAGGAACTTAAAGGGTAACTGAGAGGTTGACAGACTGCCTTGCTTGGACAACACTTGAGAAAGAGGCCAAGCCATTACTAGGGTGTATTACATTGGTCTTGTACCGATGACAACTTCAAGAGGTCGGGGGTGTTAAGGGGGAAGGATTTGCCTTCCTGTTTAGTTTCAGTGGATCAAACTTGTTTGTGATCATTATACAAAGCCATTACAAAACTAAATTCTAAGAAAATAGGATATAAGAAATTCTGAGAAAAAAACAAAGGTCTTCTTTGCACTTTTAACTGATGTTACAGAATTTATTCCTTATAATCTGTGTTGGCACTTAAGACAATACAAAGTAAAAAGTCCAAATCTTTTTTAAATCACATCACTTACTCTTGATTCAGAGCAAACAACATTTATTATAAAGTTTTCTTAAAACACCGTTAAAGAGTTAGTGCAAAAGGTTAGACTTTCAATATTTGTCAAAATCACTCGAGCAGAATAGAGATTAATGTTTGTGCATTGGAATCATTCATTATAGTTTCATGTTAGCATTTCTGTCAAGCTGTCATATTTTAAAGGCATACTCGTAGGAGATCCTTAAAATAATGTGTTATATTTGATTTTATAAAAAGGTGTGTATACGCCTGAAGAAAACAATCAGAAACACAAGTAAATTGTCAAAATGTAGCAAAACCCTGAGTGTTTCCAAAAACGAATAGGACTCTTTGAAGCCAAAAGTGTCATTCAAGATTCAAGAGGAACCCAAGTAGATTTTAATAAACGAAAACTATTATTATCTACACATCATGCAACAACCCGTTCACATCGATTTGCGTATAAATAACACGCTGTTGCATTATCGTGAAATACGTACGCCAAAGTTCGATTTTGCGTGCATAAATACGCCAAGGTATGCGTGCACCTCGCTGGAGAGCAGCCATTTTGAAACGTACATGAAGAGGAAACACTGAAATAATTAAAATAATACTGTTAGGTTTAGGGTTTGGGTTAGGGTAGAGGTTATAATATGCACGCACGCTAACATTAGGTTTAGGGTTTGAGTTAGGGGACAGGTTAATAAGACAAATTGCCGGTTAATATGCACGCGCGCTAAATTGGCGTATCATATGCACGCAAAAATAGGCGTATTTATGCACGCAAAATCGAACTTTGGCGTACGTATTTCACGATAATGCAACGCGCGTGTTATTTATACGCAATTCATGAGAATGCCCTGCATGCAAAACAAGCAAACAAACAAATGGTAGGCTACTCATGTCTAAGGTAAATCATCTATAATTCATTTTATTTGGCTCAAATGAGTCCATACACTTCAAAGACACTGAATAAACTGGTTCAAAGTTCTTCACTAGACATATGTGAAGCCATTTAAGTGAAGCAGACATCCTCATAAGCATGTAATTACTTCATCACAGAAGTCAGACAGTTCAAGATGTCTACATAAGCACACTATGGCCTTTGGTGAGAAGAAACCAAAACCAGAGGTGAAAAAAGTGAATATACGAGTACAGGAGTGGACCATATCGGCCTTTTGTGTCCGTGAGGGCAGAGTGCATTCTGTGTACCCCCAAACTCCCATGGGGCTTATTCAGGGGTAATGTACCAGACAACAAAGATGACATACTTTTAAAATGCCCTACTTCCCTGAAGCCTCAAGGTCTGTGCACCTTGGCTCAGCTTTACCAGCTAAGGTCCATATACTTTTAAACACAGTTGTGTCTCACCCAAAGAAATGAGCTTGGGTGATAGAAATGTTTATATTGAGTATGGCTTTTGATTGAAGACTTTGGTCAGTTGCACATCTGTAAAATTGCTGAAATCTCTTCTAAAAATCTTTGAGGAAAGGCTTTTTACATTACTATAATGTTTGTTCAGGAGAAAATCTGAGAAGCAGAAACAAATCTTCATCATTAGATCATTGCTGTCTTGGTGAAAAAACAAAGCTATATTTGATCATACAGTAAAGTTATGCAAAAATAGTACCGCAAAAGACAAAAAGATGCATTTGCCTATACCCTGACTTATCATCGGCTTCTAAATCAATATGCAAGGATTTAGAAAGCTTAACTGAGTCTTTCACGAGCCACAACTCTTCAAACATCTTCACTCTTTCAATTTACCGAAGGAAAGAGAGATATTCTGTGAAATGAGCTGTTGACAGCAAATACACAGACTGTTTGACTTCAATGAACCACCAAAATCTCACAAAACACACATTACCCATCACCTCTCATGAGAAACACATTATGAAAATGAGCGTTAAAGGCATGTGATGTGCCCTTAACAAAAGAGGTCAATTCAGAGAGGTTTCTAATTCCCTCTGAACAGCAGTTAAGGGTTCTCCATGTCTCCTGTCTCCCGCACGAGAGACGAGAGTGTGGACTGCAACCTTTCATCAAAGCCTTAAACACATTACTCCCCAGCGGAGATAAAGAGGAGCGTGAAGAGTGTAAGGTGACAAAAGAGCCAAAGACAAACAAACAAACAGTGGCTAAGAAGCTAATGCAAGCATGCGTGTTCGAGCTTTTAAAACAGACCACTGCTTCCTCTTTATCCAGTTAACTTTGTTGATTTTTCTTGCCACTGATAATCTCCAACCCCAGTCATGTCCTCTCACACAAGTTTGGAATTCCATGACAGACCCCTGGTCGAGAGTTTTGTTGCTGTGAGCTGGGAACATCGCACTGATGCAGGTAGCTGAGATGTGATATCTGTATATATACATGAGCATGTGTTGGAATGTCTGTTGGATGTTGGTATAGTATCAATCATCTGCGCTAATAGTAGGTGGCAGTAAGTGCACTATTTAGTGTGCAAATCTTCATTTAAAACCATTAAAAATGATGCAATCACAATGGATTAATTTTTATGTTCCCATTAGTAGTGAAATCTTTCAATAAACACACAATGTGCTTAAAAATGTGCAAGTGGAGCATGTAGGCAGTCAATCATGGAAGTGGGCGGTTACACTAATACATTACTCCAATAATAAATAGTAATACTATAATTAGTATTTCATGACCCCTTTAAGATCACACAAAGATCTATTTCAGGCAACAAACCGAAGTAAACAGCATGAACTGCATCATCACAAACACTATGAACAAATAGCAGATGTAGTTAAGGAGCCATGACAAAATTTAACTCATATGAATGACGTGAATTTATATGCATGACCATATTGGCAGACTCTGGCAGGGGTCAAACAGAACCAAATCTGAAAGAGAATGAGCACAGATGGGAATAAAACAACTACAACTGAAGGCAAAGTGGAGTACAGCTTTCTACGGGCACACTGCATATACTTTGGACCATATGCTCCTCCTATACATAATAGAGTTGTGTACTCTACAGTTTTTGTCCAACACTGTGTCCTAAACCAGACATGGTAAGATTTTAGTGAAGCAATTTGTCTGTTCACACTGAATATAATCACACAAACATTATCATAAA
Source organism: Triplophysa rosa (assembly GCF_024868665.1). Classification (NCBI taxonomy): domain Eukaryota; kingdom Metazoa; phylum Chordata; class Actinopteri; order Cypriniformes; family Nemacheilidae; genus Triplophysa; species Triplophysa rosa. The sequence continues at coordinate 16,635,392 of NC_079891.1, read as the reverse complement.
CATAATCAGAACGTTTTTTTTCTCATGAGTTCCGAGATGCCACACCAGATGGTATGATATGCTTTTAATAGATTTCTTAGTGGAACTTCAGTGAATTTAGATATAATTTCTAATTCAAAATCTCTATAATCAGTCTCTCTCTTCCATGTTTGGTGATTAATATTCATGATGCACAGAACTTCCATCGAATGAGATCTCTGGCCGGAGCAGTAATACAAAACGTTTCTAAAAAAGAAACCAATGTTGCGGCAGGTTAGGGGAAAAACTTTTTAGCATGGAAAAGATACCTTTTATCACATGTTGTGCAATTGCGGCACATCTGGTTAGGACACAGTGTTACAGTTTCCTTTCATAGTGTCTGCAGATAGCGGTGTCAATAGACTGCTTTGCAAGACATCCTGTTTCAGTTTTTGAACACCACACAAATGCTAGAACAAAATACAACCATCAAAACAATCAAAACTGAATCAAAATGTTAAACAAACATGTTTAGGACTTAATATACTGTATGTGAAAATTGAAAAATCTGGACTGGTCTTGTTTACGTCCTGCAAAAGGATGTACACAACACAGCAATGGAACACAACAATACAGCACAACAGGAACAAAGGTCAGATGGGTAAAGTGATCAAATTAAATATGATGTTATGCATCTGAACTGCACACCAAAAACCACAAAAAAATATTTGTAAATATGTATATTCCTGCTAATCGTAATTTGATTGTTAGTTTTTCAACATTAACATTTTATTAAAGAGCAATTAAATACATTGTAAATGTAAATAATATTAAGGTGTGGGTTCCAATAGTAACACATTAAAAAATATATATACTAGCGTTTTAATAAAAATATTCCATTAGCCATCATTGTCTTCTCAAATCTCTTAACCTAAGTGATCACTATTATATACCCCCTCCCCTTAACAACATGTGTACCGTGTTTGGAAATTCCTGTGAGCAGGGATTCAGGGAAACAAATGTTTATTTATTTCCAAGACCTGGACAGTCCCACACATGGTGAACAGCTACAAAACATAGGTGGGATCTTGAAAGCGGTGGAGGAAATACTGATCCATCATGAGCAAATACAGTACCACCCTCCTACAGTGCAGCAGCTGCCATTACCTTTGTTTGTATAACAAGCTTGGGCCAGTTCATGATGTGCATACAGCTGAAATTTAAATGAACTTTAACCCATGGCTTGGTAAATAATTAGTTAAGCGAAAAATTTAACAATTAATTATTCCCAGCTTTTAGATTTGTACGTTACACTGATAACTACTGGTTCATTTCTGTACATTATGAATGAATGACTTCCTATTTGCACTATCTCTGTCAGAAATAGTGAATATATTATAATTAAATAAAAAAATAATTAAACAAGACCATCATGTCACAATGGCAAAAAATAATAATATTGGAATTACCTTAAATATTTTATCGATCAGTTGAAATTTACCCACTAATTTGATTCTTTTTGCACACTAAACATCATAATGTGGATTACGCTGTTTTGATTTGTTTCAACAAACAAACGCGTTACCAACCGCGGTCTCATGTTTGTTTGTTTTGTTTTGTTTCTGGTGAAAACTCACCACGCCTTTTTGTAGTTTTATGAATGGGTCCTATTGAATCTACAAATCTTTCAGTGTAAGCAAGGCAACTGTTCATAAAGCACAAAATCCATGCAGTCAGTTAGGGCATTTTCCAGAAATCAGATTGTTTATACTACAAGCCTGCGTTTTGTGAAGTGATTACCTTCTCCATCCCACACATCGCATACCTATTTCCACCTGGAAGCACTTCAAATATGTGACAGTCTGAATATCACAGCACCTCTATATCCTCTGCATGACAGTGTAATTCCTCCTGCCCTGCGGCCATGTCTACAAAACTCAGACAGTTTACATGTTCATGTAGCTACACCTACAAAAAAGGGCTTTGCCAAGAATTTGTGCACTCATTACACTTTCACACTCACGGTTAACCCTTTTAATTCCCCCTAATGCTTCTAAAGTCAACCCCAGCCCTCCTCAACAATCCATGTCAGTAGAATTCTTGTAAATAGTGTCATAAATAGGAACAATGTGACAATTTGTCTGTCTGTGACGTGACAGAATCAGATTAAATTGAACAGTTATGAGGAGTGAGATTTGAAACCAATGAGATTAGAGATCAACGAGATTTCACAGAAATGAAAACCAAGCTTTTAAACTTATTAACTTTAGAAAGACCCTTGAAAAAAACATATTCTGCTGTTGGCTATAACGTTAATAACAAGTTTTGGTATCATACCGTGGCAGACAGGTTGATAGTACTATTGGCACACCAGAGATACGGGAACTGGGTTTATTGTGCATAAGCCACACTAGGCCAAGTGAGACTTACGCATGTGCTACAGTAAGTCCCAGAACAAGCCAACTTCAAGTGACAGATGTAATCGCATACGTGAAAGTACCTTGTGTCGACTTTACCTACAAATCTGGGTCATGTTGTTAAAAGTGTGAGGGCTAATCCTTTTATGAGTCTCTGGTCGCAAGTGCTGAATCTAGGTGAGCTGGCAACTGGTTGCCGTGCACACTGGTCTGAATTATTTCCCATGTGACGGTTGTGGGAGACCGGAGAGATTTAAGTATGACACAGCTCAAGGGGACTCTTGAAACCTCCTGACGTTTCATTAAGCCCTAAAAGACAGAAATGTTTTCAGAAAGAATTTGATATTATTCTGTTACTTTTTTACTCAATGTATCTCCTCTCCACGTTTTGCTTGTTTTAGGAGTTGCCTGCACATATCGTAGTAACCGTCACAAAAAGTGTTGAATGACAAGTGCAGGTAATGTCTATGGCAAAAGTCAAGACAGTCAATGACCTACACTGTAGAAAATGTGTTTGTAGGTCAATTTTACGGAATTTTACCGCTTTATTTTACATCATTTTTCACACATTCTTGAAATTCGGTTTAAAAAGTTAAATTACAGAAATTGACAGCAAAATTAACCAGTTAGGTGTAAAATAGCATAGTAATTTTACTTGAAAGAAATATTTGACTGTATTTTCTGGCACCTCAGCTGACGGAATATTACGTTTTTTACAGGATTTTTTTTTACAGTGATAAATGTGATCATGTTTTTTCTGTATTTTTTATAATCTCATATTAAATTAAGACTCTACTGTACATGGAATCTGTTTTTTTATTATTTGTCAAACTGCAGAAATGTTTAATATGTAAAGACAAAAAGTTTAATGTAAAGTTCATTTGAATTTTACGGCAAAAAATGCTGATCAGCTTAAATATCTTTACCTTTCGGCTTCTTTAATTTATCACATTTAATCAACCCCGAGAAATAAGCAAACCAATATTAGCTTAACGCAAACGGAGGTAGGTCTTTGTAATGGATGCAGTGTACGCCTAAAGATCTCTGTAGCGGGACAACAATGGTTCAAGTGTGCTATAGCCTCGCCCCGGGTCACCGGACGGCACCTGATTACCAGGCGGCCCTTGACACAGCAAAGTCAAGTGCTTTCATCTGCGCCGGTGGCTCTTCCCCAAAGCTCTTGTTATAGGATTCACGTTTGCAATTAGCGCAGATCAAAGTCAATTAGCTTTTTGCAAGCTGCCTTGATATGTCACATGGAACCTGCATTACCTTGATGATACCTGACAGCACAGCATGATCAATGATGACCATGCAGGAAACCTGGCAAAAAAACAGGCTTCAACTGACCCCGTACAATGTGCAAAGGAAACATTCAATAGTGATGAATCACAAACCAATTAATTTGTAAACAAACCAAACCTAAAGATATACTGTAGACTGTAGTGATTACTTATAATTCAGTTAGCACCCTTACATAGTAATTTTAGTGATTTCAGCCTGTCAGATTTTTGCTAGAAATGCAATTCAACCCCGTTTTTACATTCAAGTCTTTACAAAGCACATGCAATTACACAAGCATATTAAAACCTGCAATTTTTGAAGCCTGAAAACATTTTTGTGGTAACATTCTTTACTTAATTACATTCATTACTTTTGAGTGGGCTGGTTGGTGTTAACAGAAATATTTTGAAGCTATTCTATGATAATATTTGCCTAGGTTTACCCAAATCATCTTTGTCAATACCTTTATACTGTATAACCCTGCCAATAACCAGAAAGACAGTATATGCTAAGAATACAGACTTTTATTTGAATTTGTACATTAGGCCAAGCAGCAAGTGAAGTAAAGGAGTATACTTGCTGAGCCTTTTTTCTCAATAGTCAAATTAACCTAATTAAATAAAATTAATAATCTCTCAGTTATTTTATTTATAAAAAGTTGTATGAAAATTGTATACAGTTTTAAACAGTTATACTTTTAACCAGTTAAAACTCCAATATCAGTGCCTGCTTTTTTATATCTCTCTGACAATGGTGTCTCAGGGGTGCAAGGTACGTTTGTGTGCGCATGAGTACGTGCATGGCAGAATATGCGATTAAACATTCCAGAGTGACAAGTCTAATTCTCACAGCGTGTTGCATGTATCCCCGGTTCCCTAGCGATCACAAAAAAGTCCCAGCTTTGTTGATGCGAAGCACGCAATTGTTTGGTTACTACTGCATCTAGACGTAGCTGTCGTGGAACAGGCATGTTCTGACGGCACACCTCATCTGACAAAGTCTTTTGCATCTGGATGACTCGTGGAAAGTGGTACAAACAGATAATGTAATTATGAATGGCAAATGAGAAAGCACTTCAAGCACGTTCTCAAATCTTTCCTGTTCCTGTGGTACCTGGAGCACCACATCCTGAACATAAAAGAATTAAAATGATGCAGATGAAATATCCTTTCAACACTTTAATTACTATTGAAAAGTTCATCTTTAAAAAATCCAGTGAGGTGGAGACCAAGGGCCAGATTCGCAAAACTGTTCTTAAGACAAAATATAAGATTGTTCTTAAGATAAATTATAGGACGCTTGTATGTTCTTTCTAAAGAAGTTCTCAAATATTTTTTAAGAACATTTTCATTTTTTAATGAGAATGAAATACATATGCTTTGTAAATCAATCTTGAGAAAAGCGAAAGAAGGGTCTAAACAAGTTTTTTTAAGATTTATTTTTTCTTAAGAATGTTTTGCGAATCCGCCCCCTGAAAATGAGATGTACAAAACAAGTAAACAGGAACAAGGAATAAGGAACAAACCTAAAAAACAAGTTTAAGTTGATACAATTATTAAACTAAAAGTAAACCTAAAGTAAAATAAAAATAAACTAATCTTACATAAAAAATAAACAAATAAATAATAAAATGACAAAAGCACAACAAAAGTGCTAAAATTCAATTATATTAATTATGGCAGCTTCTCATTTTGTATTTTCACTGTAAACCTGAATGCTTAAAGTAATTCGATAGATTTTAGTGTAAACATTTTCTTTAAAAAATGATAATAGATCAAATATTTTGAGTTATTTAGATTTAGAAGAGTTTACAATATTTTTGTCTTTTGGTTACTATTGTTCAGAAGAGTGGTGGTTGTGCTTAGGTTGTGGGTGTTTACATGCAGAATCATGATGTTGCATTATTCAATGAGCCTTAACTGTGCTAATACTGAGATGATCAGGGTCTAATATGATAAGAAATAAACAGTATTGTGAATTAAATAAGAAAATAGTTATCATAAAAGCATCTTTACTAATTAAGTTCTGATCAATTAAAGCCATGGGAAAGATGGATAAGTTTTAAGTAAGATTAATTAAATTATTTGAGTTACCTTACTCATTATTTGGTTCAATTTACTTAACCCCTATTGCAAAACTTAAAACACAAAAAACTTTTTGGGGTTAAAAATGAAAAAATTATGAATGAACCAGCTTCAATTCACCAACTATAATATGTACTATATTGACATATTATTCCAAAGTGCATGAACAGTGATGTAGAAATTGTGACGCACTTAAAACCACTGAATCACTGATCCAGACTTAACCTCTTGGTCAGTCTAATCAAACATAACTTCCAAATTAATCTTAATAACAGCACTTGAAATATTTATCGCCACGGAACACCTCTACAAAGTTTTCCTGTTTTACAGAAAAAGTAATTGCCATTGATTTGTGATATTGTCCGTTTTCTTACAGGGGAACAAATCATCATAAGAACAGCTTAGCAGAACAATGAAATCATGAAGAAACATTGGATATGAACAGGTTTGCATCCCTGATCACAAATAATAATTGCAGTAAATGCAATCAAATCACACTAAATTTTGGCCCAGACTGTGTATCGACACGTACAGTATCTTAAAACTGCAAAGGTGTGCCATTTTTGAATTACATTGGTGAAAAGGCACATTAAGACCAAAACATGCAGAGGAAAGTAACTATTAAGTAAAAATTAATTTGGGAGATAAAAAATGGGAGAAATGACAATATCCAAAATTTAAACTAAATGTAATAAATACATGTAACAACTACATTACAATGAAATGATTCATAATATGAAGTAAATGGAAAAACATAAAAAAGTGCCTTTTGTATGGACACCTAAGGATGTCTGCTCACGTCAGCAGGTTAAAATTTGGCACGGATCTATATGAATAGGTGTTAACAACCTCTCTGAGCTCCATAATAGAAGACAGATTATCTTCTTACTGTTAAAGAGAATAGAGTTTGACCTGTGACTTCCTTTCATGGCACGTGAAAGCAGTCCTTCTCCCCACCTTTGTTTCTTTCTCTTGTTTTTTTCTTGTTCTACAAAACCATCTTATATCTCACTGACCAAATAGAAATTAAGGTGTGACAATTTTCTTAAGACACTTTTTCTTTATTCATACGTAAAACAATGATGTCCAGCATCTTATCTTAAAACGAAATATATAATGTTTTAATATAAAAATGTATCTAATGTAACAAATTTAATGATTTTAATTTAGAAAAGAAAATAGACATGTTAACAACCTGCTGAAGAGTTATTTCCAGCTCACTGGGGATGTTGCAAACATGATATTGTTCTTGTCTAGACCTCCTCATTAGATGGGTCAACTAGTTAATATGTAGTCAAGCAGACCACCATTAAAGCTTAACCTTTTCTCAATTCAGGCGGAAAACCAGTGAGTTCCGCCTGGTGTATCCCACTGCCAAATCTGTTCAGGTCAACTGAGAGATTAAGACAAAAATCCTAAAGAGGGTCAAAAGATTAAGGATCAAAAGAGGAGAAAGTCCTTGTGTTAAAGGGGTAGTTCACCCAAAAATGGAAATTCTGTCGTAATTACTCATTACCCTCAGATTGTTCCAAACCTGTGTAAATGTCTTAAATACTAAACACAAAGCAAGATATTTGGAAGAAAGTCAGTAACCAAACAGATCCTATCCCACATTGACTCCCATTATTTTCCCTACTATGGCAGTAAATGGGGAATGAGATCTGTTTGGTTACTGACATTCTTTCAAATATCTTCTTTTGTGTTCAGCAGAACAAATGTATACTGGTTTGGGACAACTTGAGGGTGAGTAAATGATGACAATCTTTGTTTTTGGGTGAACTATCTCTTTAAAGAAGATTGTTGGTTTCTAATGATTTATAACAGGACCTACTACATTGTTAACTTATTTTTTTATTTAGCTCTTCCTCATGATCTTGGAAACATTCAAAATCATTATTGACTTCCACAATGTCAAATCTGCTCCACATGTGAAACAGGTGGACCATCAAAAATTTGCAATTAAATCATCAGAAGAGCAAATAATGGCAACAAACCTCAAAAAATGTTTTCCTCCACTGCAAACAACATTTCTGCTGGAACACATTGGTGGAGTTTAGTCATAATGACATAATCACCATTTCTTAAAAAGTCTCTAGTCCTTTGACAAGTCGAAAAGTTACACTGGGAGCTTTAGGGATTTTAGCATTTACACAAACACCCTCAGGCGTTCGTTACATTGCTTAAGCACCTGAGAGCACAGCCATAGGAAGTTGTAAGAAGAAAGAAAAGTTAAAGGTAAGTCTATGAAATCGCAGTTAGGATTGCTGTGAAAAGAAAGCAATGATGTGCAAAGGCAATGAGAGTTTGACTGGTCTCTATTTCTCCCCTGTAACAGCAGGTACATTAACACCACTGGATATTCTCAAATATGCCAAAGTTACAGCATTGCTTAAGTTTCCCATAAAGGTGAAGGGTGTAAATTCAGTAGTTGGAACCAAACAAAATTGCATTCTGTATGTTTGAGTGCCCTGACTGGGACCAATATAACAACACCAAAAGTAAGGAAAGTTTTTGCAATTGGGTTCCATGCCATTAGTTTCACCTCCCCTCTGAGCACTCAGCCAACATATATATATACAGATGCTGGCAGATGCTTTCATCCCAAGCAACTTACAGAGAATTCAAGAAACACATTTTCTCATTAGGCTTTCATTTCAAATGCATTTTATGAATTGGGAAAATCCAATTATTTTGGAAAGAAATTTCACTCATTGTCGGTTAAAAAAAAGAAACCGCAGATGTAAAAATTAACAAACGCAGATGTGATGTAACATGAGTATAAGCAGTCAAACTTAGCATGCAATGTCAGAGACGGTATGATATATGTTTCCTCTCAGCCTCACTCACAAAGTCACTTGTCTGTGACAAACCGTTTAAAGAGCTCACCAGAGATATACAGTATGTTCACCGTTATCGTTAATAACAGTAAATATTTTTTCCAGCAAAGAATCAAAAAGAAGACAAAGCACGCACATCAACCTCAAGTGGGTGCTCGACCAAAAAAAAACAAATAAAGAATTGTATATAAAGTCGGCACACCAAAGCTCCAAAAAAATCTAAGTTCATGCAAAAGTCTTTTAATTATTTTTTTTAATATTATTTTTAGCTTTGTTGTGCCGACTTTATCAAAATTCTTCCTGCAAAGAATGCAATGAGAGGTCTTTACCCCAATGCCAAATTAAAAGTCAGTTGCATCACTAAACATGAAGAAAACCATAAACACGGCTAAACAAGTTACTGTATGGAGCTAGTTTGGTAGGCCTATATGTCTTGTGTGTGCTAAAACCTTGACAGTTCACAAAATGTAAATGGTCGCCAGTAATTTTACAGTGCAAATGTAAAAACAAAACAGTAATATTCCAGCAGATAGTGTGCCAGAAAAAAGCATAAAATAACATTTTTGTGAAGTAAAATTACATGTTTTCCATGTTACTTTACATCTAACTATCACAAAACAAAAAAATGTAATGGATTGCAGGCAACATTAAAGGGATTGTTGACCCAACAATCAAAATTCTGTCATCATTTACTCACCCTCAGGTTGTTCCAAACCTGTATTAATTTCTTTGTTCTGCTGAACGCAGAGGGAGATATTTGGAAGAATGTCAGTATCCAACCAGATCTCATCCCCCATTTACTGCCATAGCAGGGAAAATAAATACTGTGGTATTTAGTCAATGGGGGGTGAGATCTGTTTGGGTACAGACATTCTTGCAAATATCTTCCCTTGTGTTTAGCAGGAAAATACATTTATACAGGTTTGAAATTATAAGAGGGTAAGTAAATGATGAAAGAATTGTTTTGTGTGAACTATCCCTTTAAGAATCAGGTGTACTGTATGTAAACTTTTAAGCTGGGATATTTTTGTAAATTCCGTTATTATTCTGTGTCGTGGACTATATTTGAACATCTGTCATATGAAATAATTTGTTAAGGGCAGTACTAAATTAAAAACAATCCTAAACTTTCACTCCTTTTCAATTTTGAACATTTTCCAGATTCTGCAAGGTGTATGTACTCTAAAGTTATGACCACCACTCTATCTCAGCAATGATACAGGCCTAATACAGTAACAATTGATTGGCATCACTTCACTTTTCATTTCCTAACCAGTGCATCCCAATTAACACAGACAATGAGAGCCAGAAATAATGCGTGGCTGCATCATAATTTTTAAAACATGGTTTCATTTTAACACAAGCCCCCCGCCCTAAATAGCTGCTTGGTCTGTTGGAAACCTCACAGATGAACGTCTTGCCTCATCATCTACATCCCAAAGTTTTATTCCTCTGGACGTACTGTAGTGTCTGTGGTTTAGAGTGCAGAAGAAACATTTCATCATGCACCAAATCACATACTTACCCACATCTGATTGACAAATGAAGGGATGTTTCAGACATGGAATGTAATCCTACCTTCACCAATCAACAATGCCCCAAAGAAAAACAAAGACATTTCTGGCCTAAATTTTAAGAGTTACGTTTCCAGAGCGAAGAGTTAACACTCAGGAACAGAGAAAACAAATGACACAACTCGCCTCGGTTCTTCAGAGAACATGAACGTCACAGCAGATCTTTATGATTAATTACATGTTTCAGGCAGTGGGTACACAAACTGGAAGAGAATTGGGGTGCATAAACTAAATTGTCATGTTGTGGGGTCTTTGCTGGAATGATTAAATTTGGTATAACAAAAAGTAGACAAACACATAAACAGACACATATTTTGGCTGAGAGCTAAAACACGAAAAGATTCCAAAAACTGGTCCTTGAATGCAGCTCGAACGCACAATTGCATGCGTAGCGTTGCTTTGTCGTAATTTCAGTCGGTAAGCAACATCAGTTGTCCGTTTGGTACACTGAAACCAGATGTGAACTAACTGATTCAGTTCTCACAGAGCATGAAAAGATGCTGAACATCTTCAGCAACTGTTTGTTCTGAGTCATATATGCTTTGTACAGTCATCTGCAGGCTTACATAATGATGTCAAGACACACCTCAAAAACATAAAGTGGAAATATGTTTGAAATCCTCATATATGTTATCCTTACACAAGTTCCTCAACTCAACAATTGAGTATTCATGCAAAGACGTTTCATAAAACAAGAAACAGCCCATCAGGGTAAAACATTCACAAACCCTGCTTTGTTGAGGTGTTGCATCAACATATAGGTGCACTCTCTTTTCTTGCTTCCTCTTTGGGCCCCAACAGCAAGGAATTCTGTCCCATGAACATTTCCCTCCAGAAAACAAGTCACACACAAGACCCTAGTGAGGCCTTTACTAGACCAATGAGTCTTTTAAACTTCAATGCGAAAACAAATCACCAACATTACGCCATAAAATAATACTGGGCTGGGCTAACTAGCCTTCAACAACAACACTGAATTTGTCCTTTTTACAAAACGTCTAAACTGTTGGTCCAAAAACAGAAAAGGACCAATTTGTAAACAGCATACAGTGTGATGTGAATCAACACACCATTGTCCAGAAAAGTTTGTCAATGGCATGCGTCATAGTTTAGCTTTCGACTTTATGAATAAAAATTTGGTCAATTGTGACAGATGGCAATGGTACTTGTGAGGAGAAATTAGAGTCGGTTGTGGAGCTGCTCAGTGGGCAGCGATGACCTGGCTGATTATACATCATGATTCAGAGGTTGGAGGATGTTTAGTCTTTGCAGTTGTCTGGGCAGGTGACTGAGCCTTTGGGGTAAACTTAATTAGTCCTAGATCATGTTCTTTTAACCACAATTGTACAGCAACACCTGCTATTCAATAAAGAAAATGAATCTTATAAGATAGAATATGTATAGAATTTAATTATTAAAAGGAACCTGTCACGATTGGCAGTGGAAGGAACCCAAATGCAGGCAGCGGGGATGAAGGGGTTAACACAAATTATATTAATTCAAGAAACACAAAACAAAAGACCCACAATGGGGTAACGACGACAGAACTAAATATAAAAACAGAAACAAAAACACTTCCCACGAGGGGGCAAAAACAGCAGGACAAAATAACAAGAACTAAACAAGAACTAAACACGACCAAACGTCAACATGTCAAAACACAAGGCTAGACTGGATGAGACAAGGAGCACAAGGTACAGGTACAGGTACAAGTACAGGTACAGGTACAGGTACAGGTACAGGTACAGGTACAGGTACAGGTACAGGTACATACACAATCCACGAGCACAGGACAAAGAAACATGAGGGCATTTTAAAGGCAAGACAAACGAGGGATAATGACACAAGGCAGGTGGGAAACATTAGACACGGCAGGGAAGCAATACATGAAACGAGAGGGGCGGGGCCAATGACAAGACATGAGAAAGCACATGGAATGTCAAAAGATAAACACCCCATGGCTTCTCACACAAAACATAAGGCTTTGCCACGACTCTTCCTCAAGACCAAGAAATCCATGACAAGATAAAGCAGAGTCGTGACAGAACCACGGGTATAGAGAGATGTATGGCTTAATATGTTGTAATATCCTTACACTACAAGCATTTTTCGGTAGAAACGCATCAAATATTTTCATTTCCTTAAAAAAAACTAAATGTAATGCTCACTTTAACCTAAGGAGGCCGCCATCTTTTTTTCGATGACGTCATCTGGTTGCACGCACAGGCAGCCAAACTGAACACAGACACACTAATCAGTTTTTCTGTAGATATAAGGTGCTTGTAAGATAAAAATACATATAAAAACAATTCTAAAATAATAAAAAGGAAAATAGGGTCTTTTTTCATACATTTGAATATTGATGGTCAGAAACAATACAAACATACATAATAACCAAAAATCATTGCAAATTTAATATATACAATATATTTTAGCTATTATAAAATGCACTTTGTCCAGATTTTGACTGTTTGATGTTGATACTGTCTTTTCTCTCTCTCTCTCTCTCTCTCTCTCTCTCTCTCTCTGTCATTAGCTGACGGGGGCTGACATTCGTGTCTATAATACAGAATAAATAACCAAACCACAAGCATCTTGCTACTTTGTTTATCAGTATATTCTCATAATGTATAAAGTATACGATAATAGGGGATGATAATGTCTTCAATAGTCTTAACTGTCTTAAAGACGGAGGTTTAAATCTGTGATTTAATGCATGTGTTTACCTTGAACAGACGCTATACTGAACTGAGGCAGGCTTGTGTCAAGAGGACATACCGCCACCTACTGTGCCTGTGTATTTATATATCTGATCTTAAGTTTGACGTCTCGTATTTTACTGATATATATTTAGATCTATGGAAAACGTGTGTGCCGTAGCGTTAAGAGAACAGGTTTAGATTGCAAGTGCAACCATTTGACGTCAAGTATTTTGACGCAAAAAGAAAAATGGCGGCCTCCGAGTTAAAATATTTTTTCAAAGTTTATGAATACAGTGACAGTTACGCTGTTTTTCATTTCACATTTATAAAGTCAATGTCATTGTTGATATATATTAAGCCATACATCTCTCTATAACCAGAGATCCCTTTAAAGCTGCATCTGCAACTTTTGCCTCTCTGTCACCAGGGCTGGGGAATAACGAAATACATGTAACATAGCTACATATTTAAAATACAAAATTTGAGTAACTATATTTCATTATAGTTACTTTTAAATGGGGTGGTAATCAAATTACAGTTACATCCAAAAAGTATTTTAGATTACCAAAGTGATTACTTTGAATTGTAATGTCATTTATTTTATTTAAACATAAACTGTAAAAGGCAAATAATGTAAACAGCAATCAGTGATTCTCTGACAATCTGCAAAAGCATCCTAAACTACAGTTATGCTCATAAGTTTCATAGCCCTTGCCGAATATGCAAAATGTCAATAATTTTAACAAATTTTATCTAGTACTGTCCTGAAAAAGCTATTTCACACAATAGAAGTTTAAATATACTGAACTCCACAAGACAAACTGACTGAATTTATACAAATTAAAAAACATAAAAAATATACATACATACCACTGAATCTTTATTGTCTGTCTATCGTTAATGATCAACGGCTGTTTTCATGTTTTGTGTAGTTGTTTGTGAGTTTCTTGTTTGAGTCATTTTTTAGGTAATTGCGACTTTTTGTCTCACAGTTCTGACTTTTTCCTCACAATTGTGAGTTTATAACTCACAATTCTGACTTCTTTTCTTAGAATTGTGATACATACACTCACAATTGTGGACTATAATGCCCAATGAGGGAAACTGAACTGGGTAAAACTGATGTTGTTTAAAATAATATGCAGAGGAAAGCCAAGTCCTCTGTTTGGTTATTCCTTTGTGTTACGTGCCTTATTAGTATTTCAAAGTATTCTAAAGTATTTAGATTAAGTTACAAAACTTGTGTAATCTAACGAAATACCAGAGGTGTAAAGAGTACCTGAAAACCATACTTAAGTAAAAGTACAGATACCTTGCAGTGAAAATGACTCCATTACAAGTTACAAGTCACCAATTCCAAAACGACTTCAGTAAAAGTCTTAGAGTATCTGATTTTAACAGTACTTGAGTATTTTACTCATACTGAATGTATAGGCTCAAAGCAGCACTAGTCCTCAACACTTAAGAGACACGTCAGTGAAAAACAAGAAACAGTTGATTTGTGAGGTGAGCAATCGCATTTATTTTCTTAAATCATAATAAGACTGAACACCTCAAAATTGCAACAAATCATGGTCGACACCATAACCTACGTCATTACAAACACCCAAGTCTCATTTAAACTCAAGTGCTCATAAGTAAGCCAACATTCTTCAAAAAGGTGTCTTCAATATAACGGATAAATAAAATAATGTTAAGTAAAATTAAAAAGTCAAATCCTTTTTGCACTGGACATGCTGGTTTGGGCCTCATCGCCAGCTGCAGTCATGTCCTCATTTCACATACACTGTTAGCCCTTACCTGCCATTTCTACAGTAATATATTGGCAACACTGTTGCCAGCTAGTTACTGTAGGTGTTTTACAGTAAACTACTGCAATGGCTGTTTGAAGATACATTATTAAAGAATCTATTAACGCACTTAAGTCACACAGTCTTAGATGAACAAGTGTAAATAACAGATGAACACAATAAATCTGTCAAGATTTCACCAGAGGATAATTAAACACAAACATCAATAACATCTTCACATATTACAGACACCACTTTCACTTTATTTCTGTCATCTGTGTAAGATCTTATTGAGATTTAACTCTAGTTCATAGTGGTTCAATTATGTTTTAAGTCACCATTATGGCGATCAGTGTTTGCTTTGGTTGGACTCTTTGACTTTCTTGTAGCTTTAAAATGTACACTTATACAATAACACTGAAAGGGACTTTACAGGAACCGCAACTTTATGTTTGCTTAGTAACTGAAGATACATCTGAAAGAATTCAATCATTAAATAATAATAATATAGCATTTAAGATTTATTAAGATATGTTTGGTAAAGTGATTACATGTTATAATGGAAAGATCTCTGTCAGAAAATCTTTCTTTGCAATTGAGACACAGTTAGACACTTGACATACAAACCTCATCAATGGTGACAAACAATCATGAATGAGTTTTGTACTATGTACCCAGCATGCATTGCAGCATGAAGCTGTTCAGTTGATTGTCACCATTGTTGAGATTCATATGTGGATTGTTCATTTCTCTGTGTCCGACTCATTCTATAGGTTAATATTTTGTCTATATAGTGTGAGAGCACTTTTGAAAATTGAAATACTATACATTCTTTTTACTGGTTTACATCACTTCATGGCAATAGTCCCACCATATGGTCAAATTTTGAGCAAACATGTTTAGAGCACATTTAGGAAGAGTTAGTTTTAAAAATAAGAGCTTTTGTAGATGTGTGACCTACAGTAACTAGCTGGCAACAGTGTTGCCAATATATTACTGTAGAAATAGCGTGTAAGGGCTAACCGTGTATAAACCGCCAGCGATTGACTTCTACCTGATACTGCACTCATATTCATATAAAGAAGCCATGTTGACAAGTTTTTGTAAATTAGGGCAAAATCCACAAGATTGTAGTACCTTCATTGCCCTGTAAATGGCAATATTAATTATAAGATAGGTGCCATGCAAAATGTAATGTGTAATTGCATTAGTCATTACAAATGTAGTGGAGTAAAGAGTACATATACTTGTTCAAAAATGTAGTTAAGTAGAGAGTAAAAGTTGCTAATACTCAGTACAACTACAAAGTAGCCAAAAAGATACTTAAGTAAAGTAACTAAGTACATTTACTCCAATACTTTACACCACTGCGAAATACGTTACAGATTACTTTTTAAAGCATGTATTTTGTAATCTGTAGTGAAATACATTTTAAAAATGAAACCTTCCCAGCCCTGTCTGTCACCATGTTTGAAACATAAAACTGTAGATTCCTAATACAATATCTGAACCCAACAGGTTAAATTAGAAATCATTATTATACTGTAAGCATTACAGAGACAGGAACTGAGACCAAATAAAAGACCTCTGGCAAAACTCAAAGCCTCTTTAAAGCAAACTCACGTGGCTCTGGAAGTGTTTGCAAACAGCTAAAAGAGGTCAGTCGCTCTCTGTGACTTCCATTGCTAATAATAATCCAACACATGGCGAATTCCCCAGTAATGTGGTTGGTGCTGATCAGATACAACTGACCATATTTACGAGGTTCAACAAAAGAGGGGCCTAAATTGTCTAACTCACTAAGTGAAGGAAATTAACACAGAATGCAAGATTTTCCACAGCATGCAAACGTCACACACAATTCCAAGATCAACATCATATTATGATCATGTCTACCACACAACCCTATAGGCATGCAGACTATGGAAATGAATGGAAAAAGAGGATGAGTGTGTTGAAGCTGAAGTTTGTTTTGTAACGCACGTTTCAAACGAAATATGTGCTATATACTTGAGTGCAAAATGAATAGTTTTAATAATATTTGAAAATGGAAAACTGTAACATAATACATTGTTTAAATCAAATTGTAAAAATGATGCAAGTCAACAAAACATCACATAACAATGCTTACTATGTGAGTGTGTAATAAAAATGCCTATTATCAAGAACCGAGTCTTGCAAAATGGTTGGCAAGAGACTTGAATTTTTAGAGTTTCTCCTCCCACCAATTTTCTTATCACTACAACCACAATACATGTCTCTTCAGTTAGGAGAGTCTAGCAGTGAAACATAAGTAGAAAGTGGAGGTGGCTAGCTAAAACATCCCACACTGAAGATCTCTATACTGAACACAACCAACCACACTGGAGAAAAGGAGACCACAATATGCAAATGGTCTTCTTTTTCTTAGTTTTCTGTTACGGTTTGGTCGGGTCATCACCTAGCACGGGATTGTTTTGTTTTTTGTCGAGCACATGGCTGTCACCGAGCTTCGGCCGGCCTCCTGCTTGTGTCTGCGTCATTTGCCCCACCCTCGTGTTTTCGTATGACTTCTCTTGCACTGGTGTTTTTCCACTCCGTGCTCACACGCCTGTTGGCTCTTCACTCGTTAGACTTCATCGTTCCCTTAATTACTCCACACCTGATTATGATCTCCTCGTTACGTTGTCTTTATAATTCCCTCTGTGTTTGTTGTCCAGTGTCTGTTCGTTGTAGATTTTGTCTGCCCAGACTGCCCCAGGGGTTGCTGCGGCTCTCCTGAAGAAGTTCCTCGTTTTGTGTTTTCTCACTGGAGAGATTCCACCTTAGTCAAAGTCAAGTCTTGCTCCTTGGTATTTATATTCACCTTCCTTGTTCTTTTCGCTTCTCCTTCTGATCTGTCTTCCCCAGCAGTTTGCATCAGCGCTCCGGTCAGAGGTCATCACAGTCAGCGGTCTTCTTGAGAGAACTAACCGACTACATCTCCAGGCGCAGCTTCTCACCTCTCAGGCTACGTGGACTCTGAGTCGAGTGAGGCCACCAGGCGCTTCCGCCCATCTCAGCACCGGCAGCCCATCCTCGACTCTCCGTTCGGTCTCTCTGCTTCCCTGGAGGGAGAAGCTCGCGACCTGTATTTATATTTTCCCTTGCCTTCACCTGTGACAAATAAAGACTCTGTTTTTTCCCCCGCACTTGGGTCTCCCGTGGTTCTGTCATGACATTTTCTATCTGTGAATCACATTTGCAACATAGAGATGACAGAGATCTAACACCTAGTAAAACTCAAATTTGTAATATGAATTAAACATGTTTAAGTGTCTGAAGAGTACTTGTTCAGCAAAGTGCTTTATGGAGCAGTTTCGATTTCTTCAATCCATGCACCTTCAACACAGTAAATGACAACCATTGAAAACAAGAGATCTGTTTACAGAAAAACGAAACTGCTGGGATGAAGGTTGTAACTTCGTCCTGACCAGATAATAGGAGTCAAGCGATTCTCCCAGTCAACATTGGATTAGCTTGGTGTAACCTCCTCAGCTCAATCTGTGGTCTACATCTGATCAGAGGCTTGAACCTTCCATTTCACCCACATGGTCATAATCAGCAATGTGTCCTTAAACATTGTTTCTCACATTTATTACCTTTCCCCGCTTTCTGTTTAACGGTGTAGACATGCATTAATCAAAAGCATCCTTTTTACATGTTCGTATATCACTTTTAAATCATGGCTGGTTTGATTAAAATAATACAAATTAAAGGGGTGGTTCACATAAAAATGAAAACTATGTCATTGTTTTCATGTATGCGCCATGGAGCTCTTGTGAATGTGCATTGAAGATAGACATAGAAGAGACGTAATTGTTAAATACAGTAGTTATTTTTGGGTGGGTTTTTTTTGTGCACAAAAAGTATTCGCTTCATAAAATTAAGGTTGAACCACTGTAGTCATATGGACTATTTTGACAATGCCTTTACGATCTTTCTGGGCCTTGAAAGTGGTAGTTGCATTGCTGTCTATGGGGGATCAGAAAGCTCTCAGACTTATCTCATCAGAAATATCTAAATTTGTGTTCCGAAGATGAACAAGGGTCTTACGGTTGTGGACCGACATGAGGGGGAGTAACTAAATTTAAAGTAATCAAAACATATATATATATTGCACTTTAACCACCAATGACACAAGTGTTGTCATCTTAGCGACTGATCAGTTTAGCTTTATTCAGTAGATGGCAGTGCATGTAGTTTAAATGGTCACTATGTAAGATACGTAACAAAAAATATGTTAATAATACAATGCGATGGTGTCTTAAATATGCTAATTAGAATATGATGTCATCTGACAACATTTAGCTACTTTCCGTTTAAAATAGTTGGCAACACTGGATATCGCAAAAATAACAAAATATCACAGTCAGGTGGAACACATCAAAACTCATAATCCAAAGACTTGTCGCCCACTGAAGCAATGCATGCATGGTGTGTACATAGATATTTTCCAGTCCTAGATGCATAACTTCAGTACCAGACTGTCACACTTTCATCCGCCTCTAGATTTAACACATGCTTAGAAAACTTCAAGTGTCTTCAGTCATTCTTCCTCTGTCTCGAAAAGAACAACCGCTACCGGGTTGTCACAGTAAGCGGAAAGAGACTATTAGTCAGCCGGCCCACGTCACAGCATGTTTACATCGACTGCTCTGGCTCTGTATAGAGGTGGAGCTATCCACAACATCCTATTCCTTCAACGTCAATGCCCTGGCCAGTCATCTTCCGAGACTGACCCGTAAACAACGGCTCTTATTGCATGGTAAGAGGACACCCTCCAAAACGCACACTTCCTATCTCTCAGTCCAAACACTTCAGAGAGTGTGTAAATACAGAGGCCAGCAGCCCTCAACAACAGAGGATCACATAGAAGATGGTGTTGTGGGCCAAGCACTTCACTTAGAGCTATATTTGGTGTGGAAAGTTACCATACCTCTGGTACAGAGCGGGCAGCTGGTGAATCCTGGTGGTTGGCGAGAATGAGGAACGGAAGGGTGCAAAGCTGAGGATGCTGCAGGGTCAGGTGGAGCTCAGTTCGGGACGCCTTCATCTCGTCATCGGACGCAGCGCTGTTGAGGACAAAAACCACACCTTGGGAACCTTGGTAATATCGACTCCAGTACTTCTTGATGGTTTCTGCTCCTACATATAGGGACATACAAAGAAAACACATCTGGTTCGTGTACTGTGTACATGAGCATTTCTGATGGTATCTTCACATAGTAAATTTAGTCTTGGCAAATTCATCTTGCACAAATTTTAAATACTCATGGGGACTCCCATGGAGGTCTACAGACAGATCACATGTAATATACTGAATTTCTCAATGATGTAAATCACATTATTCTTATACTGCTGATCAAACTGAATTTTATTTTTAATTACAATGCTTCAAAACTAATTATTATTTTTTTGGAGTAGACTAGTATGCTTGGCGTTTAGTCATTCAACATAAATCCAATAAAACAAAAAAACGTAAAGTGAAATAAATCATGAAATAAATCATGAAATAAATCATCAGGCATTACTTCTCTCACAGCAATCATCAGATCACAAGAAACATATCTGTTGACAAATCATGATGACGCAAGTTTGTAGAGCTCTTCAAGTCTCAAAGGAAACAAAAAGAAAATCTTTTTTAAAAAATGAAAAGAAAATGCAAGAAGTAATGTCCGAACAAGCAGAAAAAGGAGCATTTCGTTGGACTTGCCAGGCTAAACTAGTGCAAAACTACAGCCTACAAATTTCCTCGGGAGATATCAAATGGCAGTATGGTCTTTCGATAAATGTTTTCTAACACAGCTAGCTCAGAGTTTCCAGCTTAGTTCAAATTCCTCACTTGTTTTGCTTGTGCTCGTAATTCAGCGAGAAATTAGAGCAATACCATAAATGAAATAGGAAAATGTGTTTACATTGTTTGGACAGGAAACATTTGTGTTGTCATAATAAAATGACAAACATGTTCAGTTCAGTGGTGTTACCCTTAATTTGACTAAATCACTTTACTGTTTCAGAATAAGTGAGAAATACAGTGATTTTGTAGCTGAACCAGTCGACCATATAGTGATCTATGCCGAGGTCACGCATATGATCCCAGTGGAACATGAGTTGATCAAAATAAATAAAACTTTGAACACTCAGTTACTTTGGATAAAAGTCTGCTCATGTTAAGAAAATGAAATGAGGAGAATATGAGCGAGTGAGGGAAAAAGACACCACAGTAAATAGAAAGAGAGGAAGAGAAGGTTCGCAGATATCACCCTTGCGTGTCATCCACAGCTGCTGTTGCAACAGCTCGTGAGTGTCCAGATTCACTAACCATGTTCTGCCTTTTCAGGAAGTATCTGGGCTAGCTCCAAGACTCAAATGTTTAGCTCAAGCGATGCTGGGTTTAAATTCAACATGCGGTTTTAGTTACACAATTTTAATGCCTTGAATTGATGTACATAACTTCTATTTGCAGTCATTTGATTTTAATAACCTTTCTTGAATACTTGACACTGATTGGTCAATCGCAGTCTGTGATTGAACACTTTTGTATATTGACTGTTAAACTGTGTAATTGACAGTTTTATCCTGATTTCTTGCACATGCTGTAATGCATACATGATACAAGATCATCCTGTAAGGGCATATTTTTGTGACAATGACTGTGGTTGTATACATTTTGCCTCATGTGTAAGTTATGTGTGACTGAGACCTACATGTGAACAAAGTGAGTCATCCACCAGTGTCTCTTGTCTTCATTTTGCTCAAGCTCACAGGGAAAAGTCCTCCACCATCCAAGTTTTATAGTCCATAAGTGCCATGTGGTGTTTCCCAAAACCTTCTCACGTCCAACAATGTAATTTTCCTGTAGGCCTAGTTCACAATGAGACAGAACAGTTGAGTTCAGAACAATTTTGGTTCTGAATCTGCGCAATTCTAAGAAATGAATTTAAAAATGACAATATTGTGTAGCTGGTAGCTAAAATCATAATCAGATTAAATGAATGTGCAAAATTTATGAAGGACATATGTTCTGTAAAGTCTGAAAAGCTTCCTTCAGATTCTATATCTGCTGGGAAGTGGGAACACATCTATCATCATATTGACATCTTCTGCCACCTGTTGGTCAAGAGCCTTGTCAGAGGGTAAATGTTAATATGCTGGTTGCACAATAATAACAGAATCTCTGAAGAACCACACATACAGCATCATGAAACTGAAAACGTGTGACTAAAATGAATCTCTGCAAAATAATCCAATAACCAAAGAACTTTGCTTGCAACGATGTTGAAACTGTCTTGGCTGCTTTGTCTGTCCACATCTCCAGGGTACAGTGTTTCATTTTAACTCATTAAATGTCCATCAATCCAGCCTGGATCCCATCAGGCAACTTACGTCTTGAATTGCCTTTCCGTAGCTCAGATCCAGGTCATGGTATTCTGCTCTAATTCATCTAACCTCAAGAAGTAGACTGTTGAAACAACCAAACCTAAAAGATCTTTATATTCTTTTCTCTGTAAAAATCAGTTGGTAGGCTACACTTTATAGAAATCCAAACTGTGCATATTTCCACGTTAAATGTGTTCAATTACATAGGCAGAAATGCAGGTGCAATTATATTGAGTTAGTATTACTATTATATTTACATATTATTACCAGTATACAGTAGAGAATATATACAGTAACTTAATTAACAGCAGCATTTTGAGGCCTTGGGCCAACACATTGGATATTTGATACACCAGCACGATTGCAAGTGTTTTATTGCTTTCATACAGAACTCACTGTGTATACAGAAAGTGGATTATAATGAAGTAGCCTTTCAAATCTAATCTGGACACTCAGTTCATATTTGTGTTCTCTGGCAACCCAACCAGTTTGAAAAAAATACAAGCAATCAAGTTTTCAGTGGCGTCAAGTAAAGCATGGAGTGATAGTCTGTATGAAACAGAGCATATTGGTGGAGTGGAGCAAAGAGTTTTGTAATTACTCCGTTCCGATTCCATTCCAATTAAATACTTCAATGTTTCCATACCACTAAATCATTAGTGACATTCATATTTAAATGTTATTAAATACATTTAATGTTACTAAGTCCAGACGTTACTTCTGGGTTTGTGGTATATAAATATTCCAAATCTACGGTCTTGAACGTGGCATTAAACACAGACCTACTTGTAGGTTGTACTTACCACTTGAATAGCATTTTAAGTCGTACATCTGACTTATTAAGTCGGTACAGATCCTTCAAACCCGACCCGGACCTCGCGAAAAGTGTGACGATCACATTTACGTAAACATCTGAATTGACCAGAAATATTAAAACAAATACATTTAACTGACATTGAGGTTCTCTGTATTATCTCTGACTTCAGGATATGAACTGAACTAGGATACATGTTTCATTGTATAATTTCGAAATTTCATAAAATATTGCGTAATATTGTAATGTGTGGTTGGCACGGCACCATATCAATAGGACGAGATGAAATCAATTCATGACTAAAAATCTGACAAAAAGCTATTAAAGCCTACCTAAATGCATGATGGATAAGATATGAATCTTTAATAAAAATCTATTCCGTTATGTTCCCGCCTGCTCATCCAGTTATCACTTTTCATCTGTTTTCCAGCTGGTTCAAAATCCTGTAGAGTAGCCGTTCCATTAAAAAAATTGATGACATCATAGATGTTGTGTGCTTTCCTTGAAGCTATGCTTGATTTGAATATGACATCTTGTGGGAGTCTGTCAAGTTTATTTAATAAAATAAGAGTCATTGTTTAGCTGCTTGAGTTGCATTAATGTAATCATAGGAAAACATGACAGCGGTGTGTGTCATTGTAATCTACAATCACATTCAATATTCATGAATGATGGAGACAAAACCACTGAATAAACAGGCAGGACTAATTTGGTTTGGTTTGGTTTGGTTTGGTTTTCATAGCAAACTACCCTGGGAGGACATTCCAAAAAAAAATGTACAGTGAAGTCCAAATATCTATAAGAACACATTGACAGAAAACTTGCAATGAAGTTTTAGAATTTAGACCAATTGAAAACAAAAAGAGTTATGTAAAGGGCAATTCCGTGAAAATGTCAACCTTACCATGAAAAAATGAAGTTTTTACCAACGGTTTTTACTGTGGTAACAGCACCGATATTAACATTTGGTGGTTCAAATACTCATGTGAGATCTCTCTTCAAATTTGTAAAGCATTTGTTTTATTTTTAGTGCATGATTTTCAGGATTGTCACATCCATAACGCTACATATTCCTCATAAATGGACACATGAAGATTAATATAAAGTAACTATTTTATGTTCTTTAAAGAGGCATCCCTTCTCCATTCGTTGGGTATTATTGCTTCAGGATTGTGCATTTTATTTGACAGAAATCCTACAAAGTTTATCGTCTCCCAAAAACCGCATCCTTTTTTTGTCACATCCATAACGCATGTTTATTTCCCTTTTTTTAAATAGAAAATTTTTTCATAGACTGACATTTTTTGATGTTTTGACTCTATCAACAAGGGTTCCGTAAAATATAAACAGATGGTTCAATATATTCGTAACAAATTCATTCTCTGAGCATTTTTATGTCACGTCCATAACGCAAAATGTCACATCCATAACGTTGGAATTGCCCCAAAGAAGAAATATTTCAGATGCTGCACCAATGTAAGCAGGTTTATAATGTCAACTATGTTAACTTTACAAAAGGTGAGAAAACAAATATTGCTTTCATTAAAGTACTTTTTGATATATTTTTAAATAATACAATACATTACACACATCATCAGAGTCCATGTTATCGTTCAAGAAAAAGGGAGACATACTAAATATAAAGGACCCTATTTTACATGTGATGTTTTTCTGAATGTGCAGCCATGAAACAAATCACCAAACTAATGAATACAAGAATTTCTTATGTCTCAAAACATCTTGCTTAGATCCAACATACAGTACATTATAGGAGAGCTTCTATTTAGTCTGAATAAAAGAACAATCTTGAAGCTGTTATACAGCACATACCGTATGAGCAATAAACCATTTGTTTTCCATTACTCTTCATAATGAAGCAAGACCTTATTATTTTCCCTTTCATTTTAGTCTTGGTCTGCTCGAAAGACTAATTTCCGACCACAGATCTTTGTTGGTGCGCATGCTATATTTGCATACCTTCAGAAGAACACAAACATATTATTAATCCGAGTTGAACTCAACTCCGGTCAGCGCAACAGTCTTTGAAGTGCCCTAAAAGAAGCCAGACTCCACAAACTAACCCAAGAGAGCTGGTAAAACAATAAACAAATTCAAACGGTTTGCATATTGCTAAAAAGTATAGGCACACTTTTAGTTGCTTTGTGGGCCTGCAGGTAAGCCACACAGTGTCATGTGGTTTTCTAGAAATTTCATAATTTAGGAGTGAATGGAACCATGTTTAATGTAGAAAAATATTGACTGATAGAGAAACCACATCTCAACAGTCTTGTGGATCAATTTTCTTTGACATCTGTGTACAGTATATTCTTGAGGAAACAATAAATTCCTGACTAGGAACATTGTGTTGGGCTGATATGTAGCTTTGGATGAAGGTATTAAGATAAATAAAGTACATTTTGGCAAGATCTCGGCAAAAAAATGTTGGCTTTAAAAATAAAAACAGACATTTTTTGGCATGCTGTTTTTTATTCAGATGATGTCAAAAGTTTAGCCTTTCCAAACCTACAGCAGATTTGTGGCGAGATACTCTCGCAAATAATGCAACCTGGCCGTTATCACAGATGCTTGTTATAACTACTCACATAATCAAATGTGAATACTGATTCATTAATTTGACATTAAGAGATTAGGAAAAAACATTATCAGGGTAGTTTAGTCTGTGGCTAAAAATGAAATGGTAAGGAAATGAATAACACTGTCTGACATTCACAGCAAGGGCTATCTTCACACATAAAGTCATGTCTTATCTTCTTTGACGTCATTGTCACTGAAGAGGGCAAATTCGCAGACACCATTAACAGATGCCTCCTCACTGTGCCAGTCATGCCTCACACCTAACGGAAAGACTGCTAACACACATGGGCATTGCTGGCCTTTGTGTCAAAGGGGTAACAGAAGCGGATTGCCTCTTGTTATCAGGGTGGATTATAACATGGATAAGGGATGTGGTTTGTTAGCCTCAGCAGGACAACGCAGTTCATAACAGCCTTCGCACCGCAAGCTGTGTGACAAACTGCCGATATGTCACTATGGCAAATGCTCACAGTTCACATTCTGAACTTTCTCGCAGTCAGATTCATCCATCCTGTCGAGGCTGTGCCACAGTTTATACGGCACCATTTTTTTAACAGGAGGCTTGTTCATTCTCCTGCTTCCTTCCAGTCATGTTGGAATTATCATATTCACGAGATAAGTGTATGTGAAGGACAACATGATGTTGTCATTTTCATTCATGCCCTAACTTTAAGCAAAAGTTTTGAGTCTGAGAAAGTTAATAAAATCAAATTTGTGGTCATTTCAAAATTATTTTTGATGAATGATAGTGATAAATGTTTCCAGAAAATAGCAATTTAACCAAATATATGTGACAGGTTTATGCGATTATCATTTTTGGGGCACCCCAAAAATATTTAGATAAAGTATAAATCATAAAGTGTGAATCCATACTGTAGATAAAGCATGAAGCACGCTCCTAATCTCTATACTTTGTTCTTCACATTTAAAGGTGAAACACAGAGACTGAAATTGTCCAAATTAATGTTTCTCTGACCAAAACTTTACATCACATTGTAATTGTGACTTCAGAGTGTGTAAATGAACAAATTCAGCCTGTTTGTAACTATTTTATGAGTAAAAATGTAAAAAAGCAACAATGAGGCCCCACACCTGACGCCGCCTCCAAACCTTACCATCACTGTCACAAAAAGCAGATCGTACTAAAATGTACTAATGAGATATGCTTATCATAAAAATAGGGTATATGCACACAGAGCGATGAAGTATTTCCGCTAAAATCTCAACCAGCTCTGTTACATCCGGTGCAAGTAGCATCCATAGGGAACAATGCCGTTTTTCACTCGGTCGCTTCAAGATGCACATTTCAACTTTCAAGCTACATTTACAAATATGAAAAAAGAGCCAAGTAAACTTTTGCACTTACTGGAGGCTTGATCACAGATGCACATAGCAATGCTCAGCCGTAGTGCTGTTGGTTCATTGAAATTTGAACGTTTTCTTATACTAAACACAGCGTTATCGCTTGGTGAAAAATTACCTCAGCACTATGGGAGCAGAAGTGGATCGCTGGCTGAGATTTTAGCGGAAGTACGTCATCGCCCCTTTTGCACATACCCCATTATCCACCTTATATAATACTTGCAAATTTCCATGAGACTGAGCCGAAACTTTCCAGGATAAAGATGATAAATGATAGCTTCTGGTCTTCCCACACAAGGCAAGGTTTTAACAAATTTGTAGTTTGCGTGACAGCAAAATGCCAGCTAATAAATGGACAGCAGTCAAGAAGAGAATAGAATAGAGAATGTTTCATCTGTCTTTACTGTGCTCCTGGAATATACATTATGACACGAGTGCCTGTGAGATGCTGTGTGCTTACTACAATGAGAGGGTTCTAGAGCCTGGGGCACATCAGTCATTGAGTAAAAATATAGTTCTCACCGCTCTTCAAAGAGCAGGGGAGGGCTTGACAGTTGTAAGCTTTGAGGACACATGCGAGAAGGTGGTAAAAAAATGCATTATTCAGTTTAGCAGCGGAAACACACATAGTCATAGTTGTGAGTCAGACTCCTCCAAACTTTCAATTTCTTTTTCCGCTCCTCAAGCATTACGTTTGGCTTTCAGTAGTAGTTTTGGGGAAATCTCCAGGCAGAAGGGATATTTTACACTTCTGTAGCATTACTACTGTACTTTTTTAAATAAGATCAAACTACTGTACATTTAGTCTGTACTGTAAACATTTAAGTTCCATGAAAATTCTTTCCAGGGAATAGTTTACATAAATTAAAAATATATGTTGCGATGTGAATTAATCATGACATTGCATGTCCTACCAAGGTCAAGACCAACGGATGACATTTATCAGGGCCGTTGAGTTGTCAAAGTAGCCACTTAGTCACTAGAGTTGCTAAAGTGTTTGAAGTGCATAATGACAAGCACAGAAAATGGTCTACAATTCATAAAGAAGGTAATATGTATTATTCAAATAAACATTCATGCGTAAGTTTGGTGCATTTGCCTACAACTACACAGGCCAAACGTACAGTATTACCTCAGCATGCAAAACTTTTCCAAATACTGTGATAGTTCTGGGCATCTTGAATATGTTACCAATACTCCTGTATTACTTCACCAAGATTAATGTAGTCAGAGAGGAAACGTCTCGGGAGATTATATGTGTCAGTTACCAAAGGAAGGCAGTTCACGAGGCAGGCATTAAAACTCATGCACAGCACATCTTTTACAGCTCTATAGTCAGGCACTATACATGAACTTTCAGTCAGCGCACATGTGTCCTGCTTCAGGTGATACATCAGCTTCTAAAACGGCCTCAATCCGTTAAAAACAACCCCGGAGACTCTGACCTCACCTGCTGGAGAAGCTTCATTTCATTGCCCACCATATGCATTTCAGATTTAGTCAGGCCTCCCCTTGGTTTACTGTGTTGCCGCTCTCTGTTGTTGTCTTAAAGTGGACTCTAGATTCTGTTGCGTTAGTATAGGGCCACTTGTCATGATACAGACTGCACCTGTAATGTCCCCCGCGTCCCCCCAAACACATAAATCACTTCAAAGCAGCTCCCCTAACATTCTCATAAACAGAGTCGGGCTCAGCTTGAAGATTTATTTCACCCACTACAGGCCTCTCTTCAGCAGCCCTATAACAACAAGTATCTTCCAGCATCATACCTGTGGCCTCATATCTGGCCCAAAGGAACAGTGCTCTCAAGATAGTCATTCGTGTTAGTCACAGGGTTTGTTTGCTACAGGTGTGGAGACAAAAGATAGAAAACTGGCAGTTTGCCTCACATGTCTGCTTGTCTATAGTGCTGAACTCACAATATGCATGCAGATGGAGCAAGAAATCAAAGACTTCTTTTTAAAGACGGCCGAAAGACAGAAAAAAGCAAATGAACGATGCAATTTGCTGAAACAAATGGAATACTTAAACGTGGATGTTTGCAAGCCATTTCGTATCAAACTCAGGTAAATTGTTTTTGTTGAACCACACCTGCTTTCTACACCTTTATATCTTGCGTAATTGTAAAGTTTTTACAGCGTTTTGTAACCGTGGATCAATAAACACAGCGTTGAGAGAGATCCCCTACAAAAAAATCATAAATTTCAGCTGCCTTAAATTTTTAAGTTAAATAAAATTAGCTTTATGAGTCAATTGAACTTTATAATATTGAACTGACTTAAAAAATCGAGTTGTACAGTAAAAGTCAGTTCATTATAATTTAAGTTTAATGGTAAAATTTAATTAAGCTGTGTAACATAATATGTAACATAAATGTCACATAGTTAAGTATACTGTATACTTTATAAAAAAATATTTAATAAAATAAAATAAAAAATTCATTCTCTCCCTTGCTTACTCCAGCTTTAATCCTCCTAGTAGCATGGCCTTGTAAACTAACGGTACTGTTTAGCGTGCTGACAACATGTTTATATGCTCTCCTACTTGTAAATCGCTGGATAAAAGTGTCTGCCAAATGAATAAATGTATGTAAATGTAACTGACTGAAAATGAGTGTATTCAGACATTTATCTAAAAGATGTGGTTTTAAATATATTTGCTGTTCAAGCTACTAAAAATTAGATTTTTGCTGCTTGTCTGAACAAAGAATAAGATAAAATCAGTTAAACTCAATTACCGAATTTGACCAACAAGCAAAGCATACTGTAGAAACTCTGATCGTGTTTTAGATGAATGCTACAAAAACCATAGATGTCAATGAGTTATTTACCAGCTTTCCCTGTTTACAAGCGCTTCTAACAAGGGTACACAACCTGCCAAAAGAGACGCAATATTTATTTGCTTAGCAAACACCTCCTAAACTAGACTGACCTGTAATGCCTTACTCTTTAAAGTCACCATGCAGCTGTGGTTTTACTGGGAAGTAGGAGACACTGAGGTAAGTGTCCATTCTTAGAGTTCAGGTGGCTAAACTAGGAGATCTGTCCTAGAGACCACTGGATTAGCCTGGCAACAGTCCCTCTCTCCACGTCTTGAAGAAGACATGATTCTGATTTGTTCTCATTACCTCCTAGCTCCTTTACATTCAGTATCGCGTTTTCGAATCCCACTGCCTTGATGCTGAAACCTGTGAAAGTAAACACAGCTGTGTAAGGAAAAAGAATAAAAGAAATGAACTGAACACATACGACATGGCATGTAGAGGGAAGGAGGGCAAACTTTTGTAATCGATTAATGCAATGCACTTTTTGCTTAAATTGCTTGTGTTTATAAGGCAAGTTTCATCAAATGTTCAGCAGATGAGAGTAAATATGCCATCAAGAGGTAAGAAGCTCGGTCTAGGTCTGTTGGCTTAGAGCGCCTCTGACAACTTAATCTGATCATATTTCCATGAGGGCTGCAAAACAACTCTTCGCTATAATAAACATGTTTATTTTCACAATTACTGCTTCACTAGACGGCTTAGGACAGATGTTCACTCCATAGACGAGTCATTGGACGCACATTCAGAGTTTGTGGACTGTCTAGCACGCCGTGTACATCACACTCAGATCATTACGATGTACTTCACACACAACTGCATCTTCTCTTGTGAAAAGAACCACTTGTGTTATGTGCAAAAAAAGGAAGTGATGTTGTCCATCTGAAGGAAGCAAGGGACGATGATTCATGAAAACACCAGCCTGTCGCCAAGGGCTCTAATGAAATCAACACTCTTGTCATAAGAAAGAAAGTCCATGTGAAAAAACCCAGATGTTCTGAAACGCAGGCACGTATACGCACATGATATTATGCAAGTGCAGTCTTCTTTCTGTGGTGAAGGAGTGGACTGTTCAAAGGGTAGCTCTGAGGTAACTGACCAGAGAGATGCAGCAATAACGTTAAACAGTTTCAGCGATCCAAGAGGCTGAGGAGCAGTGACGGGGCAGAGATTTTGCAGACGTTCTAGAGTGCTGGGAAAGTGTAGAACTGAGCAAGAGTTTGAAGGCTTGGACAAAAACGATGAAATCGAAATTTGTTCTGATGATTCGTAGCATTTGTTTGAAAAACCTAAGCTGAGGTCTGTATTCATTTGCGGTTTGTACCATTAAGTTTTAATGACTAGGTGGGGTCCAGAAGTGATTGACAGCCTTTCAGTACATGGGTGTTTGTTTTTATACCAGAGTGGAAAGTTCAAATAACAGATTATTTATTAGGTTTGTTATAAGAAGGTCACATTAAACCATTCTGGAAATACATTTTCTCCATCCGATATTTTGACAAGAACATCCCAAAAAATGATTATTAGATGATAGATGACCATGAGCTGTTTTATCATTGATTTTTTTTTCTTAGAACACAAAAGAAGATATTTTGAAGAATGTTGGTAACCCAACAACATTACATCCCATTGACTTCCATCGATGGACACAAAACCACATTTCCTTTTTTTCCAGAATCAAGGGTCAAATACAGGTTTTAAATGACATGAGAATGAATAAATGATGGGAGAATTTTTATTTTTGGGTGAACTAGGGTGGTAGTCAATGGTGACCAAGAACTGTTTGATAAGCAAAAAGAAATTTAAACAGATTTGGAACAATTTGAGGGCGAGTCAATGATGACAGAATTTTTTTTGGGGGGGTGAACTGTTCTTTTGAATCCAGGCTAAAATCGCATAATTCTTACAAATTTTTTAAACTTTTTTACTGTGTCTAAGTTGTGGGGTCATAAATTTGCAATCAACATGTTAATGTACCGAGAGACAAAATGCAAGAGAAAACATGAGACATTGAATGTGTAAAACATGTTTAACTAAGGGCTTTTTGTTCTCAATGTAATAACCAAATTGACATAATTCTCCTGTATGCATATAAATACACAGTTGGACAGTGGTAGTCAAATATTAGCAAAGAATATTTTTGTTTTAAAAGGCCCAAAGGTGGCATTCATTTTTTGTTTTTAAAACGCAGCAGCAAACAGCATCAGAGGAATGTTCTATTACCTGTGGTTGGTACGGTGCCATCACTGATCTCATTACATAAGCGAGATAGCAGACTGGTCTTGCCTGCGCCGCTCAGTCCAATGCAGACAACATCATACTCTGGTCTAGTTGGAGGGGCTTCCTTACAACACAACGTCTGGAGACACTAATAGAAAAAACAGAGAAAAGAAAAACACGTTAGTGCTTATGAGTGGTGCGGTTTTTACTGACATACTGATGGTGCTAAAATATACAATATAATGTTTGTCAGGGAAGAAAGAAAATAAACTAAGGAAGTTCCAGAAAGTGTCTCTCGTGAACTGACACATGCTAATGAAGTAACAGAGAAAGAAGACGTTCGCTGATCCAACAAACTAATGCGGTGATTTGAAAGCGACACATCTGGTGGACACTTCCTGAACTCAAAACAAAATGACGTCGTTGACAAAGCAGACATCACAAAGATCTTGCATTCCCTGTTGTGAGGTTTACTGACGCTTTTACATCAGCATACCTGAGATCTCCTTTCCTACAGCAGTTTGTAGCATGATATCAATGCAGGCTTTAGTGTATTTGCTTGCCCTAACATGCAAAATAGACTGTTACCAGACAGATTCTAACGCGGTCTGTGTCTGTTTAAGGGGGAGAGTGTGGAGAGAGAGAGAGGCAGGGAGGATTCTGTGAGCTTGCTTCCTTATGATAGCAGACAGACCTGTCACTTTATGAATCACTGTCTTTGACTTGGGGCCTGCTGGGAAACATTAGGAGGCAAATGCAGTGTGAACCGTGAATGGGATGGTTAAAGCTGGTGTGGAGAGATCAGTATACAGAGCTAAAAAGAGATGTCATTTATTAGCAGGACAGAACTAGTCTGTGCCAGGCAGGGCTTGATTCTGCCTTCACCGCTGGATTATTGTATTTTACATGGAAATATAACCATCAGCATTATGGGGCGGTTTCCCGGACAGGGCTTAAGCCTAGTCTCAGACTAACTTAAATGTAAACGGTGTCTTGATTGAAAACAACTTGCACTGGCATATCTTAAAATATATCAGTGCAACTGTTTTTTCTCAAGACGCACACCAGTAATGCTCTTTTGTCAAGTATGTTTTTAAAAATGACTTAAATATCCTAATTTAACTAAGGCCTAGTCCTGGTTTAAACTAATCCCTGTCCGGTAAACCACTCCTAAGTAAATGAGACACTACATCATTGTAGAATCTTGATAAGGAGTTGTTTTCATTTCTAAGTATGTGTTATGTGTTAAACAAAATCTGCCTATAAAGCTTTTTGGCTTTCATGCAGCTCATCTGGTACAGAAGCTGCTTTAATAATGCAAAGTTGATGGGTTTGATATACTAATAAAATAAAAAGCCTGAATTCACTTTTAAGTTCTTTGGAAGAAGTTTTTGCCAAATGCATAAATGGGCAATTCCAGCGTTATGGATGTGACATTTCCAGTCAAAATTTGAAATATAAATTCTTTATTACCAATATATTGAATCATTTGTTTATATTTTACTAAACTCCAGATGATAGAGACCAGACATAAGAAAAATATCAATCTATGCACGAGTTTTCTATTTTAAAAGAGAGAACAATTCATGCGTTATGGATGTGACAAAAAAATACACTTTTTTGAGAGAAATGTACCCAACAAATGGAGAAGGGATGGCTCTTCATAGACCATAAAATAGTTACTTCTTATTTTTTATGTGCCTATTTATGAGGATAATGGACGGTTATGGATGTGACAATTCACTTACCTGACTATGGAAAACTATGCTTTAAAAACCCTAAAAGCTTTAAAAACCCTAAGACTTCACATGGGAATTAAAACCCGTAAATATTGACATCTGACCTATCAGTATGGTGAAAACAAACAAAGTTATTCAACTCCACTTTATGTAAATGCAAAAATCCATAAAGTAAAACCTAGTTCTGACACAGAGACCTGTCTTCTATCTATAAACTACTTTGTAGGTTTTGTAATACTTTCTGAATCCTGATCTTAGGCCAAAAAAGGCATGCTGGTAAACATGTCATCGGTTCTGGTATCTTCCATTGCAAAAAGCCTAAATGGCTTTCACAGGCCTTCTCTACCACAGAGGAGCCGTTGTACTTAGTCGGCCAGGTCGGCAACACGTGCTTCTGCTTTGTCACACAGCAACCCGGACATCTGCTTCTATTAGAGCAAGAAGATGCCACTGATGAATTTACCCTATTCACCCCCACCTTCACTTACAGTGCTCAGATGATAAATTTGCATCAGTTGCTAAAGGCAAGTCCTGGAGCTTTGACCCGTGGCCCTGTCAGGGTTCCCACAGGAGCACACGGCCACACACTACAGCGGCATATCAGAACAAAGTAAAGGATTTCCCATGTGTCCAAGTAGTCACGCTAAGTATTTCTTTCTATGCCCGTGAAGAACACAAAACACAACGGGGCTTTGAGAGAGAGGTTTTGCGCTCTCCTGCCCAGAAAGATTTTCTATTAGTCGACAAACTCTAACTATTGATTGATTCTGCTGGCTCTCATTACAGTATATTAATTGTTTTCTCCCACAGAAGCCCCGAGACATTACCTCACTAGTGTAAGCGAAGTTGTAAAAGCTGATTTACTGCATTTTATGTAAATGAAGATATTGCAGGGTATTAATATTCCAGACTGTGACACGGGAGCATTGCATTTTAAGATTAAATGTTTCACTAAAAGGTGCTCAATAAAATCTCTCCGGCCCCCCTCATAGCACCCAGCCTCCTATTTAAAGAAGATGTCAAGACATCAAACGGCTGATGTAATTAAAAGGCCTGGCTGGGATCCATGCCCTGGCACCAAAACAAAGATATAGCAGCATTACAATCCACCACGGCAGACAGTGGAATACAGCTGGGCCAAATCCGCTCAGCATTGCCACAATATTGAACCTTCAGCCCTTATGGAAGCGGCACGGAACAAAAACAACTCCCCGCCTGCCAATTTCTCCTCAATGGGTCCACGGCTGACTGAAAGATGCCCTGTCTGCCCCACGCAATAAAGAATGCCAGACTTCCATCATGAGAAAAGTAACGCGACTCGACGGCAGCGTCTGAGGCGAGCGCTCGGTGGGGTTATTGGCATGGCATGTGCAAGCAGTTAATTCCTTACAGTCTAGAAAACACACATACT
The DNA here is from genome assembly GCF_024868665.1 of Triplophysa rosa. Lineage (NCBI taxonomy): Eukaryota > Metazoa > Chordata > Actinopteri > Cypriniformes > Nemacheilidae > Triplophysa > Triplophysa rosa. Next base: position 16,600,383 of record NC_079891.1, on the reverse strand, counting down.
ACCAAGTGAGGGGGACACGGACATGCGATGGCCAGTCGATTGCTCACTTGTCTGCTCTATTTTAAATGACAGCTTTGTATTTTTAGAGCCAATAAACGAGGGGGTGCGAGAGAGGGAAGCACCACACAGACAGACGGAGCTCACGTTTCACTCGTTTGCCCTCTGAGAGTGTGGAAACACAGCAGGCGTCTGCCATTGGAGCATCAAACGGTGATGCCACTGTGTGTTCCCCATTCGCCGCCAAAACAGCGCCGTTTCTACAGTGTATAGGCCTATGTGTCTTTGGTGTCTCTTTGATACCAACACGGTTTGGCACCTAAAAATATTTCTCCTCAGAGTCAAGCAACAACATCCAAGCATTACTTTCAATTCCAACTATAGGAAAGAAAAATGACAACACTCAAAATAACAAATCTCAGTTGTTTCTCCTAGACAGAAATGAGGTTCAATGATGAGCAAATGCAGACTTCTGCTTAAGTCAGATGTTCCTCTTAAGTGTTTCAGAAGACATCTCAACAATGCCACAAACTTTGCTAAGATACCAAAGTCTGCCGTTAGAAGTCAAAACAAGAGCTGAACTCTCTTAGTTCTTCCAAGACCGGCTAATCAGAGTTACGCTAGCAATATACATTTTACAGCTCCACATTAACTGCATGGAAATTGTCTCATTTGTGCCTAATTCTTCATTCATTAAAAACTAAACTCCACTATGTTTCTGGAGAGCATTTCAGTAACTAATACTACCAGCAATCCGAAAAGAAATTTGGATTGCAATACTGAATTTGTCATAAAACTGAGGTAATATTGATATCCACTTCAAACCAATGCATCGGGTTCATCTTTCAGGGATTTGAAAGTGAAGTGACGTGTGGCCATGTATGGTGTTACATACTCGGAATTTGTGCTCTGCATTTAACCCATCCAAGTGCACACACACAGAAGTGAGTAACACACACACCTTGAACACACACCCATAGCAGTGAGCAGCCATTGCTGCGGCACCAGGGGAGCAGTTGGGGGATCGGTGCCTTGCTCAAGGGTCTCACCTCAGCCGTGGTATTGAAGGTGGAGGAGAGCGCTGATCATTCACTCACCCCCTACAATTCCTGCTGGTACTGAGGCTCGAACTGGCAACTTTTGGGTTACAAAACCGAGTCTCTAACCATTAAACCACGACTGCCCCGATTTGGAGGGTGTGTTTCTGGAACCGAACGCAAGAATGTAGATCATCTCCCTGCATTGAAGTGCAAACGTCTTTGCCTCATCAGCGTTTTCCATCTCGCTATCAATTTAGGGTGTGGAAGTAACCTGCTCTAGATTTAATAACACATTGGTATATTATTACCGTTCCAGCAATGACCAACAAATATGAAAATGCCTGTGCGTAATCAATCAAAGCGGTGAGCCGAACAGCCTTAGGTCAGGCCAAAACAAGTCTGTAATGAAGTGCATCTGATAAAAATAGCACTGCGGAGTGGAAAATATTGTAGTACAATTAGAGCAGGTCCAGACTCACTTCAGAACATCATATTTCACTCAGCTCTGTTGACAATGCCATCCACATGCTGCCATATTGAGCGAAATCCAATAAAATCAGCATTATGTTCTAAATGCAATATAGGGACTTGAAAAGAAACAGACTTGTCTCTGTTTGGGGTCATAGAAACCCCAGTGATGAGTGTATAATAATAATGATGGGCAATTCCATGCAAACGTCAACCTTAAGAGTGAAGTTTTCACCCTACATATAGGTCAGATCTCAATATTTGGTGGTTTAATTCCCGTGTGAAGTTAATATTTTGTGGTTTATAGACGGTTTCATCTTAACAACATAAACAAATATTACTGCTCAGTGCTCATGCACACTTTTGTGACTCCACGTTAGCTTCCGGTACACATTAAAAACAATAGAGTGCCTGTAGGTTATTTCTGATAACAATCAAAAGAAACCGAGAAGAACTGTTACTTGGCTAAACTTGTCTCTCTAATATTTAGAATTTAGACTGCGATACCAAGCTCAACCGCTAAATGTCATTGTACCATACGGTAAATGCGACCAAATACATGGCCCATTGAACAAATTACTTATTTAATAAAATGAACCTACAACAAAATTCAACAAATTGTTTATTTAGAACACTTATTATACAATAAAATTATAATATAAATTAATAGTAATGTAAATTATATAAAATATAAATAGTTATATTATTAGACACTAGCCAAATACAAACCGGAAGTTAACTGGGGGTCAGGTGTGCGCACGTCCGATCAAACGGTCTATAAAGAGCCATCCCTTCTCCATTTGTTGGGTATTTTTCTACTGCTTTGTACATTTGAAATCCAAGAAATTATCCTGTAAGTATCTTGTCTCTCAAAAACATGCACCTTTTTTGTTGCATCCATAACATATTCATTTTTTTCGTTTTTAAAGAAGAAGACTTATGCATAGAGGAGTATAGGAGCATAACGGGAGTAACAGATGATTCAGTATATTGGTAATAAATACATTCTCTGAGAATTTATGTGTCAAGTTTTGACTTACAATGCTAGAATTGCCCTCATAGTTTAACTATTTGTTTAATCCTCTGCTATATCACAAGTCATGTACATCTCAGATGGGTGGTTGTGTTGTCAGGGGATAACATTATTTTTGGAGTTTGACCCCAGCAAAAACAAAAAGGTAAATGCGTGTCAGAGAATTTCAAACAGAAGCAATGCATTTGATGTTACATTTCTTTTAAAGCATAATAGTGTTGTTATTAGGTTTAGGTTTATAATCAATTCTTACAAAATTATGAAAAGTCATGGAGTACCAACACAACGCTTCAATGCTAAGTATGTCTGGGAACAATTAACAGGCTTCTGGGGACTCTCAAACTGAACATGAGCATTAAACGGTTTTAAAACTCACATCTAATCAATAGTAATACCAGCATCAGCTTTTACTGCTCTAATGACAACGACGATGCCTTTTCTGCATGGGCATTTCAGGGTCACTTAGGTTTGTTTTTATTGTGTCCGAAACGGACTACAGTAAGGGCCAATGAGAAGGCGAGGGGGGGAGGGGAGGCTGAGCGCGACACCAGACGCACAGACAGCTATGAGGACTCAGGCAGACCGATCTGAGCTTGGCATTCCCAAACAAACCTCACTATCCTCCCAGCCGGCGACCCTTCCCTGCCCAGACGCCCGCCAGCAACACTTGTCTGCGGGGCTCAGAGGTGACCTTTGAATTGACAGCACTTTATATGGACGTCCAGATGGAGCAGCAGCGGCTCTCACTGATATGTGTGTAACACACACCAGTCATAACACGGCTCAGACTACTCTCCAGCTCATAGTGAGAGTATGCGGCCGTCTGGGGTGGCGGGGGGTTACTTTCATTCATCTTTTCTCTCTTCGTGTTGATGTTTGGGGATTAAAGAGGGTTGTCAGGCATGGGTGATGGGGGGTGGCAGTTAGATGGGCCGCGGCGGAGCGGAGATTGTGCCAGTGTAGTGGCATGCCACGTTTGGGGAGGCGGGGGGGATGGGAGGTGGTAAATGCCAGTGAGACTGTTGTGTCCACACCATACCTTGCTGTCGCCATACCAACCACAGGCTGGCTGCTGCCCGGCATGTTGGGTAAACTCGGAGGGAAACGACTATTAATAAAGTACTATTTCGAATGCAAGCAAATGTAATTTTACACACATTACAGATTTTAGTGTATTAGGTTACAAACGCTGAAAACACCATGTCATAATTTTGCAATTTGTAATGCATGCACATGTTATGACATTGCTTTTCAACACATTCAGCTCTAAATAAAGCATTTATAGAAAAAGTTCAACACTTTTTTATTTTTAAGAATTAAATAATTTATCTCATAGAGTTTTATTCACCTGCCATTATAAAGACACTGTTTTTAAAGATTCACAATGTTTGATGGATTTTCTTTTAGAATTGCTCTGCAACATGTTGTTTAGTCTGGCAATGCCTATGTCATACCTGCAATGTGTGCCAGTGAAGGTCTACACTTCAAAAGCCATTACACACTCCACTGAAGCACACTATTGTTCAGTATGTAGGGCTACATCTCCCCCTAGCTATCACTCTGTGTACTTATCTCTGTCCAGCATTGGACATTGCTGCTGTCAATCACAAACATATCTAGAGGTATGCATATGTGTTCTCTATTAACTACAACTTAACCTAACTCATCAATTTATTTTTGTTCGGAATTTACATTATACGTACGGAAGAGTTTCATGAAACTTTTAAACTACTGATCCACATTGAAGATCAATCCTGCCCAATCTCAGTGCTTTTTTGACGAAACTCATGACGAAACCTTTATACATTTCTTTATTCTGCTGAACACAAAGAAAGGTATTTGGAAAATGTTAGCAACTGACATTTCTGAGACATCATTGGCTACCATAGTAGGAAAAATTAAAATGGTAGTCAAGGGTGTCTTAGAACTATTTGCTTTCCAAAATTCTTCAAAATATCTCATTTTGCGTTCAACAGAACAAAAAGAATTATACAATCATTTTTCCTACTATGGTAGTCAATGATGCCACAGAACTGTGAGTTGCTAACATTTTTCCAAATATCTTTTTTTGTGTTCAACCGAACAAAGAAATTTATACAGGTTTGGAACAACTTGAGGGCAAGTAAATTATGACATAATTTTCATTTTGGGGTGGAGTATCCCTTTAAAGGTGCATTAAAAATGCTGTGTGCATAATGCATTGGTGTGTTTGGAGTAACTGATTCTCAGCTTTGAGATAAATTTAAGGAGGCTTGTCAAAATAATTACACACTACACACATGGTTTATAAATACATAGCGCAGTAAACTGACTACAAAATATTACCATAAGAGAGAACAAATATTAACAACACATAAAATTGTAGTTTATGTATTTTTTATTTCCTGTGAGCTTTTTGATTTTCTATCCATTCTATCCATATGTTAAAGTTTGCCTTTTTGCAAAATACTTTTTTCCAATAAATACATTAAAGGTTTAGTGATTTGTTCATATTGTACCTCACACCTCATATTTTGATGGTATGATCTAACCCGAGGGGCATTAAAAGCAAATATTGCCCAAAAATGCCCCTCCAGACATTACTTTTGGCCACTACTGTATAAGTAAAGAACCAGTTTTTCTACTTTGACTATAGTACTTTGACTGCAACAAAGTAAAGAAATGTATTTGTAATTTCATAATGGTGTTTTGCAGTTTTGACTCTGGAAACTAAATGTTCTTGCACAAACCCATCATTAAAGGGACAGTCATTTTACATTTACCTACGAGTTGTTCCAAATCCATATAAATGTTTTGTTCTGATGAACACAGAGAAATATATTTGGAAGAATGCTTATAACCAAACAGTTCTTGGACCACATTGACCAATTACTTTATAATTGTTTTGTTCTGTTGAACACAAAAGAAGATATTTTGAAGAATGTTCTGGGGCACTTTTAACTATAGTAATTTTTCCTACTATGGTAGTCAATGGGGTCCAAGAACTGTTTGGTTACAAACATTCATCCAAATATATTTCTCTGTGTTCATCAGAACAAAGACAATTATACAGATTTGGAACAATTTGAGGTTGAGTAAATCATGAGAGAATTTTCATTTTTGGGTGAACTATCCCTTTAAAACAAGAGGACATGTGATTGTTTGATGTTAAACTACTGAGTAAATCAACATGTGCATTTTCAATTCATTCCCTCAAAAACAAAAAAGCATCTGCCTTAAACAAACAAACAGAAAAACAGACGGATCTCCAGAGGTCTGCAGGCTGGTTACGTACTGGCCCTATGAGGAGATGATTGAGAACTACAGATATTCTACACTCAAACAAAAAAAGCTGGGTTGTTTTCAACCAACCACTGGGTTATAAATGGACTGCTGGCTGGGTTTTGTCCATATTTACCCCAACCATGGGTTGAAAACAACCCAGCATTTTTTGGAATAATATACAGTACCTCAACAAAGCAAAGACAAAGCTAAAAAAAGTTGTGAAACCGAGAACATGGAGTACACTTTTCATTAGGTGATTGTCACTGAGTCCTCATGTCAGGTTACTTCTGGCTGGCCACATGAAAGAGCCCTAGTAACCTACATACATGGTCGCTTCAGTTCCCCCTCACTTAGCCCCCATGCCCCTTTATCCAAAACAGGAGACAATGGAGCGGTAGACTATACTGACTTTGCCCACGACAGCCACCCCCCCAAGCTTCTCTCCCCACGCACCACAAACACTTCAACCTCATCACAGGGGATTATCAAACCCTGTGTAGCTATTGTTCTGACCTACCTTGGGTGGCTCAGCTTCACCAGAAAGCTCTCTTTTACTGTCTGCAGAAGACCAATGTGTAGGGAGGTGACAAACCCCCAGAAAGGGGGAATACAGAGGAGGGGGGGGCGCAGCTGTAAATCTTGATGTCACCAACGAGAAGGCTTTTGCGGACCATTACCATAAATCTGACAAACGCTAATTTGATGGGAGGCTGTATCTGTCTGGGCTCTGGATGGTCTAGACTGCCTATTGAGAGATCCTGTGGCAGAGGGAACGTTTTGTTCCCCCACCAGGACCATCTGGATATAGCAATGAGCGGCACAGTTCACACACTGCTCAAAGTGAACCTTTTCTATAAATTGTACATATTTTTTATTCCACATGCATGGTTTAATACAAAGAGGTTTCGAGTACAGGAACACATTTGTGGCAAGGTACAAGATAGATCTGCAAGCACAGCTGATCCGAAAAGAATCAGATGCTACTTTCCCTGTTGAAAAAAACAGCATATGCTGGTTAAGTATGTTTTGAAGCGCAGTAGCTGGTTTGAGCTTGTTTAAGCTGGTCATGTGCTGGTCCTAAACTGGTCCCAAGCAGCTAGCTCCTATCTCATGACCAGCTCATAACCAGCTAAGGACCATCTTAAACCAGCTCAAGACCAGCTTAAACCAGCTAAGGACCAGCTTAAACCAGCTAAGGACCAGCACATGACCATCTTAAACCAGCTACCATGCTTCAAAACATACCTAACCAGCGTATGCTCGTTTTTTCAACAGGGTGTCTGAAGTTTGTGGTTACAAAAGCCCAAAAGAAGTAGAGCTTTCCAAAAGTGTTCCTGTGAGTCAGTGATGCTTCCAAGGATGCTAGAAACACCACCAGACCTTGCATGGCCTCTCTTTGCACACAATTCTTTTGCAAAACTGTGAAGATAGTTCTTCTTGTATAGTTTAGAGGTAAGATTTATAAAATGTACTGGATGTACAACAAGCAAAAAGACGAAATGAGAGCCGCATCAAGCTATGATAGAACAAATAACATTCCATGTCACATCGTCCATGATCATTTCTTCACAACTCACGGCCGCATTCATGTACAGTGGGGACATTCCCAACACGAGCAGAGAGATGAGAGCAACGCGAGGTGGCGGGCATTGAGGAAGCATTTGAGTATATACATTTTGTAATTGGAAAGGGTGATTAGCATGGCCGTATTAGCATAAGGCGGTGAAAACTTTGGTTTCCACCACACAATGTACGCAAAAAGATGTTTTCCGCACTGATCTAGAGGATCAAAGCCAGAGGGCCTCCTTTTCAATGTGCTGCAACTAATGTGTGAGGGCCAAGGGGGTTGTGAGGGACCCCAAAACAGGGTTGCGGAGGAGGGTCTGTGCCAGTTCTAACATCAATAATCACACATCTATGTATCAGAGAGGAGCTCCATTTTTATTTCATTTTTGGCCTGGCAAGTGTGGGAAAAGTTTCCTTCATACATGTGTTGGCATCAGACTGGTAAACCTCCTATACATCTCTAGGCCTCTAGCTTTAGAAACAAAACACTGGGACTGCCTGAACAATACATCTGTTTTTATACATTGTGGGGCATTGGAGAAATAGGTTAACATGACAGAATGCACTCAAGTCCTTTCACTTCAAAGTCTGTCTGGTATGCTTGCTTTTCATTCCTGTCAGTTTAAGCTTATAGGCAAGTATTCATGTATTATGTAAAATAAGTTACATATCATCACTGTCGTGCGGAAACCTTGTATGATTTTTTTATCTTTACTATTGGATTCATGTTTATTTGCGTGCTTTTAATTTGCATTTAACCAATTAAAAGTAAATAGTAAACAAAATCAGCATTTCCAGAGCAGTAATAGTCTCACAGTGTGTCACACAACATTCAACCTTCCAGCTTTGTTGCTGACTGATAATTTGATCCGATCATGCAATGGCATCTGCAGCTGTGAACCTTGGAAACAATCCACAGTTAAACAGGAAACTGGTAACACAAACCTTATTACATTTGCATTTCAAAGCCAAATTCAACCAAACTGTTGTCTGATTGCCCTACATCAAGTTCAAACAGGTTATTAACCCTTCCAAAATCATTTATAATAGGCAGCAGAAATCCTCTTTCCCGTTACAACAGGTTTCCAGTTTACCTAGTCCAGGATAGAATATAAACATACTTTATGCTGTAAGGTATGGTCTAAAATAAGTTGAATTATGATCTCTGTTATAACCACGAACGATAAGACAAAAATTCTCATGGATATACCAATAAAAATCCAAAACAGTGTAATAAACTAAAATTCCTATTTTCAATCTTGCTATATGAAAAAATCAAAATGTCCTTTTTTATAAACTAGAACATTATTACATAACATACAACATAACGATAATTGATTTCAACATGTTATTTTGTCTGGTGATGAATAACGGAATGAATTAACTTCAGGAAAGCAAATATTTATTTATTGTGTAATGTTTACTGTTGTCTAGAGATGGCCCGTTTGGAGTACTGCTGTTGTTCAGCAAGCCAAAGCCTTCCCAATCTTTCCTCAGATGACCCAGAATTTGAATTCAAAATAAGAAAGAAAATAGTTCAGCCCCTAGGAACACATTATCTTGAAAATACATTGGGTAAAGCAGATACCAACATCTAATTTAATACTCAAACTCAATACCCATGTCCATCTTGAAATTCGCTTCAAAAGAAAAAGTTATTTCATTTTAGTGTAAATCTAGTGTAAATACAAGCTGTTATTGCAGTGCAGAGTGCCAAACTCACATCTAGCCAAAGCGGTTAGTCTGCAAACTTCAAGTAACACCATAACTTTGGATGGCATGCCTACATTTATAACAGAATGACAGTTTCAGGCCTACCATTTTAACCTTTGCAACACAAGAGCATGCTCATTCCCATGGACTTCATTGTGCAGGGGTCGGGCGACTTGAATGGGACTTCATGAAGACGAGTTTGCATCAACAGTTAATTATGCAAATGAGCATAACCCCTTCATGCACTGATAGGTTCTGGGTATCCCCCTTCACCATTCATTTCCATCCTATAAAAACAGTGTACACTTCAGGGATATTTAACATACATCCCCTATACAAATATTGCTTATTTCCAACTCCAAATGCCAAATCGACTCTTGGGGGGAAATATCCCTAATGGTAGCCATTGTGGCATCTAAGCACCAAACAGTCTTTTTCCATCAAAGAACCTTCGGAAAGACTCTTGCTGGGTGCAGTTGAATGCCCTCCTCTTTGAGAACTGATGGTCTGAACCCATCTGAGGGACCAAAATAGTCAATTAGACAGAAATGCATGACAATTTTGTCATTGTTTCACTGATGGTCCTGACAGATCTATGCCTCTATCGGACGTCAGATGTCTGTCGTTTTTTCGAAGGCCGGAGAGTCATGAGAATTCAAAGTGACACAGTTCTGACATTATTCTTTAAAACACCTTTCTAGCTTTCTTTCATCACCTGTCAAATTTTGTCTGAGAAGATGTTACTAGAACTCAATGACTGTCACTAACTTAGGTTAGGTTAAACTTTAGGCTAAGGTTGCCAAAGTGGATATCTAATCCTGCAAAGCTGAATAAAATCATAATTGGGATTTTTACAATTTATGGAGAGTGAAATTCAAATACCTTTCCAGCACTTTTGAGGTAAAAAAAAATATCACTGATAATGGCTTTCCTTCCTAAAAATGGGCCTATATATAGAAATATCGTCGCAGTCCTTCTGAAAACTCGTGTCCAAATTTGCTGTTTTTCAGGAGATGAAAAAAACACTGAGCTTTTTCAACGGCATACTTCAGAAAAAGGGGTTTTTATGACCCATGTACAAATATTATGTAGACACGGTCACTCATTTACTCATTGAGACCACAAACACAACAACTGAATCATTAAATGTTAAATAAATGTTTCCCTTTAACACTAGATTTAAAGCATTTCCAGGAATGCATTTAAAATTCAAGAACATATCTGACCACGAAAGCATAACAGTTGAAAACAATCGTTTTGCAAACTTTCCAAACTCTGCATGAACCTTGCATCATTACCTAAGGGACGAAATACTGCCAAGTCAAATGTCACATCAGAATGTTTTTTTGTGTGTTGACAGCTTCTAAAAGGCAACGAAGTTAGATGCATGCTGTCAAAATGCCATTAAATTTGAAAAACGAATGCTTGAATTCTGGAGTTAGACTGCAATATGGTAGCCAATGCAGACTTTAACAAAGGACAGAGTGTTTGGCTCCCCTGTTTTTGGTTTGTTTGTTTGTTTCTTGTTGTTTTAGGGTTTTTTTCTGTGATTGTTACTTCATGTAGACACCATAGGCCTATTTAAAGAAATTGTGAGAAAGTTGTACTACCTTCAGGTCTTAGGGCACATCTAACATGCCTCATTCATATACAATTAAAAAAATGGTAACACTTTAGTATAGGGACTAATTCTCAATATTAACGAGTTGCTTATTAGATGCCTATTTGTAGCATATTGGCTGTTTATTAGTACTTATAAAGCACATATTCAACATGACCATATTCTACTTCCCTAATCCTACCTACAGTAATACCTAAACCTGCCAACTGCCTTACTAATTAATAAGCAACAAATTAGTAGTTTACTGAGGCAAAAGTCATAGTTAATGGTTTATTAATACCGAGAATTGGACCTTAAAATAAAGTGTGACCAAAAAAGCATTTAATAGTTGCCAAACAAATAAGTGTGATTCATGTAATGTAGGCATTTAATCCTGTGACATCACAATCATGACAATTTTGTATCAAGATGTTTTTGCTGTTATTTTCATGATCTGCATTAAATCGTGTAATGTCCACCAATAATAAGATTTTCACATCAAAAAAATTAAATAAGCTATTTTCTATCCTGATTTGACTCATTTTAAGAGCGTCACATTCAAAACTTCAAAGATAATGCCTGTCTATATCTAGGGCAACTGTATAATTTGTGTGTAACCTCGCCAAAATGCACCAGGAAAAGACGCAACGATGTAAAAGCAGTGGTCTTTCAATCCACTATGATGTCATACTGAGACCAAATCTGACATGAACTGTTTAGACAAATAATATCAATGCAATCTGTTTTTGGACTAACAGGAAAGTTTTGAGTTCTGAAACTTACAGATTGTTGTTATGGTATACAATGACTTGAAAAGATTAGGAAAATATGATTTAACAATTTATGGCCCCATTAAATTGCGATTTTGGACTAGGAGGAAGTTTTGAGTAAAAAAACGCATATGCTTAAGGTAGGCATAATGTACTCAAAATCTACACCTATTCAATGTTACCATAGAAACGTACATGGTTTGGGACAAAATTACTAGTCTATCTCTTACATTCTCGCAGGGCACCCTAAAACATCCTGTATTTCTTCTGACCCGCTCAACGTCTGCTGAGAATTCCTAGGCCCACAGAGAGACCTATCACAAGTCGTGTGTTGTTTGCACACCAAATTTGTTTTTGGAGCCCTTTTGTTTGTTATTTTATTTTTCTTTGGACCCCTCAATGCTTATGCAATAGTAAACTCAAACCAGATTCAGGGACCCCACTGCCAAGCCCACCCATCTCTAGCATGAATTCATGCCTTTGGCTTAACACACGCATTCAGATGTTGAAGTTTGTGTGAAGCAGAGCAGAAACAGCTGTTCTCAGTGCATGTGTTACGGTACAAACAGTAGATATCTGCGGATGACACCTTCATCTGTATGTATGAACCATCAGCAATGTGTCAGGAAGGTCTGGTTCAATAACTCTCTAGTTAACTGTGAAAAAGAAAACATTAGACCTACCCACGTACTTTAGCAGATCATTTGTATTGTCAAGCATTGTAGTCTTATCATATTACAGAAATATTAACACATACACACTGAATATCAGAACTCTGAGGATTGCACAGTTTACTTTTTTTTGTTTTGGTGTGCTTACGTGTAATTACGTGGAATAAAAATACACACTTGGGTTTAAATGCCAAAAGGAAATAAAAATACACACTTGGGTTTAAATGCCAAAAGGAAATAAAAATACACACTTGGGTTTAAATGCCAAAAGGAAATCAATTAGAAACAGCAAACGTGTGAAGATTTTGACTGTCCTGTTTCTGGAACGCGTGACATGGATGGTACTGTAGGGTCCATGAGAAACGAAGTCGGGTATGTCGTTTCTTGACTTTGTGTTCAAAAGGGAGAGATTAATAAACAGATTCATGTTATTATTGTTCTTGTCAGTGCAGAATGACATATCTTCTGAAATAATGTAAGCCAGACTCATACACTCTAAAATAAAGGTGCTTCGCAATACCAAAGAAGAACCTTTTTTTCTAAATGGTTCCATAAAGAACCTTTAACATCCAAAGAACCTTTCTACTTCACAAAAGGTTCTTTGTGGGGATAAAAGGTTCATCAGATTATAAAAAGGTTAGAAAGAGATCGTTCTTTAAAGAACCTTTGACTGAATGTTTTTTTGTGGAACGAAAAATGGTTCTTCTATGGCATCGCTCTGAAGAACCTTCTAAGCACCTTTATGTTTAAGAGTGTATGGTACAGAGTGTGATATCAGGGTTTTATCTCAACGGATTAGTTTTCTTAACACTTTTTGAGGCAGAGAAAAATAAATCTGGATTAAAGAAACAACTGGATTCACTGAAAAGACATATTGAAAGATTTTATATTTCTGCGTGTGGTGCAAAAAACATGTTTGAAAAACAATCGTGCTGTAATCGTAAGTTCTGCTTCTTTAAAGGACATCTTTTGTGTTCCACATCTGCATTGCAGTGCCTGCAATTTCACTTGGGAAAACAGATTTTATGGAGGGCTTAACAAATGTATGAAAAGTTAAGAAAGTCCGAGTGCTTTCAAGTGAGGTTCAAATGAAAGAGAACTAGAATGTTCTACTTTTTATAGAGAATACTTTAAATTCTCCCTCAACACATTTGTAATCTTTTCGCATTCAGTTCTTCAGTTTTAGGGGCGAAACTGTTCGACAAAAGTGTCTGGGAAAAATATTCCAAAATCTCATAAAAAGCCAATTTAACCTAATCTTTGATCTGTCACATACATAAGAAATATTTTGACAAATTCTCAGTGTTGTATAAAGTACTTGAAAGCAATACTTGAGTAAAAGTACAAGTATCTTACCAGAAAATGACTTTGGTAGAAGTTAAAGTCACCCTTTAAAATATTACTTGAGTAAAAGTCTTAAAGTACCTGACATTTAATGTACTTAAGTATCAAAAGTAATTGTCTGATATAAAATGTACTTAAGTATTAAAAGTAAAAGTAAAGGTATTTACAAAAAAGTGAACGGTTAGAATTTTGAGGTAATTAAATTAAAGCAAATCTCAAGTTCAACAAAATGCATGGTGCTTTTGAAGATGCGAGTAATCCTCTGTAACCTGCCATTAATTAGCCTAATGTGGTCTAAAAAAAAAATCCTTCCACCGGTGTAACGCTAATTTACCTAGGAAATATTCGGCCGCCACGTAGGCAATACCAGAAACCATTATTAACCATTTCAGTATTATGTGTTGAATTAATTCGGAGAGAAAATCATTGGTGTTGTTAAATATCTGCACATTGGCTAATCAGAAAAGTTAACTAGCACACGTTAGCCTAGCCATCACGTTAGCCAGACAGGCTTGATAACTAATGATAACTAATTCATGTTAAATAACGTTGACATTATGGCTTCATTGAATGAAAATTAATTTAACCTACCTCGATGTGCTTCTTCAGGTTGGACGGGGAGTTTTTTAATGCCAATATTTCAGTGACTCTCGGTAGGCATACCGGGTTTCCATCCAAAGTTGCGAATTTAGCTTATACGCAAAATTGGAATATCGCATAAAACATTTGCGAATAAGCACCGTTTCCACCAACTAGTCAACCGTCACTTCCTAATAAACTGGCACTAAATATCATAGAAGCCACTGAATATAATAGTTTTCATATATAATAATACTTGCGCAAGCAGACGATTAGGAAACTCAATAAATCCGGTGCTTTTGTGGATGCCTGCTGTTCGGGAAACACAGTCGTGACAGTTCTAAGAGGCAATTACAGAAATACTTGACGACTTTGCTCAGGCGTTTAAGAATGACCATCACAACATTTCTGATGCTGTGTCACAAGATCATTACTCTGGTTAGTCACGTTACACCGGCCGTCACATAGTGCAGTTACGTGACTTTTTGGAGGAATTTATTCAGCAAATGCGTTTCCATCTCCCATTATTCGCATTAACCCTTGTTCGCAAAAATGAAAAACCACCTCAAGTAAGCGTAACATTTTTTTTGCGAATTAAGGGTTTTTAATTCGAAATTTGGTGTTTCCATCACTCGTTTCTGATGCGAAACTTCAAAATGCGAATAAAACCAGAGTGATGGAAACCCGTTTAGGCACTTAATCCGGTAGGAAGAATTTTTCACTCCAATGTACGAAAATATTTCTTGCAAATACGGCCACGGGTGTGTAACGTTATCTTCGTCACCACCACGGAGTTCACCAAGTTCGCCAAGTCGAGATGCTCGTCATCTGCTACCGGAGTGGTAACGTTAGCAGCAGAGCCTGCAGCAGGTGCTTCCATGATGGCATCAATAATGTGACATGCCCGGACAAGCAGGACTTCTACTTCTTCATGCTTGGCGGTTGACATGACAACAAACAGGCATTACGTCACCAACTCAAATTTCTTCTGAAAATTCTTTAATTTGTAGTAACGAGTAACGAAGATGGTTAGGAGATATGTATCGGAGTAAAAGTACACATTTTATTTAGGAAATGTAGTGGAGTAAAAGTGAAAGTTGTCAGAAATATAAATAACGAAGTAAAGTACAGATATGTGAAAATTCTACTTAAGTACAGTAACGAAGTATTAGCATGTTTGTGCCAGTAAAACGAGATTAGAAAAATTAAAAAGTCATTGTGTTTTGTTCTATTGTATTGCTGCTATTAACATTTTGAAAGGGAAATAGCTTTTATGTCAAGTTCAGCAGTGTGTAATGCAACAGTATAAACAATTATCAATGCATTAAACAAAGGAATTATGTTGAACTGAATTTTTACTAATTAATTTTTAATATCCTAGTCATATAAACAATAAAATCACTCTCAGCAACATTAACTACCTACTTTTTTGCTGCTGGATGCCATAATATTGTTACATGAATACCAACGGAAAACAAACATGGATTAACATTAGACAAACCCTTTACATCTGATTCGAAATCCAAAACATAATCCCTGCAGTTTTAGTTATAAAGCTAGAAAACTATAAAACTCGTGCCAAACTCAAATACAACAATACACAGTAACTGCTGCCTTCGTTGTGGACAGTCTAGTGTTATAAAGATGAATCTTGCTTTAGTATTTAATGCAATTGTCCTTATTTATATAGAGGGTTTTCACGACGCGTCATCAATCCGAAAATCGGCCATACTGGCGGTACTGAACCGAACGGAGCTCGCAAATTTCGATTATTATTGCTGCTGAAAATGGTCAATTATTGTCGTGTTTGGGCTGTACTAATCGGTCGGACCGGGAAAAACATCTGGAGTACTACCTATAAATAGGTACCACCTATTAACTTTAGTTTGTCAAAATATCGCGCCCTTTCCTGCTTACCAAGTCCTTCTCTATATGATTTAGCAGCTTCCACACGTTTTTTCTGTGGTTTAGACATAATAAATTAGTAGAACGACGTCTTATGTAGTACATTAACCGTGCAATCCATGCTGTTGTTTAGATCCGGGTATATCCAATATGGCCGCGCATCCGGGAATCTGACCAAACCGTGACGTAGGTGCAAACCCTCTATTAACAACATAACAGCAGATGCTTGGAAGGTGATACAACTGTCCACATTCATCAGAAATGTGATGCTCGAGTTAGCAGGATATGCCATTGTACAAATAAACATTTTCTCCACTCTTGCATCCTTTCATCTTATGAGAGGGAAGCTAGAGCCAAACCCTCAAAGAACTGATTTAATGTTGAAAAAATGTTGAGAAGAACCAATTTTCAATCAATTTTCAATCAATTATCTTTGCTATATGGGAAGACACCAGGAAAGGTAGATAAATTAACGCAGGAAATAACAGCTGAAGACAAGAAACAAGTGACATGGAACACTTCACAATAAAAGTCCACAGGAAAAAAGATGACACTGACTCTTAATGGCCAAAATAGGCATTACATCAAGAAACAACAAACGCAATAGTACCATTCTAGGATGCTGAGCATGAAATCGGAGTTGACATAATGAATTTTTTATAGATATACAAATTAAATGTGTCTCTTCTGAAAAAAACCCAGAACAAAAAAATGTGATAATATAAAACTTATTTTAAACTTACAGACAAATCTACTTCAGATAAAATAAGTATGTCTGCTGCCACCCGCAAGAAGTTATGTTGTAGAACTTCCTATGTTGATAGGAAATAAATCAACTGCAACGTTCTGATTAATAATAAAAGAAAATAGCCTGCAGCCGTTAAAGGCTATTACATAATCTTCTGTGTTAACTAGAAAGACCATCTCTTTGACACTTACTCTGATAGATAACTATGCAAATAAATAAACAGCAAAACAGAATGATTGAAAATCATATGGTTTGTATATGAAACCAGAGTTCACATGGTTTTGATTTTCATTTTGGGGCCAAACTTAGTAAATGGCACCACCAAGTGGTTCTCAAATAGAAGTGTTTGTGGTTCGGTTTCAGACTGAATTAATTCCAGCTATACCAGTCGACCACTCATTTTGTATGTTGACAAACCCAGTCAAATGTCTGTTGAAGTTGAACAAAAGCAAACTTCAGGAATGACAAAGTCACCCAACAGCAATATAAAAAGACTGAGAGAATGCAAACACACATGAAAAGTTGGAAAAACAGTCTTATTCCATCATATATTCAGTTTTCAGCAGATCCTAAAATACATGTAAAGCATTAGCATTGTATCCTTTAAACATGAATATGTATTTCCTGAAGTAACTTCAAACTATTTTGACATTTCTATCGCTCTTCTGATATTTTTCCTTGGTTCCAATGAGTCTCAAAAACTGTTTGACTCACTACATTATATGAATAAATTGCCAGCAAATATTTACATTGAAACCTAAACACATGTTGATACAGGGTGGTCTAAATGTACAAGCTAAGCGTTGTTTAATGAGACAAGGCGTATTTAATCACAATCACTTGGAAACTGCCCTGGAAAACGAAATATTTCACACATTGAACAGATCTACAATAATGAAAACATCTGCCAAACCTGTCAATATATGCCACCGTATAAGTATAGTTTGATACAATGTTTATGACAGCATTTCAACATGTTAAAGACCTCATCTGTATATAATGTATCTGCCCAAACATGAAAAACATGTGCATGTTATTCACCTTTCAGTATTACGGTTTACTTTGAATTGAGTTTCATGCCTGTCAAATAATCAAACTACAAGCACAAAGGCCACCTGAAATAGCCAGTTTAAGCATCCAATTGATATTCTGTACAAGCAAAACTATGCTTCTAAAAACAAATACTTGGATTAGCAGAACATGAACACCAGCAAAGAAAACGCAAGAGTTTTAGTAGTTTGTTCAGGAATACGTCTGTGTAAAAAATTCACATAATCTGACATTAGAATATGCACATGCAGTAACACGACTCAAATACACATTGAATTACACAGAGAGAGGAAGGGGTGTTTGTAGTGAGACTTGACAACTGTTAGGCACGTGCCGCCAAGGACTAAAATAGAGGCATGCGATTTTCCTCTCCATTGGCATCTTAATGAGGTGCAATAAAAACCTTCAACCTTTAACTCTTAACTTAAAAAGTCCTACAAAAGGTTCTTCACAGTAATGCCACAGAAGAACCATTTTAGTTCCCCAAAGAACTATTCACTTAAAGGTAACGGGATACCAGACTCTAAGACACAAAGCAAGAATAACCAAAAAAAAACATATTTATTGAGATGCAGGTATGGCAGGTTCATCCGAAATAGAGTCTTGGAATAAATTGTGACAGTCCTAATGATATCTTGTTACCAGATTATGGAGCACACTCAATGACCGGGGACATGGAGATGACAGTTCCAGGAGCAGGTTTTAAGTGAGGAGCTCAGGTGAAGGTGTATGACTTGGAGCTCAAATTTGAAAAGGATCAGGATAATAACACTCAAAAGCACCAAAAAGAAGTATTCTCATGGTATTGAGTCCTAATCCATCCAAAGACAAGACCAAGAAGGAAACTGAGGTCGGTGCTTTTATGTGGCGCTGCATGGTGATGAGAGAGATTGTGAACAGGTGTGGAGATGGCTGATGGGTGAAGAGGATTGTGGGTATAGAGGGTATGCACGTGTCGTCACTTTCCCACGTGAACACCCTGGAACGCGCCCGCTTGAGTGGTAAAACTCTCGGCAAAACGAATGGTTACAATATCAGGGGGGGTATTCCAGAGCGCAGGGTTAATTTTACCGTCAGCTAAACCCTGAACTCTGGGTTGATTAACCCAAATCTTGCTTACTCGGGGTATGTCGGTTCCAGAACCTGTTTGAAGGGTAAGTTTAATCAACCTCCCGAAAGATACCCGGAGTTAACGTGTGCTCACAGAAACAACATGAAGACATTGTCAATGGATCACAGATTTCACAAGTCACCATGGAAACGGCCTGGAAACTTAAAAGTTTTTGACTGTAAAACAACGTTTTACGAGTTTTTTTTCACAGAAGACTTAAATCTGCATCAGTGTATAAAGTGCGGGATTAAAAATCATAAAATTAAATCATTTAAGTTATGTATTTATAAAACTATGAACGCTATATATTAATTATTTTATTAAATATATAAATATTTTAAATATATGCACTATTTTTATACTATAATATTTAAAATACATACTCATCATGGCTATCTTTGTTACATAAACTGTAGATTTGCTGAGATGTTTGTAACTGTTATTTTAACGTGTCATGGTATTTCACCAAAATTGTGTTGTGTATATGTATTTGATCACATTGCTTATTTTGAAGGCAGTATTAAACCTCTTTTTTATTCCTTCTCTGTATGTTCCTTAAAAAAATCTACCTTTATTTGGTTTTCTGAAAAATGATTTTGCATTGTGTCAGCTTTATTTGCAACAGTTGCTGATATAGTCATATTAATGGAAACTACTACATTGGTCATAATTGTGGAAAATTTGTGTAATGTTTTTCAGTACACTACACTATGAATGATAATTAATTTGCAGCAGAGGATGAAGGTCTGCTTTGACAGAGGTAGAGGTTTAAAATGTTAGGCCCAGTCACATGTCCAGTATATCATGTAGCCTATATCCCTTTCAAATACACATACATTTTGTTTGTTTGTTTTCAATACTAAACTGTAGGAGG
This sequence comes from Triplophysa rosa, assembly GCF_024868665.1. Classification (NCBI taxonomy): domain Eukaryota; kingdom Metazoa; phylum Chordata; class Actinopteri; order Cypriniformes; family Nemacheilidae; genus Triplophysa; species Triplophysa rosa. The sequence continues at coordinate 16,580,650 of NC_079891.1, read as the reverse complement.
AGGCTGAGGATCAGAGAGACATTTTTAAGGAATACAGTCAGTATGAAAAACCTTAAGTCTAAGTTTTTTTATGTATTTTTTATGTAAATGCATTTAAAATTATAATAAGAATTTTAAATATCTGAACAATATGCCATGGTGATCCCATTGGGGGTCACCTAATAAAGCCTTGGAAACCTGCCAGCCTGGGAATCGAACTTGCAACCCTTGAGTTTTAAATCTGTCTCTCTAACCATTAGGCCACAAATATCTTTGACCCAATGCATCAAATATTGAGATAAGATGAGTAAGAATGAGTAACAATTGGACAAGAGTAATGATATGCTATTGCTCCTTAAAATACTTCACTATTAACATCCTTTAACAATCCTTTAATTGTAAGGTATATTTATCCAGTGATATTTGGAGATGTTTTAATAAACCTAATTCAAAGTATATACAGTATTTAATATAAATAGGCCTACATAAAGTTTAACAATAACAGCTTACATTATGTAAGCTGCATTATGTAAGCCAGCTACATCTGAAAATCCCGTGCCATCCTCCTGCGAGAGCCTGCGGACTGACTGACCATCCCAGCTCCATCAAAAGCAATTCCATCACCAGCCAAGAGAAAAGCGACCATCTGAACAGCCCAGCTCAGACAATTCCATTCCCAACCAAGAGCAAAGACGGACTACTTGTCACATTAATGCTAAATTTACAATACTTCGTATTTAATGCTCTTACATCACATGACAGCAGTTTGAAGTTATAGCTGCACTCAGTGACTTTGATTGGAGGTTGCTGGGTGGGTGTTTGTGGGGAGTGGGGGGGCTTGTTGGTTGTGGTTTGGGTTGTTTCATTTGTTGGGACTGTGTGGGTCTGGTCTGGTCTGGTTTGGTCTTGTTTTGTGGTCGATGTCGGACAACAGAGGAATAAAGTTAATTATGCCATTACTACTTTTCCCTGGTTGTTCCTCTGTTGTCGATCGCTGAATGGGACCGGGTTGGACCTGCAAGGTTTCGGCGGGTGGGGCTTCCTGGGTCGCGGCTGGTGGGCTCTCCCTGTTCTTCGTGGACGTTTGCTCGGTGGCATTTGGTCGGGGTCACTGAGTGCAGCTATGACACGTCAGAGGAGATCTGGCCCTCCCGGCTGAGCCTGGTTTCTCCCGAAGTTTTTTTTTCTCCATTTATTCATCATTGGAGTTTGGGTTCCTCGCCACAGCAGTGCAATGTTGGCTTGCTCACCGGCAGACTGCATTTATTTATTCATTTATTTATTAGATATTATTTATTAGAATGATCTTGCTTGGTCTATAAACACCATGCACTGTGCTGTGTTTTACCTTTCTGTGTTTTTCTTATTTGCTCCTGTAAAGCTGCTTTGGAACAATGCACATTGTGAAAAGCGCTATATAAATAAAATTGAATTGAATTATTTTATTGAAAGATTATTTCATTTTAAAAGGTTAAATAAAGGCGCAGTTCTTGAAAATCAGCGGCCACTAGCGTTGTATTATAGTTTTGCAACGAATCTCCTTTTCGAAGTACGACGGTGGCCGCAACAGTAAAAAAAAGATGTTGTCTACTGAGACAGCGGATAGCAGTGATACAAGCAACGATGTTTCTTTACAAAGGTAAGGCAATACATTAAAGTAATTAATCATTTAACATGTATTCTATTGCGAAAGTTACTGTTACAATTCTATAATTAGATATATTTCTTGCGTGCTATCTAGTACACGCTGAGAGTAGTGAAGTAACTAAAGTTTGCTTATCATAAATAGCAACGCTGTTCAAATCGTTTGATCTGACAGCGACATAGGCAGTTAGGTGTAAGTTAGTAGACGTTTGTCTCCCCCTTTGTAAAGTCAGGAACAACCGGAGTACGTACCGCAGGGACGGAAAAACATTATTATTTGGAGGTTATATGGCCATTTGTATAAAATGCTAACATTACCGTTTCAACAAAACAGTTGTTTGGTAAACATTGAAAAAGTGGAAACATTGAAAATGTTGAATTATCTTACCAGTCTAGCAGAAAACAGGCAACTTCGGCGTCGCCTTGAAAACATTTGTCTTTCAACAGTGCCTTCCATCTGGTAATAGATACACCGATGTTTATCCAGGATTTCCGCCGCCATTTGTCTCTAATTCGTCTGGCAGCATCACGTTTGCGCTTCTTTGACGACGGAGATTCACGCTCCGTCGGCTCTTGTGCACAATACGCATGGTCCTACATTTTATCAAAACTTCTAAGACAGAACAATCAATTGCTTCAGCTAGACGACGACTACTCCTCCTTCTCTCCGTACTACGACTTACTACTTTGTGCGTCTTCAACTCAGTGATGACGCAAGCTGCGTCTAAAAACACACACGAAGACCAACATATACGAAACGCGCTCTGTAGAGCTGTTTGTCCGTTAGAGCTTACTGTACAAAACATGGCTGCGCAACATAACAAATTCCATGTAGATAGGCCCGCTCCCTATGTAGATACAACTGGTTTATTCTAAGGTAATAAAAACATAACTTTTCATTATGTAAGGTTTTTATACACATCTAAAGACACAGTTTTGTATGTTATATTGAATTTCTGTTAATAGATCATACAAAACATCCCGCACTGTACCTTTAAAATGAACTAACCCTGGAACCAGTGGCGGCCGGTCAATAAAGTTAGCCAGAGAAGAAAGCTACTTTAATATGCCAACAATAAGTTTAATATATATCGCAAATAAATAACGTAATAAAATAATTTAGTGTACGATTCCACCGTTAGTCATATTATCATTTATTAAAAAATCCAAAAATCTAAATTGTATTTTGTTCTTACGTGTGTGCGGGGCGCCGGACAAACGAGTGAGTATGTAGGCACGAACATATTTGAAAAGCATGTGATTTGAGGCTGAGCTCTAATTGGCTTGTTTGAAATCGTCCTTGGGGCGCAGCACTCTGCGCCCCAAACCCTCCCACTTTTGTTGTAAGCGAATCAATATTGTTGTTTTTTTTTGGCCTCATGTGATTGGACCGTTCTTAACGCCTCTCATTACCGCTCAGCAGATTGTCATTTGACTGACAGGTACTGATTAACGTGGAAGCAAGCGAAATTATCTCGAGATGAAAGAAAATTCGGTTTTATCTTTACAAGAATACCCGTTCCAAAGGCGTTCGATGGAGAAAAAAAACGGATCAAGGAGCTTGGACTATGGGATTCCTTTTGTGCCAAAAAATGAACGCAAACTTTTTAAAAAACGAACAAAAATATACAATGAGAAAGAAAAAAAACACTTTGATAATGAAAACAATAAACTCAGTTGCAAGAATGTGACGTGATTTCTTCAAGTTTCGTTTTTGCAAATAATAGTTTTGAATTCGCTGCTAGATTTTTCATTTGCGCTTTCCGAGTTTTCGTTTCTCAATTTTTCGTTCGCCTTTCTGGCACAACTTTCACGTGTGGGCGGGACTTATGGCCACTTTACTCTCTTATTAGAGCAATCTGTTTTCTCTTATTAAATACTGTGATTGCACATTTAAATGATTTCAGTAGCCTATTATTATATACTTTGCAAACTGCATGAGACTTTTTAGTAAAAAACAACAACCTGTAAACCTTATTGCATACCTGAGTGACCCAAAATTGTTAATGAATTATAAATACATAACTTTACAGAAATGCTGTCAGGAAATAATTAAATAACTGTTTCTCATAACTTGTCCCTAACTACAATATAAGTTATTTCTTATTATATATGTGATCAAAACTAGCATAAATAAACGTTATGGGGTATTCATTTGGCTATTAACATGCAACATTAATTTAACTCTGCTCAGATGAACGAAATGACTCAAAAAAAGATTCGTTCATTTTGCTGAACGAGATTCAAACATCCGAATCGCAAAAATGACTCGAACTTCCCATCACTATCAAACATACACACACGTACAGGAATATCTGGACCACGGCCAATCAGAGGGGGGTCCGCCCTTCACTATCTCTGATTGGTTTTGACCACGATATGGGCCTAATGTGTCTGTTGTTGAACCACAGGGAGACTTTCGCAGAGACTTTTTTTTCCCTCGAACGGCTGGTCGGACCGGTGCGACCTCAGATTTTTTTTTAGTATCACCATTGAGAAATTAGGTCACATGTGCGACCAAACTGGTCGCACTCTAGAGCCCTGCTAGAATAATAGACTGTGTAAAATTTTGTGGCAAATTTGAGCTGGCTTTGCGTGGCCACAATGAGAGCGAGAGCTCAGATAACCCCGGGATATTCCGTGGCTTGGTCGACTTTGTTGCTTCTCTTGATGGAGTTTTGAAAGAGCACCTCGAGAATGCTTCTGTGTTTAAGGGAACTTCGAAAACCGTGCAGAACGAGCTGTTGGACTGTATGTTGTCTGTTATGAGGGAACACATAATCCAAGAAGCACAAAACAGCGATTTTCTTTCAATCCAGGCCGACGAGACCACTGATATTGCCAAACAGTGCCAACTTGTGCTTGTGCTGCGCTACATTGATGGCAAAAGCAACGTACAGGAGAGGTTTTTTGCTTTTATTCATCTGCATTAAACTACAGCTGATTCCATCGCTACAGCACTAAAGAGCATCTTACTGTCATCCTTCCAGAGGATCAGAAGAGTAAACTCATCTCCCAAGCGTATGATGGAGCCAGCGTGATGAGAGGTGCCACTGCAGGTGTTCAAAGAAGATTCACGATGTGTACCCAAATGCCCATTACATCCACTGCTATGCGCATCAGCTCAATCTAATAATGCAAAAGGCCACTTCTCACATACCCAAAGTTAGAATTTTTTTTTCTAACCTTGGAGGATTTGCCAGCTTTTTTTCAAGATCAACCAAGCGCACAGATGTTCTTGATAAAGTAGTTGCCCATAGACTACCAACATCAAGCAGTGTTAGATGGAACTTCCACAGCCGTGCCATCAATACAGTGTTTGAGCACAGAGAGGGCCTCATTCGCTCTTTTGAAACTATTCGAGACTCAGGTGACTTTGACCCTGTTACCACCAGAGAGGCAGGAGGCTTTGCCATGCTGCTGGAGGATCAGGATTTTAATTTTTTCCTGCAACTTTTCCATAACATCATGCCACACGTGGACATCCTCTATGCCAAACTCCAGAAGAAGGACATAGATTCAGTCCACATTAAGGGGAGCATCCAGCAGTTCCAGCAGGACATACAGAAGATCAGGTAGCAGCTGTATTCCTTCTTTTGAATTTGTTATCATTATTATTGTTATTAGTCATACATTTTCTTAATCCTTTGCAGAAATTCTCTCCATTCTCTGGTTAACCAAAGCAGTGAAGGAGCTTCTCAACCAAAGAGGCGGCGGTTGCTTAGTCCAGACGTCCATGAACGGATTGCAACAGAGGTAAGTTTATTGTAGTCCTTGTTACTCTGCAGTTTTTCATAGAAAAGCTATCAAAGGAAGCTATCAAAAAGAAAGTAAATATTAACAAGTTAAACGGCATGGTTTCATTTACCCTCTTTGGGTACTAAATGTGTTCTCATGTCTTTGAGTTTATAATTTTTTTGCTTAAATATTGTAGCAAAGAGTAGATCCTTTGATATTGGGCTTTATTAAACTTTATGAAACTATACTACATTTATTTGCAATGCATATTTTACTACAAGTCAATCTATTTAACCATTTTCATAGTCTTTAAATTGTGATCTAAATAGATTTGTTATTCTTAGGTTTCCTCTAGTGGTGTGCCCTCTTTATCTGATTGATATGAAAATGGCTGATAATAAAAAAAAATGCTATTAGCGCCTTAAGCATCAGAAGTTCATGAAACTTGGCATGTTTGTCTAGTCCATATGTATGAAGTTTGGATAAATCAGGGATTCAAACACTGAAACTGGTCTCCGTCTCTCTATGACTTACAACTGATCATTTTAAATGTTGCAGTTGAAATTGACATTTTGTCATCACCACATCATTTTTGTTTTTGTCCTTCACTCTGTAGGTCTGTGACACCATACGCCAACACACCATGGAACGGTTCTGCTTCACAAGCCACCTCGTTAGTGCCACCCTGCTGCAAGCAGACAGGTTTGAACAGTACACTGTGGCGTTTCCTGAAGATGCACTGAGTAGGACTTTGAAGGCCTATCCAGTGCTCAATGGGAGTAAGCTAAACACAGAGCTTAGTCTCATCTACTACAAGGAAGAGTTCAGAACCTGTTGTGGTGCTGTGGACCTACTGCAGCTGTTTAAGGAGAACAATCTTGAAGAAGTCTTTTCAGAGACTGTCACTCTCCTAAAGATCCTCATCACCACACCCATGACCACAGCAGAGGCTGAGAGGTGTTTCTCAACTTTGAAAAGAGTTAAGACTTTTCTGAGAAATAGCATGACCCAGGAGAGGCTAAATGCATTGGCCATGCTGTCAATGGAGAAGAGAATGGTGACTGAGATAATTGACTTTAACCAGAAGGTCATTGACAAATTTCCAAGTCAGAAAGAAAGGAGAGCAAAATTTATTTTCAAATAGTGTTAATGGCCAATGATTAGGTAACTATAGTGTGTTGTGTTTTTTTTTTTTTGAATGATTACCTTGATTACTTCATTACTGATAATAAACCCACATTCAATTCAAATTCACTGATTCATAGTACATTTATTTGCATGTATTAACATTGACTGTAATAATGATACGTCACCTGATTAATGGCTATTTATAGTCCTGCATTACTGACAGTTGGATTTTCAGTTTGTTTGCGCCCCCCCAAATATTTTTAGCACCAGCCTCCACTGCCTGGAACATAACCTGTTCGCAGCAGGTTATCTTAAGAGAGTGAGTTGCTATGGTTACTTACATGCCCTGAAAGTTATCTCTGTTTTTGGAACCGAAAGTTGGGGTTATCAGATAACTAACCCTTAAACTTACCCGGGTATGTCACATAACCAGCTTTCATGAATACACCCCATGAAACGCAATTCTGCGCAACATTTGAGTGTCCAAAAACAACTGATTCTGTAAGGATCACCGTTGAGTCCAGCTGCTTGAAATTGCAGCGAATAATTGTGCGTTTTAGTCCCGGTTTCTTTGTTTCTCCTATTGAAAGCAGCCATTTTGCTGAGTGTTTTACCACTCAAGGGAGCGTGTCACCCGGGATATTTCATATTTTCTTACTTGATAACACAAGATGCTAATCACATTCATTTCTCACAATCACACATAAAGCCCTATGAAATCAATGGCCAACTTACATATTTTGGTTAGAACTAAGCCTACATTCTTCCATAACAATCTAAAACAAAACCCTGAAGCACTTTAAATTAACAATTTAAAATCATAAATTAACAAACATTAAGAATTTAATTGTTGATACTCTGAGCACCATTTTGTAAACTCACAGAACATGCAGCTCGGTCATAAAAGGCATAGAAAGTGTAACAACACAATGCAGAAACTCTGTGTGTTCATGGAATAACTGTTTGTATTTTGTGAATCTGTTTAACTAAAACGAAAGACTTTCAGAATACATCTTGAGCTGATTTGTCTTTAATCTGTTATTTTATTCTCAAAACATTCTTGGAAATAAACAACTTTGTAAATCCTGTTATGCCATTTGGCTATTGACCAGAATCTAAACATCACAAATAACCCTAAGCTCACTAAAACTGTACAGTACACATCAAAAGTTTCAGAATCAAAGAGAAAGACAATACGCAACAAGATCAAACTCAATCTAATCAAGCTCATGTTTTTGTTTGGGCCTTGGGGTGAATTAAAGCACAAGACAAAAGCAGCTTGGATTATTATCAACACAATCTAAAACCTTGCTGAAGATGTTTATTTTCGTGTTTGTTTGCATTTGATCTCTAATAGGACTTCAAAAACAGCCTTATTTAGTCTCAAAAACAAGCAAACTGCATTTCTCATGTGGGTCTGTTTGTGTGAAGAAAAACATCACGGTGCACAACAGTCACCATGCACTGTTGTCCTGTGAAATTACAGATATTTGGCATAACAGATTATGTAGTAAACACCCAGGCAGAGTAGCATGCATGTATCTCCTAATAATCCTGTTTCTACATCCTTTAATGCTTTTTTTATCCTTTAATGTTGTTTACAACAGGAAGCTAAATAAACTTAATCCAACGGAGGTATAGTGAAACAAGCAAACACACTGTGCATGCAAAGACTAAACTGATGCTGAAAACTACAACTCAGCAAAAGAAAGTTTTGAGTAATAGCTACAGTGCACAGAAGTTATCCTGGGGGTTCCCTGTCAACAACACATGTGCTGTCCCAAGGTATGAAGTAAAACTGTTTAATAAGTCAAAATGCATTCAGTTGCATTCATTGTTTTGTTTAGCTTCTGGTATTTTATTATATTATTTCAAAATGATGCCAAGTAGAAATATCCAAATAACTTAACCTGTGATTTCCATTATGTAAACTTAAACCTTTGATAAAAAAAAAACTCATCAACAGAGCGTCAAATGCAAAGCATGAAATCAGACAACAGGCTTATATGAAGATATGGTTTGCTTGGCTTACCGTGTAAAAGCCAATCCTACAAAGCGCTATTGAGAGCTGAATGTGTTCTGACATCGTCCCCAGCAACAGCGTTACCCCAGACAACAAACAAGCCGAGCCAGAGGAACTGAATGAGTCTTGAAGACGGAAGATTTCAAAGATGCAATGTGTTTTGAACAGCGGAAAGATAAGAACAAATGAATGGTCCTCAACTAAGAGCATAGACCAAAAAGGAAAATGTTTTCTTCGTTTCCATTCATAAATAAAGAAGCGCTAGAGTGGGTGAACGAGAGAGAGAGAGAGAGAGAGAGAGAGAGAGAAGGTGGGGGGGGTGATTAGTTGAAGTGCTGCCTCAAGAGATTATCAACTCAGTGTTTCTGTAGGCCTACTGCAAATAAAACTGATAATTGGATTAGTCACGTTTACACATACAATGAATTAAACAGAAAATAACTACTGCAATATGTTACAGGCACATAGTGTCACATTTTCATAAAAATACTCACAATTAAAAGAATTTAGTCTCCAATATTTCATATGAGATAAAAAATCAAAATAAGAGTTTTAGATTATTTATAGTTTTGTTACTTTTTTCCTTAAATCTCTTGCTCCAGTAGGTTATCTGTTTACTTAACATGTATAGTTTGTGTATTTGGCACATTTAATTTAAATAAATCTACAGAGGGAAAATATGTGGCTGTATTCTGTCAAAGTATTCATTTATTTAGAACACTAAACAAATGCATAACCAAATACAGTAAGACACGATAAAGATCATACGCCTATGTGTAATTCAAAGCATGAGACAGCTGAATTATAATAATACGAATTATGATACAGAGATTACGATAACATACTTAATAATAGTGAAAAATATTCTTCAATTGTAACCAATATCCCGTACTTATATACTTATCCACCAGGTGGCAGCAAAATCCCCCATGCCGTCTACTTTATGTTGTCATACTTATTCAGGTAGGACTACACACTTTGATGTAAGAATTATAAATTATATAAGGATAAATAATGTTTCTAATTACTTAAAAAACGTTTCATCCTTCCCAATCATATTATCAACATGATGTATTTTAAGACAATTGCTCATTAAATCCAATGCAATGAAACATGGGCCTATTTGGTGGATTACTGCAGAAATTTTGAAATTGTGCTATCACCAATAAAAACACACAATGACATATGGAGAAAAGAGCACCCATAGAGCTTTAAAAACGTCTTACATTAACACTGAACAGAAAATGGCCCAGTCTGTTTGAGTAGGCTAATCATAAAGTACTTTAATGTAAGATGAGGTGATATGATAGGGGTCACACAACGATCTTAAGTGCCAATTACTTTAATGTATTAATTTAAAATACAACAGTTTTTAATTTGTTTCTTTGACTTTATTCCTGGAAAGGGCATGCGTGACCATTTATGTTGAGACTTCCGAATTAAAAACAGTGGGTAAATGCTACTATTTACTTTGTGAATAAGGAAGTATATTACTGGTTAATGTGTATTGTGTTTTGCTTCATTTAAGTGAGTGACAGACTTTACAAAAGTACTATGCCGGCGTTTGTGTTGATGGGGTGGATGGTTTTAAAAACGGCATGTTCCTTAATCTCCTAATAAATGTGTTTCTAAATAGTTATTTTGTTTATATGCTGATAGCAGTCGTTGGACTAAATTGGATGCAGTTTTAGTTACAAATTACTTTGTTATATACAAATGACATGTATTTGCAGTCACACATGATTTAGCTATTCTGTGAGGGAAATTTAATATATTTAAATATGTCTTATTCCTAGCAATTTGTCATAAAAATGTACATGTTGAATACAATGGTCTTTAAAGGTAGTTCACCCAAAAATAAAAATTAATTTATTCATCCTCATGTCAATCAAATCTTGTTTCTTCTGTGGAACACAAAATGAGAAACTGTGAGAAATGTCTCAGTGGTTGTGTCCATACTATGGAAGTCAATGGGGGCCAATATTGTTTAACAACATTCTTCATCTTACAGAAGAAAGAAAGTCATACAGGATTGTATCAGGGTGAGTAATGATTTTTGTTCATTTTAGGATGAACTATTCCTTTACAGGAGCATAATCAAGAGTTGTTTTGCCTACTCTAAAAATAGTCCATCTTTTCACACGTCCCCCACCCAGAAATATAAACTGAGGCCAGTCTTTTATTAGCTCAGGTTGGTGTTACTAACCTCGCGCTTTATCGCCACTCAAAAAGCAACGTGTAACTCAGCCCTCAGTGTCATGGCAGGAGAGGGAATCACTATTTCCCACTGGATTTCATGCCCAGTGCGCTACCAGGAGCATTTCAAAACCAGAAAACTTCAGGAATGCACTGTAGATCATCGACTGTTTGCTCTGCCAGGACCTGAATGCCTGCCGGTTAAAGTGGACACTGTACAAGCCGACAGTGAGGACGAGGACTCAGGACAACCACTGTTTCAAATCCTGCTGGACGTGACTCAGTTTAAACCAGAGGATATCCTCATACAAGTGTTTGAGGGGTGGCTGCTCATCAGAGGTCGGCACGGGGTGAGGATGGATGAGCATGGTTTTGTGTCACGGAGTTTCACCAGACAGTATCAACTGCCTGACCACCAGCTCCAGGCTGGAGACCTCAAAGCCATACTGTGTCATGATGGGATACTAGTGGTGGAGACTAAGGACCGATGGTGGCCAGCGTGTGATTAATGTAGAAAACAATAAAATACCCGATCAAACATGGCCTTTGTACAGTTGATGTGCATATGTTTTAGAAACTTTAACGACATCAGGCTTGATTGATCTTTTGAAGCAAAATGTAATTATTTCAATAAATTGTAAGTTCTTTTTTAACAAAACCAACCTTTATCTCATGTTTATATTTGTAACACAGACATGTAAGACTGAGATTTTTTATTTCTACATACATACATAGTATGAAGCACTCACATTAAGTCATGTTTTATTTGAATTGACGTTAAAGCGATAGTTCGCCCAAAAATAAATATTCTGTCATCATTTACTCACCCTCTTGTCATTTCAAACCTGTATGATTTTCTTTTTTCTGCAGAACACAGAAGAGATATTTTGAAGAATGTTGTTAACTGTCCCCCATTTACTTGCATTGGATTGGTCCCCATACAATAGAAGTGAATGGGGGCCAGTGCTGTTTGGTGACCAACTTTCTTCAAAATATCTTCTTTTGTGTTCTGCGGAACAAAGAAAATCACACAGGTTTAACATGACACGGGGGTGAGTAAATGATGACAGAATGTTCACCTTTGGGGGAACAATCACTTTAAGTACAACAATTACAATCACCTTGCAGGAATGTGCAATACTCAATTCAATTCTCATTATTCGTCTAGACACTGGACAAACAAGATTAGTTCATAGATAGTATCCACGGGCGGATTTTGTATCATAATACCTTTAAACAGCTGTTTAAAAATATTTTTGTTATTTTTAAAAATATATAATATTGAATAAGATCTTTCTCCAATCTACATTGATGGGACTTGTGGAGTAGACGTGATCTTGGCCATGCTACATTGTTTACGTGGTATTACATAAGACGCTAATTCGATTTTGATAACAGAAAGAACAATATAATGAATATAGAGAAATAACAGCGTAATACACAGTAATGTTTACCTAATAAGAGACCGTTCCCACATCATGCCGATAGATTTGATTGGTGCTGTCCGTGTGTGTTGCGTTTAGCTCCGCCTTCGACGTTACAGTGTGTTCAGGGTTGAGTGAGTGTTCACTGCGGCTGCTGTGGGACGGGCGCACAGCAACGGGGCTCAGAAAGGTAAACTCTGTGGATGGCTACAATGACTTCTTATGACAGTTTTGTTAATTTTATTATTAAAATCTGATTATTAAATGATAGCATCCTTTATTGTAGAAGTGAACCTGGATATTGTGGATTGTCGCGCGAGTTGTCAGTTCAGTGACTGAGTTTGGGTTCGAGTTAGCTTGCTGATACGCTATAAACTGTGCGGCTTCATACGATTTAAACGCGTAACTTCTTCGCAGCTTGGATATATTTTCGTGCCATGGCTCTGCGAGCGAGAGGTCTGTATGACTTTAATTCAGAAAACCCGGGGGAAATATCGCTGAAGGAGCACGAGATTGTGAGTCTGTGCAGCGAGAAGGACATTGATGGGTGGCTTGAGGGGACGAACAGCAGAGGGGAGAGGGGGCTCTTCCCTGCCTCCTACATTGAGATATTGAGGAATGACAACGTGTCGTCTTCTTTTAACAACAACAGCTCTCGTTATCCCAGTGGAGGTTCTGAGACCAGCAACCCACCACCACCCAGCTTTGCACCCTATCCGGCACTACCTCAGACACATCCAGGTACCCCAGCCAGTGATGATGACTGGGATGATGAATGGGACGATCACTCATCTGTGACCGACGAGCCAGGAGGTGGTGGACATTACACAAACTATGAAGGAAATGGACCCTCTACCTACAGTATCTCCACAGCATCGATGCCCAGAGGCGCGCAGCACGCCAAGAGTTCAGCCACAGTCAGCAGAAATCTGAACAGGTTCTCGACTTTCGTGAAGTCTGGAGGTGAGGCTTTTGTGTTGGGGGAAGCGTCTGGATTTGTGAAGGATGGAGATAAAATCTTTGTTGTCATGGGTCAGTACGGTCCGGAGTGGCAGGAAAACCCCTACCCGTTTTCTTGCACTATTGATGACCCGACCAAACAGACGAAATTCAAAGGCATGAAAAGTTACATTTCCTACAAACTGACACCGACCCACACACAGAACCAGGCCAACAGAAGATACAAGCATTTCGATTGGCTCTACGCCCGATTGGTGGAAAAATTCCCAGTCATCTCTGTGCCACACATCCCGGAAAAACAAGCCACGGGTCGTTTCGAAGAAGACTTCATATCCAAGAGAAGAAGAGGGTTGATATGGTGGATGAACCATATGACCAGCCACCCGGTGCTTGCCAGGTGTGATGTTTTCCAGCACTTCCTCACCTGCCCCTCCACGGATGAAAAGCTTTGGAAGCAGGGAAAGCGGAAAGCCGAGAAGGACGAGATGGTCGGTGCCAATTTTTTCCTCACCATCAGCACCCCGGCGGCCCCCCTGGATTTGCAGGATGTCGAAAGCAAAATCGATGGTTTCAAGACCTTTTCCAGAAAAATGGACGACAGCGTGGTGCAAGTCAATGCCACGCTCAGTGAGTTTGCGAGGAAACAGATCGCTGGGTTCAAGAAAGAATATCAGAGAGTGGGACAGTCTTTTAAATATCTAAGTCAAGCTTTTGACCTCGACCAACAGTCTTTCTCGGCTGGTTTGAACCATGCGATTGCATACACAGGGGAAGCCTATGAAACTATTGGAGACTATTTTGCAGAGCAACCTAAACAAGATGTGGACCTGGTGATGGATTTGTTAGCCCTGTACCAAGGACACCTTGCGAACTACCCTGATATCATCCATGTACAGAAAGGTAATCATTTACTAGTGTATTTGTATTATTATTATCCTTCAATTGTGAATGTTTGTGTAGCTCAGCTGGTGGAGCAAAGGTCGTAGATTTGATACCCAGGGAACATGCATACCAATAAAAAGTATACTCTTGGATAAAAAGTCCAAAGTATACATCCACTTTGGATCAAAGCGTCTCCAAGATGTAGGCTAAATGTGTTGTCAGTTTTACTAATGAGCTTTTGCTCACGTGAAAAAGAAGTTGCCAGGTCACTTTAAGCGCCTCATGTTCTCTCTTTACTAAAATAAGGAATTCAGTTCGCTTGACTGATTTGTTTGAATTGAAGTGTCATTGGTGAGCTCACTGGTTCTCCTGGTTTCATCTGACTGCTGAGTCACACAGGGGTGAGCTGTCACTGACGTGCTTTATGTGTTTTTCCAGTGGTTGGTCAATCACCAGGGTGATGATAAAGACTGAAACTATTGACGTAGTGCACTGTTCAAGTCAAGAAAGGTTGCTTGGAGAGTTTCAGAACACTTACAGTCATTTAGTCAATAGCATTGATTTAAGGATGGCTATTTTTAGCGCTGTTGTAAATTCTGCCTTAATAACCCACACATAGGGATTGAAAATGTCTTTGATAGTATGAAAAAAAACATTGGTAGACATCATAATGTAGAGCTACATGTTTTGTTTCTCAAATCATGATGAAAGAGTCAGAATTTAATTAATGTTCTTGGTGAAGCTCCAGAATGTAAAGAAGGCCCTCACCATACAGGAAATGAAGCAATCGCACCCTCAGATGTTTGAAGGAACGCATGAAAATGGATGACGCGTGCTTGGTTCATATTAACATGAAGACTTGCAGTTTTAAGATCTCTAGCCATAAGGAATCATCTCTAGAGATGGTCAAGTAATTGATTCCTTATTTTTCTGAAACTATTTTTAAGAGAATCATCTTCGTCTTTAGGAATGAAGTTTTTTATCATTTTAAAGATTAATAGTAGCTTGAAAGTGAATACTTTACATTAATTGTAAATTCCAGATGTTCACAAATGTTTAGTTTAGACTGCCTGATGGGACTGATTGTTCATTTTTAAGTCTCTTTTCTGCGTTTTCTGTAATTCTACCACATAGAATCAACATAATTTAACTCCTTTTTAAATGACCAATCCCAAAGCCACATCATTCATCATGAAACCCTTAAGTCTGCTAGTTTAAGAGCCCTCAAATTCACTTTAAAGTGCATTTAATCTAACTTCATACATTTCTTGAAGACTTTTTAAAGCGACAACGAGCAACTTCTGCTCACTGTTGCCCCACGTGGTTGATAAGCGGAATTGTCTGTTTACAGTGTCGTAAAAACTGTCACAAAGATTTCCCGCTGACAGCCGACGGACCCGGCGGAACCAGATACGCTATGAAAACAGTGCATAGAATGTATATATATATAACGACAACATTAGCCTACTTAACGACTGAACTGTTCAACATTTACGCGGTTTACTGGTCTGAACTAAAGAATCTGCTACTTTTTACCACAACACGTTTATTGTGGTTTTTTAGTCTTCATTTACAAGCACTACTCACATTCATGACGAGACACGACAACATGCTAGCTATCGACACCGGCAAGCATATATTATTTCAATTCAATTTTATTTATATAGCGCTTTTCACAATGTGCATTGTTCCAAAGCAGCTTTACAGGAAAAAATAAGAAAAACACAGAGAGGTAAAACACAGCACAGTGCATGGTGTTTAGACCAAGCAAGATCATTCTAATAAATAATATCTAATAAATAATTAAATGAATAAATGCAGTCTCCCGGTGAGCAAGCCAACATTGCCCTGCTATTTATCTCTATATTATCTCTCAGCTAGTGTGAACTGGTGGTGCGCCAATGACACAGACTAATAACAAATACGTTCAAAAGTACAGGACAGTAACAAAAAATGTACAAATAACACTTACAAATCCAGGAGCAGGACCACTAGGTCTCCATCCGTTTTGCAACCTGTTGCCTCTTGCTGCTCGCGCCACCGAGTGTAAGCCCGTCCAATATTGATTCGTCACCGACCTCGTGTCCGATCACTCTCGCGCTTTTTTTTCTTTGTTTCCTCCGACAAAACCTTCTTTGTTTTTTTTGGCTGGCTCTGCCATGGTGATGTTTTGGTTCGTTTCGTCTTACTGTTAGCTCTGCTGTTCGCTAACTTCTCCCAGGCTATGAGTAAAACTTGACGTTTGCCGTAAAGAAGGGGATAGGCGGGGCTTGTACCGGCCCGAACACTAAAGTTACAAGTGAAATTTCAGCCGATAGGAGGCTGCTTAGGTAGCAACGGCAGTAAAATTCGTCCAGTTAAAAGTTGACCTACCACTTAAATAATTATAGAGACATTATTTTAAGGTCAAAAAGTTGCTTGTTGTCGCTTTAAGTACTGTGCTGTTGTATCGAATTAGATTTTACAGTTCCTGTTTTCATGATGTTAAACTTGTCGTCTTGTTTCAAGGATGCTGTCTCGACATACAGGCAACACTTCATTTTACAAGTTGTTTCGACAGCCCACATGTATGTGGCTTTTCATAACCACAACATGAACAAACATCGTGACTTTGTCTAAGCCAACAGAGGTTGTCTGTGAGCTACAAGGAAGTGATGTGAATTCAAACAGAGTGCATTAGACCAACACTTAAATTCCCAAAAGCATAATGTGTTTGTAAAAGTGGCCTAAATTTAGCCGCATTCATGTTGTTAAATGTGTTAACCAGATGTTTAATGAAGTAGAGGCTGGTGCTAAAGAGACCGCTGTCACTCTATTGTGGGTGCACAATGCTTTGGATAAATTGAAGTGCTGTGTTGTACGTACGTTGAGAGGCCTGAATTAACCCTGTTGCAAACAGATCCACGTATTCACAGTCTGCATGTCTGAGGTCAACTGCAACTCACTAACCCAAAATCCTAACTTCTATGCCTGAGCATTTGACAAGTGCAATGTCCTTTTAAGCAAGTGTCATGTATTCAATCTCAGTATTTTCACCATATGTAGGAAGATAACTTTAAGATGTTAGAGGTCTGCATTTGAGAGACATTTAGCTTTGCTGCGTTGTTTGTTTGAGCCAACAATTTCACAGTTAACTAAAGCAAATTTGGCCACTGAACACAAAGGAAAACCCAACCACAGAGAAACAGTCATCCAGACCTTAAATGAGTCACAAGAAAACTATCAGAAAAGCTGTTCTTTCCTACACTGTCCTACACACTAGACATCATGCTTTGAATAGAAGCTATTAAAGGGACAGTTTTCCCAAAAATAAAAAATGATGAATCATCATCACCTGTATAAACGTCTTTGTTCTGATGAACACAGAGAAAGATATTTGGAAGAATGCTTGTAACCAAACAGTTCTTGGCCACCATTGACTACTATAGTAGGAAAAATTACAATGGTAGTCAAAAATGTCCCAGAACTGTTTGCTTTCCTACATTCTTCTAAATATCTTCTTTTGTGTTCAACAGAACAAATACATTTCTTTTGTACTATGGTACTCAATGTTGGCCAAGAACGGTTTGGTTACAAGCATTCTTCCAAATATATTTCTCTGTTTTCATTAGAACAAAGAAATTTATACCGATTTAGAACAATTTGACGGAGAGTAAATGAAGTCAGAATTTCCATTTTTGGGTGAACTGTTCCTTTAATATTGTATACTATAGTAGTCTATTGAAAAAACAAACCTGCTTTATAAGGAAATTCAGTTTGTGACCCAGTCTGTAAAAACCCAACTCAAGTCATTTTTGGTAATTTACAGTTTTCTACATAAAATCATCCTACATAATGTAAAGAACATTCTGTGAAAATATAGCTAACCTTGATATTTTTAATATCGATCGACTGAGTAAGATCATGTCAAAGATTGAAATCAAAGTGAAATGAATGGTTGATATCAAACTTTGATGCTTGTTATCATAATTATATTATGATACTTTGCCTGGTTTTCACAAACTGGGTCACATATTTTCCTGCCTCATCTCCTCCCAGGATACTTATTCTTTTAGATTATTTTAGAAATTCCTCTCACGCAGCCTCATTCAGAAACAAGTTTACATTTTGCCAGATGCCTAACATTGTTGTTTGCCATCTTTTTTTGTCTTCTGATGAATTCATACTTCAAAGCAGTTGCATCTAAATAATACACTGTGACCACTTTAACCACAACATAGCTTAGTACAATTGCAACAAGTTATTCAGATCAGATGTACCATCACCTGTAGAGTCCAGTAAATTCACTTGCTGTTAATGGGTTTGTCTGTAACATTATTTAATTCAAGGCTATTATAATATCCCTAAGGAAGAATGAAAGCTCTGCTGTTTTTAAATAACATACACATGAGCAAAACGTGTATTGATTTGTGTTACTATAGAAAGTCCATTAGCAATAGAAGTGAGGGCCATTATTGAACATTATTGATGCCATTAATGGACCGCTTTTCTTTGGTTTGCTATGATGTTCAGTGTTAAATGTTCTATGTGGTTTTTATGACAATGTGAGGAAATTGTGACTCAGGTCATTATAGCAGAGGAAGTTAACATTGTGTGTAGATGCCTAACCACCTGCAAAATGATTGGCTGAAGGCTGTTGGATGTTTGACACATTTTTAATGTTCAATGTGATTGCATCAAATCTGTATAGGCTATAGTTAAAATTATATATTAAAAGTATAATGTAAACTCTAAAGAACTAAAAGCTTCTTACAAATGTGATTATTTTCATGTTTTCTATAAAATGAAAGCCTGTCTTTCAAAAATGTTTGTTTCTTTATTAGTTCATTTACAGTTAATATACTATTGTAAAAAAAAGGAATTCAGAAGTCACCATTCACATTTCTGTCGGTTCAATTGTGTCACAGTTTCCTCAAATCATCTGCTTTAAACTAGGTGTGATATGAAGTCTTTGAATATGATCACATAGTCTTTCATGTTCTTTTTGGAGCTTTGCAGTATAAATCAACATCCAGTTGTTTCAGGTTTTACTACAGAAGCAAAAACTAATTTCAAAGTCATATTTTGTATAGGAAAGTATCTAAGTGCTTGTAAGTCTTTACTGTTAGTGCAGTTTATCAGAAAGACTATCAGAGTCATCCATCTATAACAGATGCTGGTCCTTCTATACTAATGAATGAAATTTCATTGTGTCAATATAGGCGCTGAATTACCAACAAATGCGTTGTATTTCACAGCTAATGTCTTTTGTAATATCCTTAATTCCTACGAATCTAATAGTGCAGCTCCAAAACAAATTAAACGTGTGATCACCTTTGCTTTGGTAGTCATGTTCATTTGCCTTCTCATTTGTTTGAAATAACCAAGAAATTAGCTTGTTTGTCAGGCAAGAATATATACAATGCCACATCTGGGTTTTCAGGGCAAAGTCAGTCACACGAGATGAGGTGCGTGACTGCTCTGTCTGGTCAGGGGAAGTGAATAGGGGGTCTCTGTTCTCCAGTTGCATGCAGACGGAAGAAGTGTGTTGTGTAATAGCGCATTACATAATGAAGAGGTCTGCAACAGCACACGTTATTGCGACTCAGTAGAGCGTCACTTTCCCACGTGTGTCTTCTTTCCTCTTCTCGACCAGTTTCATACGTGTGATTTTATCTTTGCATTAGCCCTTTAGGTGTGATGTTCTATGTGCTATGTAAGGGATAATGTACAGGCAGCCGGTTGTTATCACAGAAATAAGCCCTGACAGTGTGATCAGTATCACACTGAAGGGGCTTATTTTGCGATAACAGCCGGCTGCTTGTACATTTGCCTGCTTATTACACGGCTACTTGCAACATGGGGGAAAAAAATTGGACATGAAATGTGAATTTGAAATATTTCATTAGCTCATTTTTACAGAATGCAGACCTTCGGCAAGGAAAAGCCGTTTACTTTCGGTTTTAAGGTAAGAAACGACGTTCAGATGTCTCAAACAGGCAATTTGGTTCAATCATTTGTAAATATAATGTCATATATGTTATTAAAATTTATATTTAATTTGTCAAAAATCTGGGAATAACAAACCTGCAAATGTTGCGACTGGCCAATCAGAATCAAGCATTCCAACGAGCCTTGTAATAAAGTTCATATAATAATTTTTGCTTGATAGTTGCAGGGAACATTTACTTGACAGTCCCGATTCTGTTCTTGTGGCTTAAAGGGATAGTTCACCCAGAAATTAAAAGTCATTGATTATTTATTCATGTCCTCGTGTCATTCCCATATGGCTATTTTTGCGTGAAGCATGGACATTTTGCATGGAAGATGGAAATGTTTCCCTTTTGTGGACCACGCAAGATAGTCCCATGATATATATTGTAATAATGTATTTATTGTGTAATATGTTTATTGTTGTAAATTGTCAAACTGATTATCACACGTGCCAAAGATGTGAATTTGTCATGTGTACACATGTCAAAGATGTGACAATATATGGGAATTGACTGACTTGAGTAAGTGACAGAATTTTTGTGTTAACTGTCCCTTTAAATGACATGTAGTCTTTATTTTAACACAATCTCACAACAGTTTGTAAATATTTTATAAGATGCCTAATTCTTATGAATTTGTATGTTTTAGTTTGATCTGCTTTTGCACCAATGTCTGCTAAAATCAGAGGTGGGGCTTTATTATTGCTTATTGCATGCGTTTTTTGGATGATTCACACATTGTACCAATTTATATGAATTAGCCACCTTGTAGTTGTGAATTCCAGTGAGATCAGGCATATCAGAGTATATTTAGAATCTTCTATTATTATGCATGGTCATTCTGTAATCTATGAAAGCTTTGATAAGTAGAAGCCACTCTAGATATCCAGCTATGTATATTGAATTCCTCTTGCTGAATACTATTGTGTGTGAAATGTGTCTCACATTTCTGGTCTATCTCCTTGACCTGTACTACATTGCCTTTCTGTATATTTATCTGTCTGAAACTGAGTCACAGAGTTAGAGGCCGTTTACATGAGACCGTTTTGAACTAAAAACGGAAAACTTTTTATGCGTTTTGGCTAGGGCTGCACGTTAACTTTTTTGAACATAGCACCGGTGCTACAGAGGCTAAACGTTTTGTAGCACAGGCCAAATAGTTGTGGCACAAGTATCAAAAGTGCTGTTCATTACATAAATAGGCAGGTAAATGACAAAGGACATTAATGTTACAACAGATGGATAAATTAGGGCCATATAATTTTTAGTTTTTCCCAAATTCGTTTTTTCTTTTTAATTGTTCTGAGTTCTGTATTTTCAATGTTTTGCTATACAATAGTAAATACATTTGCCAATAAAAAACTGTAGTATACTATAGTATTTATAATATAATAATTATTTCATTATAGTTAAATTCTTGGGTACTACAGTATTGTTTAACCTTAATATAGTAAATATTAATGTATACTATGGTTTATACATTTACTACAAGTAAATAATTTTTTCAATCTGGTTCAAATTAAGCATACTTTTATTTTGGTGGGTCGTCGCAAAGATGCTTGAGGTTCAGTGTGTTTGACAGTGGCTTCACTCAAACAGTGAAACGCTTGTAAAATAAACTCGGAACTCGGAGCTCTGTGGATGAAGTTCATGTGTTCATGTCCTCGTATCCACCTTTTTCTTGACGTCTCCATGGAGGGCGCCGTAGGCCCTTTTCACAATGACGTCTCTTAACTTCCGCCTTTTCGCAAAGCAGTGTATCATAGCATCTGTCATACAACAAACAAGAAGAAGAACTTCCGTTTTGCTGTTGCGCTGGAATTTAACAACAGTGAAAATTATTTTTGGCCATGGAACAAATCATTCTGCAGGTATTGATTGCAATTTTGTTTAATAATTTCCAGTAGTACACAAGTAGACCAGTAGTAGAAAACAGTAGTACACAAAACCAGCGCTGACGGTCACTGGCTTATTTGTTTGCTTATGGTTGATGACCTGTTTCTTATTGTAGGAAACGTATATGGTTATAATAATTTGAATCAAAACAAGGAATTGCTCTCTGAATTATCTGATGTCATAAAGGGTCTGAAAAGTACTTATTCTACAGATAATATTAGGGTGCGTTTATATTTGGCATTAACATGCGATCTCGGTGATCCGAACAAGCAGATCGGAAAAACTCTCCAAATTATTAATACATTTTCTAGTGCCTCAGGTTTATATCTTAATTTAAGTAAATGTGAAATAATGACCCTGAAAGATTCTCCTCTCACAACAATTTGCAGTGTACCAGTTAAATCTAGGATAAAATATCTTGGGATCATAATTAAAAAAGACAAAGAATTAAGTGAAACAATTACAGAATGTAAATCCAGATTGGACAGATGGATGCAAAGCGATATTTCTATATTTGGGAGAATTTTATTGACAAAAACTGAGTCTTTATCTAGATGTGTTTACCCTGCAGGTTCCATGTTTATCTCTGCTAAAAAGATTAGGCTGATTAATCAGTTGAATTTTAACTACATTTGGAAAAGAAAAGCTCATTATATTAAAAAAGGAATTTTGGTGAAATATTATATAGAGGGAGGCCTAAAGGCCATAGATTTTGACTGCATGAATGGAACATTTAAGATTAATTGGCTTAAATATTTTCTTTTAAATAATAATGATTTTTGGTTTTGTGCCCCTATCTTTTCAAAAATGTTGGTGGAATTGAATTCTTGTTATGTTGTGATTTTTCAATACAAAAACAAAAAAAATTTCTTTTATATTGGAAACTGTTTTACAAACACAATTGTACCCCTCATAATTCTCCAATTTGGAATAATCAATATATTTTATTCTGAAACAAGTCACTCTTCTTAAAAGATTGGTGGGAAAGAGGTATCTGGTCTGTTGTTCATCTTCTAGATGAGAATGGGCACTTTTGGAATCACTGAGATGTTTTGTGAAAAATATGATTTACAATGTGATTATAAGATATATCATATCAATAGTATTCCTAAATAGGGCTGCAGCTATCGATTATTTTAGTAATCAAGTATTCTACTGATTTTTCCATCGATTAATCGGGTATTCGGATAATAAGTACATTAAGAGCATAAAGAGCAATACTAAATATACAAGAGAAAATAAGACAGGTCTCTTAAAATGAACAACTAATTTGTTTCCTTTTTAGAAAAATTAACATATTTATTGCTGAAATTGCATACATTCATATCTGTGAAAACTAAACCCATTTAGTACATTCCATTGCCATATTACATTCAAAATGCAATATAGGCCTAATACAAATGTATACATATGAAACATTAATAAAATAGAAAGAATAATTTCAAAGCTAAACAACTAACTTCAGTTTATGCATGATGCATTTAGTTTATCTAAATTAGTTTTAGTTTCTTTTTTTAATATTAAATAGTAATATATTTGTCCACATAAAAATACCGAGTTACCCGGACTTTTATTTTGGCAGGTCGTCGGAAGACGCTTTTTTTTTAGTGCGTTAGCTTCACTCAGTAAAATTTTCTGAAATAAACTCTCAGAGCAACTCTGGAGATGAAGTTCATGTGTTCATGTCCTCATAAAGCGCAGACGCAGACAAATTCACGAGCATCACGCGTGTAGCACGTTAAACTGTGCAGTTCATTCACTCTGACACGCAGAACAGCCAGATGACATGTGTAAATAACATGCTGCCGCCCTCAAGTCAATGACATAACAGGAGAGATGGCAGATAATTGGGAAAAATTGGATCTAAGGAATTCCCATTAAGTTATATTTTATATGTTGGGCCAAATGCAGGAAAACGAATGAGTGCAGTAAGGAGATTTTTTAGAAACACTGGGTTAATATAAAACTTATTTAAAACATTTATATGAAAGCATATTCAGGCATTTTCAGAGCGTTTTCAGTGTGCTCGCGCAGCTGTAATCTGCTTGTGCACTGTGTTTACACGCTCACTTAGTTTTGTCCAATTTCTAACGCCATACATCCATTCAGGCAGCGGAAGCAAGCAATGGAAGAAACGTTACATCTGCATCATAAAAACCGGTAGGGTTAGAATCAGTGCATTCTCTGTCCCTTCCGATAAAAGTATGCATGAAAGGAGTTGCGTGCAAATAAAGTGCATTCTCATATGTTTCTAAACGACTGTTCAAATTTGTTAAAGCTATAAAGCGCTAATTTGACAGCCAAATGACACCACACCGCTTCTGCATTGTAAACTATTACAGAACTATCATACGTGTTTAAAATCAATGAAATGCGCACCGTGTAGTACTGATGGTGCACATCAAACAAGTTGCCCCTAAAATAACGCGGACTCGTTGCATCATGTTGCTCTCCTTAGTCTGATATGATACTTTGCAGAAAAAAAACTTGTGTTAATTTTCGTGTAACAGCCGCGACAATGCTGATCCACGAGAAAGAATTTACACTTAATAAAACGGCCTGATTTTACAACAGAATGCATCAAATCTGAACTAATTTCTTTCGCATCCAGAGACAACCTCTACCTCCACTAGAATAGTCTTTGTGCCATTAACCAGGGTCAGTCATCTCATTGAAGCCTTAATAAAAACTAAGGTTCAAATAAATGTTTAATTGTCCATCTCACAGTAAAATGAGTTTGATGTTGCAAATCCCTTAAAATAATCAAGCAATCTATATTAAAAACAAAAATAATACACAGAAACGTATTTAGCCTATGTTCAACAATAACATAATAGTGCTAATGTAATGTCTTAACATAATATTGCTGTGACAATAGGGTTGTTTCTGTTTAAATAGCTCCGTTTACACATTTAGTATAAGGGGTTCCTGCTCCATGCATCTCTCATCTAAGGGGTCCTTGCCCCTAAAAACGTTGAAGAGCCCTGGTTTAAACTAAACTGCTGATATGCTGTGTTGTGTTGTGTTTATGCTCGGAAGGCTCCATCACACAGCGCTCTTTTGCTGTGTTGCCATGTTTGTTATTATTAAGCGCTTTTATGCTTGTCGTTTGGTCTTCGATCAAAAAGTCTCGGCACTTAGGTCTTACTAAATGGTCAGTTGCAGATTTTAAGAATTTTTGGTCTTATAAAACATATAAACAATTTGCATTTTAAGGTTTGTTTTTGTCTTGTCTTTATTTGCTTATTTTTTTCTGTGAAGATCTGGCAACCCTGTCACTTTAGCGAAGGGCTCTCGAGGGCGGCTAGCCCCGTGTCATATGTGCAAAAGTGAGGACTTGTTTCACTGTTAGTTTTATTTAGAGCGACCAAGCAACAAACATGCAACATTGTGCAGCGCCTGGTTGTGGAAGAGCACAGTCGCTTCCTTCGGATTCTGTTATTAGGAATGCGTGGTTGAAGTTTATTTTTAAGTACGTTCCTGCTCATGTGGGTGAAACATTGAGAATTTGTTCGCGTCATTTCACCATGGATTCCTTTGTGAACAATGGATGGATTTGCGGAGAGACTAAAATTAAAAAGCAGTGCTTTGCCGTCAATATTGGATCTGACAGGAATGGCGCAGCAATCTTGTGTGAGTAAAACATTTGTACTATGCGTCACTATTGCTTTGTTAGATATCGCTTGATATGTCCTGATAATGTTTAACCTAACGTTACGTGTCTAACCAAATTCACAGAAGGCTCCAACTAAGTTTACTACGCAAACTGCTATCCAATCATAGCAGTGGGCGTTTACTTCCAAGTCTTCAATGCCGCACGCCCATTAAAACAGAGCGTTTGACGAGACGGCCTCAAAACCCGGGTAGAAAATAGCCTATTACTTATTGATTTTGATGTTTTCGAATGTAAAAACCACGCGAACGTCATAAGTAGATCTCATACAACAGTATAAAACAATAAACAGCCCAGTTCAGTAAACCTTTAAATAGTAGAATTCCGCTTACGCTATTCCTTCCACTTTTCCCCACATTGCGCAGATCAGGGCTCTAGATAAATAGACTCAATGCAGCATGGTTAAAACAAGTTTTAATTGTAAAAACTAAATATAAACTAAAATAAATAGTGGTGCGTCATTAGTTAACCTCACACATGAACAAGCACAACGACAAACGCACCTCACACAAACAAGCGGCTCTGTCTACCGCACATTCAAAACTGTTTCGTACGTGTGCTACACTATTAAATTTATTCTTAGCACAGACCGATTTTTCTGTAGCACTCTACAGCCCTGGTTTTGGCTGTTCATTTACACGAAAACAGCGTTTTAGGGGACTGAAAACGCAAACTTTTGAAAACGGGTCTCAAAGTGCAAGTTTTTGAAAACGAAGGCATTATCGTTTACGCATGCGTATTACGCGTTCAGTCTGTAGGCATGCACCAGTATTCCCCAAACAATAATGGCGGCCTCCATGCTGCATGTTAGTGCCGCCTTACATACTACTATACTATCATTTCTCTAGCATAAAAGTAGATTTACTGCACCACTACTACAATCAGCGGAGACATAGTATTTATATGCACACTACTATAAACACACATACACGCCGACAAAGTGTATTAAAAGAGTTTTAGATTAAAACAGTGTATGCGGATGTGCGCAAGCACGTAGGGTTTCTTTATAGCGCAACATCGCCATCCACTGGCTTGGGGTGCATAATACATAGTTTTTATTCGTTTTCCCGGATCCATGTAAATGCAGATCGTTTTGATAATGCTGTCGTGTGTACATTAAACTTTTCTAAAACGCAAAGGAAAAACTTTTCCGTTTTTTATCGTGTAAACATACTCTTAATGGTGAGTTTGCATGTTTGACTAGCGGGAGGATTTTTAGGGATCTGGGTTCCTCTCAGCCGAAGCTTTCTATTGCCAGAAGGCAGAATGTAGAGTTTTGGGGGGATGGGGGATTTTGGAATGTCTTACATGTTTTTTCTCACTGAAAAGGGAAGTCAGCCATCTGCACAGCTCATAAAAACAAACCTTTTTGTAAAGAAGATTAATATATCATGATGCCATTAGATTTACACTTATATGTCTCCATTTATAACCTCTATAAGATTAGTCATGCTACATTTGACCCAGGCTTGAACTTGGGTGGTTTGGAGAACTGGGACATTTTGTGCTGGGTTGTTGATTCTAGACATTGCATACCTTCATAATTGTAACCTCAAAAGTGTGTCAATGCCACGATCTTTTGCTATACCACAAAGCCACTTTGTCACTTGTAAGTAACAGAATATGTCTGACATGAGTAAATCACGGGAAACTGATTGCACGTATGAGGGTGACATTTGGTTAAACATGTTTCTTCATTGTCAAAGAAATTCCATTAATGTGACAGCTCACGCAGTATTTCACCAATATAGCTGCAATTGATTTCTAACAGCACTTGTCAGAGCTGGTTGAGGTCAGTAAAAAACTAACTTGACTTTCATTATGAGGTCCTTTCCTCTGGCAGTGGAAGAACCTGTTTAATAACTTATGATTATTATGTCAAGGTATGACACGGCTCATTTGAATGCTTGATTCTGATTGGCCAGTCGCGACATTCCAAGAGTTGTTATTTTCAAATAACAACCGCTCAAAACTAATAACACCCTGTAACCTGGATGCTGCAAATCATTTTGAGAGGGCAGTTTAATATTACACAAAAATGTATTATAAATATGTCTTTTAATAACATATATGACATTATATTTACAAATGATTAAAGCAAATTGCCTGTTCGTGATGTTTGAATGTCGTTTCTTACTTTAAAACTGAAACTAAATGGCTTTTCCTCGCGGAAGGTGTGCATTCGGTAAAAATGAGCTAATCAAATATTTCAAATTCACATTTTATGTCCAGTTTTTTTCTCATGTGGCAAGTAGCCGTGTAATAAGTAAGATAATATACAAGCAGCCGGCTGTTTTCGCGAAATAAGCCCCTTCACTTACTGGATGTTCCACTTGACTGAGTTCATTCTGGTTTCCTGTCATTGTAATGTGAACCTGGTTGCTGGGAAAAGCTACATCTTTGACACTGCTGACATTGTGTCAGAAGTTTTATTACTGTATTACATACAGTAGTCTGACACCCTGTCTTCAGTGCACGCGAGTCGCGTGACGCGACAAAAAACAAGAGAAGCCATTATAATTAAAACTTTTATCCAAACTGGATACAGAATGACGTGACAAATTCCTTGTTCCTAATGGGTTTGTCGCGTCTGGTGTAGACAAACTAAACTACACTAATCCAGATACATTATAAATCTAAAAAAGCACTCATCGTCTACACTAAGGATCCTGTCTAGAGCCCAAATGTTTTATATGTTGCAGTTATGTACATTAATATTATTACATGGCTCTTTAAACAAGGCCCCCTAATCTACCCCTTTTACAAAATGTAATATAAATCTTACATGTAATGTAATATAAATCTTCACAGACACAAAATGTGTCTGTGAAGTTTCAGCTCAAAATACACCACAGATAATTTATTATACTGTGTCCTACATGTCCATTTTTGCCTGTGAGGAAAAACGGGCAGAAAGCGCAGTGCTGTACAAGCCGGTGCTTCCAGTAACAACAAAACTGAAGGTAATGGTCATTAAGCGAATGAGAAACACTGTCTCTTCTTTAAAAACCAAACACATTGTTTTGTATAAGTGAGAGTTTTGTTTAAAAACTGAGCATGCTGTTTTCTGAGTGAATCCACAAATGCGTTACGTCTTTAAACCCGGCACATTTTAAAGTTACCATGATAAACGCATCATATCTATAAAAACTGAAAATATGCTCTCTATGAGTGAATGCACAAACGCGTCAATGTCTTAACAACGTGCACATTGTTTTTATACGGGACAATACACGGGACAAACGCATCATATCTATAAACACCAAAAACATGCTCTCTGTGAGTGAATGCACTTCGCATTACGTCTTTACAACGTGCACATTGTTTTTATAAGTGACGAGACGTGGGACAAACGCGTCATATGTTTAAAAACTGAAAACATTACCCATTATGAATCCAGCATTTTACTAACATTCGTTTGTGAAGCATCCTGGTGACTTCACCTGATGTCTTCTGCACATTCCGTGGAGAAATAAAACTAATCCACTAGTCAAGTAACTGAGAGAATGCCAACAGCTCGTTCAAGAGGACAGTTGAGGTTTATTGGGGATTAAAAATAAACGAATGGGTGTATTTTCATCATTCTAGGGTGGTTCTGTACACACACTCCTGACACACAGATTATGATCAAACAACATTTAAAAGGGTATTTTCTGGATTAGGGTGCCTTTAAAACACAGTGTTACCTGAAGGACTTATTTTGTAAATTCACAAATGTGCTGTTCACACATGCAAAAGCATTCCAGTAAGATACCATTTACACATCGATACCAACATAACAGTAATTTCTGTATGTCATCAAGCAGAAGTTTCCTCTAAACGGCCATGCCAGTATAACATGAATTGTCATTTACCAGCAAAGACTGTATGTGTGAAAGGGGCTAATATTTCTCTTTTTTTTGTATGTAGTCAAAAAAATTTTACAACATACATACTACATACTTCTGTCAATGCAAAATAATATGATCCCATCAAGACATGATTTGAGGTAACTATATGGTATGTTATTTTATAGGCTTTTCTATAAATTATATAGGCTTTTCTATAAATTTTATAGGGCTTTGTATCCCTTTGTGTGTGTTTTTATAGAGCACCTTCTTAAGGGTTTATTCCACAATAACAACTTTTTATTTGCTGATAAATGTTTCCTGACACAGTCCTAGGAAACATGTGATTGTACTGCACTTGATGTAACTTCCATGTTCTCGGAGGGTGCAAGACAGTCTTGCGTAACATGGAAAGGCTGAATGCAGCTGCTGCAGATCTCATTACACACTCTGTGTACTTCCTGTTCTAGACAAAAGATCTGTAACAATAGATATTAAACCAGGATTCATTTCAAACAACATGCATTCAGCAGCACCAGCTGTTCCGGAATCAGTTTCCCTCTGTGTGTTTATTTATTTGTTTGTTGCTCAAACTAAATCAAACACCACCTGCACAGCTGTGTGTGGTGTGGGCAGGTGTGTATAGCACTGCCAATACAATGAATAAGTCAATATGCTGTTATGCCTCATGAAGCTGTGAAAGGTTTGTAATCTTTAATGAGAAAAGGAAACCAAAAAGAAAAATCTGTCATCATTTACTCACCTTCGAGTTGTTACAAATCTGTATAAATGTCATTGTTCTGATAAACACAAGATATTTGGAAGAATGCTTGTAACCAAACAGTTCTTGGCCACCATTGACTACCATAGTAGAAAAAAAGACAATGGTCATACAATACAATCTATGAATTGTCTTAAAGTCTCATCCAGGTTCTTTTCTCCACAGGAGCTCTCACAAAGGTCAAAGACAGTAAAAAGCACATAGAGGAAGGAAAGATGGAGAGTCAGCAAGCCGACGGAGTCCGTGAACGCTGCAACATCATCTCTTTCGCCACGATGGCCGAGATCCAGCACTTCCACCAGATTCGAGTGCGGGACTTTAAGGGTCAGATGCAGCACTTTCTACAACAGCAGATCAGCTTCTTCCAGAAGATCACTGGCAAGCTAGAGGAAGCCCTGCAGAAGTACGACACCTAAATGGGTTGGACTGACAGAGCCTCGTCTTGCTCAGCAGAGAGACAGACGAACATCAGCCAATCACGCTCCAGCAATATGACCAATCAAGAGCCAAACAGAGAATTTTCCTGTCGATAACTCTGTCCCCACATAATGAATGTCAGTTATAAGGAATATAAGGTTATAATGAGACGATGATATTACTCTCTGTAAAGTGTATTTCTAGAGAAGATTTTCGATGGTTTGGACAGTATTATGCTCTGTGAAACTAATAAGGATTACAGCGATGTGCAGGAATACAAGTCAAAGACAGATTTTATTCTAATATAATCACTGAGAGCATGTCATGCTAATATATAATGTTTTGAGTGTCACACCGTCTTCACATGGTTGGGTGATATATCGATATGACTGCCAGCTTTAAACACTTCTTAGCCATTCTTAGACTAAAGTTTACAGACCCGGTGACATCCCTGTTGTGCCTTTAATTCCGTCTCATTGGTATTTTTAGAAGTTGTTAAAAAGTTATATATATTATTATTATTCTAAATTTGTTTTTACAAGATTTGATTTTATTATCTTATAAAAAAGCTTAAAGTCTGAGTAAAGTGACATTAAAATATGTGTTCTGAGTTTGTCACACAACAGAAAAGTGTGTTATTAACCACCCAGCCAAATTTGAATGGAGAAAAAATCCTCCAAGTAAATAAAATAAGTTATCAAAAGTAAGCAGGACTCTCCGCTCTCAAACGCTGGGGTCGTGGCCGCTGTTGGTGCTGAAGCCACGCCCACTAGCATCGCTCAACCTGAGTCCCCAGCCCAGTAGGCTATATGTGAATTATGTGAATACGTTTTATGGGAGGATTTGAATTCAAACACGCGCGAGTCAATGCGCGCGATATTAATCAATAGATAATTCACGAGCAGGTTAAAGGTTATGGTATTTGGCGTGCTGTCCGGGGAGAGGGCTCCGAGCCTGGCAGTTTCTTCCGAACTTCCGAGTACTCTCCCCATGTCCGGGGAGAAGGCTCCGGGCCTGGTATTAGCCCGAACCCAGAGTGCGTTGTGGTTACAAATAGCACCCGGCAATGTTCAAAGATAGCATTTGTGCACGGAGGCAGCTTAGAGAGACAGGCTTCATAGGCAGCGTAACGGAAGTCTCTTTGAATTATAAACAGAGAGCGTCTATATTTTTGCTATAACCAATCACATATTTAAAAACTACAATACTAATTTCTCGCTAGAAATGCATTCAAAAGTTATTGAAATTGAAAATTAAACTTACATTTATACAAAACTATGCTCCAACGGTCGTTTCGGCCGCCATTTTATTTTTTCGAGCATGAGCCTTCTCGACCAATCACGTTCCTCGCATGTTGTTATGGAAACGACAGGTCTCTGTCATTGGTTAGCTATGAAAAAGGTGCTTGACAGGGCGTTTGAACTTTGTTCAACCGCAAAAGACGCTCTGAGCTGCAGAAAAAGACGCTGGCGTTTTAAAACGGTTTACTCCATAGGATTATAATTTAAAACAGACGCTAGCAGCTTCAAAAAAGATGTCAAGTGTGACATGGCGTAAAACAGCTTTGTCTGTTAGCGAACCAGCCGGGTGGATTATCTGCTCGCGCTCATTTCGAAATTTGTTAATTAAACATCATTCACTGAAGCATGTCGCAATCACGCGCAGTGATCCTCCTTCCGTTCACGTCTGCGTTACCATTTGATTGTTATTTGACGTGAGATTTGTTTAGTTGGGCAGAGTGAGAGCGTGAGAGAGCCTGAAAGCATGTGCGTGAGAGTTTACAACCCTGAGCTCGTGATTGAGCAGACACCTGATGCTAGGCGCTCTAGTGATAGGGTAGGGGCCATGCATGCTCGGACGCGTCATCGATCCCCCGTTTTAGCCCTGCTCAAAACATCCTGAACAGAGAATTGGTGAAAAGCGGTTTAACTCCACAATTCACTTCTACATACTTCTGAGTCTTTGTAATGTGTTTCAGCAATACAATTCTCACATCTATAATGTGTTTAGAAACAATTCTCAGAATTCTCTTTACCCGGACTTTAAAGCGGCAGGGTACTGTAGCACGCTCCATAACCTTCAAGCGTAGGAGTTGCTGGTTACAATGCCCTAATTTGGTATTCTGACAGATTTTTTTATTGTGATGTGGACACAAGATACAGATTACGTCATTACTGAAAGACTTGTAATACTTAGACAGACACCTGAACATGTGGAAATGTGAACAGAAAGCATAGCACACTCAGGATTCCAAGACTTCCAGTCATTTTGGTCATCCTGACAAACAAACTAATGTGCTCAGACAATTGAGTTCATTTTCTACTAACAAAATTTTACTTTTCATTGTGGAAAACCCATACCAAGCTGTGCTGGAATTTCCAAAATAAATAGTTCACATAACTTTGCTTATTGCGTTGAATGTATTTTTGTGCTCTTTACATTTTGGGTAGACATACAGTACCTTAAATGTTAACATGGTGTGTGTTTTTGCAGTCAGATTGGTAGATGAAATTATTATCTTAATCTGTGGTTTTCATTTCTGGTCTGGGGACCCACAGCACGTCACAGCACACTCTTATCAAGTCAAAATCAGTTTGAGCTATGTAGCACATTGTTTCATAGTAGATTTACAGAAAAAAGCAGATAAACCATCACACTTTTCTAAGGTCTTTATAGAGCAATTATACAGCAACAACAAGTGTGTCTTAAAATATGTGTGTAGACACAGTGATCAAGCCGATGGCAGCTGTCTAAAAACTATAAAGTGTTTGTAGTGGAGAAAAAATAGCAGACTAATCTCTAATTAACAGGTGTGGTAAATATAGGATACAGCAAAACTGAAACTGAAAACTACTGATATAGGTTTTTATTTTGTGCAAGCATGAAGACAGATAACAGACAGAAACTAATGCATATGATGACACTTCCTGAAAGAACACATTTGTATATTCATTCTTCCTGCTTCAGTCTATATCAGAGTTCTCTGTTAGAGGACAGTGACATGAACCCCGCAGTTTCAGATTAAATACCAGTGTCATGCTAAAGGAAGGGGTAGAAGAAAGTGTCCCCGTGAACCGGAAGTTGCAATCGTTTTTAATTCCGTATTCTGACACATTTCCGAGTGAAAAGAAATTTCAAAGGAGAAAATTAGTGGGCGTGGCTTGCGTTTTTCACTGCGAATTGACTGGATGTGTAAAAACAGCTGTTGGATTGATTTTGAAATCAAACTGGCAGCAGATTGACAGTTGAAGGGGAGGAATTAATGGATGCTCCGGCCAAGCCGCCTAGTTTACATCATTTGAGATGGATAGTCATTTCAGGGCGGAAGTACATTTTCAAATTTTTACTGAAAATTATGAGGGTACGTGAATTTTAAAAAGAAAATGTCCCACATTGATAGACTATTTAATATAAACGCTGCATTATTTCATGAAAAAATAAGAATTCTTACTTTTAATTTCACTGGGACTTTAAAGACGGGCTGTTTTTCCTATTGGTGTGAAGGGGTGAAAATGTGAATTTTAATGCAGATGTTTGTGAATTAATATTATTGTTCGGTTTGACTGAAAAATTTGGACATGTTTTATTTTCGCATTGCATATTCATGACCATGACAGCCTACAGACACTTGTGATTGTCAGTTTGCATCAGTAATTAAACAACATTCAACTTCTG
Organism: Triplophysa rosa; assembly: GCF_024868665.1. NCBI lineage: Eukaryota > Metazoa > Chordata > Actinopteri > Cypriniformes > Nemacheilidae > Triplophysa > Triplophysa rosa. Next base: position 16,546,435 of record NC_079891.1, on the reverse strand, counting down.
ATCACTGAGTCTTTAGCACAACAAAATCAAACTTCTTATTTTGTTTAAAATCTTTATGTGTGATAGAATTTCAAGTAATGTCCAGCAGTGTATTATCATAATTTAAAACGTTTTGGGGAAATAAAATAAAATTCTAATTGTTATCAAATACATTACAGAACATTTTTATACAATTATTTTATTATACCACAGGATATATTTTTATTTATGAAGAAAAACTAACACAACATCAACAGTAACTAGATATTTCCTTTTATAGGACCTTGACAGTCATAGTCTGTAACAATGTTAGGTCATTCTTGTCAAAGTTACCACTGAGCCATTTTCTGTACCATTGATAAGGGTGATGAGAGGAGTGCTAACTGTGAATGGCAACAAATGTCTTTTAAGGGCCATACCGTGGGAACGCAGCCTGTTTGCCAGACCTGCCCGCTCTTCTAGTTGGCCCTGGCACAGCTGCTTTCCTCAGCGCTGCCTGTAAACACAGAAGCACGCTTTACTTTCAACAGGACGGGTCTCTGGGAGAGGTGCCAAGCAAGCCTCCTGCTGCCAGAAATGAACAATCCTGTCTTGAAGTTGTCACTTTACTGGAGTATGTTGCTTTCAGTGGTATACAGTGTTTGGAGAAAAGGTCACATTGGAAATCACTATATATTCAAGTTAGAATGTCAGTAGTCTCTTCAGTATTTCTTATTTGCCATTATACTATAATACTTTACCAAAATCTCAACCATGTAAGCAAGGTGCTAGCACCAGCAATTTCATAGGTTTGATTTCCAGGCAATACACAAACTTATAGAAGAAAGTATAGTTTGTATTTATAGTACAGTTTAAATGCACTGTAACTTTGGATAAAAGCATTTGCTTAAGAAATGCTGCTCTGTCAGCTTTTCAATCACAAGGGTGTGATGCTTGCAGGGAGATGATAATAAAAACAGTGGCTAACCTCACCCAGTGAGGTCATTTATGGGAGTTTTTATCATGTTCTAACATCTGTTTTCATTAGTGTTATTTTCTCACAAGCCGTGTGTAAAGCAGTAATCATTTTATATGTACATTCATTTATTTAGCAGATGCTTTTAAGCAATTTACAAATGAGGAAGAATGACTATGCAGCCACAACGTCTACTGTCACAATTTGAACATATTTCATACTTATTACCCTGAATATTTATCGAACATGTTTTAAAAGTGTCCAGTGCCGTGGGTGTTGGAATGCTAAACACTGGCTTTAGATGGTTTGACAGGAAATGCTTTCCAGATGTTGTGAACATGAGTTCCTCCTAAAGCATCTGATGGAAAAGCTCATTTCAATTTCGCAATATATGGTATCAGTAGATCTGAAGTACAGGCATTAATTCATCATTTTCACATTCTCTTTCTAATGTACAGGTAAAATGACACTGTTTCAATTATCAGGCAATTATTGTTTTCTATGTACAGTACTTTAAGGTCAAATGTGTGGGATCTATTGACAGAAATACAATATAATATACTGTATATAACTATGTCTTCAGAGGTGTGTAAAGGTTTTACATAATGAAGCGTTATGCTTATACCTTAGAATGAGCTGTTTCTATACAACGCGGGTCCACTTACATGGAAGTGGCCATGTTGTTTTTACAGTAGCCCTAAACAGACAAACTGCTCTACAGAGTGCATTTTGTAAATACGTTATCTCCTTTGGCAAAGAAGCGAAAATATGACAACATCTTAGTTCTGTGACAGCCACCGTAGCTCTTCGAAAGGGAGGGGTGGAGTGAGCCATTGGTTGAGATTCGCAACCCCAGCGCTGTAGATGCCGCTAAATTTCATACACTGGACCTTTAACAAATTGATTAGACCGCCTGTCATTAGAAAGAGAAAACACAAACATTTTAGGAACCTTTTGAAAAAGATTGTCCTTTATTAGGCAAATAACAAACTAAAACAATTAAATAGTCTTAACCAAAAAAAAACGTAATTATTTTGTATGACACCTTTTGGCTTTGATAACAACTTGCATTCTTGCTGGCATTGTTTTTATGTACCTTTCCACAGTCTCTGTTGTTATTGACTGTAATTGGGCATCTGAATAAAAAAATAATAAAGTACTTTACTATTTCTCTGCCTTTTGTTAATTAAACAATTCATGGATAACAACAAGAATTATATTTTAGCATTAGAAATACTACTGTGACTAAAGAGCTTACACATACTGTTGGATTTACCATTATAGAAACATAAAAAATTAGTTTGGTAATCATCAATATTGTTAGTTTAGGGCAGCTGTGGCGCAACCCATACATTGGGTGCCGGTGGTCTAATAATAATGCATATATGCAGGTAGAAAGATTTATAATAACGCAACAACAGCTGTTATTATAAAAAAATGTTAATTGAAGTAAAATGTAAAAAAATAAAAGGACTGCATTTGTTGTTGTTGTAAACCCTATTTCAGTTCCACCCTCATGTGGAATGCTGTTTTCATGAGCCAAAAGGAAAACACATTTTGAAACTAAATTTAAATTCCTTCCAAATAAATGAAGAATGTTACAGCCAATGCTGCCAGTGATATCTCATACCAGCTCACTGAGTACATCTTAAAATGCCTTTCTATATTGCTTATGAGAAATTCAAACCTTGTTAAAAATGCAGTGAATGTAGTTCCTTGTTACAAGGCTGATCTGTTCTGAGGTTGACGGCCTTATTAATAGAATAAAATAACTCCAAATGTATGTATATCAGTTCATATAATGAAATAACATGCAGAATACATGATTACATTCACACCTCTTTTATAAATTGTTGCTGTATTTATTGATCAGTCCCATGCAGCGCTACAGTTTCCCAGAATACCTGCACAATGCCAGGAACCTGCTGCCTGGAGTTCTGTTTTCAATTACAAGTCTTTGATGTGCATTTGACCCTGTTGTGAGGATCTTAAATGTTTTATAGCCTGAAGGCTGGACAATTTCTTCTGAGGAGATCTTAACCCCTCCCCACTTGATAGCTGCATGACTTTAAATCCCAGCATGTTGAGTTCATCACATCCTTTGGGTTTGACCATAGAAATTCCCAGAACACTACAGTGTGCTGATGGAATTTTGAGGCCACAAAAATGTGTTGCTCGTCACTAGGAACTTAGATGTACCAGGAAATTGTCATGATCCTACCTCACCCAGTCTTGCTTTTCTAGCCTTGCGGCAGGATCGTGACAGACCCACGTGTTTTCTGTGGAAGCATTGTTTGTTTTTGGTGTGCCATGTGCTCTTCTGTCTCGTCTCCTGACCCCGCCCCCTCGTTGCCTCATTAATTTTCTTGTTATTGTTTCATGCCCCTCACCTGTTCCCCTCATCATTTGCTCCCTATTTAATGCCCTTGTGTTTGCTGTCTTGTGCTGGTTCGTTTTGCTATTTTGTTCTACCTTGTATGACGTCGTACTCAGAAGGTCTCTGTGATATCCAGTCCAGGCCAGTCTGTCAACTTTATGTTGTTTTACCTCCCTCGTGGGTTTTGTTTTCCCCTTTTTGTTGTTTAATAAATTCTTTGTCCCTCAATCTGTATGCGCCTGGGTTCTGTCTCCCCCATTCCTGACAGGAAATGCTGTGGCTTCCTTTACATTTACAACAGCAGTTTAAGTAAAAATAAGTTTCCGGCAATGATTATTGTCTGTTTTTCAAAAAAGTTGGAGAAAGTCACATGGCTCATGGTACCTAAGAGTGTAAACATTTCGGTGGTGTGAACCATACATGTCTTCAAACATATGGGCTGACAGATCGTATTGGCCACTTCCTTTGTGTTTGAACTATATTTCATCTTTTAAGATTATTCTTATATATTTCACATTTACAACGCACCACAGTATGTAAACATTAATTTCTAAGATTACAAAATGTCATTAACCTAATACTGCAATGTTAGGAGCTATTCCAAACTCTAGACACCCAGGGTTATTAATGCACTTACTGTAAATAGCACCATAATATGCATCAAAGTTTAGCTCCCTAAATCATGTTCAGTTAAAGCTTTTTGTTAATCTAATCTTTGCTGTAAAAATAGAGTCAGTGTTGACTGTTGGAATGACCAGCCCTTAAGGATAACAAGCAGTAATATCCCATGAGCTAATCGGCCCATTACCTCGACCTGCCCACTCTCGAGTGAATTAGAAACACACTGCCTGGACCACCACCAGGCTTCATGAGCAATGCGATCCTGACAACTAAATTCTCAAATAACAGTGTAATAATGGGTTATGTTCAGCTGTTATCATTAAATCAATAGTACTAAACTTTCAGACTTTTTGCCTGTTTACAAAACAGTGTTAAAGGAATGCATGTAAATGTAATTACTGATCAAACCTGCAGCTGGTTTCTGCTTCATTTCAGGTGAGGGGATTTGGACGGCATTCTGTACCTGGCAGAAGGTTCTGGAATGTGGGAGCAGTGAGCATTCTTCAGCGTTTTGTTTTTATAGTCCCGCACAGGAAGCCACTCCAGCAGGGCCTCATTCATGTTGTCTAAAAAACGCTGACGGCTTCCTCCAGCCTCTGGCAGCTTGCCAAGAGCCCCGATTACACATACACACACATGGTGTTCTCGCTGTTGTTACTGTGGTGAACCTGTACGAACAATGAATTAGAATTGGATTACAATAAACTATAAGGAGGTACAGATGTGGATTCAATTTTTGTTAAGTATTCATGTAATTGTGTGGTCAGTGTGGTAGCCCAGTGGTTAGCGCTCTAGATATATACCTGTGCTGTTGGCTCACAGGGACCCAGCTTCGAGTCCGACCTGGGTCATGTCCCGATTCCACACGCGTCTCTCACCCTCATGTTCCTGTCTGCCTCCACTGTCCTATAGATAAAAGTAAAAAGCCCCCCACCCCCAAAAAAGTATTCCCGTAAGTGATAAAACAGGCTTATTTCTTTTTAGAGCTCTACGAGGGACCATCCTGACATAATTGGACAATTTATAGATAATGTTTTGGTATAATATTGTGCCTTTATCATTCCTAATGTTAAAGGAATAGTTCAAAATGAAAATTATGTCATCATTTACTGTTCCTATTGTCATTTTAAACCTGTGTGATTTTCTTTCTTCTGCAGAACACAAGAAAATATTTTGAAAAATGTTGGTAACCAAAATCCATTGGTCCACATTGACTGGACACAATACCAATGCAAGTCAATGGAGGCCAACGGTTTTTCTGTTACCAACATTTTTCAAATGATCTTCTTTTGTGTTCTGCAGAAGAAAGAAAATCACACAGATTTGAAATGACAAGAGGCTGTGTAAATAATGACAGAATTTTAATTTTGAAGGTGAACTATCCCTTTAAGTGTCCAAACAGGATTTCAAGAAATTGAAGTATTAACTGCAGTTTTGTGGCCTAGATCTAAAATGCTGAATATAAATTCAATTCTGCTGATGTCAACCATGAGCTACAGCTGAAAAATGCATGATGCATGACCACACTTGTTGATTCAGCACTTTTATCAAAATCCATTGCGGTAAAGTCTTACTGTATATACTGGACCAAAGGTAATCTGAAATGCTGTGAATGAAGAATTCTGACCACATTCATGCCATTCAGTACCAAATCTGACCATCTTGAATAACATTTATTGTTACTATTTTATTTTGTTTTGTGTATATTTTCAAGAATTGTTTTAATGAAATTTTTATATGAAATGTTTGTTTTCAAGGTAAATTATATGCGCGATTGGTAATGTGAGAGCATTTTCCATCACAAACAAGTCCATTTTATCATTAACATATTTTTCCCAAGTTGTCTCATGTGATTTGTTGGTCTGGACATTCAAAATAAATTGCATAAAATGCCCCAGATTACCTTGATTCAATTTTAGTGATTCTCAGCGTCAGAAGGCCGAGACTCTAGAATAAGACTCTTTATCAAGATTTAAATAACACTCAAAACTGATGCAAAACATTCATGTCTTTCTAAGAGCTTCTGCATCTCTAAAATAACACATTTGCAATGTCTCCGAGTGGCTTCTTTTAATCTCTCTTTTAAAAAGAATAAGTGTAAATCTAAGCCCTATAGGCATTAAAATGTTAATGCTTATTTTGACCCAACACAAATCAAAATCACAAACCCATTTACTGTAAGCACATTTTAAGAAACTTTAAAGATAACCTCACTCACAAATGTGTGACATTCTGTCTGTAAATGTTACATTTCACATCCATACTACATATTTTTCAAGGCGAGAATCAGTTTTGAATATGAGAATTGAGTTCAAACCATGCTTCAATTTGAACCCTTGTATGGTTTTAGCCTTAACCCTTATTACTCAGCCAATGTTGAGTATGACGATATTTATGATATTCTGTTTGTTTTAAATAAATATCGATATCAAATACAGTTTTATACATACTGTAGATGCAAGCCAATATGTTGGAACAATAAAAATGAGTGAATACATTCCAATATTCATCTTAAATATATTTTCTAATGTTAAATCTGACTGTGCAGGTTTATTTTTACATGCTACATACCAATCCTCATATGTAAGATGACTGACATTATAAAAGTCATTCTATACCAAAAAAGTTCCATTTTAATATATTTGGTTAAAATCATTTAAGATCATTACATGTGAAATGTTGCATACTAAATGTGATTTTGCTTCTGTACTGTATATTTCCCACATGGGAATGTGTACTGTAACTGTTATCACAATGAAGCAGTACATTGGCCTGCAGTGGTTTATCTTTAAATCAATATCTCTGAATCAGATGTTAGGCCCCAAAATCTTCCTCTAAACACAGTTTGCAATGATTCAACAAACAGAATGACAGAAAATTGAATTAAGACTTCAGATCAAACCCAGGAGGGTAATTCCTCTGTTGCTGGGCAGCATGTCTTTGTCTGTAAAGCCAGATAAAGCTCATTATGTTTCAGTCTCTTAAGGGACCCTCATTAACAAATCATATCTCAGTTCTTTAGTCGCTAGAGGCAAGTATTAACATGCTAAACCAATATGCAGAAAATAATATGAGTCTTATATAGTGCTCAGTAAGGGATAGACTTCTTATTTACAGTGATTATCTTCATGCAGAATTTTTTTTAAAGAGAAAATTATAACAGATAATGTGCACTCTAGCACAGACCTTGAATGGAATTAGTCCTTTTCAAAGATGAAACATGAATAGATCCTTTCAGATAATTATATAGCACTTATATTGTCACAGCTCTTCAAGTGATACGTAGAGTTCTACAAAATGTTGATTTAGGATTTGTGTGTCTTCTTATGCATAGACATTATACATTTTTTCGCTCAATTAAATTGCAGAAAGGAATAATCCATAAGAAAAATGAATCCTTTAATTTTAGCTGTGAGATTCCGACACAGATTTGAGAGGGTTTTACAGTGTCACATGTGGAAGATCAGTACATTACAGGGTTGGCACTTGGTAGAATAAAGGGACAGTTGACCTAAAAATGAAAATGAATTGTGAATCATGAACTATTCACTCCATAGTTGTTCCAAATCTGTATAAATGTCTTTGTTTGGTTGAACACAGAGAAAGAGATTTGAACGAATGCTTGTAACCAAACAGTTCTTGGACCCCATTGACTACCATAGTAGGAAAAATGACAGTGGTAGTAAAACGTGCCCCAGAACTGTTGTCCTACGTTCTTCAAAATATCATCTTTTGTGTTCAACATTCAACAATTTGTTCAACAAGTTTTCCTACTATGGTAGTCAATGGTGGCCAAGAACTGTTTGGTTATAAGCATTCTTCCAAATATCTTTCTCTGTGTTCATTACAACAAAGAAATGTATACATTTGGAACAATGAGTAAATGATGACAGAATTTTTCTTTTTGGGTGAGCTATCCCTTTAAGTTTACAGTCATCAGCTTTCATTATTTGCAACAAAATGTATCAAATATTGCATCTCATGTTGCATCTGACAACATATAATGGGTTTACTTGTTTACAAAAACATAATTCTAAACACTAAAATATTTTTCTTAATAAATAAATATGCCCTCAGACTGTGCGTATTTGTATTTCCTTTCTAGTAAATCTCTCCAAATAAAATTAACCTCTGTAAATTCCACTTCACTTACATAACAACAACCGCCTCTTTATGAAAGCTTTTTTCGACAAAATGAACTTTCATTACATGAACTAAGCAGGCCTCTCAGCCTGTATCCTGAAAGAGGCTGAAAAAGCCACTTTTTGCGCCTATTATAACTGAAACCACAGTAATTAAATACAAGGAATGGAGAATCACAGCAATTACGTCTTTAGTGTAGAAGCATCTAATTTTTGTGTCTTACATTAACATCCAAACAGAAGAGGCTTTATTATATACAGCAAGAACACTGCAATAAAAAGACATATAAACAAAAGTTTTAGAATCTGAAATGTTTATAAACACGTCATAAAATGTAAAATCTCAACATGTATGAGTCAAGATGGCTGTGCTGACATGCTGTTTATTGACAAAAAGAAATATTCAGTCTATAATATAAATAAATACATGAGCAAAAATATACAATAAAAGAAATCAGAAATACTGAACAAGCTCTAAATGTCTAGTGTGAGCACCAACCTTTGAAATGGTATCTCTATTCTGTAAAGTGTGACTTCCAGGTTGTTTGAAATCCACATTTCTGTACAGTATGGAGGTCACTGTGGGCATACAATTTTTCTAATGCTACATACAGCACCATATGCCTAAATGCAGTGAAATGCAATGATAATGCACTCTGACCACAGCTGCTAAATTTAGCTACACTTATGTAGTTTACTTCCAGTAATAGTGTTTAATTGACCATACAAGGAAATAAGTGCCAGGAATCCAGTGGTTTCAACTTATTGCATCATTATTTAAAGTGTTTTACCTCAATCTAAACAATTATTTCTGAAGGGAATTTCCTGAGTATAAAAACATTTATATAAACAATTAAATTATTACACACATTATGATTAAGTAAAACATACCCAAAAGATATACCTTGTTGTGCCATTAAGATGTGCACACCACACATTTCTACCTCTAGGATGTTGTCTCAGTGCCAGAATAAATGCAGATATACAAATAATGTAATAAATAAACATCCTTACAGCTTTAAATATGTTTAGTCTACAAATGTATAGTACCGCAAAATGTTAACTGAATGAAATTAATTCAGCGTAACATACTGTCTCTGTAAATTCTGCCACCATACGGGGAACCGCAATCCTGTGAGACATTTCCATTTGATCATATAGCTATGATATTAAAAAATGTATACATTTTAAATATAGCATTAATACACTTTTTGAACAAAACATTTAATTCAAAAACATTACATTTAAGAGATATATTGTTGAACATTTGAAATAATTTTGAACTATTTCAAAATTTCTGGTTGCCAAACATGTCCACCAGTGGTTTACTGTATGGTTCCCCCATTTGTTTTTGTTTTTTTTTTAGATTCAATTTATAGTCATTGCACAAGTACAAGGCAACGAAATGTGACCTCTGCATTTAACCCATCCAGAGAGTAGTGAACACACGTACCCCCGGAGCAGTGGGCAGCTATCACTACAGCGCCCGGGGAGCAAGTAGGGGTAAGGTGCCTTGCTCAAGGGCACCTCAGTTGTTACCCGCCGGCCCTGGGAATCGAACCGGCAACCTTCTGGTCATGAGTCCGACTCTCTAACCATTAGGCCACAACTGCCCCATTTGTTTAAACTGTCATGAGTACATTTGATTTGAGGTAGACACAAAAGTTACATGTGCCCTTACAAATGTGTATAAAGCAAAGAAATAAAAAATAAAATGAAATAACTTATACATACTGTACACAATTTTGTAAAATCTAATAAAAATGCCATTGTCAGTAGAATTTCATGAATGTACAATTGTGTCATAACTTGCAAATAGCTTTAAAGAGTACATTCCTCGAGATCATAAAAAATACATTTCATGAAGTGTTTAATTTTGCCGTGTTTGAATGTAAGCAATCTGCCAAGTTGTAAATCCGAAGGTGAACGAATAACAAAGTTATTAGCTTATAAAAAAGGTAATCGACTCTGAATCACGCGAACAAGTCATGACCTGTCCGAATCTTTAACCACAATGTATCTACGTCACTAGAAAAATCCCCGCCTACTGACTGCGAAAACTTAACTCTCTCCTCCCCAAACACTGTACTAGCTCACTGTACTAGCTCGTTCGTGACGTGTGCATCATGTCTAAGAGAAGCTGTGTTCTATGTAGTGAAACTAAGTCAGTCTTATTTTCACTACCAAAGGAAGAACTTCTGAGGAAAAAATGGTTATTATTTATTTTTCAAACGACATCAAAGGAGTATAAACCGAACGTTTTACTTTGCGCGCGTCATTTTACCGAAGATTGCTTCATCAATCTTGGCGCCTTTACTGCAGGATACATTAAACGTCTTTCCTTAAAAGATGTTGCAATACCAACTTTATTTGGACCTGTAAGCTCCACCGAATCACAACCTGTAAGTGTGACTCTTTATTTTTGTCTTTACTTAAAATTAAATTTGTGTGACGTTATCTCATGTCTGTGTTTAGCTAACGTTACCGTTATTTTTGGGGTTGTTACTGTTTGTTTACCTAACGTTAGCTATAAACTCGTTGCGCTAATGTAAGTGTTCAACCATATTAACTCACAAAGTCTTTATTTCAAGAACTGCATGGTGTACTATAGTTATAATAACATCTGAAGATACGAACACCGTACACTGTATGCCGTGATAACTAACTGTTACAAGAGAAGTGTCTAAAACAGTCCTTTTTCTTACTGGCATCTGTATAAGGATTAAAGAATGATTCGTCAGACTCGGGCTCGAACTGGTAAGGTAAAATCGACGCCATCTCTCTCTATACACTGTTAATATCCAACCACCTGCAAACCGTAATACAGCAGTAATGATAGGCGGTCCATTTGCGACACATGCTGAACGCGTTTGACCAATCACAGCAGACTAGACCATCTGACCAATCAGATCAGACTACACTGGCGGAAAGGCGGAGATTACACAGATGAATCGTGGAACGAATCATTTGAGAGTCAGTCAAGAAGTAAGGTAATAAAAACTGCTTATTATTACGAAATAATAGTATTTTTACATCATGTATGTACATAAACTTGTTGTCGGACACTCCATAAACCAAAATAAGCCCTTAAAAATATGGAGGAATGTACTCTTTAAAAGTAATGCCTGCATTTTCAACTGGCTGTTCTTTCCCTAAAAAATTAGTTCCAGGGGAAACATTTGTTGTGTCAAAATTTGCAAAACATCATGGGCTTATGTATAAAACTGGATCTTTAAAATGTGTCTACACACAGTCAAGCATCCGTACTAGGGTGTGCACATATTTACGAAGTTTACTTTTGTAAATCCCAATATGTGCATGAAAAACTGTGTACGCACATTTTAGTGTCTATTTTATGTGTATGCATCAGGCCCCAATGCTTTTCCTAATATGCAAATTCATGCCGTCCTTCTGAAACCTTGTATCTCCGTATTTTGTGTTTTTTATTTTTTGCCATATATCATTATTATTAGTCACCCTTTATGTTTGTCACTCGGTTTTGCAAATATCTAACCAATAAAAAGTGCTGGTCAACTTCAACCACAGTATTCACGCATTTAAAAAGTACAGTGTTTTTTCCATTTCCTGAAAAACAGCAAATTTGGACATACAAGGTTTTGGAAGGACAGCTTCGATTTGCATAGTTTTTGAAGTTACAATAGCTTGTAGTGTTTCATAACAAATGTTACAAATACAAATTCCCTCTGTAAAACCCCAAGCTCAGTCATTACCTTGACAATACAGTGATGGATCTAAAGTTTAAATAGGTCTGTACAGACTAAGGTCACACCCAATACTGATTATTTCGCAGGGTGGGGTTGGTTGTCCTACAATGCTGTGAAACTTCAGGCTCCAGGTCTCCAACAAAACACAGAGACATTGACTGGTCATACGGGGAGTTTTCACATCTGGTTTGCAGTCTAGTTACGGTACAACTTCCAGATTTGCTTGGATCAAGAGGAGTGACAGTCACAACAGGAACAGATGAACTCCACTTGGGCTGATCCTGATTGGATAGATCATCTGGCTGTGGTGGAGGAAGTGATTTACCCTTCTGCTTCTCAGGATTCTGCTTGTTCCTCCAGTTCCGCCTAAAGAGCAGCATCAACACAACCACAATGATGACCAGAAGAAGTAGAGCAAGTAGAGGCAACAGGATGATCATTGAGTTTGAGGAGTCTGTCTGGGTTACAGATTCCACTTTCACTGGGGTGTTATTTATTGGATAAATCTCCTCGACACCCTGTGTTGGTTTAAGCATAGTGGTATGTATGTCGTTGCTGTTTGAGCTACCCCAGCGGTTGCGACTTTTGAATCTTGATGTAGATTTGGTCACCTGTTGCGTTGGCTGCACAGCGGAATATGTGGAAGACAGAGTAGGGCCTATCTCCGTGGTCTGATTATAAAAAACGGGTCTCATTGTGGACATTGAGACTGTTGACATCACAAGTGTGGGAACATAGGGTACGATGCTGAAGGTGAAAATCCCTCTGGCAGGTTGGACATTATTAGCTTTAAGCACAAATCCAAAGGAATCATTTAATTCCTGGACACCTGTCAGGTTCGCCCTCAACTCAATGGCCAGTTTCTTCTGTTGTAGTTCGCTGAAAGTGAAAGACTCCACAAATTCGGCTTTCCTTCCCTTGTTGCTGGTTGTCCTGAAAACCCTGCCATTTTCAGGAGGTGATGTAATTTCAAACAATGGGTCACTACTGCTCAACAAAGCCAGTTCTGTCACATTCAGAAACTCTGGTTTGAGCTTATTTCGAATTTCATTTTGAAACTTTGCCCCTTTTATGTAGTTAATGAGGGGTGTCACTGTGATATTACCTACTTGATTGCTTAGGTTTGCTTCTGATGTAAAGGCAGTAAATTCAAAAGTATCATGGGAAGATGTGAGGTTGACCATGTGGTAACTTAGCTTTTGCTCCTGGAGATCATCCTGACTGAAAACAGTGACCTCCTCCTCATTGTCCAGGAGAAGTTTTCCATATCGTGGAGGTATTGTAATTTTATAATGGACAGTAGTGTTCTTACCATTTGTGACCGCAGCTAAGTGTGACTGTGTGAGTGCCACAGAGGTACGTCCTTGGTCCATTAACACTTCTGTGTTGTTTGCAAGTGAAACTGTAATCTTGATTACTTCCAGATTGAAGAGTTTATATAACGGACGATGCTGGCTATCGGTCACGCTGAATTAGAACGCACCAGATGCTGGGCTGCCGTCGTGGACAAAGAATAGCTCTCCGTTATTGATCTGCTCTTGTGAGAAGGCATCCACCGACTCATTCAAGCGCTCCGCCAGAGCAAGAAAACCATTGCTAGGTTTGCTAATCACGGTGTACTGGATTTCATTGGGTAGATTATCCGAGTCCACAACTTTTAAGTTGTCTGGTCCAATAGGCACGGTGTCCCCCTGAACAACTTTAAGGCTGGGGGCTTTGGTCTTCAGAACCGGGGGCTGATCATTTACAGGGGTAATAGTGATGTTGAAAGATTCGGACACCACATCAAAGTCGTCTAGGGGGCGGTTTGGTGGCTTGCTCTTCAGGTTGAGAAAGACGTCAAAGTCAAAATGGTCGCAGGTGGTCTCAGAGTTGTCATGATGATATGTGATTCCATACTTGTTAAGAATGAACTGAGAGAAATTGGGTTTTTCTTTGGTGAGATTTCGTTCCCCAACGATGACAACGCCATGCTGGGGTAGAGATGTGACCTGGTACCAAACCTCATAAGAGCTGTGTTTAGATTCAGACAGTTTAGTCATGAGATTGGATGCATCCAGCAGCGATTTGTCGATTAGCACCTTGTCTCCCTCAGTTACTTGCACACCTAGACGAAGTAAACAAAAACAACATATGATGCTGAAAATGTTTTTTAAAAAGGTATTGACACTATGACAAAATTAGGACTTTAGTTATTTCTGTTTAACAGAGAAACATCTTTCCTGTAAGATTAGGACAGCATTGTTTTGTAAATATTCACCCGTGTTCATAAATGTAGCATTTGCAATAAACCAAACATGATATATTGTTTCTGTCAAATTCTCAAACTGTACCTTTGTTTTTGAGGAGCACAGAGCTTCGCTCAGATCCCACATGTTCGTAAGAAATGTCAATGTCAAATGTTTGGGTTTCAAGTGTAGCAGGAGGGGACGACACTGTAAATGTGAACTTGTCAAGTGCCGCCCATCCCAAAGAGGTCACATGACTTTGTTCATATGCCACTTCACCCTCATCCACCTGTAAAGATTACAGTTCCATGAGTCAAATATATTTTCTTCAAAACTCAAAGCATAAGTATATGCTATTTTCCTTCCACCGTCCGACACACCCAATCCTGGAATAAATCTTAGCCATGACTGTAAAATGTGATTTCTTGGTGTGGCTCATTTATTTCCTGGTGTTACTTTCTTTCCACAAACCCACATTCAAATCACATTCTGTGTAGCAGCACAAGCAATACCAGCTTCTCTAATCACAACTATCCAGAACATGTCATAGTTAGCTTTTGCCTATTATGACATACTGTATCAATAAAAGCATAACAGTCTCTTAGTTTAAGCTCATATGAACTCATAATTTATTGCCCTGCGCTGTACTATGCATGCTGTAGACCTAAATAGAGCTTACCATTTGTTGTGTGAAGGATAAGATATCTGTTGTGGACTTGTCTGCTTGCATGTTGACCAGTTTTCCAAATTTTGGTGGATTGATTGCAGTGAAATAAATGGTTCGGTTTGAGACACTCTTATCGTCATTGGTTACTGCATGAAGAACCTCTTTTGAGATCAAGGATAAGGAGCCTAGATGGAGAAGAACAAAATAATTACCTTTAACTACTGAAAACTTCCAACAACACCAACTGTCTGGTGCATATCAACAAAACCACATTGTTTGATGCAAAGCAGCTTATATGCTTTAAATGAAAGTATTTTTATAGCAACTTTTTGCAGAAGTGTTTCTAAGTTTGAAAGTGTGGAGGACTGACAAGCGGAAGATAAATTATTTATAATAATTTGCTTTAAAAGAGTAAAACCATGCTGCTTGAATGCAGGAAGGATATTTCAGGATCCTGTTTCACATCACTTTTAGATTCGTGAAGTGAAGACCCAAGAATTTTTTTTTAAGTATTTTGCTAAAATACACCAGCAATTTGCCTTTAAAGTCTTAAAAGTTGCCTTTAAAGTCCTTGAATTTAAGTCTGCTTTAAAAGAACACTCCACTTTTTTTGGAAATAGGCTCATTCTCCAACTTCCCCAGAGTTAATAAGATGAGTTTTACAGTTTTGGAATCTATTCAGCCGATCTCCGGGTCTGGCGATAGCATTTTTAGCATAGCTTAGCATAGATCATTGAATCCAATTACACCAGTAGCATCGCGTTCAAAAATGGCGATGGTACTAAGACCGGCGGAAAATGAAATGTTGCGATTTTCTAGGCCGATATGATTAGGAACTATACTCCCATTCCGGCGTAATAATCAAGGAAGTTTGCTGCCGTAACATGGCCGCAGCAGGCGCAGTGATATCACGCAGCGCATGAAATTAGTCCCCAGCTAGGTAACTTCTAACGCCTGCTGCATTACGGTGACTTCCGTAATGACATGTTTCCAAGTTAAACAGAATATCTAATGTACAAAAAAGGGTGCGTGGCTTGTTTTTTTCACTGCAACCTCTACTGGATCTAGAATTTTTAATTTTTTTCATAAATACAATGTACGGTAGACTGTTGGGGGGTTCTATTTCTGAAAGATTACAAAGACAAAACAGTGGATTGATCTGCCCAGATGAATTGTTCACCACAAAACTAGATCTAACTAAGTAAACTACTTAAGTAAAAGGGGTTTATTTTGATTTCGTCTGGATTTTAATGGGAAGAGTTTTCTTTCAGACCATGTTGAAAGAAAACATATTAAAGCTCATCTCACTTGTTTTACCAATTGAATGAGACAATGAAAACTAACTGCAAGCAAAAGGCCACAAGAAAAGCTTGACAGGAAGTGGTATTGAAAAGCACTTGTCACACACGGACATAGAACAGCTCTGTTTTTTTAACCAATTATGAAATATGAAAATAAAATCAACAGTAAAAAGCAACTAGAGAATAACATTTAATGGAAAGGTAAAACTAAATTCAGTTTTTTAAAAGCTGAGCAATTTTTCTGAAACATCAAGATGCTGTGTTAGACACTTTTTAGTTCACTTTTGCAGTCAGTCAATTCTAAAATTAAAAACACATGTAGCAGCTGTTTCTAAACTCAGACAAAGCTAACTTGGGGAATATTTTCAAGCTACCAATATTAAATATGGCATATGACTAAGTGTTTCTAATTTAAGGAAATGACTGTAGTCTAATAACTTTGGGGACTTTTTACTGGGATCTGTCTACATGCTCTCCACTGAGCAATTTATAGTCTGAGAATTAAAATAGTCCTGTTATTGCACAGATTGGTTGCATTGCATGATTAGGGAACACTGTGTAGATGTTTAGGGAGGGATTAATAATTCTTAACTGAGTACAATTGGGTGGTGACTACAAGTTTGTTGACTTTATCCTGAGCGGAAAAGGAGGCGTCAATCTGGTGCACTAATTTGGCATGCCAGTACACCAGATGCTAAACTAACTGATGTGTTATTGTAGTTTTAACTCCATGAAACCAGATGGAAAGTCTAACTGCTTTCTAACGGCCTCACTGCCTATAAGATCATGTGATGTATGTTTGCAGGAGTCACCTGGAAACACATGAAGAGGTCCAGCTTTCTCTAGTTTAAGAACAAGGGCACGAGCCATAATACTGAATATTTGCCTGGGGGCAAAGTTCACACCATCATTTACTTGGAAGTTGAAGCCTCCTGCCATAGGACCTGAAACCAGAATAGAGTATGCATCACTAACACCAGGAATTTAAACAATTTAGTGCATTGCACCATGGAAAACAACCAAATATCTTGTCACTTCATTTAATGACTTGGTATTAGTCATTACACCTTTAGAACATCCAATGTTCAAGATAAAACTTAAATTGTCATTCATATATACATAATACAATTGTGTCATGAATAACTCCTAAAAAGGACATGAGATGGAGAAAAATGATGGTATGATTTAATACAAAACACTGCCATCTAGTGGTTAAAGTTGTCATTACAGAGATCTTGAAAAAAACATGTTTATGACATCTCACCATTATGAAGAAAAAGCAGCTGCCTCTGAGCAATGTGAGCTTGAGTAAAGTTCATAATTGGTCTGTTGGGGGCACTCTTGAGAGCCAGGTGACCATTGCTGGGTTGGGTTATGATGTACTCCAGCTGTTCTGAGGGCGTGTCTTCATCTTCAGCGTTCAGATCATCAGGGATGATCTCTGTGGTTGAGTTAACCCACACCTGAGTGAACCAATTACACAAACAATAAGATTCTAGTTTATTGGTGAATAAACAACTAGTTTATTTATTCAGACCAATGATCAACCAGGGTAAAAATAGTAGTAAAGTAAAAAAAACTATTAAAAAGGTATTTCAGCTCCAGAAAAAAATCATGTTTTATGATACCCTCGCAGAACATATGAAAAGTTTATTTCCTTATGAAGAGTTATAATTTTTTGGAAATAAACTCTTCAAATGCATTTTAAGGTCATTTATTAATTTGTATACTAATAGTAATACTATGAGTAAAATACACTTCTGTTCTGTGTTGATGAAAGGACGTATAATTAGATCAACAGCACATATTGTATAAAGTTCAAAATGATTAATATAAAGTGATATACGTGCTTTTTATTTGGGATCATGTTCCTGTAATTAAAACTTATTTAAATCACCTACTATTTGGTAAAAAAACAACCGTCATTCAACCTTCAACTAAAATCTCTGGAAGAGTACAGAACACAGAGATACATGACTAGAGAATCATCTCAATCATCAACTCATCTCAAGATTCTAATCTCAGGTCATGTTTGCATTTAAACAAATGCATTTTATTCAAATGCATTTAAAATGTATTGGTTTATTTAAAAAAGGTTTAAAAATGACTAATCCAGGTTGCCATTTGTGATGGCAGAATCTGAATGATGGTAAAAGTCCTATTTAGGGGACAGACATTAAAGTCCGGGTAAAGAGAATCATGAGAATTGTTTCTAAGCACATTATAGATGTTAGAAATGTATTGCTGAAACACATTACAAAGACTCAGAAGTATGTAGTACTGAATTGTGGAGTTAAACCGTTAAACAGTTTTTCACCAGTTCTCATTTCAGGATTTTTTGGGCGGGGCTAAAACGGGGGATCGATGACGCAATGGAGCGTTCGAGCATGCAGGGCCCCTACCCTATCACTAGAGTGGCTAGCATCAGGTGTCTGCTCAATCACGAGCTCAGGGTTGTAAGCTTTTCACACACGCTTTCATTCTCTCACTCTGCCCAACTGAACAAATCTCACGCCAAATAACAGACAATCCACCCGGCTGGTTCGCTATCAGCAATTTCATAAGGTAGATGCCTTATCAGCTCAAGAGAGAACTACTACAAACAGACAAAGCTGTCTGTGTTCAGAGCTTGACTTCTTTATTGAAGCTGCTAGCGTCTGATTTAAATTATAATCTGAATCAGAAAGAGCTTTATTGCCAAGTATGTTTGCACATACAAGGAATTTGTTTTGGTGACAGGAGCATCCAGAACACAGAAACAGCAACAGCAACAACAGTACACAGAGACCACAACACAATAGAATACAGTACACAATGATTTAAATAAGGGCCTATGGGTATAAAAAAATTAAGAAATACAATACAATAAACATAAGATAAAGATATAGAGAGTGTAATCCTATGGAGTAAACCGTGTTTTCAAAAAAAGTCCTGAGCACTTTTTTAAACGCCAGCGCCGGTGTCTTTTTCTGCAGCTCAGAGTGTCTTTTGAGGTTGGAAAAAGTTCAACTTTTCTGAAAAAACATCCTGTCAAGCACCCTTTTCACAGCTAACCAATGACAGAGACCTGTCGTTTCCATAACAACATGTAAGGAACGTGATTGGTCGAGAAGGCTCAAGCTTGAAAAAATAAAATGGCGGCCGAAACGCCTGTTGGAGCATAGTTTTGTATAAATGTACGTTTAATTTTCACTTTCAATAACTTTTTATTGCATTTCTAGCGAGAAATTAGTATTGTAGTTTTTAAATATGTGATTGGTTATAGCAAAGACGCTCTCTGTTTATAATTCAAAGAGACTTCCGTTACGCTGCCTATGAAGCCTGTCTCTCTAAGCTGCCTCCGTGCACAAATGCTATCTTTGAACATTGCCGGGTGCTATTTGTAACCACAACTTACTCTGGGTTCGGGCTAATACCAGGCCCGGAGCCTTCTCCCCGGACATGGGGAGAGTACTCAGAGTTCGGAAGAAACTGCCGGGCTCGGAGCCCTCTCCCGGACAGCACGTCAAATACGCATACCTTTTAACCTGCACCTGAATTATCTATTGATGAATATCGCGCGCATTGACTCGCGCGAGCTTGAATTCAAATCCTCCCATAAAACGTATTCACATAATAGCCTACTGGGCTGGGGACTCAGGTTGAGGGACGCGAGTGGGCGTGGCTTCCGCATCAACAGCGGACACGCCCCCAGCGTTTGAGAGCGGAGAGTCCTGCTTACTTTTTGATAACTTGTTTTATTTAACGTTACTTGGATGTTTTTTTCTCCATTCAAATTTGGCTGGATGGTTAATAACACACTTTTCTGTTGTGTGACAGACTCAGAACACATATTTCAATGTCACTTTACTCTGACTTTAACAGAATAGTTAAAACATTTACAAAGTAGAAGGAACTGAAACATTTCTCAAAACATCTTTAGTAAGTCATAAATGCACTGACCAACATCAGGGTGAATAAATGAAGTCAGAATTTGACTTAATATCCCTTTACTGCAGCCAGAGATCATATCGGTTTTAGGGCTCTAATATTTAAAAATACTGTAATATTATTACCCAGCTAACAATTTTTGGTTCCCAGAACGTTCTCCTAACGTTAGTTTTTGGTTCCCAGAACGTTATTTTCTAAGGTTCGTTTTTGGTTCTCCAGGAAAGTTTTCTTTACGTTAATAGAACGTTAGTTTCTGGTTCCCATAACGTTCTGGGAACCAAAAACTAACGTTAGGGGAACGTTCTGTGTTTGCTGGGTATATGTCTTTATACACCTCTGAAAACATAGTTATGTATATTATATTGTATTTCTGTCAATAGATCCTCCAAAAGATTACACACCGGTCGTTTAAAGTCTGGTATTAAAGGTTGAGTAGGCAATCCTGTCCAGAAACATCTTTTGTCATGCTGGTTGGAAGTCTCTTAACATCCTGATAGCAATCAATAAGTAAAGTGATACATTGGTATTTTTATAATTATATATCATCTGTGAAAGGCGTAGGACCAATAAACGTTTGCCCAATCATTGCCCTCGGTGGGACGTTTCAGTCAACGTATTTTGCATCACACTGCGCACCCTGTTTACTCAGACACCATAGGTCATCAGCGCAGTCACATACCCTTTGCAGACACAGCGGAAAATGGCAGGTAACGTTAAACACCTGGAACCTAATTTTCCCCTTGTTAAATGTGTGCAAGTGGCACTTGCAAAGGACAAACAAAAATAAAGGCCATCTTAAAAACTGCCACAACTAAAAACGTCTAATCAGCAAAGAGGTGAAAGCAGAATTCCATTTGCGAATGCATTCCGGTCCCTGACGGTCGGTTCGCAGGGGTTTCCGGCTCGGTCTGTTCGCGATTTTGTCCCTGGAGGTTTCAACAGGAGATGGGTGTGAAAAATTGGAAAATCCCGGGTAAAACGGGAGTTGTATGATTATAATCAGTGTTGCTTTTCCATGCTGGGAGCAACTACGGGAGTCAAGGGTTTTAAAGATCATGCCATGGCAACTTCTGGACAGGTAGGTACATGTTATGATTCTGTGATTTTTATGGGTTTTTATTATGTTGCTTATGTAGTTTGTGGACCTTTATCTATTACATCTTTACCCAGCGTCTAACGGGAACTATGCTGCATCAAATCCCCTTTTAAAGCTGTTGTTTATGGTAGTGGTTTTCGCTATTGTAGTAACGTTATTTACTTTGTACTGTAACATGTTCTCACTGGTGAATGAGACATGATTTAATTGGAATTGATCCAAGAGATTCTGGTTTGTGTGCGTTCATGTGTTTCGGAGGAGGCGTGGCTTTGGACGGCGATTCGCATGGAGGGTGGGATCATGATTTTAGTGCTAGCAGGCAAAAGTTAGCATCTTACCGAATCGTCTATTCCGCCTTGTAGTGAATTGT
The DNA here is from genome assembly GCF_024868665.1 of Triplophysa rosa. Taxonomy (NCBI): domain Eukaryota; kingdom Metazoa; phylum Chordata; class Actinopteri; order Cypriniformes; family Nemacheilidae; genus Triplophysa; species Triplophysa rosa. Next base: position 16,525,044 of record NC_079891.1, on the reverse strand, counting down.
CCCTATGGGTCTCAGAAACAACTACTTTAATTTCATTACTCTGTGACTTCACTGAGAACAATGGCGATTTCTCACGTCACCAAAACAGACATTAAAATATTAAAATAGTTCATAAACCTTTAACCAACATATTTTCTCTGGATCTACAGAGTTTGATTAGACACTCAGCTGACCTCAGTATAAAATATAAAAAGTGAGGTTTATAAATAGTAATCTCACCCTGAGAACCTTGTTGGCAGTAACAACCGGAGACTCATCGTTGACGGCTATGACCTGCACATACACGGTCCATGGTGCGCTGTGTTTTCTCAGATCTGTGTCATTTGCAGTGACAGTGAAACTATCTTCCAATGTTTCTGTATTGTCATGGACATAATATATAAACTCCTGCTCCACCTGATTCAATGCCATGCAAGAAATAAGAAGGCAAAGTTGTAGAAGAAGCAGAAGAGGTATCATAAAGATTAAAAGCTAAAGTGTCTTCAGCTCCATTGGTGCCAAATGGAATTGCTAAAAATAGTACCTGTTTCCTTGTAAAGTATGTTGTGGGCATCCCTGGAAAACGTGAATTTTCGATGCGGCCGTGCTGGGGTCCCTCTGAAACGTAATACACAAAGTTAAGCCCAGAGAAATGTGGGTTGGTGACTCTGATGATGTCCTCAGTGAGTGCTTTAGACGCTCCTTCCTTCAGAATGATATTGGACACCTCAATGGGTATGAGGAGTGGGATAATATCCACAGACACGATGATGTCACTGATCTCTGCGACCCCATTGGTGGCCTCTAGAGTGAAGGAATCATTCACTTGGCCAGGTGTCACGTGTATGTACTGAATGTTGCCAGCATTAACATCCTGTTGGGAAAAAGTCATCAACTGATCTTCTTCTGTCCCTTGGTACTCATCTTTACTTTCAAGAAACTGCCGCAGGTATCCATAAGATGGAGTTCCTTTGACTGTGAAGGTTATTTCTGAGGGGGAACTAGCCTCGTGAGTGACCTGAAGAGAAATATGTTTTTTAAAGCATCATATCACATATAAACCAAAGACTTATCTAAAACAGAATTATTGATACATCAAAGCCAATTATGACCAAATTCTACACTTACCTTGAGTTTACTGCTCTCAATCTTGACTGGTTTTCCCTCCTCTACCAGTAAAATCTTATTATGAAGGATAACCGGTGGTCTTTGATGACTTTCCAGATACACTTTCACAAAAATTTTAGCATCACACTTTAGCCCCTTCACTTCCACTAGAAGTGTAAAAAAGTCAGCCAGATTTCTGCTGTTGTCATGATGATAAGACAAGTAGCCGTTCCTCAGGTCACGCTGGGTGAATGACTCAGTCTGGCTGTCATTTAAATACAGACACCCAGGTTTTGGAGCCTCTTTGATCTTAAATACGATTTCGTCATCACTTCTGACGTCAAGGTTTGTATCCACACTAAAGTTAGCTTGACTGAGAGTCTTGGTTTGGCCTTTCTGAACCAATAGGCCTGTGTTGTTGCCAACTTTTAAATAAGCATCCTGTGCGCTAATATCCAACAGTGAGTAAACATAGTGTTTGCCATCTGACACGAAGAGGACAAAGCGACCAGAGGTCATCCCATGGTGAATAAACAACACTCGCTTCTGTTCCAAGTCTTCCTGGCGAAACTGGTACAACATGTGTGAGGTGTCGTTTGCAAGAACCAAATCACCCATTGGGATACCACGCCTGGTGTAGACAATCTGCCCATCACTGAAGTCTGAGTCGGCATCGTGGTAGCGGAGATCATCGAGGGTTAGTAATCTCTGTCCATTTCTGACAACGTGAAAAATCTTGTCTATGACACGAACAGGTTTTTCATCATTCACTAGCTGTATAGAGATGTTGAAGATGCCCTCCTTGGAGCCAATATCATCTATCACAGTCATCTTGGTAACTGGACTTTTGGATGCTATGAAGGTAAAATGATCAAGATTTGTTTCACTGTCATCGTGAACGTACATAATACGCTCCTCCAAAATGTCCTGATTGGTGAATGACAGAATATTATCAAATTCTTTGGTAGAGTTGGACAGGTTGATTCGTGTTAGCTTGCCATGGCGTGGAGCCGTTGTGACAGTGTAGTATATTTCTTTAGTGCTAAGAGTTTCAGCAAACAGTTCGTCTTTTGTAATGAGTTTACTTTCACCTTCAAGAAGAGACAACCCATTGTTTTTCATGAAAACGCTGTTGGTGTCTGCTTTAATGTTGATTTTGAATATGTGACTAGCAGAATGTGCGTGCTTTGAGAATATCTGGAAAACAAATTCATCACTTGTGTCCTCGTACAATCTATCTAACAGTCTGTATTCAACCTTCAGATCTGTGATGTCTCTTTGACAAAATGTGGAATTCTCAGCCAACTTTGTATTACTCACTACAAGTATTCCTCTTTTTGGTAGAGTCAACTATCTAAAACGAAGCTCATCCTCAGACAAAGTTACACCGGGTGCTGTCGCATACAAATGCTCAGAATCAATTACAGCACTTCTTATTTTGTCCAGTTTTATCGCTTTATTCTTCTCTAACATGTAGTTTATCCACTTCACTCTAATAGGAAACACCAGCTCCTCTGTGGCTCTGGAAGCCACTGTGACTTTACACTTGAAGAGATCCGAGCTATTGCTCTTTTGAATGGACTGGTAAGTGTTAAGGTATCTTAAACGTTCCTTCTCAAGTACTCTTTGAGAAAATGAGCTGGTGATCTTCCACTCTCCATTCGAGTGCAGCCTTTGGAGTTCGCCGAATTTTGGTGGCTCGATCACATCAAAACGAATGTCAACCGCCTGCTTCACTGCATTTGTCCAGATTGCCAGTTGGTTGGTGCTTATTAGAAACATCTCTCCTTGAGTGACTTCCAGACCTGTGTTGTTGGAAATTGTATACTCCAGTCCCACGGCCATGATTCTGAGCACCACCGTGTTGCTCACTTTCTCTCCATCGCTGACTCTCAGCACAATCCTGGAGTTCCTCACTCCTGTGTGGACGTAATTTATTTTACCTTCTGCAAGAGCCAAGTGAGAAAAAGAGGTTGCGGCTGTACTGGGGTTGTCTTCGTTTTCCAAATACCCCGCATCGCCATTAAGATTGCCCAAGACTGAATAAACAAGATCTGTGTAATTGCTGTCAATGTCTATGGCCTTCAGAACATCAGTAGTCAGCTTCTTCCTAGAGTTCTCAAGAAGAACAAATAGATTCCCTTCAGGTAGACTCAATTCAGGGGCATCGTTGGTTGGCGTGACAGTAACATCATAGCGATGCAACTTGTGTCCCTTTAGATAGCCTGGAACCTCCTTTCTGCTACTGGAGAACACGGAGAACATAAAAAAGTCCTGTGGATCTTCAGATCCTCCGTGGATGTACATTACTCTGCCATGCCATAAATCCAGCATGCTGAAGGTATGCTCCGCCTGGTCCACATCGAGCCTAAGCTGACCATGCACGGGCTGCTCTTCAATCCTAAAGATGATCTGTGACTGGCGGATACCAAGGTTCTTGAAATCAAGGTTTACTTTAATGTGCTTTGAATTCAATGATGCCCGACCACCTTCTGGGACAACAAGGTTCTTAAGATGAAGAAAATGATGTCCATACTTCTTAACAAGACCTTTAGCTAGAGTTGAGACATCGGTGGGAGGCAGTTGAGTGACAGTTCCAACAGAAGTCATGAGTAGGATTGCCGGGCTGACTGTGGTGGTTATCTCCAGTTCCTTTTCAGGTTCACAGCCAACAGAGATGTCTTTAGTAACCACAGCATTGGGGAGACCCACTTTAACATTATTTACTCTAATGTTCCTGAAGCATCCTTTGAAGGAACCACCTTTAACACGCTTTCCCGCCACTGAAGAGAGGCCCACCTTTCTGACCTCAGAACGCGTGCTGTCATCAATTCCCCCGAGGAAAAGCCAACCTTTCAGACGAAAGGTTTTTGATCTAGAGCTAATGCTGGACTTTAAGGTCTCTCCGTCTACTGTGAGCTGGAGGCTTTTTGAGGTGAAGTAAAGCTTTATGTCATGCCATCTATTGTCATTGATGAAGGCGAGAGAACGTAGTTCTGTTTTTGCTCCGTCTTTACCGACGACAGCAACGAGCAGACCTTTCTGGATCTCCAAGGCGATGAAATCTCCCTGTTGTGCGGAGTTGTACATAACAATCCCCTCTTCGGCAGAGGTGTGGACTGAGCTTTCAAAAACCCATTCGCGTTGTGTCGTCCACGGAGGAAGGGATACGTAAGCCCTTGAGCTGAAAAAACTCATGGGATCTTCCTCATTTGCGAAAAACTGGGGGCTGCATCCAAGAGAAACCTCATAGACATTTTTAAATCCGGAATAGGGCCTCAGTGAAGAAAGAAGGTTGTGTTGGTTAAATATTACTTCATCAAGGCAACCACGGAAGCCATTGAGATCACTGGCCAGGTAGGGCTGATCCAAACCTCCAGTACCACCAACGTACAAACCAATGTTGATGTCCAGCTGCTGCTCTGGAGCTGGCATTCGCAAGCTGCTCTGGGAGTGGTTGTCCACAGTCAGCGTGACGTTGCGATACTCATTGAGAAGCTCTGCCGTGTGCCAGGCCAAATCATTCAGCTGGGTTCCACTGTCTGAGAGAAGGATGTGCTCTCCAGAGCCCATGTCCAACCGTACCTGTGAATCACAGGGAATAATTTTGGGGATTAAACTTTAATTCCCTAAAATAATTTTCTCTATAGATCCACACATATAAGAGCAATCTTAGAGTGCTTTTACGGCATCACACCAAACCGTCACTGCAACAATTAAAAACCGCTCTCGGCCGGGAAGTTTTAGCATAGTTGTCTAATTGTGATGAAAGAATGTGTGTAGTGATTAGAGCTGTAATCGGGCCTTAAAAGTTAGGCCCGACAGTGCCCGAGCCCGACAGAATTCTGCCCGAGCCCGACAAGTACATTTTGATTGACAGCTTTTTAAAAGCCCGAACCCATTTACAGCCCGACATTAGGCTATTCAAATGTGCGCACGCACACAGCTTTTGTCAAGAATGAGTCATTTATACATGTTTTAATATAATTTATTAATGACTAACGTAGGCTATAGGCTACTTGGAACAAAGAAATTAAATAAGTCCTCTGTAACATCGTAACATCTCACATATCCCACTGGCTGATTATTCTCATTATGCACATGGTCAAAACTTTTCCACACCTCAGACTTTGCTTTAGTTGCTGGTTCAACCAAAACGTAATCGCCAGAGGCAAGCCTCCGTTTCACCTCCTCAGCATCCATTTGCGCTAATCGGAACGCATCACACGACCGCTCATTTACCGCGCAAGCCCGAGCCCGCCCGTGTAAAATGATAGAAATTAAGCCCGAACGGGTCGGTCGGGTTCGGGCAAAGATCTTCAGCTCTAGTAGTGATGTCTACTGCATTTCATACATAAATGTAGTGTCATTTTACACATATATACTCTAAAAATGTTAAATATGTCTCCAACTGGAGTCCCTCCAGTGAATCTTGGCCATTTCCACCACTGATTTTACTTTAAACTTTACATGATATGACAGCAAAAGCAAATTTGTCAAGGCTTGCAGAATATTTGTAGTATTTTCTAAACAGAAAATTATAATCTGTACTGGAAAAGAGTTTCAGCCAAATGACAGGAAATTACTTTGAAGTGATATGAAAAATGAAAATTTGTTGTTTACTCACACTCAGGCCATTCAAAATCTAGGTGACACGGTTTCTTCAGTGGAACAGTAAAGTAACTGAAACCGTTGTTCTTGGTGATGTATAAAATGCAAATCTATAGGTGCCTTTTTTTTTAAAGAAAACACAAACAACATAAAATACTTAAATCCATAGCCTTAGGTAATAGCTCCTGTGGCTCATTCACTAGAGCTTCTCGTGTATGTATGTTGCCTGTATTTGTTTTTTGTCTCTTAAAGAAATAGGACCTGAGGACTTGAATTACAGATGACCACTGTTTCAGCTAAAAATCTTCTTAACTGTTCTACTGGGGGAAAAAATATCACCTCCATGATTGCTAAGGGTGGGGGAATTTTTTTAAGTGAACTAGTGTTTTTCATTTTTAAGTGAACTAGTGTATGTCCCAATTCAAATGTGTATTGTACATCTCAAGCTTGTGAAAACATGTTTTTCCCCAGCAGACCTCAACAAAGTTCAAATGAGCTGGTCTATTGTAGCCCAGAGATAATATCTATGAATGTAGTCTAAGTCTAATGTCTGAATTTCTAGTCTAACAAGAGAAATATAAACACTAAAATCCACTGCAGATATCCATGCACGCCTTTTGAACTCTGTGGAAGTTGATTTAATGTGCTCTAGCACATCCTTCATTCATACTTCTTCTCTCACATATCATCTTAGCTCACATTCTTTTGCCTCCAGGTCAGTGCAATTATAGGGTTTGTAATGTAAACCTTTAAAAGACCTTCCAAGACGGCAGAGTATGTGGTGAAGTCACAGTATCCCAAAGCCATGTTTTTAAACTGGAATGCATGCTCTGCATTTCAGCTGAACAGGAAGCAGTGGCGGAGCTAGGGGGTTGCCGCGGCCACCATGGATATAATCATAGCCACCACACTGACCACCCCACTCATGTTAGCATTTTTAAACGACAAAAATAATTTATCAGCTATTGGTCTAGGTAGGAGAACTGCGATCCTGTCTATATGATAATATTCCGACTTTGAAACTCTCTGATAGGCATCGCAAGATTTTTTTCAGCATTCATAAACCATGGGGAGAGATACCGGAGTGAAGCGCGACCTCGCCTCTGTGCCTGGATCAACTACGAGTGATTGAGCAGTGACCACAGAAACACATCTTTTCGGGTGAGTAATTAAAATCAGAAAAAAATTATTACTTTGATTTCTTTCAGTTCTTTTAAAGATAAGTGTCAATTCAGCACAGTTGTATCAATGTCCTGTGGACCAGAAGTTGGAAACAGCTTTACAATAGCTGAGAACGAAGCCCCATTCGCACGGGATTAGTATTACCTGGGGACCTCTAGTCATTTGTAATAATTGCAGAGGTTGTCTGTGATCATAAATCTGCGAATCAGGCATGTCTGTAATTTGTAAAGTAAAAATACCCCCGCAAATTACCTAACGTTACCATGTTTTGATGAACACCGAGGTCCTGTTATAATATTAATCCCGTGCGAATCGGCATCTCTGTAATTTGGCGGGCTAATATCCCCTTTTTTAAGGTTTTATCCACCGTTTGCGAATAATGGAGGCTGTTATAATTGAAGTGTTAAAATTGAAGTGTTTTCATATTATTTCGGGTGTTGGGTCATAACCATACCTGCTAACACTGTCGTTTGGCCGGGAGTCTCCCGTTTTGTTATTTCTCATGGAAACAATAGGTTACTGTCGTAACCCCGGTTCTCTGAAACATCGAGTGGAGAGATCCACCTATGGGAAGGGCATCCTTACCTGACCTCTGCAGAAGCATCTAATTGCACCAAGTCTGGCTAGACAGACAGAAGCTCGCAGCCAATGCCAGGTAAGGCCCCACCCCCTTACCTGAGCGAATATAAGGTCTGCTTGCGCTGCTGTTCCTCAGTAAGTATATTCGCTTCTCGTGCAGCAAGCGGGGCAAAGCTGGTGGATCTCTCCACTCGATGTTTCAGAGAACCGGGGTTACGACAGTAACCTATTGTTCTCTTTCATCATCTCGTTTCGAGATCCACCTATGGGAGAGACATGGACAGCTCCCCGATTGCCCAATACACTCACAGTGAGGTTCTGAAAGCCAGAAAAGACGGTCACCCCCAAAGGGGCGGTGCATGACACGTCCCATAATTATGTCCCTGGCAGCCCTGATGCGCACGCATAGCTGCTGCGCACATACAGGACAGGAACATGTATGAGGCACACACACACACACATGTAATTAACCCAGCAACACATATATACCACCCAGGCCGGAATGTGAATGCATGCTTGGTGACATGAATGCGCACGGCCCACCGGCCCGTTCAACCCTCGTTACCATAACAATGTGTAAACAGGAGGTGAAGGAATATAACAAGGAGGGGCTATGAAGACCCCACTCCTAAAACAGAATGTGCTACCGAGGTTTTGGTGACATCCAATCGGTAGTAACGCACAAACGTATGGGGAGAAGCCCAGCTGGCTGCAGAGCAGATGTCCTGCAGTGATACTCCCCTGAACAAAGCCCAAGAGGCAGCTAAGCCCCTCGTGTAATGAGCTCTGATGGTACCTGGGGGCTGCACTCCCCTTGATACATATGCAACTGCTATAGCGTTCACAAGCCAATGTGAGAGGCGCTGTTTAGATATGGGACTCCCCTTATGAGGGGGTGCCCATGAAATAAAGAGCTGGTCGCTCTTCCGGAAAGCACTGGTCTTGGACATATATGCCTGTAATGCACGAACAGGACACAGAGCATTCAGCGTCTGATCCTCCGCAGAGGAAAAAGGCGGAGGGTGAAAAGCGGACAGCTCCAACACCTCCGAAGTCAACGCAGGGCAACATTTAGGCATAAAAGCCGGGTTAGGCTTAAGAAAAACCTTATCTCCACTCAAAGAGAATTTCGTGCACGAGGGATGTATTGAGAGTGCATGTAGCTCACTGACACGTTTGGCTGATACCAAGGCCAAGAGCAAAGCCGTCTTGAAGGACAACAGCTTCAAGGAAATACCTCCCAGGGGCTCAAAGGGATACTGAGACAGGGCCTCCAGCACCAAGGAGAGGTCCCATTCAGGGACGGTTCTCCTGATGACTGGCAAGGAGCGACGGGCACCCTTCATAAATCTGCGGATTAAAGGATTCTGCCCGACTGTTGAGCCCTCAAAGCCCACATGACAGGCAGAAATAGCTGCCAGGTAGACCTTAATTGTGGAAAAAGACCTGCCTTTATCCATAAGGTTCTGTAAGAAACACAAAATATCAGGAACTGAGCACTGATATGATGTGAGACTGCGCCCATCACACCACTCTTCAAACACTTGCCACTTACAACCATACAAGGACCGTGTAGAAACGGCCCTGGCATTTTGTATAGTGGCAACCACACGCGGGTGAAGCCCCAGCGCGTTTAAGTTTGACTTCTCACGGGCCAGACCCAGAGAGCCACCCTGTCCGGGTGTGGGTGATAAATTTCCCCGTTCGCCTGAGACAATAGGTCTGTGCAGAGGGGGAGGCGCCACGGCTGGGCGTATAACAGAGGGATTATCTCTGCCAGCCACGGTGCTTTGAGCCACCTGGGAGCTATTAGAAGGAGAGACAGGCCCTTCTCTCTCACTCTGGCCAGTGTGGGAATTATCAGGCACAGAGGAGGAAAAGCATACAGCAGCAGCTTGGGCCATGGGTGGGCCAGTGCGTCCACCCCGAGGGGCGCATCCGAGTCCTTTAGCGAGAAGAACATAGGACAATGGTTGTTTTCGCGCGAGGCGAATAGATCTACGGTTGCCTGTCCGAATCTTCTCCATATCATGCCCACTATCTGAGGGTGGAGGCGCCAATCTCCGTAGAGTGGGTTCCCCCTCGACAGAAGGTCCGCACCTCTGTTCAGAATACCTGGAACATGAGTCGCGCGTAACGACAGGAAAAACCGCCCGCTCCACACCAAAAGCTTGTGAGCTAGAGCGTGAAGTTTCGGTGAGCGTAAGCCGCCCTGCCGATTGATATACGCGACTGCTGTGGTATTGTCGCAGCGTACGAGCACATGATGTCCTAGCAGGCGAGGCAGAAAATAATTCAGAGCTTTCCATATGGTCAGGAGCTCTAAATAATTTATGTGTGCTGAACGTAGTATGCTCGGCCACACACCGTTCACCACTCTGCCCTCCTGGGTGGCACCCCAGCCTGTTAGGGACGCATCTGTCGTCACAACTTTCCGCATCACTACCGTTCCCAAACGGGTCCCCTGTGCGTAAAAGTCCGCGTCTCTCCAGTGGCGAAGAGCTGCCGTGCAGGCGCGCGTCACTGTCACAGAGCGGCAGAGATCGCGTACCGGGCTGAAATGTAGTGACAAAACCCATTTCATGAATGCTCTCATTCGCAGAAGTCCCAGCGGCAAAACTTGGATAGCTGAAGCCATAAGACCCTGCAATCTGAGGCATGTGCGATACTGCACTCTCGCCCCCTCTCTGAACTGCGACACGCAGCTCATTAGAGAGAGGACGCGCTCCTGGGAGAGACGCGCTCGCATGGAGACCGAGCTCAGCTCCAAGCCCAGGAAAATCACACTCTGGCTGGGTGTAAAATTGCTTTTGGTCACATTCACCCTGAACCCGAGAGATGTGATGTGTGTAAGCACGCTGCAGGTGTCCCGCAGCACTTTCTCTTCCGATTCGGCCACGATGAGCCAATCGTCTATGTATGTCAAAATCCGCAGACCTGACATTCTCAGGGGAGCCAAGCTCGCCTCCGTACACAGACAAAAAGTCCGAGGGCTGAGTGAGAGCCCGAAAGGAAGAACAGTGAATTCGTAACATATGCCTAGATAGGCGAAACGAAGAAACTTCCTGTGTGGCGGATAAATGCTTATGTGGAAAAAAGCATCCTTGAGATCGACCGACGTGAACCAGTCGTTCTGTTTTATGGCGCGGGCCAGAGTGCCGTGGTTTAACATTCTGAAATTGTATTTCCTCAAATGTTTGTTCAACATTCGGAGGTCCAAGATGGGGCGGAGAGAGCCGTCCTTCTTTGGGACCAGGAAATAACGGGAATAAAACCCTTGACTTATCAGGCTGGGAGGTACCACCTGAATCGCTCCCTTCATTAAGAGAGAAGAGATTTCGTCTTTCAGAATATGAGCGGAGCTCTCCTCCGCGTGAGAAGAGAGAACGCCGTTGAAAAGCGGGGGTTTCATTACAAACTGCAGTCTGTAACCCTGCATAATTGTTCGCATCACCCACTCTGGAGGCGCAACAGTCTGCCAGGCGGACTCGTAATTCGCGAGCGTCCCCACCGGGGCCGGTGAAGCGCCGAAATCCTCGCATACGCTCTGTTGGCTCCTTTGCGATGCAATGGCGCCATCTAGCGGACACACTAGGGGCGGCATGCGTGGATGTAGAAAGATGTTCTCTCTCTGCAGAGAGACGTACTCTCCCTGAAACGAATTCAATAGATTCGTTTGTTTCATTGTGTTTTTTGTGTGTTTGGTGTTGGGGAACACCGGGGCCGAAGCCTTTATTAGTTGGGTGAGGGGAACAATGTGTGTGCTGTGTGGTGACACTGTTTGACCACATTCCCTCGCAACCGACCCCCTGAACGTGGGGGGAGGAAACACAGCGGCCACTGAACGCACGGGCTGGGAACCCTGGCCGGCCCCTCCGCGAGAAAACCTCCGTCTTTTGGACAGGGGTTCTGGGACAGAAGGAGAGTCCGATGGGCTTGTGGCTCGTGAACGAGGACTCTCTGCCCCCAATGGTCGGACATCAGGCCGGCCGCTTGCGTTTAGAGTCGGTCGGGGTTGGGTTGGGGGGTTTCCCAGCCGCGGCGGGAGACGTTCTTCCCCAGGGTTTAGCAGAGGGTGGGTTACTCTGCCGTGGAGGGGGTTTGTTGCGCGGTTTCTCCCTGCTATGATGCGGGTTTCGCACCGTGACGGGGGGGTTAGGCAAACGCGCAGTGGGCAACTGACGCGGAGCAGCTTTCTTAGGGAGGCACAACTTGAAAGCCTCGTCCTCTTTCTTTTTGTCGTCGCACCGTTGCTGCATCAAAGCCACGGCGGGACCGAAGAGAGCCTGGCCAGGCTCGACCGGAGCGCCCGCAACGCGCCTCTTCTCACTGTCAGGGAGTCCCGACAGGTTCAGCCAGAGAGCACGCTCCCCCACTACAGAAAGCGCCATGGAGCGCCCGCAAGCTTGGACAGCCTGCCGAGCATTGCGGAGGACGAGGTCGTTGACCGTAAGGATCTCCTTCCACAAGGTTGGCGAGGGGGATCCTTTGTCCAGCTGCTGCCCCAAATCCTCCAAAATTTCCGCCTGGTAAGCGGAAAGCAGGGACGAAACATTGAGAGCCCTGACAGCCAAGGCCGAGGATTTATAAGCGGCCTGATGAACAGAGGCAGAAAAACGGTCCATTTTGCCCGGCAAGACCGGCTTCGGAGGGGCGAGCAGCCCGCCCTGGACGGGGTTGAGATGCCTGGCGATCGACGGCTCGACAGCGGGGGGATCACCCAAGCCGAGAGCCGCCATGTCTTTCACCTCCAGACCCGCGAGACCGTGTTTGAGGTTCAGCGGGTCGCTCCAGTAGTGCCTCACGTGCTTCGCGCACGCTGGCAGGACGGGGAAGAGTTGTTTCCTCGGGCCGGGCGGGGGACCCAGCACTTTCCCATCATACACATCCCTCTCCTGGTCGGTGGCGCTCTGCGGAGCCGGCCACGGAATGTTAAGGCGAGCGGCCGCTCGTTCGCACACGTCCAGGAGGATGGACTGGGGTAAGGCCGCGGGGGGTTAGCCTGGTAAAAACCAGAGAGTGGGATGGCCTCCTCGTCCTCTGAGACCCCAAGAAGGCCCGCGTCGTCTTCATCGCCGGAACCAGCCGGTTCATCGGCGAACGGGAGGTTGCCCGCGAAGATATCCTCTTCGGGGAACGCAGGATTAGGCAGGTCAGCCCAATGAAGCGACGTCGCGCCCCGGGAGGCCCCCGGAGGCGCGTCGCCGTCACCGTGTCCCCCATCCGAGTCAGAAAGGCCGAGCTCGATACACTGGGTAGCGGCAACTTTGAGTCGACGCCGCAGGAGCTTTTTCGGCAGCACAAGGCAATGGCTGCAATGCTCCGGGTTCTCCAAAGCCTCTTCCGCATGCTTGAGGCCCAAGCAGACCACGCAGAACTCGTGAGAGTCCTTAGCTGCGATGAGAGCCCCGCACGCGGCCGGGCAGGCCCGTGATGAGCTGGTCCCGGGAGCAGTGGCAGATTTAGAGAGCGACATGTCGGCGAAAAACTCGTTAATATCCGTGGCGGGCAGCCGTGGAAAGTAAAGGGGGAGCAGTTGAAAAAAGCACGAGCGTGGGCGGCTCAGGATGCCTAGAAAAAAAACACAGCTAACCTGGCTGAATAGACGACTGTCACGTCTAGCGGAGGCTGATCAGACGATATGTCCTCCTGAAGACACACAGTGAGCAGCGAAAATCCAACCTAACTGTGTTAAAGCAGAGATCGCGAGAAGCGAATGACAACTGAGGAACAGCAGCGCAAGCAGACCTTATATTCGCTCAGGTAAGGGGGTGGGGCCTTACCTGGCATTGGCTGCGCGCTTCTGTCTGTCTAGCCAGACTTGGTGCAATTAGATGCTTCTGCAGAGGTCAGGTACGGATGCCCTTCCCATAGGTGGATCTCGAAACGAGATGATGAAAGAGAACTCCCGTAACATTTGAAACCCATTCGGTGATGTTCTGTCTGGCTCACGTTTCAACTCCAAGTCTGTTCTAATTTAACAGCTCATTTTAGTCTACATTAGATTTTTTAAGCTTGAGTGCAACACATGACAAGTTTGTGCGTGTAGTTTTGTTGGGATAGCTCTGGGGCATTTCTGAGGGTGATGACGGTGACTGTTGTGAAGTACTGTTGTAAAGACCTACCTGCAGTCTGCCAGCATTCATCTCCAGCAGGATGAAATCAGTCTGCCCTTCAGCCAGGAAAAGCAGGCCGCTCTGACAGGAGGTGCGGAAGCGGACGTGCAGTGTGTTACGGCTAGACGACTCCGTTCCTTTTAACTGCACAAATCCATCACCATAGAAAGAAGCTGCACAGAGGAGAATTTTACTCATGAAGATTTTTTCTTGCTCTGAAAGCTGCATGTGTTAAAATGTAAATTCTGTCATCATTTATTCACCCTCTTGTCATTTCAAACCTTTATGACTTTCTTCCACTGAACACAAAGGAAGATATTTTGAAGAAAGTTGGTAACTGAACAGCACTGGCCCCCATTCACTTCTATTGTATTGACACAAAAAACAATGCAAGTGAATGAGGGCCAGTTGACAGTATTCTTCAAAATATCTTCTTTTGTGTTCTGCAGATAGTCATACAGTTTTTATTTTTGGGTGAACTATCACTTTATTTCATGTTATGCAATACAATGTAATTTCTATAAGCTGCTACATGAAAGCAAATACATTGTAATTAGTTGACCCAAAAGAAATATTTTTAATGAAACTGTGTGATCTGAAATATAACTGATTCATCAAGACAGACATATTTTCACACAGCCTTGCCATTGTGAATAAAACAGAAACACTTCACTTCCACGGACAGGCCTGATGACACCAGGGAAGAGCTGTGATATCCATGTGCTTGTGCTGGCATGCTTTGCCCTGACAGCACCTTGCTCTCAACATAAAAGACTCTGACGTGGCCACATTGTCTTAGCCCTGCTGCCCATAGATGGAGTCTTGGACGCAGCTGTTTTTCAACTCAGCCAGTGCTGTCACCCTCTAATCTGCACTAATGTGTTGTGCACTCTCATCTCATCCTCAAGTGTTACTATAGCAGTTAAGCCTTTAATTAACACAAAACACATATTTGCTTTTTAAAAGTTTAGAACTTTTTTTTAAATTATTTGTGGTACCATTGATAATGGGTAAATTGCTATCCGTTAGCCTTTTAATAAAGAAAATCTCATTTATTTTAATGGCCTTTGTTTATAAATGTAAGATATTTAGTTTGCATTGCCAAACTGTATCACAACTGTAACCGATTCAAATCAGATTTAATGTGATAACACAGATTGTCACAGATTATCATACTGATGCTCATTTAAACTAGATCTACAGTTATAAAATTGGAAATTAAATTGAAGAACCACTTTTGGTGAAACCAGAAGAGACAGAGAGGAGAAAGACTGGAACACAATGCTATCTCTAGTCTATTATTATCACAGTAAAGAGTAAAAGTTATGCAACTGACATCCTGGAGATGTTATAAGTCTGGACACTGCACTCCAAAACTAGACCAAAGAAGGCATCTATTCTTCAGCAGAGCAAGATCTTGAGAGTTCAGTGAAGCTGACATTGTAAAGCACAATTTCAATTTATCAGCAACTACCTATATCATGATAAACATTTGCATTTGACAATCACGTTGAGAATTTTATATCATTAAGAATATGTTTATAAAAGATACAAAAATATTGCCTCATTTTCCCATGACTGTATTTTCTTCTTGCACTATTGCTTTCTGCCTTATTATGCAAATGTCTTATTCATTCTATATAGTGCAATGATACATGAACACTTTTCCTTTTCTTGGCCTTTATTCAACTGTTTGGCAAGCTGTGAATATGAAATGTCTCAAGGGGTACATTAAAACCGAGAGTCACAATTCTATAGAATTTCAATGCACTGATATCATATTGAATTGGATTACTTATTTTGAGGGCACATGCAATGACTATAAACACACTAAAGGGTGAAATGCAAACATTTACATTTTAATGTATTATTAGTATTACCTTCTCATTACCTTAAAAAGTAAAAAACGTAAACAATTTACTAATTAACCAGCACCAGCCATATGAAATTCTAGGGCAGGCTATGGGCACTGGTGTATAAAAACGAAACGTAATATATAGCCTAGAACCAAAGATCATTCGCTGTCCTCATTGAAGCCCCCAATTGAAATGTTTTAGACAACGTTGAAAGCTGGATTATGTCATTCCTTGCAGTTGCCATACTTGAACGATCAAAAAACTTACCCCCTTGTGCGAGTCCGACAAAGAGCAAAAGCAGTCCGATTAAAAGGGTCGCCCTCATTTTAACATCAATGCAGTGTGTTTATTCCGCTTGAAATGCCGAAAGGTTGTGTTTCAAATTCATTGTGTAACCAAGTTCAATGCGGTTCGACAAGTCCTCACTTAAAAATCTTTTCACAAACTTGTCTACTCGACCAGCGAGCAGGGGAGTCTAGAGCAGGACAGAGAAACTCCGCCTTCTCAAGCTTTTCTCTCACTACAGATACTTACACCCCAACCCCCACCCCCCCCCCCCCACTTGTCTACTCGACCAGCGAGCAGGGGAGTCTAGAGCAGGACAGAGAAACTCCGCCTTCTCAAGCTTTTCTCTCACTACAGATACTTACACCCCAACCCCAACCCCAACCCCATCCCCCCCACCCCACGACAACCTTGAACACGCATTAAATGTAAGACGGGAATTTTACGCGCAATTAAACTCCCCTTGGCACCATTTTTACTCGTATTATTATTTGTTAGTTTATTAACTTCGTCACTCGTTCCGATGATAAATAGGCTATGACACAATACAAATGGTATAACCAGTACCTATTGCGTTATTTTACATTACATTTACATTTATCAGACGCTTTTATCCAAAGCGATTTACATTGCATTATCCTATACATTTATTTCTAAGTAATTTATGTGCAATCCCCTGAGATCGAACCCACGACATTGGCGTTGTTAGCGCCATCCTCTTACCACTCGAGCTACAGGAAAGCTTTTAACGATTTTACCTATTAAGCCATTGCCAGCCTATTACATTGATATAATGTGGTCTAAATAAACAGATACATGTGAACACATGTATTATTTTTAATTATAGGTATATTGTAACAAACTAACCATTGAGACATATTTTCTATGGAAAATAGGAATTAAATAGGTATTCCCGTAAATATTTTGTCACTCTTCGTTACATGAATCTCGTTTGGTACCATTCCCTATTTGAAATTACCTGGATAAAAACTTATTCTAATAAAATAATAACTACCATATAGATGTTTTGTAAATCATCTTAAATGGCTTAAATAACATGTTTGAACTTTTGAAACTTTATTGAACAACATAAACATAACATAGCCTAACATTAATTAAGCAAACGGTAAAATTAATAGAAAAGAAAGAAAAGAACAATACCATGGCTCAAAACAAAGAAAAAAATAGATTTTTTAAAATGATGTGGCGTTGCCAGTTGACATGCGTCTTGTCCCGCCCAAGTGAGCCAACGAACCAATAGGAGTAGCCTGCTACAGGAAGTCGGGGTTGTGCATTCATGCAGTGCGCAGATAGAGATATGGGACACTGGTATGTCATCTGCAGGTGATCTCCCTTTACGTAATGTAGTCTTTGCATCACTGATTTTTACTGAGTATTAATTTTGGTATGTAGAAAAATCGAGAAACTGCTTTTCTTTTAACTGCACATTTGCTTCCTTGTCAATCCTTGTAAATCGTTTATGTTTGAATTGAGTTTTAAAGGAAGAAAGCCGTGCTGTAGACACATTCAGAAGCTAACTTTAAGAAGACGTTATTTTTATATATCTCACTTTCGACATAATCAGATTTTATACATGTTTATGAATCGTATTGAAATATCACTGTTAAAATGGACTATCCGCTCATAAAATGCGTAGTGAGATACGTCTTTGTTTTACATGATGTTGACATCATACACAATGTTCAAAGTCTATGTTGCTTGTAAATGAGATGAAGTAATCTTAATCTATAAATCGTTTTTAATTAAGAAATAGGTAATTATACAATTTTATGATTGTATTGATTTGAAAAAAAGAATAATGTGGTGGCTCCATGTGTATCTGTAATTGTGTAACACAAAAATGTCATAAAAAGCAAGATCCTTTTAAAGTGATTTTCTTGATATAATATAATCTGTATCATTTTGCTACCCTAGGTATAAAATCTGATAACCAGCAGCTGTCATAAAAAAATGTAAGTGTGATATTAAAATGATGTCATATTTTGTTACTTTGTAAATAAAATGAATCATGTTTGCCCATTATATACAGTATGGGAGATACACTGTGTACTTCTAAAGAGCTTTACTTTTCATTACAGGATTGGGTTGAAGTGCTATTTCTCTCTTCCAGTGGTAGCAGGGGCTTTTTTTGTGGGACTCCCTTATAGCATCTCTCTGGTTGCCCAGTGGCTTTATGGCTGGCCCAATAAACCTGGGTACCAAAAATATATGGAGGCTCTCAAACCAAGGTGACTGCATGAATCGATTTAAACAACTTTTATGGTTTTGCTTGTTTTTTTTCTAATGTTACTTTCCTGCAGGCGCATATACTGTTTGACAAGAGCCGTGCTAGAGATGCTGAAGTATCTGCAGTATGGGAAACTGTACTTTCAGTGGAAATTGTGGTACAAAGATGACAAAAATAGCAAGCACTGTGTGAAAGTTAGTTAATAACAACATGTGACATTGGTTGGTGTAGTCACAGAGATTTTTTTTTTCTTTAAATTGATCGTTCTTAGACTAGACCAGTGGTTCTCAAACTTTTTCGTTGTAAGGCCCCCTTTGTGTTAAGTGCATCGCTTTGTGGCCCCCCCATATAAAGACGTATAATCTTAAATTTAGAATTTTAATTAAAGCAAAAACATTCAATTATACAATGCTGGAACCTCAATTCGTTTGGTTGGTGGTGTCATTTTTCTGATGTTTGATTGCATAAAATCTATGATAAATTTCTATATTTCATAAAATGCCACAAAATCTGTGGCCCCCCTGGATCCATCTTGGGGCCCCCAGTTTGAGAACCACTGGACTAGACTAATGGAACAGAAATTTTAATATTAGAAGGTTATAAAAAATTCAGTTACTAAATACATGGTATACCACCTTCCTTCTTAGGGTATCACCTTTGGTCGGCGAGGTAACAAACTAGATTTATACTATTCGCCAAGTATGGACAATTCTGATGCTGCTCCTGTACCGGTGGTTATATTTGTGTATGGAGGTGCGTGGGGCTCAGGAGAAAGATCCATTTATTGTCTTTTAGCCCTACAAATGGCAAAAGAGCTTAATGCCTCTGTAATTTGTCCTGATTATTCCATATATCCAAAGGTGAGCCATCTGTCTATAGTATATATAGTATTATAAAGTTTTTTAAGCTTTTTTAAACTGACAAATTTGAAATGTGCAATATGTGTTGTGTTTTCAGGGAAATGTTCTAAATATGGTTCAAGACATTTGTGATAGTTTGCTGTGGGTGAGAGAAAGGGGCCAAACGTTCAATCTTGACAAAGTAAGTGTTAAACCCTAGTCCACTGTTAACTTCTGTAGAAACGGTTGAAGTGGTTTGGCTTGCATTTATATGTTTCTGTAGCTTCAGTTTTCTGCATATTAAAGCACGGATTGTTGCCACCATTTTAAGTGTGGATGCCCTTAGCAAAATTAACCATGGTTTAACTATAGTAACAATAGGTATTTGGTTTAATTTGTAGCAAACCATAAGAACCATATAGTCTCACAATAACCATACTTTAACCATGGTATTTTTAGTAAAGTGTATGTAAATATTTTTGTAGTAAAGTACTTTTAATTCTGATTGTTTTTTAAACAGGACAACATAGTTTTAATGGGTCACTCTGCAGGGGCTCATCTGTGTGCCCTTACCACGTTGTTTCTTGTGAACAGTCCAGAAGAGCTATTCATTGAGGTCCACAAACAGAGAGAACTTGTATCTGCCATTAAAGGAAATATTGGTAAGGCACCATATTTTTGTTATTACACTGTATTTCTTGTAACATAGTGATTGCTGTGTCCCAGCTTGTAAATTAATTTCAGTCATTTTGTGATTATTGATTTTGTAACAGGTCTGAGTGGAGTATACAATATAATGGATCATTATAAACATGAGAAAATGCGGGGTGTTGAATATGTGTCAACAATGCACAAAGCTATGGGTGGTCTGGAGAACTTTGATTATTACTCGCCAACATCATTATTGAAGAAATTGAATGAGGATCAGTTAAAACGGTATGACATTCAAATCATTGCTTATCTCTACACAGTCACTATAGGTGTACAGTATATTGTTTATCTGTGTGGATGGTTATATCTGTTTAGTATTGTACTGTCATTGTTAGTCAGGAAGTAGAAGTTACAGCTTGTTTATTAATGCAGTTTTTAAAAGATCACTTACAAAAAGATGCATAATACAGCAAGGCTGTTGGGTGAAGAAGCTTTTTGTTTAAAACTGAGTTACTACGAAGGCCAGAACAATACACTGCTTTGACAGAAAAAAACACACGGACGTGTACAATATACAATTGTACGGCTAGTAGTTAACACTAACATTTGGGCTTGTTATGATTTTGTACAGAGTTCCACCAGTGGTATTACTCCATGGAACCAGTGACATCATAGTACCGGTGGAGTCATCAGTGAGATTGTCTGACCTCCTCACATCTCTTTCTATCAGGATGTCTCTTCATCTAATACCTAAAATGAACCATACTGAGATGGTCACTGATCTTATGGCACCAGACAGGCACTTTTACCACACTGTTTTTGGCTGTATTAAACATGAGTACAGTAAATTTCAGGGTTATGTGGCATGATAATCTATTCACCAAGTAATTTTAAAATTGTTGTAGTAATTTTCAATTTGCCAAACATTAATTATTATTTAGAGAACTTGTTTTTTTTATAGTGGTTTTGTAAGTTTACATTGAAATGTTTAATTTTCAGCGCGATGTTGCAGTATTTATACCTCATTTAAAACATGTGCTCAATACTCCTTTGTACAAGATGGTAAAACATATGTGCTTGTTATCTGCCAGATTATAATGTTTAATTCATTGTAAAATAAGAAGAGAACAGTAAGGATAAATGGATACTGTAACATGAGTGAAAACTGTATTCTTACCTTGCTTTATCTTACCTTACTCGTGTAGGAGTTTAAATCTGTAGTACTCCTAAAATATATATATTTAAAAAAAAATTGGGCCCCAATATACAGATTCAGTTATTGTCACATTAAATAATAATATAAGCTCACAGCTGTTTTAGTTAAGGAATGTGGTTTATTCAGATTTCCCTTAATTTAGTATTTTCATGGTTGTGACAATATGTCGATGCAGGGAACGAGTCGTCAACATTAACATAATTATTAAATAACCTTTCATTAACCTATTCACTTTATAGGTTTACTGCCACAGTGTCATGACATAGGTTTTATGTAATTTGGAGTTAAATTGACTGCAACGTAACTTCACGAATAGCACAGGGAAATTCCATTCAAAGGTCAACCGTACCATGAAAATATAATTTTTCACCGTACTGATAGCTCAGATGTCTCTCTTAGTCTAAAGCTTTATATATTTTTAAAGTATGATATTCCATAGTCAGGCAAGTGCTGCTTTAAGAATTTTCACATGATCACATTCCTCCTAAAATTTTTAATATAATGAAGACCTATTCCTTCTCCATTTGTTGGGTATTATTGCTTCTGGTTTGTGGATATTTTCATTCACAAAAATCCTACAAAATAGTAAAAATCCTACAAAGTGCAGTCTCTCAAAAATTGTGTCTTTTGGAACAATCAAGAAATATTTATTTCCCTTTTTCAAAATAGAAAACGTGTAGACTGATTTATTTCTGATGTGTAGACTCTATCGAGAGGGCTTTAGGGAAATATAAACAGATGGTTCAGTTTTCTGTATTGGTAAAAAAATATTTCAAGTGGGAAAATGTCGCATCTTAATGCTAGAATTGCCCCACAGTTACTACATTCGTAGGCTTCACTATTCTCGAGAAACTAACCATTTTTAACCGGAAAGAAGTAGGCTATATGAGTTATACAAATAGTCAAACACTAAGAAATCTGATTTGTACTGTAATTGTTTTAGTTTATTTGAATTAATATTAAATAATATTTTATATCATCTTGAGGCCCCTTGAATGTTTGTTTGGGCACCCTAGTGAGCCCCAGTCCCCTGGTTGTGAAACACTGGGATAAACGGAATATAGATGATGAATGGATTGAGTGTCAATTAAACTAACCCTTCTGAAATCGCATTAGTACTGAGACATTGTCCTCCTGTTTTTATCACGAGAATAGAAGAATAGTTCATCTTTAAAACTCACTGTACCATTGTGTGGGTATGGCCAGCAGGTGTCGGACGTTTTCCGTATTTTTAAAGTATTACAGCGAGCACTGTGAGGCAGCGTCTCCCACACCGCTGAGATGAAGTAAAGCTGGAGCTGGGACGAGCTCAAGTCTGTGTTGTTTGGGATGTCGAGGATTAAATATGGCCACTAGCTAGCTGGTCTAACAGAAACAGTAAGCGCTTCGGAAGCACCCGTGAAATATGGACGGACAGAGCGCGAGAGGATCTCTATAAAGCGTTTCTCGCTGAAGCTGAGCACATAGGCTGGTCTGGTGAGTTCTCATGGATATGCGGATACACAGGAGACATGCAAAACACGCATATACACACACTTCCCACTGGTGCTAGTCTCCTTCCTATTCAATACAGCTTCGTATTTGTACATTTCTTTTAATACGTCAAGATGTTGTTAAGCTAAAGTAAACGATATTCCGTGCAGTCAGTGTATCTGAAGATGAAATGCAGTCAGACACGTATAGTGTGTAGCCCGGCTAGCTGCTTCGGCTAGGATATGGAGACCCCGCTAGCTTGTTAGCTGCAGGTAAAGAATCATTCATGTGGGGGAAAATACACACAGATGCCATCGTTTATTACTACAGCCCTGGGGTTATCTAATATTTGTTATGGAAATACATATTTTGAGGATGTCTGGAGAGATATATTTGTGTGAGCGTTTACCGTCACTGGATATATCGCTTTACTCGCGACTGTGTTGAATTTATTGGTGATTTCTGTTAATGCAACGTACGTTTAAAACGTTAATTTTCTTAGTTGGATCCGTGTATGCGAGTCTTTTCCTCGTTTTTTTGTGAGGTCATTTTTAATGCGGAACCATCGTTTACCATGGCTTAAGTCTTTATCGATATTTCGCGAATAACATTACAACCGTTAAAGACAAATTAAGACTAAAACATTCCAGTAATATCGCGTATGATGATTTTGTAGTGATTGATAAGAACATTGTGTGATGGTGATGTGGTGGACAGCTGCTCCAGGTGAGAGGTCGAGGACTCGAGAACAGCTGTGTGGCCTCAGCACGTCCAGACTGCTTGTTTGTATGCCATTGCATATGTGTTTTGACTTTTTAGTGTATGCAAGCTACCCTTTGCAAAAAGTATAAGACACAAACTACAATTGTGGCTTTATCGTATAAACAATAAACAACTGGTTGAATTATGCAAATCATTGAATCTGTGTGCTGATATTCAAATCATCATAGCATTGGCCTGGGTTCATCTCACTGTGACATGACCTAAATTAAATACTAAACATATCTATGTTTTTATTTTTTATTTGGCGTACAGCATGCTGACCTTTACCAAACAGAATATTTGTTTTAGCTCAGTATGTTTGCAAAGCGTGATTTTTGGTTTTAGGATGTGTTTCCAAATGTGCTCATAAAAAAATCTGTTGTTGCATTGCATCTTGAGTGTCATTAGGTGTCCGTTTTACAGTAGTGTATATAAGCTTAAGACAGTGAGTCACGCAGGAAATAAGTAAGTCACGCATTTCATGTGCTATTTTACACAATACAGGCTTTTAATTATTAGCGTTGACTACGTGACATTGTTGACTCATATTTGCAAAGAAATTAAGGTTAAGAATTTTCTTTCAAAGTTGAATGCTATTAAAGATGTGTCACGTGGTTAAATAATAGATCTCTGTTTCTGAATAATTTGTGTCATTGCAGACTGGTTTTGATTTCATAATTTTTTTCCCAAAAATGAAAACTTTATGGATTACTCACTTTCTAGTTATTACAAACCTGTATACATTTCTTTGGTTGAACACAGAAAGATATTTTGACGAATGCTTGTAACCAAACAGTTTTTGGACCCCATTGACTACCATAGTAGGAAAAATTACAATGGTAGGCAAAAGTTTGTTGTCCTACATTCTTCAAAATATCTTCTTTTGTGTTGAACAGAACAAAAATTACAAAG
Organism: Triplophysa rosa; assembly: GCF_024868665.1. NCBI lineage: Eukaryota > Metazoa > Chordata > Actinopteri > Cypriniformes > Nemacheilidae > Triplophysa > Triplophysa rosa. The sequence goes on along the minus strand of NC_079891.1, from coordinate 16,501,228 downwards.
CAATTTTTCCTACTATGGTAGTCAATGGGGTCCAAGAACTGTTTGGTTATGAGCATTCTTCCAAACATCTTTCTGTGTTCAACTGAACAAAGACATTTCTACAGATTTAGAACAACTCGAACGTGAGCAAATGATGACAGAAATTTTATTTTTGGGTGAACTATCCCTTTAAACATCGTATCTATGTCAACTCTAAGCAAGAAAAATGGCTGTTGGGATCATTGTTCTTGATTTTCTTGTGCGTTTGTATTGCATTGTAGATGGAATTGGATAGTCTGTGTTAAGTAGGCTTTTACCGTTGTTCCAGACCACAGTTAGTACAGAGTGTATATATCCTGTGAATCAGATGACTTGCTTCCTCTTTTCAAAATGTCTCTGATGGAGATTAGAGAATGACTACTGGACCTGTTGATTTTTCGTATATTACTCTGTGATCGTTGTATAACCACCACCTGCTCGTTGAATGTTATCGATAAAGCCTCTCCCCCCCATACTTCCAATATGGTATCTCCTGGTGTGACACTGGTCATCCCCCATGGTGTAGCCACGTGGTAGAGCTGGTGACAGGGAGGATCAGCTGTGCCAGTCCCTGCAGGCTGCTTGGCTCTTTGGTGCACAGGTCTCCCGGCACTGCCAGCGAGGAGAGTGAATCGAGCTCACTCCTACAGCATCCTATAAATGGTTTGCCTTTTTTTCATGTCGAGCAGCACAGACTAGGAACGTTTATTTTCTCCACTATCTTTGGATCGAAATTGCGTCGGTAACAACAAGGGATGCTTGCGGAGCACAGAGAGAAGGGCAGGTATGGAAAAAACATGTTTGATCAGTGTGTCTCCATGGTGACAAGGCGTTTGTTTATGGATTGTAGCTTTGTGTCATGGGTTTATTTGCTGCAGTGGTGGTCTTGAAATGACTTTTTGTCTTTTAATAGTATCGGGCAGTGCTTCACTGAGAGTTTTCGCAAATTTGGCTGGCATGTGAGATTTTATGCGTGGTGATGGTTGTTTTGATGAAATTAAAGGACATTAAAGGTAGAGCAGATGAGTTGGCAAATGACAGATGGCAGAGCTAGAGTGAAACGATGGCGCCCTTCCATCTGATAAAGTGAAGCAACAAGAGATTGCTGTGAGTTTCATATGCAAAAATAAGGTTAGATATCTGGCCTCGCTCATTTCTAGAAATAATGGAAGGTTTGCGTCAGACAGTGTAGGTGTAAATTGTTTTCCCAGTCGTTGTTTTTCCGATTTTTTTGTCATGTTTGAAGACTTTAAGTACATTATTTCTGGCTGTTGTTTGTAAATCAAGTAAGGACATGTTTGAACTGACGAAAGGTCTTCATTAAATGCTGACGCATTCGGCACAATGACTTGACAGAGGATAGTCTTTTGACTGATAGAGGATATTTTGTCATGCAAAGTAGCAAGTAGCATATATTTATGTTGTTCAATTAATGTTGTTGAATCTTGATCATCATTTTGGACCATCTTGATTTGGCTTGTAGATATGCTGAGCCATTATCATTTTTGCTTGATTTGCTTACGTAAATGTTGAAGATACCAGTCAAAGGCAGTCTGAAGAAAGTTTTTGCAGTTAAAAATGGGGATGGAAGAACATTTTCTAGATTAATTGTTACAAAATGTTAAGTCCAAGTATTAAGTTTTTAATCACTGGAGTTTAGATTTTGCCACATTACAACATTGACGACAACAGCGTAAGCTATGGTGACATCTAAGATTTGCAAAACTCAAGCTATACCCCAAATAAAAACATACACGGTGCTGCAACTGTATTATACATAGAGTTGGTTTAGCATTGCCATTGTATAGTCATAGTCTTGTGTTATTGTATAGATATTCTTCCTGTATTGTGAACTGTAATGGTATATTTTTGGGGGTTTGCTACTTTTTAATTCTTAGGGTTTGATTAATAAAGTTAAATTCCAAATCTAAAGGATTTATATTAAATTAATTACATTTTAATAAAATACATAAAAATCTAAAGGTTTTCAATGAATCTACATAAGAGTGCATTTAATTTCTTGTAAACCATTTTGTATGCTTCTTCCAAAAATATGCCAAGGAAATATAAATGTGATCTTTAGTCTGAAAAAAGGTTTTCATTCAAATAATTAAAACATTACAGGATTCACATCTGTATTTTATAACTTGAGCCAATGAAAAATAAATAACTTGCCCTAAATAATATTTTATATGTCTATGAAAGCTATTTTATAAAACCTGGCACAAAAGTATATTTTTCTTGTTGAAGAAAGTCAATTAATTTAAATTCTGTTTTTGATCTAAACAAAAATATATAGATTTAATCAAAACAAAAATTCACATTTAAGAAATAATATTACAAAATTATTTGTTTTCACAAATCAAATAGATATAGATTTAATGAAACAATTGTTTCTCATTAAAGAAATATGTATTAGAAATTATTTGCGTTATTATTAGTTTTAAACAAAAATATATGGATTTAATAAAACATGATTCCCATTAATTATATCAAAAATCTAATAAAAAAGACACCAATAATTTTTATTTCAATATTTATTAACTTTAATAAAGTACATTACTTTCATACATCCACAATTTCAGTATTGTCAGATTTTTAACTTGTAAAAGCTGGCAAACATTGACCTTAGAAAACAACAGCCTTTATTGTCCCTCAAGTATGACGCCAATGTCTTTCGGTACAGCTTGTGCATCTCTAATGACTGCTTTCCTGATGAAAAATTTGTTCAGCCTCTTCCTTCTCCGACACCTGGAAAAGAATTTAGGAAGGAGAAAATATCAAGAATCTCTCACACACAACATCCTCACACACACACGCGCATTCTCACAAACGCATACATTCCCTCTCATGCATACACACTCTTAAAGGTGCCATAAATTGAAATCACAATTTTAACCCGAGCTTTTGTTATATAAGAGGGAATCGTATTCACGCGAACATCCTGTAAGTGTCAGAACTGAAAACGCCCTTGTTACTGAGATTGCATCTGTTATTGACACCAGGCCCAGCGAATGTCAGGTTCTGGAATGCACCTATCTATGACGACATTGATAGGTTGAACCCCACCTCCAAAGAAAAATATCAACGACTACTTCTCCAGCCCCGCTCACTGGTTCATGACAGAAGCAGTGGTGTGGAACCAGATAGAGCTAGCAAGCAATAAACAAACATGTCGTTAAAGATAGCTAAATATTGTGCCATCCCAGGTTGTGGAAGAATACAGTCGCTGCATAACCTTCCTTTGGATTCTGATATTAGGAATGCGGGGTTAAAGTTTATTTTTAAAGACGTTCCAGCTCATGTGGGAAAAACATGGAGCGTTTGTTCGTTTCATTTCTCCGAGGATTCCTTCGTGAACAAGGCACAGGATTTGTAGAGAGACTCAAATTAAAAAGCAGTGCTGTGCCGTCCATATTGGATCCGATACGAATGGCGCAGCAATCTTATGTGACTGTGAGTAAAACATTTTTGTACTATGCGTCACTATTGCTTTGTTATTGATCGATTGATCTATGCAGAGGTTGTCTGTGATCTTAAGCCCGTGCAAATCGGGATCTCTGTGATTTGGCAGGCTCATGTATCGTTTTTTAAGGTTTTATCCACCGTTTGCGAATAATGGAGGCTGTTTGAAGTGTTTTGGTATTATTTCGGGTGCTGGGTCATATCCATAAGTTACTGGGAGTCTCCTGTTTGTTTATTTATCATGGAAACTCGTAACATTTGAGACCCGCGATCGTGGTGATCTTTTGTCCGGTTCGCGTTCCGGTCCGGTTCGGTTCGTTTCATATATTATTAAACGCAATACAGCGATAGGCTATACAAACTATACTCAAAGCCTTGCCATCACATCTGCGAATGCGTCACATGAAATACTGATGTGGGGAGGTCATTTATAAATCACAAGGAGGTCTCCAGATTATTATAATGCCCTGCGAAAACTGTGAATGGTGCTAATGTGCCTAACGTTACGTCTCAAACCAAATTCACAGAAGGCTCCAACTACGCAAACTGCTATCCAATCAAAGCGGTGGGTGTTTACTTATAAAGTCTTCAATGCGGCACGCCCATTAAAACCGAGCGTTTGCAGAGCTGACCTCAAAACCTGGGTAGAAAATAGCCTATTACTTATTGATTTTGATATTTTGAATGTAAAAACCACGCGAACGTCATAAGTAGACCTCATACAACAGTATAAAACAATAAACAACACCACATCATCGCACCTTTAAAATCGGGAAAGATGACACTGAATCTACAACGTATCTGTTCCTTGTTGTTTTGTGTGATTTACAAAATGACCTCCCCACGTCTAAATTTCGCATGGGATAAGTGAAGCCTGTGAGTTTACTCAAATTTACATACTTATTTCCTGGATATGAGGACAAGGCAATGCGTATAGTTTGTCTATAAATAACTTAGTTGTATGGTATAACGATATCACTGCACCTGTCAGCATTTGAGACCTGTGATCGTGTTCCGAGGATCCCCTCTGTCTTTTTGCAGATTCTGTGTTCGGCGAAATATCGTAACATTGGCAGGGAAATTTTTTCTTTACAAATGACAGACATGGTCGATTCGCACGGGATTAAGAGCACAGACAACCTCAGCAATTATTACAAATGAATAGACGTCCCCACTCCAGGTTAATACTAATCGATTTATGATGGGAGAATTTGTGAGTTTCAGTCTGAGAAGCGCGTGCACTAAACAAAACCCTATTACAAATAACTCGGTAATTCAAAAGTGCAGGGAATTAGGGTTGTTCCGATTGACGATACTATCTTGTATCGACGATCCTCAGACCTATCGGTGATAGCTGATTCCCTAGACCAGTGTTTCCCAACCCTGGTCCTCGGGGCACACCCTCCAGAATGTTTTAGTTCTCTCCCTATATGAAACACCTGATTGATTAGTTGATTCAGGTGTTTTATATAGGGAGAGATCTAAAACATTCTGGAAGGTGTGCCCCGAGGACCAGGGTTGGGAAACACTGCCCTAGACGATAGTTGGCTGTTTCCCAATATATGTTACAAATCAATATTGCAATGCATGTGGCTTAGGCTTTTCCTCACGCCAGAGAGAGTTTATAATGTGTGGGGTTTGAGTTTTCAGCGCACGAGAGAGCTTGTGATGCGCGCGGCTCTGGCTTTTCTACGTGCCAGAGAGAGTTTATAATGTGCGGGCTCTGAGTTACCACTGTGGTGACTGGTCGAGCTTTGTGTTTAATGCGCATGTGCTGGCCTGTGTGTAACCTTGAAATTGTACATTTCTTAGTTCAGCTTTTAATTAGAAATAGTTATATTTAACAATGTTGTCATGTCATGTTTTGAACTAAAAAAAAAATACTTTAAAAATAAAACAAATAATGTTAAACTGAATTGAAAGACAAATTATTAATTGGATGAAGTACTGCTTGAAAACCTTTTTTCAGTGTTGTTGTGAAATGTCAATTACATTTATTAAGTTAAATTATATTTTTTAAATGTTAATAATTCTCACATTTTTTTAATGTAAATACATTTTTATATCAGGCAATGTTTTGCTAACAGATTTTAGTAAGCAAGATTTTAAATTTGCTATGTTTTATAATCAGGTACCTCAAAAGATGGCTACTCTGAATGAAAGCTATTGGTGAACAATGTCAGATTATAAATCAGATTAAAACAACAAAATAAACGGTTAATGTTAACAGGAAAAAATTGAGGTCAGGGAGACATGAAGTTAATGAATATTTGAAGAGCTATGAGGTTCATGTCTGTCCTGGAGTCCAGTGGGCTGTTTTATATTGATGTAACTCTTGTTTACTTGGCCAAGTCTACACTTCCATCACCCACAACAGTGACAGATCTGAAGTTTTTGTCTTTACGTCACTCAGCATTCCCAAGAGACTTTGAAAAGCTTCGAGGAGGCTGAAGCTATGCTTTTTTTCTCAAGCAGGCCTTTGAAGCTTACTTTGCTTTTCTCAGACAGTCATTGGAGTTGGCAGCTCTCTAAGAAATGCCATGAAAGACTTAAAGTGTAAAAAGCTTAGCCACATTTTACTGAAGATTTCATGTTCCAGTGACCTTACTCTCCAGCAATTTACATAAAATCTGCCTCTCTGCGTCCCAAGAATGATGCATTCAGAAATGACAAATAGATCAGATTTTCATTTTTGAAACAGATGTAAGCTGTAAATTTACTTAAGCAAATTACGGTTACACTTTGTTTCACTTCTCAGGCTAGTAAGATGTAATCTAAATGGCTAACAGCCAAGGGTTAATTTACCTAAAAATAAACATTTAAAAGAACTACAAAGAATATGACTCTTTCTTCTGTGCAACACAACAGAAGATATTTTGAGAAATTTCTCAGTGGTTTTTTTGTCCATACAGAGGAAGTCTGTAGGGGGCTATGGGCCAATGTTGTTTGGTTACCAACATTTTTCAAAATATCTTTTGTGTTTTGTAGAAGAAAATGATACAGGTTTGGAATGACATGAGGGTAAAGAAATGATAAAAGAATTGAAGTTTTTGTGTGAACAATCTCGTTAAATTTACTGTATTTTTTAGTGTTGTGCAACTGTGGCTCAAGCAAGAAAACATTTGCTATATTAGAACTCAGTCAGTTGACATTACAGTTTAACCTTACAAGCAGTACAAGCTGATGTCCGACATTCAAATGCAAAATCTTACAGTTCAATTACTATTTTTAATAAGGGATGCTTGTTTAGATTTTCATGTAATGACAAATTTAATAGGTTAATAGTTAACCATTTAAAAACACTGCCATTCTCAGTATCTCTGGTGGTTATGTCTGACGTTGTGTTTATGTCTGACTTGGTCTTTATGAGTATTTATGACAAAGAAGAAAATATTTGTATGTCAATTTTATGTGTGCTAGTATTAACTTTCCTACCAGTTCTATTTAATCTGTTGCCTGATGAAATGATGCAGCGTGTCTTCAGAGCTCTGCATTCTAGCTCTTAAAATAATCATAATAGTGACTGACGTCTCAGAAACCGGTACATGAGTGCTGAATGTTTAATGTCTAGAGCAGTGGTTCTCAAACTTTTTCGTTGTAAGGCCCCTTTGTGTTAAGTGCATCGCTTTGTGGCCCCCCATATAAAGACGTATAATCTTAAACTTAGAATTTTAATTAAACCAAAAACATTCAGTTATACAATGCTGGAACCTCAATTCTTTTGGTTGGTGGTGTCATTTTTCTGATGTTTGATTGCATAAAATCTATGATAAATTTCTAAATTTCATAAAATGCCACAAAATCTGTGACCCCCTGGATCCATCTTGGGGCCCCCAGTTTGAGAACCACTGGTCTAGAGGAAGGAGCTAGGGATGTGGCGGTGATGAAATTTTCCCACCGGTTATTATACGTGTAAAAACACCGGAAGTACCGGTGACACCGGGGGTGGGGGGTTTGCTGTGGTGTGGTCGAAGATGCGGCCGTGCTCATAACACATTTTAATCTTAGTTTTGAATTAGTGGCAATTCGGGAATGGCAATTGAATTAATGGTGGGTTCAATATCTTTCTTAATAAAGGCACACAAAACTACAAAAAAGTACAATGACATTTGCTTATATTATACACAGACCTTACAAAACGAATAATCACGGCACCATGCAAAAAAATAAGAAACCAATATAAAAAACCTTAACGTCAGATAGGTTGCCTTTTAACAAAACGAATTATAACGACACACATCAAGCAAATAAATAAATAAGAAATGAAAATAAAAAACCTTTATGTTAAATAAGTTGCCTATATTAACAAAACGAGTAATCACTGCACACACTGTGCAAAAAACAAATATATAAGAAATGAATAAGAAAGGAAATTTGAAATGAAAAACGTTTATGTTAAATAAATGGCAAAACACTGCCTTTTTAAAATGAGAAAAACAGGAAAATTAAAACGTAACCGGCTCTTGATGACAGTGCTTACATATTCTACTAGACTGCATGTTCTTTGACAGAAAAGCCTCCGCCATCGGCACTTCAGTGAGCACTTCACTCTTCTCACATGATGAATAAAATCCAACTCCTGCTGCTGATCTTTGCTGCGACACTTGTCCTCTCCTGCGTCAAGGGGGAGATACTCTGAGTTCGGGGAGAATCACAAAGCTCGGAGCCCTCGTCCCGGGACAACACGTCAAATACTCATACTGTCCATCCCAACTTATTATCTGCGAGGGGAACTTGTGAACCGCCACACAGATACTAATTTTGTCTAGACAGGGAACACAAGCCTGTCTTTTCATTAGATTCCAGTTAATGTAAAAGCTGTAACTACTGACCTACTGGCTTATTCCTGTTTTCCTCTTTTATTTTAATTTATTTTAGATTTTAGTTTGTAGCATTTCTGTTTTGGCATTTTTTAGTCTTCTAATACAACCTCCAACCTTGAAATAAAAAAGATTGAGATCCATTGTTTTTATTTGTCCTGCGTTACCTGTGTCTAGTGAAGTAAATAGAAGACTTGCAATTATTACGTACAAACCCTGTAAAAGCTAATTGTTAGTGAAAATGTTTTATTAAAATTTCCTTAGTACTCATTGTGACTTCATTGGCAGTCATTATGGCATCAGCATTAACTCAGTATGACATTGCCACTGGTGTTTATTATGATATTGTCTTTGTTTTGACATTACTCATTATAACATCACTGCCAGTCAATATGACAGTACATCATTATTCATTATGACATCACTTCTGGTCATTATGATCATCATCATTGACATCATAACATCACCGCAGCCCATGATGACATCACTGCTCATTATGACATCACTGCCTGCAATTATGCCATGACATCATTGCTCATTATGACATCATCACTGTGGTCATTATGACATTACAGATGACACCATCACCTCTTAATGACATCATCACTCTTAATGATGTCATCACCTACACTGATTATGACATTAACATTGGCACCAATGACAGTGTCATTAAAAAGGATTATAAAGGCACAATAATGTTAAAATGGTTGTAACATTAATTAAAACAACCCACTAACAATTTTATTAGTTTATTAGCTCTAAAGGGATAGTTCATCCAAAAATGAAAATTTTGTCATCAGTTACTCATCCTCCGGTTGTTCCAGACCTTTATAAATTTCTCTGTTCTGCTGAGCACAAATGCCCGGTTTCACAGACACGGCTTAGCTCAAGTCAGGACTATGCCTTAGTTGAATTAAGATATTTATGTCGCCTTTATAAAAATACCTTAGAAGAATACATTAGTGGTGTGCATCTCGAGACAAAACAATGGCACTGATATATTTTAAGATATTTCTGGGCAAGTTATATTCAGTTAAGACAGGTCACACATTCATTTTAGTCTAGGACTAGCCTTATGCCTTGTCTGTGAAACCGGGGCAAAGAAAGATAACCAAACAGAATGTCGATAACCAACAGATCTCATCCCCCATTTTCTGCCATAGTAGGGAAAATAACTACTATGGGAGTCAATGGGGGATGAGATCTGTTTGGTTACTGACATTCTTCCAAATATCTTCTTTAGTGTTTAGCTGATCATATAATTTTTTACAGGTTTGGAACAATATGAGGGTGAGTAATGACATATTTGATGACATAAACTATCCCTTTAACTAGTCAGATATATAAACAAACATCTATTTAAAGAATAACGCTAACAGAATCCTTATCAAGAATATACATTGGACAGTTAAGCAGTCCATTTTTTACAGTAAATAATATCTGTAATATACAGTAGTATAATAATATGGTAGGAGGAGTGTCCTCGACTAAGGATATACATAATCGAATCAGAATTGTCACGTCTTGCCTATAGTCGACGGATAGTCGAATGCAAAGTTCAGTCTAAGTAACGAACCTCGTGCATTTACAGACAAAGTGTTAATTCATATTTAAATGCCCAAACATTCAGTAAGTGACAAATGTTGGAAACGGTGTACACATCATCTGCGGGTGCGTGCGGAACGTGCTGCTTCTCTTTACCGGTCTCACAGTACAGAAGACGTTGAGAGACGCTATCCTGCGCTGGGTCATAGCCAGACCTCGCGCTCATATGCGCCGGGGGTTTCTGTACCCAACCCTAAAAATGTCCCATTTCTTTACATCATAAATAATATTATTTTAATATAAATATATCATAAATATATCCCGTCTGCTACGCCACTTCCCATATAACCAAAGCGGCATAATCCCCATTGCATAACACCTCTGTGAAGATTCGACTGTGAGATTGGTCGACGCATCAGGCTCCTCCTATGGAAGCATCGAATTTTCGACTATGCGGGGTCACCCCTTTAATATGGTCTAAAATCTGCTATAGATGAGAGACGAAATAAGTCTCGAAATGCTACAATGCATTTCAATAATTTGCACAAAAATATTGTTTAGTTGTATGCAAAGTTCTCCAATATCACTGTGTCCTTGAAATGAACACAGTTCTACGTGTGTGTCCAGCAGTATTTCTGTTTCTGCAGCAGAATCATCATTTGAAGAACACTCAGGCAGAAGCTGTGCACTCTGCACTGTGAAAAATAAACCGACTATATTTGATCTGCAACTTGAAGCTAGAATATCATGTCACATTAGAAGTGGACTTTCACTATCGACAATCAATTTCCCTGACATCTTGTTATTTCCCCCTCCTCCTTTCATTTCCTTTTCTTCTCTCTGTACGTGTGATCTCTCAGGGCGGGCTTTGGCCTCAAGAAGCCTCTAAAGATGAATATGGTGAAGAGGATCATGGGCCGGCCACGGCAGGAGGAGTGCAGCCCGCAGGACAACGCGCTGGGCCTCATGCACCTGCGCCGCCTCTTCTCCGAGCTCTGCCACCCACCACGTCATATGACACAGAAAGAGCAGGAGGAGAAACTCTACATGATGCTGCCTGTTTTCAACCGGGTGAGAGAGATAACGGATTACTTAAAGAAACAGCGTCATCATTTAACATGCATGATTAAAAAATACAATAGCATTTCACCTTTAGTTAGTAGACAGTTCACTTATATGAAAAATGAACGATTGTGTGAACTAACATTACTAAAAAATACTAAATGGTGTAAAAATGCTCAATATTAGTTCATCTTGACTAATGCATTAATGTTAATGAGTGGAAATTTATCGTAAAGTGTTACAAAGAAGCATACATACATATGGGTGTTTCTGCAGCTACGGGCACTCAGAGGTGTTGGACAGGCACATTTACTTGAAAAAAATCATAAAACGATTAGTAAATAATACAAAAAATTAAATAGACGTTATGAATTTAAAGGTCTCTCATTGGCTGGTGAAGTGCATAATGGTCCTAATTATGCCACGAGAAAAGATTGTAGAGGACATCAGTTACAGCTCATCATTGTGAATGAGAGGCCGCTGACCTTCTATAGTCTGCGTGCATTTGGCGAGCACTTGTTGAAATGCGTTAACCAGACTCTCTGTGTGCAAAGCTTTATTATATGAAAGGTGTAATAGAACCTTCTGAAATTGTTGCATATTATAACATGATTAACACAGCAGTATGTATGTTGATTTTCATTAATTTGGCGAGAGGACTGTACATTTTAAACTCTTCAGACCCAAATTATTCCACAAGCACAAATAGTAGCAATGGTTTAGTTTTTGTCTAGCTGAATATTTGTTATGATTATTATTTTATTGTTTTAACCAATGGATATTCGTTCTGAACAGAAAACAATTATAGTAAATATAATTATATATAAAAACAGTTAATATAATCTATATATTAATTCAATGATTTATAACTTTATTAAAAAGAATCAATATTACTGCAACCAGAAATCATGGGGCTAAGATTGGGTACTCAGTGTTTTTCTTCTGTTATTTGAACTGACACAACACCAAAATTGAGCATAAGACTCTTCAGACATCAAGAGAGTGATGCCTGATTTAATCTCAGCATGAGCCCTACAGGTCCTTGTGTATGCAGAGGGAAAAAGGTTTGCATGAAAAAAGCCTTGATATGTGTGTGTATAACCGTGTCTCTGTCTGACAGGTTTTTGGGAACGGTCCACCGAGCACAATGCATGAGAAGTTCTCAGACCTGCTGCAGTTCACCACGCAGGTGTCCAGACTGATGGTGACCGAGATCAGACGGAGAGCGTCCAATAAATCAACAGGTACTTTATCATATGCGCACACATGCACCAGATATGCTCTTAGCTGTAAGGCATTACAAAAGACAATGTTCCAGTCTGTATAATTGTGAGTTGAAGTAAAAGGTCAGAGGAATGTTTGCACAGTCTTTCCCAGCTGTTTTGTATGTATCCTACAGTTCTTCAAAGAAAAACACAAATGTTTTGTTATACTCAATATGTTTTTACATTTTTACAGTGATTCATTTACCAAATTTAAACTGTTGATACTCAAAATGTTCAGCTCTTTCTTTAATGAGACACTTTGAGCTGGTTTGTTAGTCAAAGGTTTTGGCGGTTTGGGGGAAATTAGAGAAACTTTCTCATAGAAGATAGAATTATTATTAAAGTGCCATATGTTTATGAAATATCACTAATTACATATCTTAATATTTTGACTGCCTTATTTTTTATGGTATAATTTCTGTTTCATAGTTTCAAAATCGCAATATCGAGATCAAGTACCTTTTGAATATCTGCTTAAGTACCCTGTGGGGTAGATGTAATCCTGATTGGGAAACACTAGTTAAAAACTAGCATATTAAATAAAGGGTGTGTTCACACTTGGCAGTTTTGGTTCTATTTAAACTAATGCCGGTGCGATTGCTCTACTAGTGTGATATTATTCTATAAGCTTTTGGAAGACCTCAAAAATAAAGCTCTCGGATTAAAGGAGCAAAACAGATATTTTAGCGGCATCTAGTGGTGAGGTTGCAAATTGCAACCAATGGCTCACTCCACCCTTCTCCCTCCGTTTCGAAGCACTACAACAACTGACACAGGACAAACATGCCATCAGGTTTTCGCTTCTTTGCTCTACAGAGCGCGTTTTGTAAATACGTTATCTCCTTGGGAAGTTTGTCCGATTAGGGCTGCTGTAAAAACAACGTGGTGAATTCCATGCAAGGGGATCTGCGGTGTATGTAAATTGGAAAAGCTCATTATAAGGTAATAAAAACACAACGCTTCTTTATGTAAGGTCTTTATACACCTCTGAAGACATTTAGTATGTATGTTATTGTCTCCGCGTCCTTCCCCAGATGAGGCCAGTCACACACGAGCTGACGTGTGAAAATGGATTTGATCCAGACGCGCAGACTGTCAAACGTGTCAGTGATTGCGTTTATGTGTGTGCTCCTCCCACAGAGGCCGCCAGCAGAGCCATTGTGCAGTTTCTGGAGGTAAATCAGAGCGAAGAGGCGAGCCGGGGCTGGATGCTCCTGACCACCATCAACCTGCTGGCCTCCTCCGGACAGGTCTGTGTTGTTTAATGCACTCCAGATTCAACAAATAATATGTAACACTTGATATAGGTACAGCAAATAAAAATGAGCAGAGAATAATTTAATCATTTTGATCTGGGCAAGGAATAAGATCTATAAATAGATTCAGTGACTCAACAGTAAAAGTCGTAGACTCAGCACTTATCCACACTAAGAACGTACTGTCGTCCATGCTAGGTTTGCTCTGTCAACACCTGTCCACAGATTTGTTCCTTGAATATGAAGCAGCTGGTTTTGACGTGTGCCTTGTGTGTTTGCAGCTGAATAAGACCCCCTTATCGCTAGTCTGACCTGGACACTGCCCTATTCTTTCACTGGGGGATTGGTGAGCCAGGTGGACCGATACGATGACATTTCCATCACTTTGTTCTTAGTCAGTGCTGTCAGGCATGACCATTGAGTTTTTGAGGCTTGACCTCTGAACAGAGACCTATCCCATCTATCTTCTTGTGAAAAATGGCTTCTCCAACAATAGTTTTAAAGATGGTTTCAGGCTAGACTTCACGTAACCTTTTTCTCTGTTTCTGGATAGCTTGGTGTTTTTGATAGGTTTCATTTCTCAAGCTGTCCAAAGTTCAAGCTTACAATGTGTATTTCAATATATTTGGTTCCGGCTTGGGTCATTTTATGAATGGGAAGCTGTTTTTGAAAGGAACTCTGGGTTACTGACCACACCTCTGTGATGGAGTACATACCACATACATGATCTTAAATTTCTTGTGGTTTTTATAGGCCTTAGGCATTTTGTCCCTGTACTGTGAGGTATTGATCAAACAGATCTGTCGTGTCATTTATCATCAGGTCTTTGGAGTTGTTGACCAGATTATCTTCTGTCAGTCTGGATGACTGATGTTTTAGGTCACCTGAAACTGTTAACTAAAATGTCACGTCCAGCCATTTTTACCTTGTTGATGTAGACACCTTGACTTGGCAACTTAGTTTAGTTTGCAATGGCACGGGGTAGTTTCTGAATATTTTGCATTGGGTTGTGGGGTTGTAAATGGTTAACAATAACCTGGGCGTGTGATTGCTCCAATACAAGGGCATGATGATGTCATAGGCACTCCTAAAGGATGTCGGTGGATGTATAGATGGTTTCAAAGCAACAACATAAGTGAAAGTGACCTATTAGTCAGATATGGTGACCCATACCCGAAATGTGACCTCTGCATTTAACTCATCCAGAGAGTAGTGAACACACGTACACCCGGAGCAGTGGGCAGCTATCACTGCAGTGCCTGGGGAGCAAGTAGGGGTAAGGTGCCTTGCTCAAGGGCACCTCAGTCGTTACCGGCCGGCCCTGGGAATCGAACCGGCAACCTTCTGGTCACAAGTCCGACTCTCTAACCATTATAGCCACGACTGCCCATAAAGAAACGTTACTGCGCATGCATGCGTTTCTGGCCCAAACTTAACTTCCAGTACACATCCGCAAAGAATAGAGTCCCTACTGATTTTTTCTGATAACAAGCAAAAGAAATGACAAGTAAATTACATTAGCTAGCAAGTTAAAAGTATGTCTATTGTCTAGTCAGTGTTATTTTCGGTTACCAGTAGAGGAACCGTTACTTGGCTAAACTTATTTGCGACAAAGTTTCACGACCAATTTAACAAATTGCTTATTTAATAAAATTAACATACAATAAAATTCAACAAATTGTTTATTTAATACTATATAAACAATTATGTATAAATTAATATAAAATTAATAAACAATATAAATTAATTAAAATATTAAAAGTTATATTATCAGCCACATACAAGACCAATCAACAAACGCAGACCGGAAGTTAACTTTGGGCCAGGCATACGTGTCCGGTGAAACCGTTATATGTGTTATATGTACTGTTACCATAAAAATGTATCCCCTTTATAGTAAAATGCTCCAAGGTAATGAAAAATAACTTGGGACATGCCCAAAAAAAACATTAATTATTCTGTGTAAGTGGGTAAGTTGTTTATTTGTTGGCATGTTTTCATAAAGGAGGTACGTCATTATTTAGTTGTTTTGCCAACAGACTCGAATCTCTCTGAAGTCTGTTGTTTGCCACAAGTCTAGTTTAATCTCTAATCCTTAAAGATAATTTATCTCGATAACACGATGAAAAGAACAGGTGCACAAAAATACTGAGTGCAGAAGTGTAGATTTTCTGTGCCCTAATGAGTGTTCTTTCTCTCACAAAGCATTTTATTTTCGCTCCTCCTGCATTTACATAGAATATACAATTAAACCACTTTCATCTGATCATGCTACTTTTCTTCATGCTGCTCTTGTCTTGAAACCAGCCGCACTGTAATAAACCAACACAGAAAGATGACATCTTCTAATACATGCCCTGCAATTTATAAGAGTTTGTCGTAATCCGTAGGATGAGTTTGAATTACATTACCACTATCATTTCAGGCAGGATACTCTGGTTTTGAGAAGTTTTTGAGGGGTAAAATATGTTTGTATTCTAAGCGAGTTGGAGACAAAACGCAGTGCTCCTGGCAACACCCGCCCCTCAGAAACAACAAAAGTCTTTTCTTTTCTTTTTATAAGAACGCTCTTCATGCTCAACATTCCCACTGCACCCTCAAATCACCCTCACGGACACTCTTTCTCTTGTCTCAACATTTTTCCCACTGCTGAGACTTGCATTGCTGGTCTGTGAGAAGTCCTCCAGCTCTTTCTTTTTTATTCGCCGGTGGTATTTTCCTGCATTTGACATTATCATGTAGCGGCTGTAGTTGTCGTGTACACTTGACCCAGGACCATGTTGTGTTCTGGCACAGCCTCATGCCATATTTGGATGAGACAAGCTTTCCTTGAGAAGGTCATATAAAACATGCTAGATCTAAAAGCTTTTTCCTCATGCAACCATGTTAAAAAAAACACTGGAGCAAAATTGTTTAATTTAATTTATTTTATTTTTATCAAATCATTCTTTTCTCAAGTGATAGACTCCTGCATTGGCTGATAATGTCGGCCAGCATTTCAAGTTTTTGTAAAAATATTGACATCAGCCGATATATCGCCAAAGTCTTTCCGTTTATCTACCATGTAGTGCATAAGCCATTCAGATGTTAACCCAGCATCTGACAGACAGTAAAATTATGTTACATTTTATTTCACGCAGCAACACTCCAGAGTGCAGCAAAGTGTATATTAAATAGAGATGCCCCAATATTACATTTCTCTGCCGATACCCATATCAGATATCTGCTGATACTGATTCTGAAGATTAAATGAATACTTTCCTAATGTTATTAATTCATATAATAACTATTAATATTAAACATCAAACTGTTTCTTAACATTTTCTGCATACAGGATCTCACAGAAGTGAGTACACCCCTCACATTTTAGTAAATATTTTATTATAGCTTTTCATGTGACAACACTGAAGAAATGACACTTTGCTACAATGTTCCTATGTCAGAAGAGGAGCGAAATCTGATCGGCTCGATTTCTCGCTTGCTTGCAGAGTCACTTTGTTTTGGTGAACAAACTTTCTGTGTTGTCATTTTTCACGTTTTCTGAGTTGGTAGATGCACAAGGGACACGATTATAGCACTTAAAGGAAAAGTTTATCTCAAAATCAAAATCGTGTTATTTTTTACTCACACACATAACGTTCAACATGGTCCTCCCGGCGTCTTCGGAACACAAATAACGATGTTTAGGTGACATCCGAGAGATTTCCAGGCCTCCTCATAGACATCACGGTTATAGTTGTTGTCAAGGTCCAGAAAAGTACCAAAGACATCGTTAAATTGGTCCATCCGCTCATAGTGGCTCAGTTGGATTTTTTTTGAAGTGACGAGAATACTTTGTGTGAAAAACAAAACAAAAGAATGACTTTAATTGATATATTCTCCTCTGTCATGTCCGTTTATGGTGCGTCAAGCAGACGCACACTGTATATAAGCTGATATTCGCAAAATGTCTGATGATTTTGATATTGAGGAAGACTTGCATTTTTTTGCCCAACTGAATGCGTCGAAGTGTTCTTGTGAACGCGTACCATAGACTGACAAGACAGGAGAATATATCGATTAAAGTCGTTATTTTGGTTTGTTTGATTGCTTTAGCGTTCAGGCATACTACTACAGAGCCTTTTCCAAGCCTTCACCTTCTGCCATATCAGAGAAGTCATCTCATGCATTGAGTCACACTGAGGTTGCAATTTCTCACACATGGACCTTAATTTACTGTGCCAAGGAGGCTTTATCACTGTGACCTGCCTTTACCCAAACTCATGTTTGAATGAAAAATGCTCTTTACATTTTTGCCAGTTTTATCCCGTTTATGGAATGAAAATGTGGATATGCTGAATTTCATTTCGTATTGCTTTTGCTGTGCCATTTGTGTGAGAAAGTGAGCGTGACAGTGCTGTTATGCATGCTTTATACACTGCTGGGATTCTTTGGCTACATCTCAATGCCCACTTTGGGGTGATAATATTGGATTTTTTTGATAATATTTGCTGTTAATTTGATAATATTGGCTGTTTTTGACCCTTTGTGGCATGTTTTTGTGTTGCAGCCTGTGCGTACGGATTCAGGGAGAGATACGTGTGTGAGCGTGTATGCGTGTGAGAGAGAATCATTTGCCACCCTATCCTTTTCCTGACTCTTAAAAGCAGTCGATTGGATTTTATCCTCTTACATCAGTGTTGCGTTGGCATCAGTAGCAGGATGTGCTGTGATTAGTGTCAGAGCCGTGACGGTTGCAGGTGACACGGTTGAGAGAGTGAAGATCTGACCCGCCTGCAGCATCGCATCCACCTGAGCCCCTTTAGAGCTGAGCGATGACATCATCCCTCTCCCGTGTGTGGCTGTATTTTGGCAGCAGCTGTTCACATTTTTCAGCGTTTAATGTTTGGATGGTTGCGGAGTGCTGATTTTTGGTAGATTAAAGAAATTACAGCTGATAAAACAGAAAATAATTGCACGTTTGTACAGCTTGTATTGTCAATGTACGTGTTATGAAAAAAATTGCAATACTATCGTGTATTCTACATATGTCATCATTTCTTTTTTTTCTGCCTCTACTATAAGTACTAATATGTATTTTCAATGTTCATGTTCAACAATGCAAAATTGTGAAAAGTGCTGTAGAAATACATTTTGAATAGAATTGAATAAGTGGGATTTTTTATGTCCAATATTGACTGATAATTCATATACAGCCTACTGTATACATCTATCCTTATACAATTTTCATGTATATTTTTTATAGTGCTTTTCTTAACTTTCTTGTGAAATTACAGTTTTACAGAAAATTATTTATAATAATTTGATGTTTTTTTCTGTTGTAAGGACAAGAATCACAGATTCAGGTATTCAAATTCAGATTGAGGATTTGTTGTAATCCCTATTTCACCCATTCGTTAAACTCACAGATACGAGGATTTTCTCACAGTGTCTGAGTCACAGGATTGCAGGCATTTAATCCCATTTGACTCACTGATTCAAATTTTTCTTCTCTTTACATAGTCTAACTACCATATTTCTTAAATATTAAGCACTTCGCAGAGTCATTTAGCTGGATACAAAATGAATCTTTACACCATGTCTTCGTTTCCTGAATGTTTTTTTAACCAGATTTTGAATTCCTTTTGTTTTGTGCTTCTGCAGAAAACAGTGGACTGTATGACCACCATGTCGGTGCCCTCCACGCTGGTGAAATGTCTGTACTTGTTTTTCGACCTCCCTCACATGCCCGAAGTTCCTGCTGCCACCCAGACTGAACTTCCTCTGGCTGACCGCAGAGCCCTGTTACAGAAAGTCTTTGTGCAGGTCTGTCTATTCATTTGAATACTTTCCTCACAATTATAAATGTAGATATCATTGAGCTGTTTAGAATAAGATTTAATAAAGAACTATCACCATATGATTATAGGAATGCCGTTTTAATGTATTTCTCCACTTTGACCATTCATTCTTTCCTGATTTTCCTTTTAGATCATGGTGAAGCTGTGCAGTTTTGTTTCTCCGGCAGAGGAACTTGCTCAGAAAGATGATCTACAGCTGCTCTTCAGTGCCATCACCTCCTGGTGTCCCCCCCACAACCTGCCCTGGAGGAAGAGCGCTGGAGAAGTTCTCACCACCCTATCCCGGCATGGCCTCAGCGTCAATGTCGTAAAATATATCCATGGTGAGCTCTGCCGATAGTTCTCTGTTTCTGCCCGATTGCTTTTTCCTCTAGATACTGACGTGCATGGATGTGTAATGCTGAGACGGATTTGCTGCTCGAATCCTGTAAACCCAAGTATCATTTAAACCTTACGTAACCATAAACACAAATGACAATTGTGCCTTTAAGTTTTTTTAGAGGTCAGTTTAATATGTGCTGCTTAGTTTATAAGATGGTGCACTATCATCATGACATAGAGTGTTCTGGCTCTCTTTTACAGAGAAAGAGTGTTTGTCAACATGCATCCAGAACATGCAGCAGTCAGATGACCTCTCGCCTCTGGAGATCGTGGAGATGTTCGCTGGGCTCTCGTGCTTCTTGAAGGACTCAAGTGACGTCTCGCAGACGCTACTGGACGACTTCCGCATGTGTCAGGGATACACCTTCCTGATAGATCTTATGATCAGGTGCCTGATCTGTTATTTATGCATGGTTTTACCGTTACGCATTTAGCAGATACTTTTATGCATTTACGAGAATGTGCATTCCCTGGGGCTCTAAACAAGGACTCTAGTTAAAGGGACAGTTCACCCAAAAATAAAAATTCTATCAATATTTACTAACCCTCGAGTTGTTCCAAATCTGTATAAATTGCTCTGTTCTGAAAGATTTTTAAAAGAATGCTTGTAACCAAACAGTTTTTGGCCACCATTGTCTACCATAGTAAGAAAAATGACAATGGTAGTCAAAAGTCCCCCAGAACTGTTTGCTTTACTACATTCTTAAAAATATATTCTTTTGTGTTTAACAGAACAAAAAAATGTATAAAGCAATTTTTCCTACTTTGGTAGTAAATCACATAACACATAATACTCAGTACCAAAAACTAATATCAAGTAAAACACTTACAGGAATCTTTTAAAACAGAATACAAAATACATTTAAAAGTGCATAACGATGGTAAGCACTCCAATTTAAGTACACTTTGCAAATCACTTTTGGAACTTTTTAAGCGTAAATACGATTGAGATCTGGTGCAATAACTATTTGTGTACAATGTTAAAAGATTAGAAATATAAGAAGGTAATTTTCCCAGAAGTGCCTTAGCAATATATATATATATGAACTTTCCTCCTAAAATGTAAATATGAACATGAATTGTTCAGCATTGTTGCTTGTAGTTTTTGGTTTTGTTTTAGCCTGTGCTTTAAAACTGCATTGGATGTTAGTAATTTTGATATTATAATTGGCATAATAATTCTTGAGAAACCATTGAACGGTTGTGGTGATTCTGTTCTTCTGTGCCTTTTAGGTTGGAACAGGCCAAAGAGGATGAATCCAAAGATGCTCTAATGGACCTGGTGAACCTGGTGACGGCTCTGACCACATACGGTGTCAGTGACCTGAAGACAGCTTGTCTCACCACCGGTGCGCCCTTCCTGCTTCCAGGTTTTGTGGTTCCCCAGGCTTCTGGGAAAGGTCAGTGCTCCATGAAATGACAGCTAACATGTTGAGATATTATTTCACAGCACAGCTGGCTGTGAAAGCTGGTGATGAGAAATACAGGGTATGTTGAACTTTAGCCAGGAAACATTGAGATATGTTCGTATGGCTTGTTTGCTATGTAAAGGATTTACAGTCCTTCGCTGTTAAAATACTCAAGGGCTGTCAGCCCCGTGGTTAGCACTCCAGACACATATACATGAGCTGTTGGCTCACGGGGACCCGCGTTCGAGTCCGACCTGGGTCATGTCTCCTACCCTCATGTTTACATTTATTTATCCAACTGTAAAAATATTTGTCTAAATAATAATAAGCAAATATTTGTGTTGTAATATCCATTACAAGACATATTTAAACAACAAAGTAGTTTGAAATAAAACACAATTCCAGCAATATACAGTCATATTCATCTCAACATTGTAATTTATATGATGTACTGTAGTATCGTAATTATTTGTGCTAAATTTCGGTTTTTAAAATTTGACAAAAATGATGTAAATGATACGCATGAATGACTCCTTATTACAAGCTTGCAGAATGATTTAACCTCTCTGTCTAACCCACTGAGGGAGATGAGCAGTATTCTTCCTCCCTGCATCCTCGTTTGATTTATTAACCTCCTCATCTGCGTCTGCTGCCTCCCATTGCCGCCAGACTAGATTACACTGTTAATCACACGGGGAGGAGAGAGGCCTGCGCTTTCGGAGGGAGAATTAAAACATTAGTGTTCACTGGCTGTAAATGGCATTAATTGGACAGGGGGAGGCAAACAGCAGACACCTACTGGTAATCTGGTTAGGTTATTTGTTTGGCCCGTCTTACGCTTCGCCAAGAGCCATTAAATGCTGTAATTAAAATAACGCCAGCAGATAATGTTGTTTATGCACCCAGTCACATCAAGGCTTCCTCTTTTCCAACAAGCCAATCAACACCAGTTTATTCCCTGCATCGCCGAGTGTCGTTTTCATGCCGACATCAGCACTGTGTTAAAAGGTTGAGAGGCACGAGAATATGTTTTAATATGCAGGGTAAAGTGCTTGCTTATGTTGCTGAACAATCATTTGATCGGCTGACATTCCAAGTAATATTGTATACCGTATACAATCATAAACTCTTGTTAAAGAGCATGTGACTGTTTAAAATAACCATATGACGGTGTTAAAGGGATAGGTTACCCAAAAATGAAAATTCTGTCATCATTTACTCGACCCCTCTTGTCATTTCAAACCTGTATGACTTTCTTTCTTCCGCAGAACATAAAAGAAGATCTTTTAAAGAACGTTGGTAACCGAACAACGGTGGCACCCTTTGACTTGTATTGGTTTTGTGTCCATACAATAGAAGTGAGTGGGTACCGCTGTTGTTTGGTTACCAACATTCTTCTAAATATCTTCTTTTATGTTCTGCAGAAGAAAGAAAGCAATACAGGTTTGAAATGACAAGAGGGCGAGTAAACGATGACAGAATTTTCATTTTTGGGTAAAGTAGGGCTGTAGCGTTACTGTGGTGTTATAAAGTTTCCTAATGAAATATTTTCATTTCTTTTTTCAGGCCACACAGTAAGAAACATCCAGGCCTTCTCTGTCCTTCAGAACGCCTTCTTGAAGGCCAAAAGCGGTCGGCTGGCTCGCATGATCCTCGAAGCCATCGCCAACATCTACGCCGCCGACTACGCCAACTATTTCATCTTAGAGGCGCAACACACGCTGTCGCAGTTCGCCGAGAGGGTGGCAAAGCTCCCGGAGGTGCAGTCCAAGTACTTCGAGCTGTTGGAGTTTGTGGTCTTCGCGCTCAATTACGTACCGTGCAAAGAGCTTTTCAGCGTTAGCGTGCTGTTGAAGTCGAGCACGTCTTATGGGTGCAGCATCACAGCCACTCGCACTCTCCTCAAGATGGTACGCCACCACCCTGTCTTCGGTGACGTCTTTCGTGAGTTCGGACTGCTTGAAGTGCTGGTTAACCTGCTTCACAAGTATGCAGCGCTGCTGAAAGACCCAACGCAGGCACACAGCGAGCAGGGTAAGACTGAGCTCTTGTGAACTCCCATTTTGAACAAAATGTGTACTGAGTAATAATGGAAAAGCATGACCAAAACACAGTGGTTTTTTACAAAAGCTATGTCAATTGTAAAAGCAACTTTAACTGCGACATGTAAACACATACTGTACATTAGCGTAGTATATGTTAAGTACCAAGGTATGTATATGAAACAAAATAATGAAGGTTGCATGACCAAACCTTAAAATCCTGAAGGCTGTTGCAGTTATTTTCACCTGTTTTTCAAATATGCATCAAAGTGACATGATCACTATAACATGGTTAAGGAGGAGGTACTGTATGCTATATTTTGGTATCTGTCACGTTTTCTATGTTTACTAAATTCTCTCTCTCATTCTCGCTCTCGCTCTCTGGTCAGGCGATTCCAAGAACAATGTGGCAGAAGAGCAAAAGCAGCTTGCCTGGCTCGTCATGGAGACACTCACAGTCCTCCTGCAAGGCTCAAACACCAATGCAGGTAAAACTGTTACAATATCAGATGCTCACTACACAATTATTGTGGCTTGGAGAATTTACAATAACGATATTATCACAATATGTCACAAAATTACTGGGCACTAAATATTCAGTCAAATCTTACATTTTTATTATTTCATGTTTTTTGGACGCTCAATTCAATTCAAATTGATTTATCTAGCGCTTTTCACAGTTTTCATTGTTGCAAAGCAGCTTTACATTCATTATAATAAATAGGACAATAATAATAATAGAGGGTATGCATTGACGTCACTTTCCCACGTGAACATGTCGAGACACGCTCCCCTGGGTGGCAAAGCACCCACCAAAATGGCTGAGGAGAATAGGCGGGACTAAAACACGCAATTATTTGCTGAAATTACAAGCAGCTGGACTTCTCTACAATTTACAAAGGAATCAGGTGTTCCTGTACACTGAATTGCTGAGTGTTTTGCCACCCACGGGGGGTGCTCCGGCATGCTCACGGTCTTGTTCACGTGGTAAAGTGATGACATGTCCATGCCCTCTATAATATATTAACAAAACAAATACACTATATGGGCCATTCTACAGAATTCGTGCAAACTGCTGTCCCACATCAATAAACACATTTAAAAAGCATTCAAGTATTCAAATCTTAGTTGTTTACTAAGATCCTTCTATCATCTTTCAAAACCCACAAAATATAAATATTAATATAAATAAAATCATTTATTGGGTACTTTCAATTGGGAGATGGGTGTCCCAAACCCCTAAACTTTCAACTTAAATATTGTGATCACTACCAAAACATTACCATCACTGAAAATGTGTGTGTTTGGTTCAATGTATATATAAACTAATGAATCCTTAACTTTGAAATCGGTATGATCAATTTTATGCCTTATACAAAGAAAGATTGGATTAAAAAAGCAACAAATCTCATAAATTACACTTGAAATATTGTTAACATTGTAACTGTTATTGATTAACACGTTTTAAAATTAGCAACAAATATATTTAAAAAGTAGATTTAAAGAAAATCTTAATATGTAAATATAATCCTTCTTATTAAATTATATATTATTGTGTTTCGGTAGTGACAAAATTTGGGGAGAGGAAGAATTTTCCAAAACTTTCTGAAATTACAATATGAAAATTAATTGCACATTTACTAGAAAGGTGTACATGTACCTTTGAAATTATACAATTTGCGTACATAAAAAAAATTCTGGGATTTTTTTTCAGATGTTTCCAACTCTGATTTTTCACCAGTCCTGTAGAATGGCCCATATATAAATAAAATTAAAATAAAATACACGGTATTATTCCAAGTTATTCTCTATGCAATGTACATTAATGAAACTAAACTGAAATGAGTACTATAATAGATTTTAAGAAAATATTAAATACAGTATTACAATGTGCGGAGTAGCAGTGGAATATTTGTCGTCGCAGTTAATATGCGTTACTGATGCTGGTAAATGAATAATATTATAATAACAGTAAATACAAGTGTAGGGAGGTGGAGAGAGGGAGTATTCTAAATGCATCTCCAATCACTCTCTTCCTGAAGTCTCTTAAAGGAATATTCCAGATTGGAAGTGTAGTAACCTTTTAAAACATTGTGACAGTAATGTTATTAGAAAGTGTAGCAAAGGCATGGATGGTTATAATATAGCGATTTTATAAATGCTCAGACTTAAAATAGTGACTTTAAGCATTAGAAACCTCTGCAGTCTGCACAAATTTCTCCTTAATCATAGCTATAGTGTTTCCTGGTGCACATTCTTTGATCTTCATTGTTGGCAAAAGCATCCAGAGGTGAAATAATGTGGTGATTAAGTATTTTCCTTTCATCAACAACAAAGCCACACATAGATCCTCTTTGTCATCATGAGGGTTGCCATAGAAATGAATTATTGGAGAACCGGTGATGTGAAGAGTCCAGGGACGTGAAGAGCTCTTGACTAGATTATCTTTGTAATTACAGTAATTCCTGCATGACATGGGTGCATGTTGTGATATCTGTGTAAGAAGAACACAATGAAAGGATGTAACATAGTGGTCCTTAAAGCACTGTTTACAAGCTCCACCCACAACACTTACAGTATATCAATAATGCTCTTGAATGTCTTAAGCAGTTTATCCACCTTGAAAAGAAGTTTGCCCTCAACAGGCCAATTTAAACCTCTGAATAGATACAAATACTACACATGAATCATTTATGCTCACAAAAATACAACCTTCATGTCTGCTTTTAAACCTTCTCTTATACAGTAATATTTAGTATAAACTTAAGTACTTGAGTAACATTGCATGCTTGTGTTCATATTTGTCTTGTTTTTACAAACAAACTGTTTTTGCAGTTATTGATGGCATGTAATCGATGATAAAACTGATGATGTATTGAAGCTGGAAAATTTCTTTAAATCTCTCTCAGGCCCTGCTGTAGTCTCACTTGTAATGCTGAGTCAGGCTTGTGGAAATGCTCTTAACTTCATTTCTCTTCTCTATCACGACTGCTGCTCGGTCTCACCACACTGACTCTCACAGATGCTCTCATGCTTTATTCATTTTTAGACAGTTTAGACAGAATGTTACAAACATAAAAAATTATTTGAGTCACTCCAAATGTTCATACGGCGCTGCTGCTGAGTTAATCATCAATCATTTCATTTTAGTGTGACAAAGTACTGTATTGATTTATGTGACATTCTCTTATAAGTCTTAAATGGAAGTCTAAAGATCTATAGTTTTTCCTGAGCATGTTGCAGTTAAATATGTTTTTCTCGCAATGTCTCAGGTCTGTTCCGTGAATTTGGTGGCGCGCGTTGCGTGCACAACATCGTGAAGTACCGTCAGTGTCGCGAGCACGCTCTGATGATCATTCAACAGTTGGTGCTGTCACCATCTGGAGACGATGACATGGGCACACTGCTGGGCCTTATGCACTCCGCACCGTCTACAGAACTGCAACTCAAAACTGACATATTGAGGGTGAGAATGCACATTTCTAACTTGATATTCATGTTCTGTTGAGATTGACTTCACTTCTTAACGTTTGTCTTTGTATATACAGTATATTATGAGCCTAGTGCAGTATGTGTAAAAATGAAAATGAGATTTTTACACAGCCCTCAAAAATGCATTTATATGCTATTGAGACCTAAACCAAACCTAAAGTAGATACTATAAATGAAGAGTTTGGTTCCAAACTTGAAAAACTTTCAAAAATCATGTTTTTATTATGTTATCATGTTTTTATTGTGTTTTATTTTGTTAGTCAGCTGTATTTTTTTTTATTCATTATGGCTTAAATCAAAACAAACCAACTGCAGTTTGATCGATATTAATTGAAATGCACAATAAAAAAACATGATTTCTGATTTTTTTTTAAACCGAGTTATCTCATTTTGCAAGCAAACTCTTCAAATATTATTTACTACCCTTTATTTGTGTTCTATTTGAAACCAACAAAAACACTTCAGATAAAAAACAATACATTACATTAAAAGTATGTGATAATAATAATAATAATAATAATTATTATTATTATAAATTACTTGCAGGAGTGAATTGATGAACAGTAAATGCTTTAAAAAAATCTTTTTTTTTAAGTTTTTATTGAATTGAATTTGATTAATGATTTATTGTTGGGGTCTCTAAACCATAAACCGAAGTCCGGTTGTAAAACCGATGTACCAATTTTTTAAAATGTGGGAATACATTTTTAATTAATTAAGAAATTTGGTTTATTTTCAGTTCTCACAAGATTTGATTGTCATTAAATATCATCTTGATACATCATTATGTTTCCTAAGCTAGATAATGGGTTTTGGGCTTTGTCTAACAAAGCAAAACAGGACATGATGGTTAAAGTGAATAGAGAACAGAGAGAATTTACCTTACAGTCTTGTTCATCTCTTCTCTTCAAATTCAGGCTTTGCTAGCGGTCCTGCGGGAGAGCCATCGCACACGCACTGTCTTCCGCAAGGTGGGCGGCTTCGTGTACGTCACCTCGCTGCTGGTTGCCATGGAGCGTTCTCTATACGTTCCACCTGTCAGTGGCTGGGAGAAAGTCAACCAGAACAAAGTCTTTGAACTTCTGCACACCGTATTCTGTACGCTGACGGCAGCCATGCGCTACGAACCCGCCAACTCGCACTTCTTCCGCACCGAGATCCAATACGAGAAGCTGGCTGACGCTGTGCGACTGTTGGGTTGCTTTTCTGGTGCTAAGAAAGTGGGTCCAGCGACCGTGTTTCCCTCAAACGCCCAACCATTCCAGCGTTTACTGGAGGACGAGATCGTACCGGCAGAAAACGTGTGTCCCACACTCAAGCACTGCAGCAAACTATTCATCTACCTGTACAAGATGGCCACAGACTCATTCGACAGGTGTGGATTAATAAAAGCTTTCTGTTTCTTGATGGATAGAGTCGATGGGCATGTGTTCATGTTTCTCTGTGGGTAAAATCAAGTCTTTTCTAAGAGAGTGGTTGAGTAGAATTAGGATTTTTTTCGATATGTAGATAATCGCAAGATGTAAACACAGTCCAAAAGCACTTCATGTTTTAATTTTATATTTATTTCTTCAATCTTACATATATTATTAAATCTTAAAGAAATTTGTTTAAATGGTTCATATGACACGGCTAAAACGAATATTATCGTTTGTTTTAGATGTAATGCAATGTGTTTATATGATTTAAGGTTCTAAAACGCTGTATTTTCCACACACCGTGCATGTTTGTATCTCCTCTTTCCCCCGCCTCTCTGAAACGCGCATATTTTTAACAAAGCTCATCGCTCTGAAAAGCGAGGTGTGCTATGATTGGCCAGTTAACCAGTGCGTAGTGATTGGTCGAATACTGCAAGCGTATGACAGAAATGTAACGCCTCTTACCATATTTGGAACATCAGGTTCCAAAGCAATTGTACTGACAGGTACGCCCACCTTACCTGCGTGTACATTTGGGCGGTCTTAGACAAATCAAATCACGAACTGATGTAGATTTGTGGGGGTGTGGTTACACGAGGCGTTTCAGGCAGGTCTGCGTGAGCATTCGCTTTTAGATAGAATGCATATTTTGTTCCGACAATTATATTTTTGCAATTTTACGTGTCTAATACATGCATGGGCAAATTATAACACACCAAAGACACAGAAAAACACGTATTCGTGCCATATGACCCCTTTAACATTTTGATTCGGTTGTACTGTATACACTACTAGTAACCAAGAGTTTAGACATACTTTTTTGTTACATTTTTTATAAGAATGTGGAAAATGGTAATGTTAATGGTAATGGTAATTAATGTTGTGTTCACACCAAATGCGAAGTATCGTGTTCCTCGCTCTTTATTATTCGCGGGAAAAAACATTGGATGTCAGTCGTCAGGTAGTGTCTTCATGCGTCCGGACATGTAAAAAAAACCAGTAGGTGTCAATGAGCTCTTTGCGTGAATTTCTCGCACGAGTTGAAATTTTCAACTTGCATGGAAGACGTGGAATGGAGGTTGTGCCATTCGCGCTGCCCACTGTTAGTTTGTATCTGTAGTTTGTAAACGCGTCTTTGCATTGACTTCGTATGTAACTCACGCAGATCGCGTTTGGTGTGAACGCAGCATAACGGAAATTGAAGCATAAGAATACAGTGACCAAAACAAGTTAAAGTGATATACAGAATACAAAAGAAGATATTTTATAGAACGTTGGTAACCGAACAACGGTGGTGCCCATTGACTTGCATTGATTTTGTGTCCATAGAAAAGAAGTGAATGGGTACCGCCGTTATTCGGTTACCAACATTCTTCAAAATATCTTCTTTTGTGTTCTGCAGAAGAAAGAAAGTCACGCAGGTTTGAAACGACAAGAGGGTATGACAGAAAATAATCACAGAATTTTCTTTCTTGGGTGAACTCTCCCTTTAAAGACACGTTAAACCAAATCAAAAACTCGAGCATCTCTCCCAATGTAAGTAGGTGGTTTTCAGTCGGTTTAAGCTGCAAAAACCACAAGATCATTATGATAGCGTTATCACACATCCTTACTTTATATAAAGTGATGCAAATCCTTTTCATGCCATCTGAGTAGCAGTGCTTCGAGCTTGTGTTTGTGTTAGATTTGCATGACGTGTAGTTCCTCTAAATGTGCTCTGCTGTGAGCTGTATTTTCAACAGGAACTAACGGCCTCCCTCTCTTGCTCTGTCTCATTTCTGTGTCTCTCGTAACCTCTGGCATTGCCTGGCTGCACACTCTGGGGATGTGTGGTATGGACCTGCTGTTTGTTTGTGTTTGGACGGCTGTGGGAATGTTTGCGCTGTCTTTATGCCGATCGGTGGTGCGTGTTTGTGTGGTTGAACCGCTGCAGTCGTGCCGAGCAAGTGCCTCCCTGCTTGACTCACGAGACCTCCCTGCCCTCTCCATGGGGCACGCCAATAATCGCCAGGAAGAGGTACTGCTTTCTGCCACCTCTTCCTTGTTTCCTCTCTGTCACTTCCTTTTTTTCGTTTCCTTTTATCTGCCTGTCCAGTGATCAGATCCTTTGGTTTCCATTTTCCTCTCACTTCCGTCATTCACCTTTTGCATTTCGTGATCACTGTCTTTGTTTACTGATTCCCTCAATCTGTCTAACACATCAGTCTTGAGTCATTTTGGTTTTGTCCCATGATTGTAAACGCGTAGAATCGCATATTATGACATATTATCTATACACTAAGAAAGCACATTTTGTCTGTGAAATCGTGTCTCATCTTGTTAGGATACAGAATATCTAGATAACACAGATAAGCCAAGATGTATAAATTAGTATAAATGAGCAAACCTGTATTGTGCTGACAATGATTTAGTGATATCTTCTTTTTTTTTAATAGACATGGATACCACGGCTCATCCAATTCGGCTCCCGCTAAACCCTTACCAGACCTAAAACTGCACTTGGGGAATCCCACTCAGCACTCTTCAGACCCTGTAGTCATTCACCCTGGAGCAGTGTTGGCAATGCTCGACCTTCTACCTTCTGTTTCTTCTGACATGCAGCCTGAGGTAGAGTATGAGCTGCTTGCTTGGAGACTTGGTCTCAAAACCTAGTGAGATGACACCCTGAGGTCTGTCTACATAAGTGTCTGTGTTTGCGCAAACAATTTTTTATGTTGACATGAAACTAGTGAAGCTCAATAAATCCAGAATAAGTGTGTCCACAATGAGAATCTGATGCGCTGATGTCCTCGCTGCCATGATGATAGTCCACAGAACCTACATGACTGACATTATCGTGCTATGCTAGGGTAATGGCTCTTAAAGAGAGAAAGTTCACCCAAAAATGAAAATTCTGTCATGAATTACCCTCGGGTTGTTTCAAATCTGTATAAATGTCTTTGTTTTGCTGAACACAGAGAAAGATATTTGGAACAATGTCAGTAACCAAACAGATCTCATCCAGTGGCGCCCCCAAGGGTGGACCAGGGGAGACCGCAGCCCCCCCCAAAAAGTCACTGGCCCACCAACCAGAATGAGATTTTTAAATAATTTTATTTTTATATTAGTAATAGTACTATTTAATAATAGTAGTAATATTTATTAATCATAATACTAGTAAAAACTTTACATGTTCCCAGTAATATTAATGGCAATGTCAAAACTCTTAACCATTAGATTCAGGCATAATACATTTTTTTAAATGTGCCACCCTAAGATTTGTACTGGCCCCTTTGTGCCACCCCATAAAAAAATCCTGGGGGCGCCACTGATCTCATCCCCCATTTACTGCCACAGTAGGGAAAATAAATAATATTGGAATCAATAGGGGATGAGATCTGTTCGGTTACTGACATTCTTCCAAATATCTTTCTTTGTGTTCAGCAGAACAAAGACATTTATACAGGTTTAGAACAACCTGAGGGTGCGTAATTCATGACAGAATTTTCATTTTTGGGTGAACTATCCCTTTAAGTGTCTAGCCAAGCTTTCAAATCTTTTTTTAATTCAAAATTCCCTGAGGCCTGGAGCTCACTTCACTCTCGTTTTGCTTGTCAGCACGCTCTGGATCTTCAGTTAGCGGTCGCTAACATCCTGCAGCTGCTGGTGCATTCGGAGAGGAACCAGCAGATCCTTTGTGAAGCCAGTCTGCACTCACGTCTTCTTCAGCGATCCAGCTGTGCTTTGGGAGATGAAGATCACCCGCTCCACCCACCCCTGCAGAGGATGTTTGAGCGACTGGCCTCACAGGCTCTGGAGCCAATGGTGCTCAGGTGAGTCTACAATTCATTTTGTACACTAGTCATCCTAAAATAAGCGATTGGAGAGGAAATCGCTAAAGGGAACTTGTGATGAGACTAACAATGCATTCAATACAATGCTGCTCAGGCCTGACTAGACCCTATATGATTTATGACCTGTGGCTTATAGCCTTTTTGTAATAATTTTTTTTCAGTTAAACCCTGAAGCCTTATACAGGCTTCATACAGATTTTGTTGTGTAGAATAATATTCAAGATGGTAGAAATTGTACAGCTTTGTGATTTACGTGGACAATGTGTGCATGTACATAAGCACACAGTTTAACCTATGTTTCTCCTCTGAATATGCAGGTGTCACAACAAAACAATCATACATTTTTGTGTTTAAGTTCTCACTTATGTGTCAAAGTTTGACAATGTGTTACATTTTCCCATAAAGGATGATAAAATGATCTGGACAGACGGACATAGAGACATGATAAGATGGATAGTTTTAGACATATAGGCCCGGTTTCACAGACAAGGCTTAGCTTAAGAGAGGACTAGGCTTTAGTTAAAGGGAATATTTAAGTTGCTTTTAGAAAAATGCTTTAGATAAAACTTTGCTGGTGTGCATCTTTTGCCAAAACATTGCCAGTGACATATTTTAAGATGTTTCAGGGCAAGTTACTTCAGTTAAGACAGCTCAAACATTCATCTTGGTCTGGGACTAGTCTTAAGCCTTGTCTATGAAATCGGGCAATAATGCTTTAAGCCTACAAAACCTGTATTATGTATGTATATGTTTTATCAAATATATTTAGGAAATTCATATATATGAAGTTACATTTTAATAGATGGTGTTTCTACCCCAGCCCTCGATTGATTCGCCTCTCACATCCGAGCTATTTTTACACTTTTGATTTGATCGATTCCAAGACCAGATGGGTCAGTTGAAATTTGTTTTGCTCCTGGGGATCTTGCGTGATTTGGTCTGTTTAGATTTTCATCTTCTCTGCATGTTTGCATAAAAGGAAAAGAATCAAATTTGACACGTCTCAACATTATTCAAAGCTCTCCATGGTTAGTCTCTAAATAAAAGGGATTAGCGGTTTTCAATTTTCCACATGGCTGGTCTAAAATGATGCAGACTTTGCTACAAAGTACCAAAAACAGCAAGTCACCTCAGCTCATTTGAGGAATCAAACATGAATGCTGAGCTTCAGTCAGCTGTCGAAAAATCCTTCTGAAAATTCTGTTTGTAAAGTCGCTTCATCAGTTTCACCTCTCTGTTTGTTTGTTTGTTTTAATAAAAATGAAAAATGTGTTCCTAAAATGTTTTTAATGTCTGTTCTGCAGGGAATTTCTCCGACTAGGGAACCCTTTGAATTGCGGCGCATGGGACAAAAAGCTCCTGAAGCAGTACCGCGTCCACAAGCCAAGCTCCCTCAGCTATGAGGCTGAAATGCGAAGTAAGAAAGTAAAACCGCATGTGTGTGGACTGCTAGAACTGTCACTCTGCTTTTGTGTCGTCCTGTAAACAGTCAGTGTTATGTGCTCTTGTCTCTGTGGATTCTCTGTTTGCCAGTGAACGGAGAGACATTACTTCAGGCTTCACTGACTGTGGTCTAGGGTGAATTGCCATCAATCAACATCAGAATCAAACAAAACAAATTCCCTTCTTCTCTTTATCTCCTCCAGCAAAGACTGGTTCAATTGAACGGAGGTTTGCTGGGGATGAGTTCCCAGCTTCCCTAAATACCAGTGAAATGACTTTTCTTCAAGCTCGCACTGTGTTCAGCGAGTCCATTTGATCTTGCTCATTTAAAGGTTTTCTGTTTGCTTACTGGAATGTGAGATTGGGAAGTCGGTCAGCACAAGTAGTTATTGTAGTTGGTTATATTTACAACAGATTAGCTCTGTTCCACTGCCTACTGTCTAGATCGACAGCTGTTCTAAGTTGGCGCTTTTGGCACTTTGAGTTGCAGGAGTTTAACTTAAGTTTACGTAATGCTCAAAAAAGCATAACAATTGAAGCACACATTTTTGGGGCAGTTTTGGACATTAATTTCAATGTCAGAATGTGCAGAATGGTCTAAAGTACTGACTCGTTTTCAAAATGCTCTTAGTAATGCTGGTCTGCATAGTTAATAATAAGATAACAAAATTGCCAAATTACACAGAGTTAATTGGCAATTCGCAGTGTTGTTTAAATAAGTGTTATTTCATTAATAACATTAAATAATTAATGCTGTACAAAAGGATCTTGTACACAGCCGTGGAAAAATGATTTTTATCTGAATTATAGGTAGGTGTTTAGGTAAAGTTTTGGTTCATTCTGTGGACTACTGACAACATTTCTTCCAAATTCCAAATATTGTTTTTAATTTTCAGAATTTTGAAAAGGGAAAAACTGAGAAATAACAGAAATATGCAATGTTTTCAGATCTTCAATACTGCAAAGAAAACAAGTTCATATTCATTTAAACAATACGATACTCATGTTTTTACATGTACATTTCTGTTCAAAAGTTTAGGATAATTTATTAATTCCTTATTTATATTTTCCCTAGATTGTAAAATAATAAACAAAACTCATCAAAACAATAATGTGATGATGAGAATTATGTTGTGACTAAAGAAAGCTAAAACAAATCAACGCTATGTTATATTGTAGTGTCTTTAAAGTGGATACCGTTGCCTTGAATTTGCAGTATTTGTATTCTATCGGTCAGTTTCGTCAGATCTCACCCAGAGATGCTTTTCCTTATTATTTAGTCCAAACGATCCATTTCAAAAACTTTTATTAAATACAATTTTAGTTTTCTAATGAAAGAAGCTGTTTTTACAATTATATTTTTGTCTACAAAAAGCAAATGCCTTTAGATAATTGTATAAGATCATCTTGATCATGATTTTTAAGAACACAAAATACATTTTTACAGTCAATTGGTACTAAACTTTTGAACGGTTGTGCATTTTAGAAACATTTCAAACATGGTTGTTTAATCACAGATTTCATGCTTTTTGCATTCTCTCAGACTTTCACATTGGTGTTGGGTGACAAACCTGAGGTTTGTTTCTGTTAAAATACAGCAGACATCAGCCTGAAAATGTATGAAATGCTGTAGAATACCCGATTATAAACAAAACTGCTTCCATATAAGAGCATTTAGATGACAAGTCTGTGTTTCAGACTGTTACACTCATACATGTATGTACTGTATGTTAACCCTTCCACCGTTTTATCTTCTGCATCTCCAGACAGCTTGACTTTGTCCATGGAGGGTTTCGGGCCGGATAGCGTGTTCACAATTAATGAGGACAACAGCCAGTACCGGATCAGCCGAAGTCTAGTGCGATCGGCCGAGGACAGCACCGTGCCCCTCACCCGAGTCAAGTGCCTGGTCTCCATGACAACGCCCCATGACATCCGCCTCCACGGCTCCTCTGTCACGCCTGCTTTCGTAGAGTTTGACACATCATTAGAGGGCTTTGGGTAAGGCTATGAGTGCTAGTCTGTATTACATTTTAAAGATCAAAATGATTTATTTGCATAGTCACTGTTTGTAAACAACATAGGGATTTCATTGGCTTCAGTTTAGAATTCATTTACCAAATATATACAGTGCATTGAACGAAAATGAATTTTATGTTGTGCTTTTCCAGGCTTGACCTAGTTTTGAAGCCCCCCCAAAACAGGCTTTGAAATGCGCTTAAATCTCTCAATTTATCACAGTTCAAAGCGCAACAAAGAATCCACACTGAGCCTGCATCTGTTTCTGTTTAACATAATCCCATCTGGATACATTGTAAACTGAAAATAACACATCTTTAATGTTTCAGCATTTTATTCATGATGATCATTGTTTGTCTCCTTTCCAAATTATTAAAAGCTCAGATGGGAGGTTTTTGTTGTACGAAATAGGACATAACCAAGACCTATGTGCATCAAATAAAATCACTTTTTTATAACCGAGTCTCAGTTTAACAGTGGTATTATGCAGCAGTTAAATATTCCATTAAACCTGTGCAAATTGCACAGACAAACTGATGTATCATTTATATCTCTGTCGACAGAATTCTCCCGTGTCCTTAAATATTTCCTTCTAGATCCCTAAATAGAACATGCACTTTAGAATAGTATATGTAAAAATCAGTTGTACCCGCCCGCATTTCATCTCATAAATGCTGAGATATAGACGCACACACACAGTGCGCTCTCCATCTGCCTTCATGAAAAATTCATGTAAACACATTCTGTATTGGGACGTGTGGACCAGCCTAATGGTGCCGCCACAGCTGGGTTTAGAGCTTTTTGGGTTATGAATGAGCGCTCAGGAAAGGGGGGAGAACATTAACCCCTTTCCACACAAACAAATTTACTTAACTGAAGATAAACCTGAAGATAGACTTTTTTGTTTAAATATGAAGCTTATTATAATGAACATAACCATAATCCTACCTTTGAAAGAAAAGGGTTTGCATTTTTTAATCACAATTGTTTTTTAAACAAGAACAAATGAACTAAGTGAACCCAAATAAACTCATGCACACACATATGGTGTTGAGATGTTAATGCCTAGCTCTTTCTGGGTGGATGCTTTTATTGTTCTGAGGTTTGATGATTTTTTTTAAACAAGACATGAGATTTCCTTTGAAAGAGTAAATGAGCCTCCACAGAGATGCTTGCAGAAGCTGTTTTGAGTGACAGCGGGATTTTTTGTTTATTTGATGAAACCACAGAATGTCTAATAAAGTAGAGATTGACAACGGTATTGCCACAGGTCATACCCATTCTATTCCTAAACCCTCAAACATCATGTACTGTATGTAGTCTGGTTGTAAGGTGTTTAAATGCATTTATCAGAGGGTTTTATAATGCGCTGTGAACAGTATTCTGATGCTGTTGTGATGAGCACATTGTGTCTGCGTTACATAAGGCTCGACTCCCACTAATAGAAATCACATAAATCTCCTCTACACAATAAGCCCCCAATGTGAAATCTTCTCACATTTTATGACTGTTTATCACCGAGAGGCGAGAATAAAATGTGCAAAATGCCTGGCCTGCGGGAATTCCGGAGATTCATTTTTATTTGTTGTCCTCTCATCCCTCTTTCCTCTTCAGCTGTTTGTTTTTGCCCAGTCTGGCTCCGCACAACGCACCATCCAGCAATGCCAACACATCTGGAGTCAGTGACGGGGCGGTGGTCAGCGGAATGGGAAACGGTCTGTACACACATACACACTGCACACAATTCCTTATTTGCATAACAAGCAGTTGGCAGTGTATTATCCTTCTGGGAAATGCTAATTTTTATGAAGATAAAGCCTAATATGTGAAAAAAGTAAAACGTTATTATTAATTTGATAAAGATCCTCTCATAATTTATTTACCCTCATGACAGGCCTGATGTATGACACTTCCTTTCTTCAGCTTAACACAAACATGTTTAATATACAGTAAATATCCAACCTTACAATTTAAAAATATCAATTGTTAACTCTCTCACACACAACATGTTATTCTGAAAACATTCATTAATACATTTGCATGTATTTTTTATGATGGCTGTTTGTGTTTTTATAGCCTCAACAAGTTAGGACTTGTAAAATAGTGACAGTTATTTTTTTGATTTATAAAAAATCTTTGTGTTCAACTAAAGAAAGGAGGTCATGTTTGTACAGTACATCTGAGATGGCATGAGGGTGATTAAATTATGAGAGACTTTATTTTTGGGTGTTCCTTTATTGATTATCCTACATATTACATCCCATCTTACCAAATACAGTAAATATATTCATGGGCAGAGGTGGGTAGTAACGCGCTACATTTACTTCGTTACATTTACTTGAGTAACATTTTGGAAAATATGTACTTTTTAAGTAAAATTAAAAGTGTGTACTTTTACTGTTACTTGAGTAAATTTCTAATAGAAAATCTGTACTTTTACTTCGTTACATAACTTACATTGCGTGACGTTCCTTCGTTCCTTCATTTTAAAATATGCTTTTTAAAACGCGTTGTTTATTTCAAGGTTGTCGTCTCTTTTACGGGCATTCCCGAGTGATCGATTCTTTTGAGTCGATTCTTTTGAAAGCATTAACTGAACAATGGGCAAAACCACTTGAATAGGCTAATGAATCAGTTCAAATGATTTGTTCAGTTCGTAGCACGATCTGAATCATCTGAATCAGGATTACTCACTCCTCGTAGCGCGAAACTTAAGAACACGCAGAACACAAAGAGCGTTGGATGAAGTGGATATTAATCTATATCTATACAATCAAAACTGCAAATGTGTCATATTGTTTGCCAGCAATGATAAATGCCCGCCATATGCGTGCACCCGCGCGACCTGTTCGTCAGACACAGCAACATGCGCGTTACCTGTCAGACACAGAGACGTGGGCTTGCAGAAATATACATTTGAAGAACAGAAGGAAGAAAACGTGTTGATGGGCGTGTGGTTCACTGTTTACTGTTTGTTTACAAGTAAGAGCGTTTCACAACACACACGTGACACAACACGAGAAAACATGAGCTTTGTTCAAAAATGTGTATTTCATTTAAGAGAGCACTGCATATGTTCTAGATCATCTTAGGAAATGCTCTGAGTTTAGTTCATGCTTTAGTTTGACATGGTCTATTATTCTAAATAAGTTGTGTAAACTACATTGACATCAGGACTAGATGAAATTTACAGAAATGCTTGTCTCTTCTGTGTTTGTCTATTCTTTAGTCTCTCTAGTATATTGCAAAGATATCTGCTTATGATAATTAAACATATTGATTAAAATGTAATATTAAAATATTGGCGTTAATATTAACTTTATGTAGTAGCCCTATATAATCAGATACAAAGTAACTAAGTAACTAGCTACTTGAGTAGTTATTTAATTGCATACTTTTTTACTTTTACTCAAGTAATTTTTAAAATAGTGACTTTTACTTTTACTTGAGTAACAATTTCTCTAGTTACTTGTACTTTTACTTGAGTAAAGATTTTGGCTACTCTACCCACCTCTGTTCATGGGTATGAAGTATTGATATCTGTGGAAATGATCTTATTTTAGTTATTCATTACTTGAAAGCTTAGAATAAGAAAAATGTTGCTCACTGGTTCCTTGTTCTTTGAAGTGCTTGTAAATAATAATACATGACAGTAGCACAGATGCTCTATGTTGCCATGGATAGCAATGAAATATACAGTTCAATGATAAAGTTTATATACGAAAAATATTTGCAGTGCTGCCATTGACCAATCAGAATGAAGTATTCCAGAGAGCCATGAGATCAGCAAAAAAATTGTTTGCAAAGAAATTTGTTTGTTTTCAGGATGTTTGAGTTTATGAAGGTGAGATGGTAGGAGGACGTAGCAGCTTGACAGATTTTGGAACGAGTATGTGTGCTTGACAGACGAGAGCGATGGAGAGCACAGGAGTGTGACTGAATCCGGTTCAGTCTGGAGAACAGAGAGAAAGTGCGCTGAAACTTGACAGAGCTTGACAGAATTTGTGTGTGTGTTTCGCTCTTGTGCGAGAGTCACCAGCAGCCTTGAGTAGGCGATGTACAAGTGCCTATGTAGTATTAATGAGGTGATTCAGTGCTCGCTGCTTCCTCGCTCTCTCTCTCTCTCTCTTCCTGTCTTTCTTCATTTTATTGTTCATCCTCTTATTCCTCCCCTTCTCACTCTCTCGCTCTCTCTCTGTCTTGAAAGTAAATGGATGATTCCAGTATTTATAGATAGACTCCTGCATCATGTCCTCTGACCTATTTTTGTCGATGACATCATCATTTCTGCATGCAGACTTTCATTCAGATCTCTTGCAGTCGGTGTTATTGTTCTTGTCTTTTTGGCAGGGGTTTCCTGGGTTGAAGCCGGTGTAAGCCAAAGTCGATTTTGCATGTCTTACGGGGCCCGAAAAAAAAAGTTAAACATGTTTGCTAGATGTAAAGGTTTATTATGAAAGATAAGCTTTGAGACTTATATAAAATACCATAAAGTTATAAAATGCCATTTATGCTGTATGTGCAGTTGACATATTAACCGTACATGTGTTCTATGGTCTGACAGCTAAAATTTTGAAAACAGACTGTTGGTAATATATTATTTTTATTATTATATTTATATAAAATTGCATAATATAGATTTGTCTTCATTATTAGTTATTCCTTCTAAATTTTTGTCACACCATAGGATACATGTGCAGTTTATTTGTCAAGTTACACTTATGCATTTGCCAGATTCTTTTATCTAAAGTGGCAATTCCATCACCACCCAAGAGAAAAGCGACCATCTGACCATCCCAGCTCAGGCAATTCCATCCCCAACCAAGAGCAAAGATAGACTACTTGTCACATTAATGCTAAATTTACAATACTTAGTATTTAATGCTAAACTTACATCACATGGCAGTAGTTTGAAGTTATAGCTGCACTCAGTTACATTATGCCATTACTATTTTCCCTGCTTATAACAGTCCGATATCGATCAAAAAATAAGGCCAAATTGGACCTAAACCGTTTCAACAAATGAAACATCCTAAATCACAACTAATAAGCACTCCCTATTCTTCATAAACATTTACTCAGTAACTTTTAATCAAAGTCACTGAGTGCAGCTGTGACACGTCAGAGGAGACCTGGCCCTCCCGGCTGAGAATGGTTTCTCCTGAGGTTTTTTTTTTCTCCATTTCTTTATTTACATTTACATTTGGCAGAGGCTTTTATCCAAAGTGACTTACATTGCATTATACTATACATTTTGTTTTTATGTGCAATCCCTGGGATCGACCCCATGACCTTGGCGTTGCTAGCGCCATGCTCTAACCACTGAGCCACAGGAAAGCTTTTCTCAGCTTTTTCCCAATTTATCATTGGAGTTTGGGTTCCTCGCCACAGTGCAGTGCTGGCTTGCTCACCGGGAGACTGCATTTATTAGATATTATTTACTAGAATAATCTTGCTTGTTCTATAAACACCATGCACTGTGCTGTGTTTGACCTTTTCTGGGTTTTTCTCTTTTTCTTATTTTTTCCTGTAAAGCTGCTTTGGAACAATGCACATTGTGAAAATAAAATGGAATTGAATTGGACTTAGACCGTTGTGAGACAGGTTAGTTTTACCCTACTGATGCCGTGTTGTTGCGACAGTAATCCTGCTCAGTACGAGAGGAACCGCAGGTTCAGACATTTGGTTCGTGCGCTTGGCTGAGGAGCCACTGGCGCGAGGCTACCGTCTGCGGGATTACGACTGAACGCCTCTAAGTCGGAATCCCTCCTGAAGGCAGCGATACCGCAGCGCCGCGGAAAGCTCGATAGGTCACGGATAGCCGGGGGCCCGTCCCCCGGCGGAGAGCCCGACGTTACGGGACCGGGGAGCGGCCCGACACGCGCCCTCCCTCTTCCGACACGCACCGCAAGTTTGTGAGAGACCCGGTGCCAAATGACTCGTAGACGACCTGATCCTGTCTCTGGACAGTGCATTCAGGCTTACATTGTAGTTTGTTTGTGTGCTCATTCTGGGAATGGAACCTATGATGAGGGCATTGCTAACGTCAAGCTGTCTGCTACAGGAAATCTGTATAGTATGTGTAGTGTTTTTGACCATTATGTTTTTTAATGGCTAATTCAATACTCTTGGAAAGCATACTCAAAAGATATTTTATAAATGTGCACTGTTTATTGAACCGGTTTGTCTGTATGTTTTAAAACAGATGTTTTAGTTAGAATTACTATTTTTGTTGATGAATCAGACTATTGACCAGTTCAGATAATAGAAAAAAATATAAAAATGAATTGACTTGACTGTTGTTGTATATTAGTGTATATTAATAGTAGTATAGTATTCAATGTGTATTTAAGGTTTTGTTGTTCCAGTAATAACACACCGCTAAATAAATATTGTTAATTTTTATTTGTCCAGGCGAGCACTTCTTTCCACCCCCATCTGGCCTCAGCTACTCGACGTGGTTTTGCGTGGAACGCTTCAGCACGCCACCGCAGAGCCACGCGGTTCGTCTGCTGACTGTTGTGCGAAGGGCCACCTCATCCGAACAGCACTACGTCTGCCTGGCCATTGTGCTTTCCGCTAAGGACCGATCTCTCATTGTGTCCACTAAAGAAGACCTGCTTCAGTCCTACAGCAAGTGTTCTTTTTTAACTACATTTTGCATGCCACTTTCACTTCCTTTTTTACCAAAAGTTCAGTGTTCCAAAGTTTCAGTGTCATTCAGATGTTATGGAATAGATTATAAGCCTATAGAGCAATAATCATATTAAAACATGATTTAGAAGAAGCGCAAGCACATTTTTTTTTCTGTGGCCAAACTTATAATGGACAATAAATGTGTTGCAGAGTTAAAAAAAGCAGTTTCAAGTGAAACGCAGAGTCTGTGGTTAGTGACATGACATCATTT
The DNA here is from genome assembly GCF_024868665.1 of Triplophysa rosa. Taxonomy (NCBI): domain Eukaryota; kingdom Metazoa; phylum Chordata; class Actinopteri; order Cypriniformes; family Nemacheilidae; genus Triplophysa; species Triplophysa rosa. The sequence continues at coordinate 16,459,013 of NC_079891.1, read as the reverse complement.
CCTCTCTTCCCTCACAGTGGATGACTTCAGTGAAGAGTCGTCATTCTATGAGATCCTGCCCTGCTGCGCTCGCTTCCGCTGTGCTGACCTCATCACCGAGGGACAGTGGCACCACCTGGTGTTGGTTATGAGCAAAGGAATGCTGAAGAACAGCATGGCAACCCTCTACATCGACGGCCAGATGGTCAACACAGTCAAGGTGTGGCTCAGCTCCTGATGTGAACATGTTCATTTTTGTTTTGACTGAAGTCACAGGATAAATGGCAGTGTGATGGTATGTTTTCCACTGTCTGCAGTTTCTGGAATAATGTAGGTTATATTTAACAAAACTAAAGGTTTGAGGAGCGATTTCATAGCAGGTAACAATTTCTAGGATAAACACAGACGTTCATTTCAGAAGCTTCTCACATGTAATCTAAGACTCACTGCGGTGAACCTCAGCTTCCTTTTGAGGTCTTCTTTTATGCTCTCTTTTGACACCAACACCTCTTTTTTTGCTCTCATAAATCAAATGTTATTTCCTGCCTCAGGAACCCATGAGGTCACGCTCAGCTCTTTTGTTGTTTTCTTGTCGTTGTAGCTGCACTACGTTCACAACGCTCCCGGCGGATCGGCCTCCGCAAACCCGCCCGTGTTGAGCACGGTGTATAGCTACATTGGCACGCCGCCGGCCCAGCGCCAGCTCTCCGCTCTGGTCTGGCGACTGGGCCCCACACACTTTCTGGAGGAGGTGCTGCCTGCTGCCAGTGTGGCTGCCATCTATGAGCTGGGACCCAATTATGAAGGCAGTTTCCAAGCTGTTTACCTGCCATGTGAGTGCATAACTAGGGTCTATGTACAAAGTTTGAAATGAGGGATTTTTTTTGTATGGTTGTATGGTTGGATTTGCTATGAATTAATTGTTGTTAAATTGTGTAGCAACATAATTTCTAGCAAACTATGCAAATAAGATAATGACACAAATGTGTCTAATGTGCTTTGCATAGAACAATTCTTGCGAGTGAGTGATATAGTACTATATTGCTATAGTGATCAAATTGAAATACAGTATAGCACTGTTTTAGGGCACTTAGTGATCTACTGTATGCAAAAGTGGTGTGGCTGACTTTGAATTTGACTCTAAATGTTTTATCACAGGTTATATCTAGTGGTTGCTTGTGGCTTATGACTAATCATTTTCTTCCGGGTTTGACAGGTAAAGACTCAAAGACTGAGGCTGTACCGCCCTGCGCCGTTGCTTTGGTCCCTGAGGAGAAGGTCTCTTTCAGTCTCTATGCATACTCTGTATCTACCCTCACCGTGGCCAAAATCAGAAAGGTCTACAATAAACTGGACAGCAAAGCCATCGCCAAACAGGTCAACAGTCTTTTTCAACATCAAGACACATACATGTCTACAATTTTGTTCGACATTTGTATTTATAAACACACACACACATACATTTCAACACACTTTTTCAACATTTGTATTTATAAACACGTAAACATGCATGTGTACATAATATTAAGGAAATATTAACATGTATTTATTTATATTTACCAGGCATTTAAATTAAATGTTATCATTTATATTTTTCTTAAATATATGCATGTGTGTGTAGGTGTTTATAAATACAAAATGAATATGCACAGTACACTGTATATGCACTGTATATTATCAGGGCTTAAAGTTTTTCGGCACCGTGCCGGATCTCAGGCTTGCGGCGTTTGACTGCGAAAAAAAAAAGATTACATTTAAAAAGCTTATTGATATCAGTTCGAGTTCATAAGTTCGCCTACCAATGGTATGAGAGGAACACGGCTATCACTCTCAACCAAACAAACATTACTAGACAATCAGAATTAAAATGGGGCGGGTCTTGGTTGCCGGAGTGGAGATGTCACATTGGAGAGTATGTTAGCAAGCGAACAGTCGACAGGATGGAGAGTAAGTTTATAAAGCCTGAAGCGGGGGGCAGCTTTTAAGTCCATCATGTAGGGCTGTAGTCAAGTCCACCATTGTCGAGTCCAAGACAAGTCCAAGACCAGGACTAGTCGAGACCGAGTCAAGTCCGAGTCCAAAGAGGTTCGAGTCCAAGTCAAGACCGAGTCCAATTGAGACAGTCAAGACAGAGACAGAAAAAAATCATGACTACAAGACCACATACTTAACTATTGATCATTTCTGTGATGCAAGAGACAACATATCTTCTATTCTAAGATAATTTTCATTATTGTTTGTAATGATCAAAAAGCAGATAAAATAAGGTCATTTTATTTTTACTATATAGGTATAGCACTAAAGTCACAAAGCCGAAGTGTAACTGTTTATTACTTTTTTAAGGAACTTTTTTATCAGCCCTCCTAACAGCAAGGTTGTGCAGCAATGAACACTTTTGTGCGTGTGTGCGTGCGTGCGCGCGCCTGCACGTGCACGTTCGATAGAGGAGCCGCTAGAAAGAGCAGAGGCTCCACGGGTCGTTTATAAGCACGTCGGCGCCCATCCTTAAATAACATGTTCATCACAATTACAATAAAAATACGATCATTCTTATCTTTAAGCCCTACTTTCCAAACTTTCTAAAATACTCAAATGCAATGCTAACTCTGACACATGGCATTAACTTACCTCTCTTTGTGATGCCTTTGCAGGTGTCTTACGAAATTGGATGTGGTCCCACATGTTTCGGGGAAAGTTTTGGTGCAAAAAGTTTCCTTTTAAGCGCACTGTCGATTCATTTATTATGGTTTGTAAAACCAATCTGTATTATGCCGCTGCTCGCTGACATCGTGCCTGATGAATGATTGATGCTGGTTCGCGCCGCGGACGAATCATTCATTCGAACCGGTTCTTTCTTTTTAGTGAACCGGTCGAACCAGTTCAGCTGAATCGTTCCCGTTTAGTGTCTCCCGTAAACACTTAATATTATCCACAAATTAATTCAGTTATTCACAGTTATTCACTTTCTGGCGTGCATGACAGACTTGAACCAATATACCGGAGTTATTTAATTACAACAACAGCGCACACTGAACTGAACTGCTGTGTGGAAAGAGAACTTATGAGCACGCGCAGCTCTCGTTCTAGAGTCGAGAGTCGGCAACAGTTTTCGGATCATTAGTTTTCGGATCACAAGAATATTGCTCTATCAATGTTTTGTTTTGAAGGAGAAAATAAAACGTATATCGCTGGACTCGGACGAGACGGACTAGAACATTTGCGAGACCAATGACCAAGTGCGAGTTCAAATACCAACGAGTCCAAGACAAGTCCGAGACCATAAAAAAACGTCTTGAGTCCGAGACAGGACTCGAGTACTACAGCACTACCATCATGACAAATATGACATACACAAATTGGAGACTGACATAAAGATCGATAACTTTGTGTTGTTTCGGCAAATCATCTAATCAGACCTCCGCTTCCACTTCTGCGGGTCACACATACGCGCTCATGCGCGCGCTAACTGCAATTGAGATATCAAGGATCGATTTCTAAAGCGTCTAAATCGTTTTCAAACTTTTTCACAGCTTATTGCACCTATCTCACAGAGTTAATTCATAAACATGGTCGTTATTATCTGAAGTGAGCGTAAAATCATATATCAATACGTTAGTGACAGCAGCCTATATTCCTGCTATTCTGTGTGGTTGATATAACTCAAACAAATGAAAAGAGAAGCACTCACTGCTGACTCCGTAACCATTGTAGCTTTAATAGGAATTTATATTGTTTTCGTTTCACAGTTTTGTAGAGCAGAATTTGCCAGTATGAGTTTAAAAATGAAAATAAATATGCCCCCACTAATTATTATTAAAAATAAATGAGTTCAAAAAGGTGATCACTTTTGCTTTTTTGAGGGCTCATTTATGCTAACCTTCTTTGACCAACTGTGATCTCATTACTATGTGTTGTGGATGTGACTTGTGCAATATCATCACCATTAATACCTATGAAACTAATGATTATGTAAGGGATAATCCACAGCTAGCCGTGTGTTAAAGGGTTTTAATGCACGACGTGGAGGCCAAGAACTTGGTGGTTGCCTCTGCGAAGTGCATTAAAATCCTTTAACGCACGGCTAGCTGTGGATTATCCCGCTTATACAGTACTTGGTCATTTGCCAAGTTAAATCTTTTATCGATGTTTACAGTGAAATTTTAGACCAAACAGGTGAAAATTACAGTGATTTTGTCAGTTAACTTTCAAATGTAAACAAACTTACTGGAGCTACCTGTGCGATAAAGGGTTTTAATGCACACCTTCCAGCCAATCAGAATCGAGTATTCAAAAAGACCATGGTATAAATTACTACTAGAGCACAAAATAGTTTAGTAGAGTACAAAATTACTCATCTAATTTATTTTGCTCTCAAAATGCCACCCTCGATAGGCCAAAAAATGTGAGTCTTATTTGTTTTCTTTTTAAAAAGTAGGATTTTTATTATGATGAATTTGGTTGAATTTGGTATGTTAAGCTAGGTTTTTACATACCATAATTGCATAAAGTTATGATTTTGTGGGTTATAATTATGCCCCCACTTCTTTCGAGTCATTCTGTGGTCCATACACACATGGCATACTATCAAAGTTTAAGAAACGTCTGCCTGAGATGCTCAAAACGGCATGTTACTAGTTAGTTTTAAGGGAAATAATGTTCTTTTTTGTGTGACAAATAACTCTGCATATGTGTCTACTCTCGCAACTCCGCAAAAAGAACGTTCAGGCTCAGGATTTTTTGCTTTAATCCCTGTATTATGTAAACACAATTTTTATTCTGGATGCGATTAATCATTTATTTACTTCACACACTTGTTTACTTTTCTGTGTCTAACACAGAAAGAAATACATTGTTTAAGAAAGCACACCAGGAGCAGCTTTTCAAATGCCGGTCAGGTCGGCCCTCACAGTGACAGCTAGATTAACTATTGTGCGTCGAGGGAAAATTGAACTGGATTTAATCAAAGTCCGTTCACAGTAGTCGTGCCACTCGGCGGCCATGTTTGCATTGGTATTATCTCTGGGCAGTTAATAGCAAGTCCACAGTCCTATCTACTTGAAAATCACAATTAAAAAGTATGTGTCTATCAATAATTAAACCTGACATGAATTGTACCATAACTTGGGTTTGCTAAACTTAAATTCCGCTAAAAATCACCTTTTTCGAGATCGCTTCATCCTACTGTTCATTGTAATGGCAGTGGCGCATCTTGTTAATATTAATATCTTTGATTTCATTCACAGAGCTGTCCACTTCACTTGTGAAAAGCTTGTCTGATGAATCATTCTATCATTTTTTTTTCAGTTGGGGGTTTCCTCTCATGAAAGTGCCACACCAGTCAAACTCGTCCACAACGCAGCGGGCCATCTCAACGGACCTGCCAGGACTATTGGAGCGGCAGTCATTGGTTACCTGGGTCAGACATGTGCTGTTTTCATTATAATAGTTCATCACGCCGTTTCAATGCAGAATGGATAAATGACTTAAAAACAAACCCATCCACTAAACCATAGCTGTCGTCTTCTTCCATCTAGGTGTGCGCGCCTTTGTAACCAAACCTGTGGCCACCAACCTTCAGTACATTGGAGGAGCAGCAGCCATTCTGGGTCTGGTTGCCATGGCGTCAGACGTGGAGGGTCTCTATGCTGCAGTTAAAGCCTTAGTGTGTGTTGTCAAAAGCAACCCTCTGGCCAGCAAGGAGATGGAGCGTATCAAAGGCTACCAGGTGGGCTACAATAACATTTACTCTGTGAAATGTGAGCCGATGGTGTTCTTGATTCCCTTGGCTCAAGCTGTTGGGTGTTATGAGCCAATGAGGGGGCAATTAAATAAAAACAGCAAGCTTGGACTGCTGTGTGTTCTGCCGTTCTGGCCCGACTGGTGACAGCCAGCCAACTGATGTGATAAGTGGGGTTTGTAGGGGTGGGGCATGCTGGGACATGCTGTTTTGAAGATAACAGATGGTGCGCTGTTTTAATCCCCTGCTGCTTTAATTACAGTAGGTCTGTAGAAAAATGCGATGTTTCATCGTGAAGCTAATGTTGATTGTTGTTTACTGTTTACTACGTAAACAGTTTTGGGTTGTTGTATTTGGTTTTGGTACTGAATCCTAAAATGAGACTGAGTTTCATGTGATCTTTAACAGAGCTTCTTGTGTTATAGCTGCTGGCCATGTTGCTGAAAAAGAAACGGCCTTTGTTGAACAGCCATATTCTGCACTTGACTTTCTCTCTGGTTGGGACTGTGGATAGTGGCCACGAGACCTCTATCATCCCAAACTCCATGGCTTTCCAGGATCTGCTCTGCGATTTTGAGGTGGGATGCTTACATGAGGAGTTTTGGGGGTGTGCTGTGTTAATATTAAAGATATACAACGAATCATTTTTGTGTTCTTTTAGGTTTGGCTTCATGCTCCTTATGAACTGCACCTTTCTCTCTTTGAGCACTTCATTGAACTTCTGACTGAATCCAGGTAATCCGTCTCTATTCCAGCACTACGTATTCAATCTGATTTAGTCTGCCTGTAGTCCTCAACCCTACTGAGATCCAACACATTATGAATTTGGATTTTTTTGGCAGTATTAAGTGCATACAGTATGAAGGAGAGAGAGAGGTTGTGAGAGGTATCCTCTTTAACAGTATGTGTATTAGAGAGAGAACTGCTGCAGACCTGCAGTACTGTGGATTTAATAGTACTGGTGTCACTAAGGCAAAGTCCGAATATTTTTGTTCTCAGTGAAGCTGCTAAGAATGCCAAACTGTTGCGGGAGTTTCAGCTGATCCCCAAACTGTTGCTCACACTGAGGGATCAGTCTCTGTCTCAGCCCACCATTGGTGCCATCGGCAATGTCCTCAGTCTGCTGCTGCAAGGCTTTCCCAACTCCTATGACCTGCTCAGGTAAACCGAGATGCACAACCAGTTTTACATTTCTTTACCCAAACCACACAATGAGAAGACAGTATTTGAATTTTGTCAAGCACATCAGCTTTGGACAGTTTCAGTTGTTACATAATATGCTGTATTTAAAGGTAAAGAGAATTATTTGGATAAATAGTGAGGTCTGATGTGCAGTCAGTTGGTCAGTTTTATCACGATTTTGAACAAAATGTAAAAAGTGAAACTTTTAAATTTCAAAATGTTCGAAATCGTTAACGATTTTCAGTCAAATTAATTTTGTTAGATTATTGACAACTTTCGGGGTTTAACTGATCCTCCTTTATGTAAATGAATAGAAATTGAATAGATCTTTTAAACCCTAACACGTACCGTATCCTAACCAAACGCGATGTGATGAGATTCCTGCCATAAGCAATTTGTTTGTCCATACCGAACGCCAAAAAGGGGTGTGACGCGACAATCAATCACAAAACACAGCCAATCAGAACAGTTTTTCCTCTGTCCGCGCACCCTCTCATGCTGAAGCTGAAGAGTGCACATATAGAGATGCGTCCTGTTGTCATGACTTCAGTGTTGCATCACAGGACGCTATGCTTTAATTTCAGAATCTAAACGTGTGTGATCAAACGTATGTAGCCTGTCCTCATCCATGTTTGGGGATTAATATCCATGAGGTGCAGAATTGACATTAAATGAGATCATTGTGTGAGCGGAGCTGTCAGCCGTGACGTCGCAGAAAAAGAAACGGCAGTTGCTCATCGCGCAGTGCTGTCATCTCTGATTGACATGGAAAAGATACCTATTATCGCGTGTCACATCACGACGAGAGAAAACTTCTTTAAGCATTAAAGGCACAAGATTAAACAAACAAAAACCTTACATATGTTGATGCAGGTCACATGTTAGCACCTCGAACAATAGGATTAAACCGATGTCATATCACAGAACAATCCCCACTGCTTTAAGATATTTAAATGTTTATGTATTTATGATATGCAGTATATTAATATATCGTTGCACACCAACCAGAGAGCTGTGTCATAAAATAAAATAGTACTTTTAGAAAAGTTGTTTCCTTTGTTTATGTTAACAATTTGTGCACGTACTTGAACTGCCGTGAAAAATCTTGCTATACTCCTGTGCAAAACATTTTTCCTTTGACTGATGCCAGTCAACTCTTGTGGGTTTTGTTTTTGAAGGTTCGGACAGTTTATCTCCTCAACATTACCAACATTTGCAGTCTGTGAGAAGTTTGTGGTTATGGAGAACACAAATGAAGAAAAGATTGACAGAGGTAAGCACACATGTATTGAAACACACAGCATTATCATGTCAAAAAGGGGCAAAAAAAGCAGAATTTCACTTAACATGAATCTTGTTCTGTTTGGTGTTTCCAGGAGCTGATGATGAGTTTGGAGGCCTCCTGTCATCTAACCTGATTCTTCTGCGGAACAGACTGCTGGACATCCTGCTCAAGCTGCTTTTTACTTGCAAAGAGAAGAACACAGTTAATGCACAGTGAGTGATGCTTCTTATTAAATCTCAGATTCTCTCAGAGAGCTGCACTGCATTTCACTGCATCTATATAACATTGTTACCTAAGCTTGCTGGCTCAGGGTTTATATTGAAATATCTTTATCACATTGTTCTTTGTAAAGTTTGTAAGTTTCATTTTCATAGTTATTATTCATCACAAGCTTCTTGCTCTAAAATGTTCTCTCTGCTGCCCCCCACAGGGCATGTGAAGAGCTTGTACGCACCTTGGGTTTTGATTGGCTGCTGATGTTTATGGAAGAGCACATTCACTCCAGCACGGTGACTGCAGCTCTCATTATCTTGGTGGTGTTGCTGAGTAACCAATCCATTCTGAGCCGGTTTAAAGAGGGCCTGACGGGAGGAGGCTGGCTGGACCACACAGACTCTGTGCTTACTAATAAAATCGGCACTGTTCTGGGTGAGTTAGAGGTCCAACAGAGCCCTAATGTTAGATTACCCGTGACAGAAAAAATGTGTTAGTACCACTTTACAGTAAGGTTGTATTTGTTAACATTAGTAAACGCTTTAAGTGTCACGAACTAACAATGAGCAATATAGTTGATCAACATTTAACTAACCTTAACCCTACACAAAGATGAATAATGTTCATTTTACATTAACTAGTGTTAACAGTTACAACTTTTGATTTTATGTATTAGTAAATGCTGAAAATATGAACGAAGATTAATAAATGCTGTTAAAGTATTTTTCATAGTTAGTTCATGTTAGCGAATGCATTAACTAATGTTAACAAATACAACCTTATTGTAAAGTGTTACAGATTTGTTGCTAGTTTGTGAGAAATTCATATCAGATAAGAGTCCAAAATAAGTTTATTCAAAGGAAACCTTCCCACATTTTTTGTATATATATATGCAATGCAACATTATAATAATGCAGTTATTAGTTATCAAATGTTGCTGTTCATGTTTGTGATGGTGTTAAACATAGTGTTTTCTCTCCTCCTATCCTCTCAGGTTTTAATGTGGGTCGCAACGCAGGGGGCAGGTCAACGTTGCGTGAAATCAACCGAGATGCCTGCCATTTCCCAGGATTCCCTGTGTTGCAAACACTGCTGCCTAAACACACTAACGTCCCGGAGATTTACTTCCTGCTCATGGCCCTCTTCCTGCAGCAGCCAATCACAGACCTGCCTGACAGCCTGCAGGTACATGTCAGTATTCATACCCTTTTTACCCTACTAATCAAACATTAGTGTGTGTGTGTGTGTGTGTGTGTGTGTGCGTGCGTGTGTGCGTGCGTGTGTGCGTGCGTGTGTGTGTGTGTGTGTGTGTGTGTGTGTGGCCGTGTGCGTGTGTGTTCGTGTGTGCATGATCTCACTATCAAACTCATAATTTTGGTTTATTAAGATGACTTGGTTCATGCTAACTTTACTACTACAATCCTATTTCTGTTATTTCCAATCATTCGGTAATGCATGTGTTATATGTATAAACAGAACAGTGGTTTTCAGCTGGGGTTTTTTCTCAGAAAACCGTTATTTAAAGCACAAAACACGTTGTAGTCTGCACAAATGATTTTGTCCTGCATGTACTGTCGTTGCATGTCTTCTCTTTTAACTTTCTGTAGTGTTCCATCTTTCGTTTCTGTTCCATCTGTGTGAGAGCATTGCGGTTTCCTCACTCCTCATTACTTTAGAAAACTTTTGAACGGCAAATACTACATGAATCATGTCATGATTGTGTTCTCTCTCCTCATACAGTTTGACTTGGACTCTATATGGACGTTTATATTTGGTGTGCCAGCCTCCAGTGCTACAGTGATGGGCTCCATTCACAACATGTGCACGGATGCAGCGTTCCTTCTTCTAGCAATGCTGCGCAGCATGCTCAACCTGGTAAGTCTCCAGCCTGTCTGACAAAAACAAATGACTCCCAGCAACAACTCTTATTGTGATGGCTGGCTTAATAGTTTATCAGAAGTCAGTTTACTCTGCATTTACATGTTTTTATTGGATCAGAATCAGATAGCACCTAATATAACAGATCTTTAAAATGTAAGTAGCGCTTAAAACATTATATTCCAGTCCTGTTCCGCATACTACAGTATGTACTGTGTAACTGTGTAAATACTAGGTACCAACCCTGAACTTGACCCAAATCCATATTAAGTACATGTGGCTATCCCTTTACCCAAAAATAAAAAATCATGTCATTTAAACTTATATGAGTCTGTGGAAGACAAGAGAAGATATTTTGAGAATTGTCTCCGTACTTTTGTGTCAATAAAATGGAAGTCAATGGAGGTGAGGGTTGTTTGGGTAAGAACATTGTAGCGAGGAAGGCGGGGCGAGAGCCGTGGGGCGGGTAAGTGCGACCGCCGGTCCCCGCATGCCTCACGGGGGAGCTCGGGAGCATAAGAGGACGAGCGACCGGACCATCGAGAGAGAGGACCCGGGCCCGGAAACTGTTAAGTGTATGTTTGTGTGGCCGACAGTCGACCGTGAGGTGGCTGCCGGTCTTTTATTCTTGGATTATTGTTTGTTTATTTTTGAATTAAAGTTTGTTAATGTTCGCCGGTTCCTGCCTCCTTCCTTCCCTTCTATTGAACTTTATTACAAACATTCTTTGAACTATCTTCTTTTGGGGTGTTTGAAGAAAGTCAGACAGGTTTGACATCAGGGTCAGTAAATAATGAAAGAATTTTCATTTTGTGGATGAACATCTTGGTAACGGATGTAACCTCAGTTCCCTGATGGAGGGAACGAGACGTTGTGTCGAGCCGACAGATGGGGTTCCTATGGAAAACGCCACAGCGCTGTTCTGCGTCACAATCTCTAGCGGAGCGAAACTGACTGGCCTGGGCGAGTCAGATGTGAGCGCTCGCGCGAAATTGTAACCGTCCAGTGGAGAGGTAGGGGGTCCCAGAGCTTTGGCCTCGTAGACGGGCCGGGGTCTCAGGATAACGTGAGAATCACCGGGCCCGAGTTCTAGGCAATCTGTGGACACGGAGGGTGCTTGTAGGTCCCCTACCCTCTTGGAGGTGAGCGCCATCAGGAGAGCCGTCTTTATCGTGAGGTGAGAAAGAGCGGCAGCTCCGAGGGGCTCGAAGGGGGGGGCCTCTTGAGGCCCACCACCTAGGTCGCAAGAGGGTATGGAGCGCGGATGAGGCGGTCGCCTTCTCGCGCCCCTTAGGAACCTAATCACCAGGTCGTGCTGTCCCAGAGGCTTCCCAGCAACTGGGTCGTGATGAGCGGCCGTAGCGGCTACATACACTCCTAGTGTGGAGGGGGGAGAGGTTACTCTCCAGTCTCTCTTGAGGAAGTGACAGCACGTTCCCGATCGAGCAACTCCGCGGGTCTTCTCTTTGAGAAGAGCACCAGGACGAGAAGAGGCGCCACTTATGGGCGTATAGCCGCCTAGTGGCCGAGGCCCCAGCCTGAGTGATGTCCCAACCACCGCAGGGGGTGGGCCACTCAGGCCTATCTATAGCATAGTGTAGAGAGATGCCGAGACCCTACATGCTTTGGACGGGAGTCTAGGTCGAGCCCCCCAGGTGGCCGCCGCCTGCGGGCATGAGAACACCGCGGCGGCATACTCCACCTGGGGGACATCGACGTATCCTCTAGATGCCTCACCCTCGAGGGAAGAGAGGGTGACAGAACTTGTTTGACCCGAACCTGCCGGAAAGGGGGCATTCCAGGTCTTACTAAGTTCCTCATGCACTTCCAGTAAACACGGCACTGGGGGCGGGTGCGGCTTAGAGCCGCGCTCAAACCCGAGGCACCATGTAACCAGCCGCGAGCGCTGGGAGAGGCAGTGCAGGCACTGCAACCCAACGTTCACGGTGGCCCGGGAAAGCATGGCTGACATTTCGACGTCCGCTTCTTCCTGGGCTCAACCCCCCGAGGGAGGGAGCTCCGAGGAATCGCCGGAGTCGGATGGCAGTACGTCACCCCCCGATGCTGCAAGGGACATCTCATCATTATCATGCACCGTTTCCAAATACGTGGTTGAGGAACAAGACGGTGGGACCGTCTCCTGGGGAACGGTCAGACGAGCGAGATGATGTGCGAACGGTCCGTGAGCCTTGCCGTAGCGGGTTGCCGTAGCTTACCCTCGCTGCTTGCCGTAGCAGGCGCCATGGCCGTAGTCCTGCCGTTACGGAACGGGGAGCAGACGATGTGGTGGCTGAGTCCCGTGGGAACACAGCCACCTGTGACGCAACGTCTAAATCGTCAACCGCCCGCAGTGCGGGCAGGACGTATCCACAACGTCTGCCCCAGCGTACTTGAAGCAGACATTGTGTCTGTCCCCCTCCTCGATGAGTGTGTTGCACCCATGAGAACAGCAGGACATGCCACGCTGGAGAAATTTGCTCTTTTAGAGGAAAAAACTCGAACACTTCTGGAACTACCGAGACACCCAGGGGAAGTCGCTACAGGAAGGGACCGTCCGCTGCACCACGTCACAAGATTCCAGCAGTAATTCCGCGTAGAGATTGAAGTCTCGAAGTCGATCAGTGTGAAGGCTCCGAAGAACAAAAGGTGAATGAATGTAGCACGCTGTCTCCCTTTTATACCCGGATATCCGGGGGCGGAGTCCGGCATGCAAATTTCATTCGCCAATTTCATTGGCCTTTTCTAAACTAGTCAGAAGTTGATAGGTTCTCAAGAGCGAACCCCATCTGTTGGCTCGACACAACGTCGAGAGACCAACAGAAAGGGAACTACATTTACATTTAGTCATTTAGCAGACGCTTTTATCCAAAGCGACTTACAAGTTGGGTAAACGTGTAAAACCTATCCCTCTAAATACATTGTAAGGACATGTTCTGTAAAATAATGTCCAATGTGATTAATGTCCTCCTGGAGACGCATTGCAGTTGCACTATTCGGAATATTCAGATTATTTTTGTCAATACTAACAATTTCTGGTTGTCACCAAAGCTGCAGGCTCAGAACAGGACAAATTTAGATTTTTTGTTTGTTTTTCAAACAGCCATGGCAGTCAGAAGAGGAAGGGTCCTGGCTGAGAGAATATCCCATCACTCTCATGCAGTTTTTTCGTTACCTCTACCACAACATCCCAGACCTGGCACCCATGTGGCACAGCCCGGACTTCCTGTGTACACTCGCTGCTGCAGTTTTCCCTTTCAATATTCGGCCCTATTCTGAGATGGTATGCAAAATTGCTTTATTCTTAACTGCTTAGCAGCCCTTTGATAATTAATTGTTTGCTTATTTACATGACAGAATATTGAGATTTGCGTTCAGAAAGTTGGTGGGATTAACTGTGATGCATCCTGTTTTCTCAGGTGAGTGATTTGGATGATGAAGCAGGCTCACCTACAGAAGAGTTCAAGGCCTTCGTGACAGATTCAGGAATGAATCGCAGCCAGTCAGAATACTGCAATGTGGGCACTAAAACCTACCTGACCAATCACCCAGCCAAGAAGTACGTTTTTGACTTCATGAGGGTCCTTATAATGGACAACCTGTGCATGACACCTGCCAGCAAACAGACCCCCATCATTGATCTCCTGCTAGAGGTGAGAAGCGTCATCATCTGAGATATCTGCTCATTTACCAATTCGTGTGTTTTTTTAAACGGTCTTTCATGGTATATTTTGTATTGTTCTGTATCACCGGTAGATATCTCGGAGCTTCTCATTAGAAGATGACTATCTTCTAGACAGAAACTCTAACTTTACTCTATCCTCAGGCCTCACCGGAGCGCTCCACCAGGACCCAGCAGAAAGAGTTTCAGTCATATATCTTGGACAGTGTGATGGATCAGCTCCTCGCAGCAGATGTTTTATTGGGTTAGTTCGACATATCATAAATGATAGCCCATGAAAATCTTTAGTATCATAGGGAATTATGTTTTTTTACCATTTTAGTTTTTTTTTCGTATTTCACCTTCATATCATTGAAAACTCATATAAGATTGTCCCACAGGACATGTTATCATGTGTTATCAATTGGCTTCTATAAAAAGCAACCCTGGACATTCAGCAAATTATCTTTGTATTTCACATCTACATACTACCCTGTACAATGTCTCTTATATGTTATTATCCCCCATTTTCTGTAAAATAGTCTTTATTTTATATATGCACAATTTAGAATCTTTTAGACTGTAAATCGTATTATATTGTATTGTCATTGTGTTGAATGTCTGTACTAGAAGCTTCCAACACCAAAGAAAATTCCTTGTGTGTGCAAGCACACTTGGCAATAAAGCTCTTCTGATTCTGATTCTGATCTGATTCTGATCAAAAGAAAATAATATGCTTTTGAAAAGAAGAAATTGAATTCTAGCCTGACACCTTATGGGACTTTTGACCATCAATACATTGTCTTATTTACTTGAACTCCTTATGATTTACAGTATTTCTTATTATAAATCTTCCCTGGCTGTGTGTCTGTCGTCCAACAGGTGAGGAGGCATCATTGCCAATAACAACTGGAGGAAGTTATAACATTCTGGTCAACAATGTCTTCTACTTCACCCAGCGTGTTGTGGATAAGCTGTGGCAGGGCATGTTCAACAAAGAGTCCAAGCTAGTGGTGGAATTCATAGTTCAACTCATTACCCAGGTGAGAGAAGTTCTGTGAACTTACAATTTGGTTTTCACATATCTGTGACTGTACAAAACAAGCACACTAAACTTAGTTTAATTGTTATACAAAAGCAAAGTTGGGCTGCCATATACTTATTCTACCACTACAAATATCTTTTCTAGTTCATCATGATAAAAAATCCCTCCATACTATATATTTATGAATGTTGTTTCAATTGAAAGTATGTTATATACAAAAGTAACACTTTTATTGCACCTGTCTGTCAATTTCAGTGTTTACATAAAAACAAACAAACATTTAAATGCCACAGTTTCACTATGATTCTAAATTCTTAGTTTTTCTAATGCATTAGCATCTATGTAAATAGGTGACAAAAAATGTTTCGCTGTTCTATTTAATCGGTGCATATTTTGTCCTCCTCTTATTCATTTTGAAATGCCGCAAATTCTTTCACTCTCAATCCTTTTCATTAGTTTTTAAAACCCATGTAAACTCTCTCTTGTACCCAGGACTTGCATAAGATTTAAAGTCGCGTGCCCGTGTGACTTTTGCGAGTGTTGTTACTCCGTTCTGTTTCTCTCTGTTCCCACAACAGTCCAAACGACGATCGCAGGGTTTGTCTCTGGACTCTATCTACCATTGTCTGAACCGAACCATCCTCTACCAGCTGTCCCGTCCACACAAGACTGTCCCGCAGCAGGTCACCCTGCTGGACTCGCTACGTGTGCTGACAGTAAACCGAAACCTCGTGCTGGGACCCGGAAACCACGACCAGGAGTTTGTGGCCTGTCTGGCTCACTGCTTAATTAACCTGCACACGGGGAGGTGAGAGAGAAAAACAAAAATGTTTTTTGAAACACTCAATCAACACTCAATCAAGCAGGTTGGATTTCAGAGGTTAGATAGATGTGGGATCATTCAAGCAGATATGTAGATAGTAAGCAAGATAGAACCCCCTTTTTTAGTGTCGGTAGAGTTTGTGCAATGTATTGTAGTGCTGTTCTGGGTGAGAGAGTCTTGCATTGTCATGGCTCTGTATTTAGACTCGCTCAGAGCTTCGGAGAGACTGAGAAATGAGATCAGTGCAGAGACAGTCAACAGAACTGCTTTAGTGTGCTGCGCTGCTGCTTAAAGATCAATAGAGGAACGATTTCATTTTAAGTGTCTGGTAATGTGCTGACATGATGCTTTATTATTATTGCTGTGATTTGGAATTCAGACTTTTTTTTAACGGATTAAATGAATATGCACATATTGGGGATGCTAACAAATAATTGCTTATCGATTAATCGCTACCATTGAATCGATAAGCATATAGATTTATGAATTACCAACTTAAAGGAGTCATATGACACGGCTAAAACGAATATTATCGTTTGTTTTAGATGTAATGCAATGTGTTTACACGATTTAAGGTTAAAAAACACTGTATTTTCCAAATACCGTGCACGTTTGTATCTCCTCTTTGCCCCGCCTCTCTGAAACGCGCAGATTTTTAACAAAGCTCATCACTCTTAAAAGCGAGGTGTGCTATGATTGGCCAGTTAACGAGTGCGTAGTGATTGGTCGAATACTGCAAGCATGTGACGGAAATGTAACGCCTCTTACCATATTTGAAACATCAGGTTCAAAAGCAATTGTACTGACAGGTACGCCCACCTTACTTTGTGGGGGTGTGGTTACACGAGGCATTTCAGGCAGGTCTGGGTGAGGTAGAATGCATCTTTTGTTCCGACACTTCAATTTTTGCAATTTTACGTGTGTAATACATGCATGGGCAACTTATAACACACCAAAGTCACAGAAAAACATGTATACGTGCCATGATGCAAGATGGCGCCGCGGATGGCTGCCTCGGTTTGGAATGCTCTAGTACTTGTCTTTTTTGTTTGTTTTTCCTGTTTTGAGCTACTCTTCTTTAATCACTTTTACCAGGGACGAATTGCTTAACATTAAGCAATGCCCTTCTGTCAATCTTTTTCCTAATTTTAAAAATTCAGACGTCTTACTGGACATTTTACTCGGAGGAGCGGCAGCTCTATACAAACGCTCTAAAAGACGCAAGCGGGGAAAGCGAGCGGGTGCACTCGTCAGACTCCGACGACGCGGATTTAGGACCCCGCTGCCGAGTATACACCTGGCAAATGTCCGCTCCCTTACCAACAAAACGGACGAAATACTCTTACTCACCAGACAAAGATTTTCCCAACTCCGCTGCGCTGTGTTTCACAGAAACATGGCTCAATGACACCATACCGGACAGCGCGTTACATCTGCCGGGTTTTCAGCTTTTCAGAGCGGATTGCATTGCCGAGTCAACAGGGAAGACTCGTGGTGGTGGATTATGTTTTTATATAAACGAAGGTTGGTGCAGAGATATAACAACACTGAAGAAGATGTGCTTTTCGTACTTAGAAGCGTTCTCTATCAACTGCAAACCTTTTTATTCACCACGCGAGTTTTCCTCATTTATTCTCGTGAATGTTTACATTCCTCCACATGCTTGTGCGAGCGCGGCGCTGCAACAGCTGGCGGATTACATCAGCAACACCCAGATTCTCTTATTATTATTATTGGGGACTTTAACAGAGCAAACCTCTCCCGTGAGCTGCCAAAATACAGGCAGCATATCACATGCCCCACCAGAGATAGCAACATTCTGGATCACTGTTACACCACAATACGGGATCCATACCACTCTGTTCTCAGAGCAGCTCTGGGTCTCTCTGATCATTGCCTGGTTCATCTTCTTCCGACCTACAGACAGAAGCTTAAATCTGCCAAGCCTGTAGCAAGAACAGCAAAGAGATGGAGCAGCGAAACAGAGCGGGCCTTACAAGCCTGTTTCGACTGCACGGATTGGAGTGTCTTTGAAGCTGCAGCCACTGATCTGGATGAGTTAACTGATGCAGTGACATCCTACATCAGCTTCTGTGAGGACATATGTATTCCCACCAGGACTCACTTAACATACAACAATGACAAACCATGGTTTACAATGAAACTGAGACAGCTTTGTCAGGCCAAAGAAGATGCTTACAGAAGTGGGGACAAAGTCTTGTATAATCAGGCCAAAAACACACTGACAAAGGAGATAAGAGCAGCTAAGAGAAGCTACTCTGAAAAGCTGAAGAACCAGTTTTCAGCCAACGACCCTGCATCAGTGTGGAAAGGCCTGAAAGACATTACCAACTACAAGCCATCATCCCCTCAGTCTATGGGTAATCAACGACTGGCTGACGACCTGAACGACTTCTATTGTCGTTTTGAAATGCAGAGTCTCACCCTTCACACCCGCCCTGACCCTATCTCTGCTATACCATTAACACCTCCTCTTGACACTCAACCTGCACTTAAGATCTGCGAAGAGGATGTTTGCCAGCTTTTCCGCAAACAAAAGATCAGAAAAGCACCAGGCCCAGACAATGTCTCACCCTCCTGCCTGAAAGTCTGTGCGGAGCAGCTGTCGCCCATCTTCACTAATATTTTTAACAGATCTTTGGAGCAGTGTGAAGTCCCTTCATGCTTCAAACGCTCCACCATCATCCCTGTACAGAAGAAACCCAAAATCTCTGGACTTAATGACTACAGGCCTGTTGCTTTAACATCTGTGGTCATGAAGTGAGAGACTTATACTGGCCCACCTGAAGGACATCACCAGACCACTTCTTGATCCCCTCCAGTTTGCTTACCGAGCAAACAGTCTGTGGACGATGCAGTAAACATGGGACTGCATTACATCCTACAACACCTAGACAGACCAGGGACTTACGTCAGGATCCTGTTTGTAGACTTCAGCTCGGCCTTCAACACCATTATCCCAGACCTCCTCCTGCCCAAGCTTACACAGCTCTCTGTGCCAACCTCTACCTGTCAGTGGATTATTATCCACTTATTATCGGGGCAGTCATGGCCTAATGGTTAGAGAGTTTGACCAGAAGGTTGCCGGTTCGATTCTCAGGGCTGGCGGGTAACGACTGAGGTGCCCTTGAGCAAGGCACCTTACCCTATACTTGCTCCCCGGGCTGCAGTGATAGCTGCCCACTGCTCCGGGTGTATGTGTGTTCACTACTCTCTGGATGGGTTAAATGCAGAGGTCACATTTCGGGAATGGGTCACCATACCTGACAAATAGGTCACTTTCACTTCACTTCATTAACTTCCTGTCGAACAGGCAGCAGCTAGTGAGGTTTGGAAAATTTAAATCCAGCACGTGTACCATCAGCACCAGGATGTGTTCTTTCTCCACTGCTATTTTCACTCTACACAAATGAATGCACCTCTACAGACCCTTCTGTCAAACTCCTGAAGTTTGCAGATGACACCACAGTCATTGGCTTTATTCAAGACGGTGATGAATCTGCTTACAGAAAGGAGGTTGCTCAGCTGGCTGCCTGGTGTAGTCAAAACAACCTAGAGCTGAATGCATTCAAGACATTGGAGATGATAGTGGATTTCAGAAGGAACCCTCCATCACTTCCTCTCCTTACCATCCTGGACAGCACTGTGGATACTGTGGAGTCATTCAGGTTCCTGTGCTCCACCATCTCTCAGGACCTGAAGTGGGAGTCCCACATAGACTCCATTGTAAAGAAGGCCCAGCAGAGGTTATACTTCCTCTGTCAATTGAGTAAGTTCAACCTACCACAGGAGCTACTGTCCCAGTTCTACTCAGTGGTCATCGAATCTGTTCTGTGCACTTCAATTACTGTTTGGTATGGCTCGGCCACCAAATCAGACCTACGAAGACTACAACAGACAGTTCGTAGTGCTGAGAAGATTATTGGTGCTCCTCTGCCCACACTTCAGGACCTGTACGATTCCGGAGTGAAAAACAGGGCACACAAACTTTTTGAACTGTTGCCCTCTGGCCAGCGCTTTAGAGCACCAAACATCAGGACTTCCAGACACAGAAGCAGCTTCTTCCCCCAGGCAATCTCCCTCCTAAACAGATAACTGCTCCTTAAGAGCAATATTCATCTTTCACTACTCCTATAGTGTGCACTATAGTGCCTTATTATATTTACATTTTATTTATACATGTATATAACACTACCTCTACTTACTACATTATCCATTTGCACAAAACAGTACATACAATCTATTAATATGTATATTCTACTATATACTACCCTGTACAATATCTCTTATATGTTATTATCCCCCATTTTCTGTAAAAATAGTCTTTATTTTATATATGCATATTTTAGAATCTTTTAGACTGTAAATCGTATTATATTGTATTGTCATTGTGTTGAATGTCTGTACTAGAAGCTTCCAACACCAAAGAAAATTCCTTGTGTGTGCAAGCACACTTGGCAATAAAGCTCTTCTGATTCTGATTCTGATATGACCCCTTAAAACACAAATGCATTTAGTAATAATATATCTAAAAATCCCTACTTCACTTACAGTCTGTTATAGTTGCCATGGGACATACATAATGGGTTCTTTTCATGAGGTTTGTGGTGTATTAAGGGGTTGCAGTGTGATGACATCATCATCATTTTCTTTTACAGCAGTGTGGAGGGCTTTGGTCTGGAGGCGGAGGCCAGAATGACCACCTGGCATGTCGCTGTACCTTCTGAGAACGAGTCGGATAGTGTTCAGAGCCAGGATGTTAGCGAAGGTAGCTCTTTGGCTTTTCTCATAATGAAATTATGAGAAATAAAATTCAAAATAAAATTCTGTCATAAACTTATCATAAACTTATAATACATCAAAACCATGACCGTTTTCAATGTTATTTAGTCATAACTTGTGTGGTTTGTGTGTCAGGTCGTCAGTTGCTGCTTAAGGCGGTGAATCGAGTGTGGACGGAGCTCATGCATAGCAAAAGACAAATGCTGGAGGACATTTTTAAAGTGTCTCTACCCGTTAATGACAGAGGACACGTGGACATCGCCACCGCTAGACCTGCGCTTGAGGAACCTGCTGCCAAAAGCTGGCAAAACCACCTGAGTAAGAGAAATATCCAATCACACACACTTAAATATTCACTACATATATCTGGTGCTTTGTACTTTATATTTGAACACCCTGGTAGAAAATGGTAGAAAGAGGATCAATTATGTTACTACTTGGGTGTCGGAAATATCTTTGAGCTGCATTTATTTTGTAATTGGGTTATCAGGTAACAGACTTGCCTGCAAAATGTGTGTTTCCGTCATTCACTATTAGTTTTAAACGCATCAAATATCTGTTAAAAAATACTACTTTTTGTGTTGGATCAAACTATATGTAATTTATCCATATGCTGGCATATCACGAAACATGAAACTTAGCCTCTAATGCTTAAAATACAACCTATTCATAGAAAGCGACAAATTCGTCACATTCTCCCACATAAAACACATATTTAATTTTAGCAGTTTGTTTTTTGGCTGTAAGTGCTTGTTAAAGATTTTCACTGCTGTTCTCATATTGTTTTTTTTGCTATGTCTGTTTTCCCTTTTAGTCCATGAAAAGAAATCCATCAGCAGGGGTGAGACGGTTGCCCCGGCAAATCAGTCCAAACTCTCTCGGGTCAGCAGCGGCTTCGGGCTGTCCAAACTGACCGGATCCCGTCGGAGCAAGAGGGAAAGCGGAATAAACAAAAACAACCTTTCCGCTCAGGTAGCAAAAAAACAACAGCTGATGTAATCGTTTTGTCATGTAGCTTGTTTCACGTTAATTCTAAAAAAGAGTTTTGTCTGTTCACAGGAAACGTTCCAGTGGATGTTTACACACATCGCTGTGGTTCGAGACTTGGTGGCAATGCAGTACAAGGAGTATCAAGAGGTAATGTAGAGATTCTTAGATATTTTATATACATTCCAATTTACAGTCGATGATTAAATTTGATCAAAGACTATACTTTCATCCACTGTATTGGTGTGATGCATACAAATTTGATATTTGTTTTCTCACAGAGGCAGCAAAATGCATTGAAATATGTAATGGATGAGTGGGCGGGGATTGAATACGAGCTGCTTCGGGAGAGAGGACTCTGGGGGCCTCCCATTGGTTCCTACCTGGACAAGTTTCAATTGGACATGACTGAGGGTCCCTGTAGAATGAGGAAGAAGATGGTTCGGAACGACATGTTTTACATTCATTATCCTTACGTGCCTGATCCTGAGCCCAACGCAAGCACACAGGTTAGTGAAAGAGCATTTCAGGTATACAGAACTGCCTTATTTTAGTTCATTTTCTATGGGTTCTCCAGCAACATTATATCTCTCTGGTTTTTAAGATGAACAACACGTTTTTTTATAGTTTGTCCACTTTTTACTCTCAGGTGACATTGCTGGGGGCAGTGGTTAGTGTAGCGGTTCAGGTACAATATAAAGAGTGCCAAAACTTGAGCTCTGCTGTGCTGTGAAATAACTGCATCGTGAAATAACTGCAATGCTGAACTGTGTAACATACAATGTCTCTGTCCAAAAGCTTATGAAAAAAAAAGAAGATTTACTCCTCTGCACAACTTTTGTACTGTATGCTGTTTGAAGTTGTTTCTCTGCTCTTGTTCCTTTTGAAAATATTTCATACAGGAAGAACAATAGTTTTACAACAGGCTGCTCCTTTCCTCGCATATTTCAAATCTCTTATAATCCACATCCGTTTTGTGAAGTTGAACGATATTCAAACATTAGTGCTGGACCTGCTGGCTGTGACTGTTTAACTAATTGGCCCAATGTTGTTATGCACGGTTCTGTGTTGGGCTCTGCTAGCTGGGCGGAAATAACCCACTTCATCTTTAATTGTGGTTTCTTAGACAGTTAATTGTGCCCTTTGCCTCCTGTTTTTAACAACAGCTCCATTAACTGTTTACAATATCAAGATATTACATTCCAATTTGCATGACAGGAATATCAGCACAGCACGTGTAGTTTTGTCAAGCTCAGCGTGTGTTTGCATGGCTCATGGTTTCTTTATCACATTGAATGAGTGATTTGCAAGTAAACAGAAATTTAGTTGTACTTTTATTTGAATACTTGCAGAAACCAGCGCGGTACCGGCGAGCGATCAGCTATGACAGTAAGGAGTATTATATGAGACTGCTGTCAGGGAATCCGGGCATGTACCAGCACTCTATAGAACAAAACACTGAGGGAGAGACGACACAGCATGAACCTGAACACGGGGAGGACACCATCGCAAGGGTCAAAGGTCATTATAAAGTTCAACTGTCCCTTATGACATATTACACATTGATATCACAAAGGAAAGTTAGCTAATTTAATTCCAGTTTGGCTGTGCTCCAAAAAAGAATGAAAGGGGAATGAAGTCCTTTTTACATTTTTAAATAAAAGGAGTTTAAATTGGTGGTGTCAAATCGATTAATCACGATTAATCGATTCCAAAATAGATGTTTGTGTTTATGTAATATATTTGTGTGTGTTGTATATATTTATCCGTATATATAAATACACAAACATACATGTATATATTTAAGAAATATGTGTACACAACACAAACACAGATGTTTATTTTGGAATCGATTAATCGCGATAAACCGATTTGACACCATGAGTTTAAATACACCCACTACCCTCAGGTTAAAAAATAATTTTACAGACAACATGATTAGCCTTATTCCTAAAAATATCTTTGTTAAAAAATCATATTTTGTGTGAATTATGCTTTAGGTCTGGTGAAGGCTCCTTTAAAGCGCTCCCGCTCCACAGCAGATGGTGGAGATGAGGACAGTCAGGACCAGCTGCAGGAGTTACTGGAGTCAGGAGCTATGGATGAAGAACAGAAAACAGACAACACCACGCTGCTCCGCCTGCTGGAGGAGGGAGAGAAGGTCCGACAGCTCCGCCTCTTTCCCCACAACACCATATTCACACTTAATTCAGATGAACAAAGTTCTAATAGCAGTCAGTTATTTCTGGTGTTAATTTGCTGAGGTTGAATGGTTATATTTTGTTTACTCGAGGAGATTGTGTGAATTCCTAAATTTAAACATTTACCGCATGTTCATGTCTGTTTTGTCATGTCATGTGTTTACTGACAGATCCAGCACATGCACCGCTGTGCAAGAGTTCAGGGTCTGGACACCAGTGAAGGGCTTCTCTTATTTGGCAAAGAACATTTCTACGTGATCGATGGCTTCACCATGACTGTGACCAGAGAGATTAGAGACATCGAGACACTCCCAGCAAAGTAAAAATGTTTGCTTTTTTAAATAGAGCTTTAAGGCATGAAGTCTTTTGACAGTTTTTACTTTTTTTTCTAATTAAAGACATGCTTGTACTTGATCTTGTTAAATTCAATTTAATGCACATTCATTCCTATTGAAGCAAAATCCTCGTTTGTATTGTACAAATAGCTCGAATTTGCCTTTTTGATGTATTTGAGAGAAAAAATACTTTTCTACCATTGTATGTTACTAATCAGTTTTTAAAGTCGCCTGAATCATAACACTTTACCACAAAGTTTAATTTGTTATCTTTAGCATAAAATAACAATGAACAATCCAGAATTTATTGCATTTATTAATTTATGTGAATGTAAATTTGTTAGAATAAGAAACATGTATAGATGTATTAAAAAACGGATAAAAATGTATTAAAGGTCCAAGTGTATGAAATTTAGCAGCATCTAGCGGTGAGGTTGCGAATTGCAGCCTCAGCGGCTGACACAGAATTAAGATGTCGTCACGTTTACACTTCTTTGACGATGGAGATAGCCTATGTACGAAACGCTCTCTGTAGTGTTGTTTTTGGTGGCCTGTTTTAATTTTAGTTTTAGTCTAGTCTTTTTGTCAAGCTGTCATTTTAGTTTTTATTAGTTTTAGTCACGTTCATACTCTTTTTAGACTAGTCAAGTTTCAGTCGACTAAAAGGCTGAGCATTTTAGTCTTATTTTAGTCAGAATTATCCATGACTATTTTCATCTAGTTTTAGTCGACGAAAACTGATGACATTTACTCTAGTTTTAGTCAATGAAAATTGTATTTTAGTCTCTTTTTAGTAATGCAATTCTATTTAACCCAGTCAATATAGTATAAGTACGTAGTAGTATAAACAAAATTTTCTTTTAGCCAAACCCATTTCAAACAAGGTTATCTTATTAAATTATTGTTACATTAATGACTCAAGAATACATCCATTCCAGACACGGAAGACGCTCTGATTTTAATTTTAAGCCATCGGTAGGGGTGGGAATCTCTAGGCACGACGCGATTCGATTACGATTCAGAGAGCTGCGCTGCGATGATAAAACGATTCTCGATGCAGCTTTTTCCTATACAAATTTAATAGTGTGACTATTAAAATCAAAGTATTTGTCATTACCCAGACCGATTTTACTTCCAATATCCTTTATTAATAAAACAAATGGAAGTGATTTCGCAAGTCAACTGAAAGGTTACATTTGCCAGCATTGCAAAGAACCAACAGGAAAAGAGTGACTGCCCTCAGTGCCGTGTAGTAGCATACAGAATGCAGTAAATTAATGCAGACTTTTTTTGCACATAGCACTGGAGATAAAGAGGTTTAAAGTTTGGTAGCACAGGCCAAACAGTAGGAGCACAAGTATAAATTGTCGGTTGTCATCATTAAAAAAAAAATGATGCAAGTGCAGTTCATCATGAAAAGGCAGGTAACTGACAAAAGACATTCTTGTTACATACAGATGGATAAATTAGGGCCATGTAATTTTTACACTACCTAAATTGATTTTATTTTTTCTAATTTCTGTGTTTTTCCTTTTTTACTGTACAATAGTGGTATATTTGTCCACATAAATTACTGTAGTATACTATTGTATTTACTATAGTAAACTACAGTCAAATTCTTAGATACTATCGTGTTTTTGAACTTTACTATAGTATACAGTGTTTATCAATTTACTACAAGGGCACTACAATTTTCAATAGCAAATACTATAGTTCACCAAAGTGTTTTGGTTTTGGAGTGTTCAATTTAACGGGACTTTTATTTTGACGGGTCTTTGGGAAGACGCTTGAGTTTTTGTGTTTGCAGATAGCTTCACTCAAACAGTAAACGCTCGTAAAATAAACTCTCAGAGCTCTGTAGATGAAGTTCATGTGTTCATATCCTCATACAGTGCAGACGCAGATAAATCCTCGACCATCACTCGTGTTGTATGTTAAACTGTGCACATAATTCACTCAGACACGCAGAACAGCCAGATGACATTTAAATAACAGGATTCTGCTCCGCATCTAGGTTAAAGCATCAGACGAAATAACGTTATAACATTTCGTCTCGTCTCGTTTTGGTCAATGAAAATGAAGAGACATTTTAGCATAGTTTTTATTTTGTAAACCACATTTAGTCTTGTTTTTATTTGTCAACAATATTGCATTATACATTTAATTATAGTCATCGTCACATGACCAGCATTTACGTTGCGTCACGTGATAAAGGTTCGTTGACGACCATATTTAGTCATAATTTTCGTTGACGAAAGCAACACTAGCTCTCTGTAGAGCAGTTTGTCTGTTTAGGGCTAATGTAGAAATAACAATGAATTCCGTGCAGGGCGATTCCAGAAGTCGTTTGCACTGCGCTCTTGTTTTTCTTCTGCTTTTGTGGTGCATTAATCAAAAAAATTATCTTCATACAGAATGATTCGCACTCACAGAGAAGCAAACATATTTTGGTATTTTATTCAAACATTGGGGGACAAAAACACAGACGTTTCGGCTAATGCCTTCTTCAGTGTGTTAAAGCATTAGCCGAAATGTCTGTGTTTTTGTCCCCCAATGTTTGAATAAAATACCAAAATACGTTCCATGTTAAGAGGACCTGTGGTGTATGTAGATAGAAATAGCTCATTCTAAAGTAAAAAAAATAACGCTTCATTATGTAAGGTCTTTATACACCTCTTTATACATACATAGATATGTATATTATATTGCATTTCTGTCAATAGATCCTCCAAAAACTTACACACTGGACCTTCTATGTATTATGAATAAACAGTAGGATATATATAAATGCTGCGCAAATACAGTTTATTTTATTATTTGTGAGACACACTAACATTAACAAATCGAGCCTCAGTGTAAAGTGTTTGTGACAGTGATTGACTGGCTTTATAAGCTGCTTGTTTCTGTGATGTGTGCAGTATGCATGAGCCCATCATCCCTCGAGGGGCGCGGCAGAATAAGAGTCAGCTGAAACGCTCCTGCAGCATCTTTGCTTATGAAGACATCAGAGAGGTGCACAAACGTCGCTACCTGCTTCAGGTGTGTAAATGAATCAGCTTTGATCATCGCAAAACTGTACAAAATGATCAAGTAACAGTAAGCCTGTACTGTCTTCTTTCATGTAGCCAATGGCAGTAGAAGTGTTTTCAGGTGATGGGAGAAATTATCTACTGGCTTTCCAAAAAGGAGTCCGGAACAAAGTCTATCAGAGGTAAAATAAAGTAACGCTTATGCCTATTGGCATAACATATTTTCAGAATTTCTCTTTGTTCTGTTAAAAAGCTTGTTTTGTTTTTCAAGGTTTCTGGCAGTGGTTCCCTCGCTGGCTGACAGCTCAGAATCTGTCTCTGGACAGCGTCCCAACACAAGTGTGGAACAGGGGTGAGTTTCCCAAATATGACAAGCTCTGCTGCTTACCGGATCATGAAATTGATTGGGTTCATTTATAAAATGTTTTCTCAACAGGTCTGGCCTTCTCAGTACGTTGGTTGGCGAGAAGTCAGTGACCCAGAGATGGGAGGTACAGTAACTTTTCATTTAAAGTGGTTGTTTGTTGTATTGTTTGTGAAATTGCTCATGAAAGACTCGGTTTATCTGCAGAGAGGCGAAATCAGTAACTTCCAGTACCTGATGCATCTCAATACGTTGGCGGGCAGGTCGTACAATGATCTGATGCAGTATCCAGTCTTTCCATGGATCCTGGCAGACTTTGACTCTGAGGTAAAAACCTCTTGTTTCTCCCCTATATTCTGTCAGTATATTTATTTTTTGTAATGTTTTGTTTATAATGATGAACTATTCCTCAGGAACTGGACCTTAACAATCCAAAGACATTCCGAAATCTTTCCAAACCCATGGGTGCTCAGACAGATGACAGATTGATCCAGTACAAGAAACGATTTAAAGACTGGGAGGATCCTACTGGTCAGTCAAAGGCCAGTTTGTGTCAAACTTTGCTTATCGTTGCAGATTCATTGTAAGCATGTTTTTTTCCTGACAGGTGAGACCCCAGCGTATCATTACGGGACTCATTACTCCTCTGCAATGATAGTGGCCTCATATCTGGTCAGAATGGAGCCGTTCACTCAGATCTTCCTCAGGCTTCAGGTTAGTTACACCTGACATGGCTGCTGTGTCTTTATTATGTTACGTTTGTAAGTTCTTCCTTTAGCGTTGTTTTAAGTTGTTGTAGATTAAATGTTTATGAAGCACAAAATGCTTAATTCACATTAATGTCAACTTTTAAAAGTAGAGGAGAATATGCACTACCGGTCAGACGTTTTTTGAACACTTATTTGTATATTTTCCATATTTAAAAAATAGTAAGCTCAGCAAAACTGAAATAACACAAAGGGAACTATCAGAATTATGTTGTGAATAAAAAAATCGAAACAAAAAATAACAAATAAATCTGTGTAGTCACCTTTTGCATAGAATTTGCAGAAATAATTTCTTGCCATTTTATCAAACAGCAAAAAGTTGAATTTCACAGAGAGTGGAAGACCAGAAAGGAAGTCAAATAGACTTATGGTCAAGAACGGTCTACAGTGTGTTTGGCTTAGACTTAAAGTGAGACTTGACTTTTACAAGAAAGTTGTTTATCATGAATGACACGAAGCTGGAGGCTGTAACTTTTGACCTTCAACATAGAGAGAGAGAGAGAGAGCGAGAGAGAGAGATGTGAAGAGTGAGATCTTTACTTGGGGAAAGAAAGATCCAGTCTTGACACTTTTTTTATCCTTTAGCTTTGCTTCTACAGCACATCCATTATTACTGAGATATAAATATAATTTTGCAATAAATTTCATCTGTGTACCCTCAGGGTGGGCATTTCGATTTGGCCGACCGAATGTTTAACAGTGTGCGGGAGGCATGGCTCTCTGCTTCCAAACACAACATGGCTGATGTTAAAGAACTTATCCCTGAGTTCTTCTATCTCCCGGAGTTCCTGCTCAATTCCAACAACTTTGACCTTGGTGGGTAAAATCTTGACCACATCTGGGACCTGAATACACTCTTTTTTGTTCATACTTCATGTAGTATGCTTGCTTTTTCCTAAAGGGAGTAAACAAAATGGCACCAAGCTTGGAGATGTGATTCTGCCTCCGTGGGCTAAAGGAGATCCAAAAGAGTTCATCAGAGTTCACAGAGAGGCAAGTGTTGCCATTGGAATACGTCCACTCTGTTGACCCTTACAGTTAGAAATATGAAAATGTCAAATATTTGCATTCTTCAAAAGGGGATATTGCTGACATTCCTCAATTGTTGTTTGCTGTCAAATTAAATTTGTGTGTGATGTGTTTTCAGGCGTTGGAGTGTGACTATGTCAGCGCTCATCTGCATGAATGGATCGACCTGATCTTTGGTTATAAGCAGCAGGGTCCTCCAGCAGTGGAGGCAGTTAATGTCTTTCACCATCTCTTCTATGAGGGTCAGGTGGACATCTACAATATTAATGACCCGCTGAAAGAAACTGCTACCATTGGATTCATCAACAACTTTGGACAGATCCCAAAACAGGTTTTCTTTTATTTTCATGATGATGAATGAATCTTTAGCTTTCTAAATGTCTTCAGAAGTCACAGTGTAATGGCTCACAAGGTTTAGATGTCCTAAGTGTATCGTGGCCCCATAAATGTGTTTGACCACTTTGTTGTACGTGCCTAGCATCTATTAACACTGTTAGCTTATTTGTATCATTACAGCTGTTCAAGAAGCCACATCCTCCTAAGCGGGTACGTAGTAGGTCAAATGGAGAAGTCCCTGGTGTTCCCGTTACACTGAACTCCACCTTAGACAAGATCTTCTTCCATCATTTGGACAACTTACGGCCTTCACTCACCCCTGTCAAAGGTACGAATGTATCAACAGTAGGGATGGGTACCGAGAACCGGTACTTTTTTGGACCGGTACATAATTGGGTCGGTACCAGAGTATCGATAAGCTTCATGACAAACGATACTGTTCTCGATACTTGCGTTGTTTTATCTCTGTGTATTCGGGTGTTAAATGGCGAATTAGAGGCTGCAGCTGCTGCCATTCATTTTCCATCCCTGAATGATGTCCGAATGGCCGAAGTTTGCTCAACGTATGTGTGATATCTAGGGCCATATGATTTCCACGATGTATTTGTAATCTGCTTGTTTTGCGTGTTTGAGTGAAAGAGTGGCATGGTTGCGCTTGTGGAGCTTTCAGCGTCCGCGTTTCACAACGAGGAAGCTTCCGTCAAACACCCCTTTGCGGCAACCCTTCAATGTAAAAGTCCTTTATTTGAGAACAAGTTATAACATTGTTTTAATAATTCTGCCACGGAGTATATTTACTTACTTTTGTCAATTGAAGTAAGTGTGCAAGTAAAATTATAAAAATAGTACATATAATTAAAAAAAATTACTTAAAATAGTACTTTTTTTTATTTATGTGGACCTAAAACCAGAAAGGAAAAAAGAAATACGGTCTACCAGCCAAATCACCATAGTGATGTAAAGTAAATATGTTGAATTACATTATGGTGTGCTCCTATGCACATGCTAAGTGCCGTAAGTGGTATGCTAAGGAACACACACACGTTTTGTTATGTGGCATTTTCTGTTTGCTCAGAAGTATTTGTAAACTGCCATTCTAAAGCTCAGCGGTAATAAAGAAACTTAAAATATTTAACATCTTTTCACATCACGTGTTTTTGCATCAAATTATAGAGCGTAGTATCGATAACAGTATTGATAAGTACCGGTATCGATAAGCAGTATCGATAAAATCTTAACGATACCCATCCCTAATCAACAGTGCTTTACAATGACAAAACAGACATAAATCTGAATCAAAGCAGAATCAATTTAGATTTAAATAAGACATGGCCAAGTACTCTGAATTTCTTTTCATTTTCAGCCTTTTGTTGGCTGTTGGTTGTAATTTAGTGATTCTGATTTTTTTAAACCGCATGAATGTAATAAATTGATAAACCTTAAATAAACATAACAGGAAGAATGTGTGCTCTGCATCAATGTTTTGAAATATTCTTAACTGTTCTGACCAAAGTAAAGAGCATTTAAATGAGCCGTGTGTGTGTCATTTCTGTCTCACAGAGCTAAAGGAGCCAGTGGGTCAGATAGTGTGCACTGACAAGGGCATTCTGGCTGTCGAGCAGAACAAAGTGTTGGTTCCCCCTGCCTGGAATAAGACCTTCGCCTGGGGCTACGCAGACCTCAGCTGCAGACTCGCTAACTATGAGTCTGACAAGGTCATCGACAACATTCATGTTCTTCTGTTTGTTTACAGCACAGTTTGTGGCATCTTGTGTGTTTGGCTGTCAAATTTGTAACAGCAAAAAGCATCCAAAAGATATGAAATATTCATACAATGTATTTCTCAGTATGTTTGGTTTTTCTTGGCTAGATTATTTTTACTGTTGGTTTTGTGAATTTCATCTGCAACCGTTTGCTTTCGTTCACCTTGTAATTAACCATTATAAAAATCTATACAGTAAAATGACCCTAGTATTTAAACTAGTTGTGTTCTTGGCTCATATGGTGTATTTGTTTGGGGGTTTTTGTCTCGCAGGCAGTGGTAGTATATGAGTGTTTGTCCGAATGGGGGCAGATCCTGTGTTCTATCTGTCCAAACCCCAAACTGGTCATTACTGGAGGACTCAGTACAGCCATCTGTGTGTGGGAGACTGGGACCTCTAAAGAAAAAGCAAAGTCCCTTACACTCAAACAGGTAACTGTTGTCATCACATATATGTAAGGAGTAATGTACAGCCAGCCCGTTATCACAGAATAAACCCTGACAGGACGATCATAACAAAGGGCTGAATGTACCTAATTCGCTTATTACACAGCTACTTGCCACATGAGTAAGTTACTGGACACAAAATATTAATTTGAAATATTTTATTAACTCTCCTGTTACAATTGCAAAGTCTTTAAGCCAACCCAAGACAAGACGAAGTTCAAACAAGACGAGTATGTAGTGTGGTTTAATCATTTGTAAATTTAACCTCATATGTTATTAATTAGGCATATTTGTATTTCATTTATTTGTGAGTAAATTATTTTTAAGGTCAGGATGTCTCAAAGTACCTGTATGACATGATGTTATGTTTTAGTGGTTGTTACTGAGGAAAAACACACTGTCCCTTGGAATGTTGTAATTAGCCAATCAGAATTCTGAAATCAGTATTCTAGAGTGCGTTGTTATAATACTTACTGTTTGAGTTACTATGCCTTTGTAGCTCATTTTTTTTATAAAATTATATTTGGTATCAACCACAAATTTATTTGTGAAAGAACGATGACGATGGTTGTCCTTTAAACTGTTATGGTGAACCATATTCTCTTTCTTCCTTAATGTTATTAAAGCAATAAGCACCAAGAAGCAGTGGGTTACAGTGCATTTTATAACAGCTAAGGGCATGCCTAAAACCCCCTTAGCTGTTATAAAATGCACTGTAACCCACTGCTTCGCGGGGCTTTTTTCTTTTATAAAACGGTTCTTCCATATGCGTGGCAAGGTTTCATAAAAAAGTAAATAAAGTGATATTTATGCTTTAATATAAATCAGGGTATTTTATAACAGCTTAGAATTCGGCTCAACCAATCAGAATCAAGGACCAGAACTGACCTTTTATAATATTTGTTTGGTCTCAATTTATACTGATGCTGGAAGAAGTATGTAACCTCTCAAAATCTCCATTTTCACACAGTTTTATCTCATCTTGAACTAAATCAAAACACTGAACAAACAGTCTGCTTAAACAAATAACAAACAAACAATGACCTGCCCTGTGGCACCAAAACAGACCTAAACAATGATGCCTCCCCTCGATACAGTATTGTACAGTAGAAGTGAGGTTCTCATGTTGATGTTCTGTTTCATTCCTACTGACCGCCAGACGCAGTGTAACACTAGTGGATTATCGCAGTGCTAGCCAGATAGGTCGAGAAAATATACCAACAAAATCACATGGTGACACATGCTGAGCGTCAGGTGTAGGGCTGTGCGATTTGGGGAAAATATCTAATTGCGATATTTTTGACAGACATTGCGATTTGATTTGCGATTTTAACTTTTCTAATTCAAGCTTCAATTCAATATTGTTGTGTGGAGCACAGTATGGGACGGGTATAGTTACCCTGAAAGAAAACAACAACAAAAAAACATTTAATTGTTTTCATTAAAACCATTACAAAATTAATTTTTGTAGTGTGCTTTGGGCATTATTCAAATAGGGCTTACTGTTGTTCAATTGGTTCCCAACTTCCAGATTACATCACACCAATAGAATCCAAATACCAGTGTACACTATTATAGTTTCCATTAAAACAAATACAACTCCCATTGTAACCCTTAAATCCATAACATTTTCTATTGTGTTAGTGAATTATTAAAATAGTTCATAGTTTACATAGGCTGATTTATTATTGTTTAAGTATGTGGGATTTTTTAAAACAAGTAAAAAATGTGCTGAATGTTTAATTTCATCCAAGTGAAATTAGCAAAACAGTTAGATAGAATTTACATTTGTTTGAAACGCGGAGCTAGGCGTGAGTTTACACATGGTGCGCGCGTGCGTCAAGCCTCGTCCATATTGCCAGATGCCCGAGCCGGACTCAAGTACTATAAACGTCATTACGAAACAGGCTGTGTATGCGCATCAAGTTTAAACGGTTCGTCCGCGAGACGTGCAACGCGGGGCAGAGACGCGCGAGTATGACAGGCTGTGTGTGCGCGTCAAGTTTAAACAGCTCGTCCGCGAGACGCACAACGCGGGGAAGAGTCGCTCGAGTATGACACAGGCTGTGTGTGCGGTCTTCTGAATTGGACGGTTCTTTAGTATTTATTTGCCTAATGATCGATCTGACTCTGCAGATGCCATAATAACACACACTCTCTCTCTCCTGCCTTCTGTATGTTTGTTTTTTTAATGACGGAAGTTTATGCAGTTGGCTGGGGCAGTGCTGATTAGGCATAACGGAGGTGCGCTCACTCAGTTGGTTAGCAAGAATGCCACTCAAAGCGGGCTTGGAACAGACGCGTTTCCTATTTTTCACATCGCTTCCACATCGCAGCCTCTTGCGATTAGCAAATCGCAACGTGTCACATCGCGATTGCGATTCGATTTCGATTAATCGTTCAGCCCTAGTCAGGTGTAATAAGCCTGTGACGCTCAGCATTCTGTCTCTTTCTCGCCTGTTAGAGATAGGTCGTTCATATTCGCGCTGGCAAGTGCAGCTTATCAGAGCAGCGAAGTCTCGTCCTCACAAGCTGTGTCGGAGCACTTCTTCAACGTTCAGGGATTTATATTTTCTTCATCTGATGAGTTTGTGCTCATTGTGGGTTTTTATCGCTGATTACACTCTGTGCCTCTCGGTGCCCCGGTGGCTAGTGTTTTCCGCACTTACTGTTAGTGGTGCCTCGCTAACATTGATTCACACATTGCTGTTTGTATCGAGTGCTATTTTCCTCGTTTGCTTCGAGCCGCTTCGGTCCTACCAGCGGTCATATACACATATTCTCATTTATTCCAGCCTATTGATCTGCTCATGGTTTATTGACATTATGGTGCAACCGAGGGTGTCATCTACGAGAGAACATGTCTCACGGACCGATTGTCACTGGTTTCCCACTGACGTGTAAACTATGTCCCAATAACCTGCTCCCGGACGATGGTCATGAGTTTTGCCCATCTTGCCTGGGTATTCAGCACCTGAAGGATGCGCTGACGGATCCATGTGTGCACTGCAGCCTCTTACCTCTGTCGGAACGGCGGCTCCGTCTCGCCGAGTCTCACCCCAACTCGACAGTGCATCTCGGGCAGGCGGATCCCGCGGCCCAGCGGATTAGGAAGCGTCGCGCGTCTGCGACAACGAGCGGCCCTCCGTCAAAGAAGAAGGAAACCGCACTTTCTAAGATGGTTGCGGTGCTATCTTCAGAAATGGCAGAGCTAAAGGGTATCCTCCACTCATTACAGCCACCTGTCGCTCCTGTGGACCCGATGCAGGATGATGGGGCCGGCATCGACCCAAGTCAGAAAGTTGGCAAAGAGTATGCTGAATCCCTGTATCTCTCACGTCATGCTGAATTGGATGTACTTTCTACAAGCGCTTCTGATTCCCTGTTTCATGAGCATGGGAAACCTGTGGACTGTACCGTTCCACCTTCCCCCCAAGATGTCTTTGCTGAGGTTTTAGCGGCTGAGGTTTCAAGTGGGAGATCAGTTCGATCGACAGAGCATAGCCAGGCCACCTCTGATGATACCCTAGCTGTACTCCGTATGGCAGTTGCCCGTCTGGGGCTGGATTAATCTATTCAGGCGACTCGGCCTAATGTGTTTTTCAGACAGCCCCCGACTGAGAATTCCTTTACCATGCCACCATGCAACGATTTTGTGGCCGAGTTTTCTAATGCACTTATGGCTTCTTGCGCAAATAGACGGCACCCTAAAACTGCTCGCATTTTGGCGTCTATGGCGGAAGCAGATTCCATAGGGGTTGGGCGCACCCCAGAAGTAGAACAGCCTGTCGCAGCCTTAGTGGTGTCCACTGATGAGGCCTTACGGGGCAATGTACGATGCCCTAGTGCACAGTTTGGTCGCACGGACTCTCTGCTAAAAAAAGGCTCCACCGCTTACATAACTCAGACGGAGAACACAATCTGTCAGTTACTTCTTGCCACTACCAGTTCGTTGGAATCAGCAGATGTAGATCCCTCCGTTTCTCAGTTTCTGCAGACGGCTCTTATGGCCATGGGGCATGTGACCCGAGAACTGGGAGCACCGTTTCCGCCAAGAGCCTACTCCACAGCCGCGTGGTCCTCAGAGGCCTCGGGTTGCAGAGGAGGTTCGAGGTTTTTGTCAACCTCATCGACAACTGGCGGGGACTACACGTCAACGCCCCCCCCCCACAACTATCAAAAACCACGTTCATAGAGCCTGAACCTCTTGGGCCGGCTGTCGAACGATTTTCAGCGGTATAGCTGGAATATTGGAGAAATGTCATTTCAGATCCCTGGGTTCTAAAGACTATGAGCAGGGGTTATACACTACAGTTCAGATGCCGGCCCCCCAGGTTTTCGGGAATTTTTCCCACTGTTGTCAGGGATGCAACCCATTCTGTTGCACTCTCCCTGGAGATGCGTTCCCTGTTAGGGAAGGGAGCCATAGAAGCAGTTCATCCCCTAGTTCAAAGGGACAGCTTTTATTCAACGTATTTTCTCGTTCCGAAGAAGGACGGCGGTTTCCGTCCAGTTCTGGATTTGAGGCGTTTGAATCGGTTTCTGAAGGAACTGCCTTTTCACATTCCTGGGGTAGACAACCAAGTAGCGGATGCTCTGTCCAGGGACCGGCTACACCCGGGAGAATGGAGGCTTCACCCGGATGTAGTTCAGAAGATCTGGCTGCGGTTTGGCCGGACAGATGTGGACCTTTGTGGACCGGAGTGGTCTTGCGACCCAATCCATCTTTTCTCCCTAAAGTTCTCCTCCCTCAGTATGTAAACCAGCACATCGAGCTTGCTGCTTTTCAGCCTCTATCTGGGTCGGCGTCTAATGAGCACCTTGTATGTCCAGTGCGTGCTTTGATGCATTATGTGGAGGCTACTGCCCGGTTCCGACGTTCGGATCAGTTGTTAGTTTGCTATGGTGGTGTGAGGAAAGGTTCTCCTCTGCCAAAGCAGAGGTTGTCAAAGTGGATTGTGGAGACAATAACTTTGGCTTACAAAGAGACTGGGAAGCCATTACCTCGGAGCGTAACTTGTCACTCCACTAGGGCTGTATCATCTTCGTGGGCTGCCTTCAGAGGAGTTTCCTTGGCTGACATCTTGGGCCTCTCCGTGCACCTTTGCCAGGTTCTATAAGGTTAATGTGGCTGCTCCTCATCCTGTGAGTGTGGCAGTCCTTCAGGAGCAGTCTTGATTTTGTTTAGGTAGGTTGCATTCCTCCTGACTTTTGGTATGTGTCATCCACTAGTGTTACACTGCCTCTGGCGGTCAGTAGGAATGAAACAGAATGCTAGTTACAAATGTAACTGTGGTTCTGAGAATTCTGGATGACCGCCAGAGTATCTTGTCACTCGGAATGCGCGAGAAAGGCATTCTGAGACGGAATGCTGAGCATCACAGGTTTATTACACCTGACGCTCAGCATGTGTCACCATGTGACTTTGTTGGTATATTTTCTCGACCTATCTGGCTGGCGCTGTGATAATCCACTAGTGTTACACTGCCTCTGGCGGTCATCCAGAATTCACAGAACCACAGTTACATTCGTAACTAGCGTTCTGTGCCTTCTTTTCTCTAAACAAAGTGTTGAGTTGTTTTTACAAACAACTCATTTGGTTTCATGTTTTCAAAGACAATTTTGCCAGTTTTTAAAACCTTTGAATTACAGCACATGGTTTACATCAGGCAGTGTGTTATGTGAATGGCAAATTCAAATTAAGAGTTTTTTATTGTGTTACAATGCAAGGCTCTGATCTCATTGAATTAGATTTGTTTCTAAGTTAAAGATGTCGTTTATATTCAGAAATCTGAAAAAGTTTCCCAACAAAACCACACATACAAGTTTCACATACTATTTACGGCAACTGCATGTATTGAGGTACGTGTAATGTGTGCAGGCTCTTCTGGGACACACAGATGCAGTAACCTGTCTCACAGCATCATCAGCTTACCACATCATCGTGAGTGGCTCCCGAGACCGAACCTGCATCATCTGGGACCTGAATAAACTGTCTTTCGTCACCCAGCTGAGGGGCCACCGGGCTCCTGTCTCAGCGCTCTGCATCAACGAGTTGACTGTAAGTAAACATTTACGTTTTCTGTACGCATGTTTTTATTGCTGTTAAGATGCCACAAAGTGTCATAAAAAGTAATTAACTTAATATGGATTTGAATACCGTGTGTGTGATGAAATGTAGGGTGATATAGTATCCTGTGCTGGAACGTATATTCATGTGTGGAGCATCAATGGAAATCCCATCGCCAGCGCAAACACTTTCACCGGCCGCAGCCAACAGATTCTCTGTTGCTGTGTGTCTGAGATGAATGAGTGGGACACACAGAACGTTATCGTCACGGGACACTCCGACGGTGTAGTTAGGGTAACAGTCTTCTCCTTCCTCCTTTCCACTATTTGTCTTTAAAGCATTACAACAAAAATAGTAAAACAGATCCTTGACACATGACATTATCTTGTAGTTCTGGAGAATTGAGTTTCTGCAAGTCCCAGAAACCCCAGCTCCACAGCCTATAGAGCCCCCTGATATTGCAGACTGCTGTGGAGAGATGGGTAATTCTATCCTATTATATCCTGTTTCATTTACTTTAAACTATAGATGATTTTCTCTTCCTAACCCCACATCTTGTTTCTACAGAGGGTCGTGACGCTCCAGAAGATGACAGTAGTGAATCTGAGGGAGAGGAGACCAGTCTCAGTCAGGACACCAAACCTCGGACTTCAAACAGCCAGCCCAGCAGTACCGTCCACAGGCCCAAACCCCGCACAGGAGCCTCCTGGTCGGTTGACAGTGGCTCAGACGACTCCCGCCGCTGGTCGGACACAATCAGCATTGATGAAAAGGACGGCTTTGTTTTCGTAAACTACTCTGAGGGCCAGATGAGACCAGGAATTCAATCGCAGCAACATTCCCAACCTAACTCCGCACCCCCACATGGGCCAGTACCACAACCCCTTCAGCCCAGTAGTATGGAGGCACGTTCATACAACAAACTCAAACCAGGTACTGTAGATAAACCAGCTTGAGTTTCTACATACTATTGCAACGTTTTTAAATTGTACGTTTAAAAATACATTTAGTGAAGTTGCTTGTTTTGCATTTTAAGGAACAAAGCAATTAAAAGTCCAATGTGTAATTCTTGGAGGATCTATCGGCGCTCCGCTACAACTCAGGACGCTGTTCTGAGTCCTGCACGACACAACGCGCCACTCGCATAATTTAACATTAAATTAGATGTTATTTGACTGAAATCGTCTTTAATGTACAAAATGTGGGCAAAATGCATTAATCTGTTTGGGAATAACGGAAAAACAGCGCATTAATGCAGAATACCTCTCGATTCTACCACATTAATAACAGAGTTGTCCTAGATGTGACACTGCGCTTCCGCATCCCGTGTGGGACCCCCTTTAGACATATCCCATACTGCTTCGAAAAGGAGGGGTGAGCGTTGGACTGAGCCATTGGTTGCAATTCGCAACCTCACCACTAGATGCGGCTAAGTTTCACACACTGGACCTTTAAATGAACAACAATAATTGTTCTCATTACAAACGTATTATGTCAATGCATTATCATGAAACTAAAATTGTCAATTGCAGAAATTTGGTTAGTAAGGATTAACTTTTGTGTTTTAAAATATTATTTCCTTTTGATTGTAGAATTATCATCAGCCAAATTAAAGATTTTGCATATTGTTTGATCAACTGGCACGTCGTTGCCGAACACTTTGTTTCCTGAACAGGCTACAGATGGGAGAGACAGCTGG
Source organism: Triplophysa rosa (assembly GCF_024868665.1). Lineage (NCBI taxonomy): Eukaryota > Metazoa > Chordata > Actinopteri > Cypriniformes > Nemacheilidae > Triplophysa > Triplophysa rosa. The sequence goes on along the minus strand of NC_079891.1, from coordinate 16,419,384 downwards.
TGTTCCGGAGCAAACTCACCATGCACACAGCGTTTGACCGGAAGGACAACGCTCATCCTGCGGAAATCACAGCGCTCGCCATTTCAAAGTACGTGCCCTGTGTGTGTGTGGTGGAATGAGACAAGGGAAGACAAACAGAACATGATCTAAGATACTCATGGATTGTCTGTAATTGAGCTGTAATCTGTACGCAGAGACCACAGTAAGATTCTGGTGGGTGACGGGCGGGGCAGAGTGTTCAGCTGGTCTGTCAGCGATCAGCCAGGACGCTCCACCGCAGACCACTGGGTGAAGGACGAGCAGGTGGACAGCTGTTCTGGATGCACCGTACGCTTCTCGCTCACTGAAAGACGCCACCACTGCAGAAACTGCGGCCAGGTCTTCTGCCAGAAGTAAGACACGGAGACACAAATTGGGGAATTTTCATTTTTAGTTCTTGTTAAGTTTTAGTGTTTAAATTAAATCTTTTCAGGCTGCTAGTTTTCAGTGTTCAGAAATGTTGTTGGTTGTTTCCTCAGGTGCAGTCGCTTCCAGTCGGAGATCAAGCGGCTAAAGATCTCCTCTCCTGTGCGAGTGTGTCAGAACTGTTACTATAACCTGCAGCATGAGCGGAGCTCTGAAGAGAGCCCGAGAAACTAGACCACCCGCACCACAGCTCACACCCCTTAAAAAAATCCCATCTCACTGCTCTCTGTGCAAAAACCCCATTTGTAAAGCACTGAAGTAGACCAAAACGGAATCACTAATACTAATTTCGTATATTGCGGAGGTGTCGCCATTAAAGAGAGACGATCTTTTCCATTTATGCATTTTTCTGTTGCAGTATGCTCGGTCATCTCAGGATTGGCATCATTGCACCAAAACTGCAATGATCCGATTATAGGAAAAGCAATGCATATAAAACACTCCTCATGGAACGAGATGGCATATTGTTTATATTGTAAATACTTACAATGGCCTTTTTAACTAGAAACAGTGAAACAAAAAGTCATTATTAAAAGATAAACAAACACGACACGTTGCTTGTAATATAGTATTATATTAAAAATCACTTCTGGCTTTAAAAAAATCAAAATGCGAGTGCGTGTAGTTGATGTCACGAGTCACAACATCCCAGTCGGAATATTATCGGGGACTATGAATGTTGATCATGTTTGTGGGTTGACATTACTAGCGTGTCTAGTTATGCAAATGCTTATTTTATTTGTTTCGTATGTTCTGTTAAAGTGTTGCCCACAGTATCAGCATGTTGCCAATAGAAGCAAACAATTTAGTTTCGTTTTTGTCGCCAAACTGCCTTGATGTGTGACTTATCATGTTTTTCTGAAGTGTAGGATGACGATAGTATGTACATTTTGAATATAGATGAAAGGCTGCTGATTTTTTTTCCACTTTAAGTCGTTTTTAATGATGGGACAGATTTATCAGGAAACGTTTCGCAAGCCTTTAGATGATTCCACATCCGTTTTTATTATTATTATGCATTTCAAAGACAGGAGTATTTATGGTCACAAGAAAGATTAGAGTATGAGAGATGTTTCTGAAAATGAGATCTCTGATGACATATTGGATGTTATTGCTCTCTCTGTACATTTTTGTGTAGTGTCAGACGTCTGTCGTTCTCTTAAAAAGATGTTTTTGTCCCTTATTTATAACTAAATTAGACAGTTTTATTGTTGCTAAACCAGATCATGACAAAATGAGTTTATTAGAACCTCAATTTCTTTCCTATTTTTAAAATATCAATTTTAACCGTTTGCAGAGTTGCACCAGTGTATTGTTTGTTTGTATATTATTAAAGCAATAGTTACTGATATTTTCACTCCATTTACATTTCAGGAAAGACTGTAGCTTGAACGTTTTTGCGTAAGATGAAAAAGGGATTTAAAACGTTTCATTGTATAAAAAGAAGACTGGAAGCCTAGTAATACCTTACAAGACTATGAAAGAGTAAGTTTGTTGTTTTCATCTGTCCATTTGTCTTTGATACTGTGGGCAATACAATATTAAAAATGCTGCTTCGATATAATGGAGAGAATTCCTTTCTCATTCTTTTCTGACACTTGCATCCTTAAAAAGAGGAACATTTTGTTACACGTGCATTTGTTGTTTTTCGTATAATTTCTGTATTTTGCTATCCAGCCTAATATGCACTCTTTATAGTTTATTATAAATGAATGTACTGTAATACAGTGTGCAATCTTAACATCAAGCTGTTGGGATTTTGCTGTCGACAAGCAGCTTAAAGATCAAATGGCTATATCAGTCTGAAATTATTTTTGCACCTTGACATGTACGTAGACAAAAAAGACATTGAGCAATCATTGTTTTATCAAATGCATTTTTATGTTGTGGGCTGTTATTTTTTAAAGGGTGCTTTTCATTACAGTGAAATGAACTGTACAAAGTATTTATGCAAGGTTTTCTTTTTTATGAGTTTTGTAATTTTTCAGCAAGTTTTGTTACGTGTTGCATGTTTAACACAGCTGACTTTGTGTCGGTGTATTGTACATGTTTTGGCATTACGTTTTACTTCGTTTTCCGTTTTTTGGCTTATGATTATGGCATTATCTAACAGCTAGATCCTGAAGCCCTGAACGTTTCATGTACAGTTTAGGCAGGCATACTGAAGATATATCCCACCACTTATGAGTTGACTTTTCTACTCTTATATATGGATGTTAAGGACTGATCCCAGGACTGATGAAATACACCCAGATTGTACCTTTTTTGATGGTCTTGTGATAGACTGCATTACTACAGTATCTAGTGTGCAAAACTGTGGTAGCTGAATGTTCATTGTATATTTGTGTTGGTAAAAACTATTACATGAAACCCTCTACCCATAAAGTAACCCTATACCTGTTATTATGATGCAATAGATATGGTACTCATACTTTTTAATTTAATTTCAATTAAATACTTGCTGTTTACCACCTACATTGTATTGTTTACATGAGTCCTTTTTCAGCTTCACTTGCACTGTAGTTTTTACAGATGTGTGTAAGATAGTCCAGATATCTGAATGTGATAGTTCACCCAAAAATAAAAAAATCTGTCGTTTTCTCCCCCTCTTTGTCATCAAACCTGTATGCCTTTCTTCCACAGAGCACAAAATAAGATATTTCGAAGATTTTTGTTAACGTGGCACCCCTTCACTTGCTTTGGTTTTGTGTCCACAGTAGAAGTGAATGGGGGCCAGTGCTGTTCGGTTACCAACTTTCTTCAAAATATCTTCTTTTGTGTTCTGCAGACGAAAGAAAGTCATAAAGGATTGAAATGACAAGAGGGTGAGTAAATGATGACAGAATTCATCTACTGTTTTCTATTCAAACCATTACAAAAAAAAAATGTGTTTACTGATGTATTATGTTTCGGACTTTATTAAAGTTGGATTCAGTGGTGTTCTTAATCTGGCAGATAACATCCCACCCACAGAACCCAATTTATTCCATTAAAACGTACTATTCCTATTATACCTATTATTACCCTTAAATCCATTCATTTTTCATGACGGTCTGCAAAACGATTTTGTAACTACATATTACAGCTGAGCATTACTGTATATGCAGTCATTTGAATCAGTGGTTTTTAACCCGGGGAAGACCACTAGGGGGCCTCAAGATGACGTGAGGTATTTTAAGACAAACCATTAAAATCAGCAACCCAACAAGTTTGGGTTAGGTCTTTAAATATTCTTGTAAACAATGTAATTGAGTTCCCCTAATTTAAATTAGTATGTAAATCGTGAAGCATTGCTTCCCGCAACGCAACCACAGACACGTCACAATTCACGGACATTTATACTTCACTGTGCTCGTGTACAGTACAAACTACAAAAAAATGGTTCTCGGAGGATGACAACAACGTTTTTTTTTACAAAAACAGCTAATAACAGTCACGCTTGGACTGGTGTCGTGAGAATGAGCAGGGCTCCAGCCGCAGAGTGGAGCAGTGCCGCCTCGTGTTGACTCGGTGAGAGAGAGAGAGAGAGAGAGAGAGAGAGAGAGAGAGAGAGAGAGAGAGAGAGAGAGTTGTCTGACCGAACGAACACAGCGAGCGCAGATCTGCGGGCATAAACAAACGCGCGCTGCCTGTGTGTCTCTCTGTACCTGCCGCTGAAGATACTTTAATGGTCGCTGTTGGTTGAATTAACCGGATTAACTACACTAACCCCGTGCTGGCTCTGCTTGTTTTTAACGCGGACCTCCGACGATATCTATGTATTATTTAGACTGAATTAAGCCAAAATGACGGAGCTAAGAAGGCGAGGTGGAGGAGGAGATCCTGACAGCACAGAAAACATCAGTGACAAGGTAATTTATACAATAAACGGTGTATTTGACGTTACGAGGCTGTATTTACAGTAACGTTATTCATCGCCTGCGAATGACCTTTCTAGCTAAGCAGCTAACGAGCAACCAGTCAGACCACTTCAACCCGAGTAGATATTTTACAAACACTGTTGTCACAGGTTGATTTTAGGATTAATTGAGTTTTTGAGTTGTGACATTGCTTTAAATGGCTGTTTCAAGGCTTTGTTATAGTCTCAAATAGAGTGTGCGCTGTTGTCTGACATGAAGAGGCATATACGCTGCAAAGCAGAGTCAGTGGAAAATCCAGTGAGCTGCCTAGATAGACAGCATTTTTGTACATCATGTAAGTTTCTAAAACGTTTGAGGCAATTAACCTTTTTACAGGTTAATGTATTTTTAAGTAACGATGCTGTGGCAGTGCCAGACAGACAGCAGGCTTTCTGACAGAGCCGGTATGTCAACCTGTCATGAGGAACGTTTCATTTAACTTTTAATATTAAAGTTCAGAAGTTGTGTCCAAATGTAGTTTAGTTAGTATAAAATGTGACCTCCTGTAATAGCTTTTGTACTGTCCAGGCATTTGTAATGACCAGTATTTATTTACTGTAAAGCATACTGGACACATACTTGAATTTGGTCATTTCGTAATATGCCTAAATCTGCGAACTGTAATTACAGTGTAATAAACTAATTACTAACTATTTGAGTTAGAAAATCAATTCAGGGGTTATTAACTTGAGAGAGATGTTTGGACATTTTATTGAAGCAAGGAAAGTTCTTTGTTAACTTTGTGTCAGTGTAATATTCTTATTCTTATCAGTTAAGAAATGATTAAATAACATGCAACATGCTTTAGGTCAGATGAACTTGTGAAATCTGTTCAAAGTCAGCTTCTTGCAATCGTATAAATTCCCATGCTTTCATGAATACCACAGACACATGTCATTATCTTTCACGATATACCTTTAAATTATCTTTTTACAAGCTTTGTTGCAGAAATGTAATATCATATCGACTGTTAGCACATTGCTGTATTAGCTCTTAAATTGTGTTTTATGTATATAATTTTATGTAGTATACAGTATAGTAGACATTTTATGGCCTAGTGAAATTATGCTGTGTTGATGTTCAATTGAACAAACGATCCTTAGTCTGACTTTGTTTGGCTGAGATCCCAAAGCATGTGAGATCAACAAATCACTTGGTCACAGTAGTCATCCTGGAAATGGATGTGTTGAATATATAATCACATGACAATTACAGTTGCAATTTTTTATGGAGAGGAATATGTTGTGTATTAACAGTATAAGCTCTGAAACAAAAATAAAGTCTCCAAGAAATCACACTTTACCTCTATGAGAATATTTGAGTTGTATCTTGTTTGGTATGGGAACATGAGGGAACCAGCATTTATCTGCATACACATTATGTGGCTGCTGGTCAAAATGAGAAAGTCAACATCCATTGGTCCCCAACCCAAGAATTTACATGATCAAGTCAAATTCATGACATGTAGTATGCAGAACACTTGCTTTGTATACTGTAGGGCTGTCAAACGATTCATCTTAATTAATCACATCAAAAATAAAAGTTTGTGTTTACATAATATATGTTTGTGCTGTGCATAATCATTTCGTATGTATAAACACAAAAACATAGATACATGTTTATTTAAGGATGTATTTATTTATATTTACCAATAATTGAAATCACATATAAACATTTTTTTTACTTTTATATTAAGTAAACACAAACTTTAATTCTGGATGTGATTAATCACGATTAATCGTTTGACAGCACTCATACTATGTCAACAAATTTATATAAAAAAAAATTGTTGTGAGTATTAAGAGTAATTTGATTGGTCACACTTTATTTTAAGGTCCAATTCTCGCTATTAACAAACCATTAACTACGACTTTTGCCTCAAACTCCTAATATGGTGCTTATTAATAGTTAGAATAATAGTTGTTAGGTTTAGGTATTGGGTAGGATTAGATCGGTCATACAGAATATGTGTTTTATAAGTACTAATAAACAGCCAATATTCTAATGATATGCATGCTAATAAGCAACTGGTTAAGAGTGAGATTTGGTGTTACCATTTGATTTAATGAACATAAAATACAGTAAATGTAAACAGTTTTTAGATGTTAAGTCATCATATTAAATGGCGATTATGCAGGAATATTATTGAAATACTTTACTAGCACTTTGTGTCACGCTCGAGCGTGGAGAGAAGAACCCAGATGCAGGCAGGCAATGGCAATGAAGGGGTTAACGGGATATATTTATTAAACAATAGACAAAACAAACAAAACACCCTCGAGGGGGTAAAAAACAAGACAGGAAAAATAAACTAGACTGGACTAAACTAACATAATACTTGACTAAACATAACTTGACTAAACATAACTTGACAAACTAAACTAAACACTTACCAAGACTGGACTGGACTGGGATCTTTACACAGCAACAGGATCACAGGAACACTGACTGGCACGATACACATACACGACGTAGTACAATCCACGAGCACAAGACAAAGAAACAAGAGGGTATTTAAAGGGAAGACAAACGAGGGATAACGACATGGGGCAGGTGTGGGTAATAAAACACTCAGGGAAAGTTAACGAGGAAACGAGATGGCAGGAACAGAGACGAGACACTGGAGAGAACGTATATTATTGTCAAAAGGACAATAATATGTTTCTCTCCACACAACCAAAGGCTTTGTCATGACTCTGCTACAGGACCAAGAAAAACATGACTAAATGAAGCAGAGCCATGACA